>NW_027137590.1:0-1200000 GCF_001692895.1 Cenococcum geophilum 1.58 | reverse complement strand
TCGTATAGAGGTAATAGGGCTTAATATATGGCTTATATCTATTGGAGTACTAGCAATTCTCCCGCGGTGCGAATATAGCTAGATTAGGTAGACAGTCCACTATATACTATTTTAGTGCCTATACTACTAAAGGGCGGACTTTATAGTAAAATACAACTCTAAACGCCTTTAAGAAGTTTTAAGTAATAAAAGGAGCGCTTAAGCGGCTGTAAAATGGCTAGTATAGTTAGGCGCCTTAACCTAGTTCTAGGCTATAAAGGTAATAGATATAAAGGATATAAGTGGATATTAGCCTTTCTAAAGCTTAGAAGACTGGTAAAAAAATAAGGGCAAAAAAAATAAGGGAAGAAGGGGTAGAGTAAGATCGTCCGCGAAGCGCGGTTAGTTGGCTTATTATATAGACTCTTAGATAGGTAGAAGGCGAGTAGCTGGCGCTCCGACATCGGAATGCTGTTGTCTTTCTAGCGCGGCCCGCGAACGGGTTTTCTCTAAGTAGAGTTTTTCCTATAGAAGGTATTAGCCTGTATGGACCCACTAGGGGGACTGGGACAGGCGGTAAATTGAATTTATTATTATTTATAGGTATTGCTGTTAGGGTTTTTAATATAAGTACTTTAAGGTTATAGAGTTCTTTACGGATTGCTCCTATTAATTACTAGTGCTAACCTTTTAATGTCGCTTGCTGTTAGGCTAAAGCATCTATAAAGGACTGTTGCATTATAGTTAACTGTTCCCTAACTAGGGCTATAACGCTTATAGTTAACGCGGTAGGTTTAAGTTCATTTACTATTTTAATAGTAGTTATTTTAACGTAATATAATATAAGGGCGCGAAGAGACTTTAGGGAAGATTTAAAGAAATAATATAAATTCTATCTAAATCTAAGGGTATATAGCTCTTGCTAAGAATAAGACATTATATAAAGAAGAGAAAGGAATAACGAGAGAATTATATAATTAAATAGTTAGGGGCTTAGTGGTCAATACGTGCGTATATACGCACACGGTCTTTAACGGACTTTAGTAGAATTTAATAGATCTGGCAGAACTTGGCAGAAGTTAATTAAGCTAGTAAAATTCGGCAGAATTTAAACAAAGTATTAAAATTTATCTATTAAGTGTTTTACTAAGACGTTCCTACTATAACTAGGCTAGTCCTATTATAAGAGGCTAAATAAAGCGAACTATATAAGGCTAAGTTTATGGCTAAGAAGCGAGAATAACTAACCGTAAATATATTAATTAAGTTTAATAGAGGACTTATTTAATTAATATAAGATAGGAGTATTATGCTAACGCAAAAGCGCCAGTATAAAAACCTTAATGTGGTTAATACTATACTAGTAGATAGTACTAGCTCTAATGGAGTTACGCGTAGCCTACTTACGCTAAAGGACTAGTATATCGCTTAACGCGCTAGAGGAGCCTATATCGCCTTAGTCTGTTAGCTAAAGGCTTTATTTAACTTATCCTTTACTACCTAGGTAATTAATTCTAAAGAGGTAGACACGAAGGAGTTAAATAAGTGCCTAAGCTAGTAGATTTAGAACTTATATAAAGGTCTTAAGTTTATTAAATTAGAGGCTAAGACCCTATAGCTCTTAGTCTTTATAAACACTTCCTTTACTAGTAATAATAAGGACCTCTCTTCGCAAATTAGCTATGTTATTATACTAGCTAACGCAACTAAGAAGGTTAATGTTATCTATTAGAGCTTAATTAAGTATAAAAGAGTTACTAGAAGCGTTCTAGCTTCTAAACTCTACGGAATGGCTTATGGCTTTAATATCGCCGTCGCCATTAAGTCTACGGTAGATAAGGTCCTATAGATTAACCTCCCGCTTATACTTTACACTAATTCTAAGTCGCTATATAACTGTCTTATACGACTCAGAACTATATAAGAGAAGTAATTAATAATTAATATAATATGCCTACGATAAGCTTACGAACGTTAGCAGATTATAGAGGTTAAATAGATTAATGGTAAAGCTAACCCTGCGGACGCGATAACTAAGGGGAAGCCTTATATCGCACTATAGCGACTTATTAATACGAACCAAGTTAATATATAGGCTGTAGGTTAGGTGGAGCGTAAGGAGTAATAAGGGGTAGTTTACGGGTTGTGATGGTGCTGGGGCGCGCCACCTACTATATTCTGCGGACCCTGAATTTAACTAGCCAATTAGGATTTTCTATCCCCGGGATAGAAAATCGCTATTGGCTCGCTTACCACTAGTGCCTTGGCAGCCCTCGCGACATATTAACCTGCTACCCTTAATAATTCTTCTTCTTCTTTTCCTTAGCTTAATATCTCCGTAATATAGTATTCTATAAGCTTTGGCTTAGAGGCATTAATATAAGCCGTAATACTAGTTATATAATTACGGACCTATAAGAGGAGCGTGGAAACTATTGCGTATATGCTACAAATAGTCTAGAAATAGACTTGGCTTTAGAGTATAGATTAGCCTTCTTTTTAGAGTTGCTCTAGTGTCGGAATGTTAGTTATGTGACGTGGTTATGAGACTATAAAGCGAGGCTAGCTAATCTGACCTTGGAGCAAACCCCTATTTCTAGACAAGAATAACTACCAACTTTAACACCGCATACGTACCACTACAAGTAATATTCGTGCACGTTAATAATGCGAGTATACCGACAGATAGAGAAGCTAAAGAGCTCCTACCTTATAGTATTTTTATAATAACTAGATGTTATAAAAGGGTCAAGGTACGGCAGTAAAAAAGGTAATTTTGGCGTATTTTGGATAAAATGTAACTAACTGCCCATATCTAATATTTTATATAATATAGCCACAACGTTGTTATTTAATGCAATAGATAGAGAAGCTAAAGAGCTCCCACCTCGTAGTATTTTTATAATAACTAGACGTTATAAAAAGGTCGAGATACGGCGGTGAAAAAGGTGATTTTGACGCTATATTACTAGAGCCTCGCCTAGGCGCGATTTTGTCGCAAAAACGTTATAAAATCTACCTAAATCTTACCTAGTTAACAGCTTTATAATTTAATAAAAATCTAATTAATTTATAGAGGGCACTAGTCTAATTTAACTTATCAGCTTATTAGGTTAAAAAGGTATTGTTAGGGAGTTAAATATATAGGAGAGAGTGTCTCTTATACAAAATTGCGAAAATTGAAGTTGAGCACCATAGAGTTCCGCACTATAGGCCCTCAGACGGCAGGGTAAACTTAAGGTCGGTAGATAGCTGATTGGTTAAAAAAAAGTGGCGCTTTCTTGGGCGGAGACTAGTGATATTTTAGTGTTACTGAGTGCGCCTTAAGTTCTGCCCTTGCCGTCTGAGTCGCTTACTGAGATAATCAGACGTGATTTCGGTGGATGTTAGTTAGCTTGCTGACGGGCCGAAGGAATATCCGCTCCAATCAAAATCCAGCTAAGGTAAACGTGGCAGATCCCGATCGCAGCGACCATGACATGTCTGCCTCAACCACTACCTGTATCAACTAACCTTTTAACATCTTATTCGGCGAGCATCTGTCTCTAAGGTTTCAATGGCCGACATCATTTTCCAGCCGAGATATCAGCCATGCATTCTGCTGCATAAAAACAGCATTCCTTGCTCCATCTGGTTCGAAGACGTCTTGGTGTACTACGGAGTCCCCACTGAGACTTTTGAGCTCTACCTTATTGTACCGGATATCGACCAAGCCACTGAGGTTCTTGCACAGTGTGGATGGACTCTACTCACAGCAGCACCGGCCAAGGTTGGTACCGCGGTTGTTGACACTCAGCAGCGCCGTCTAGTGCCTCCTACGTTCAAGACGAAACCATACCAACCTCCTCAAAAGACATCTATCCCTCCACCGCCGAGTCAGGATCCACCAAGAGCAACTGAAACGGTTCTTCTTCCGGCTAATGATTGGAATTTCACCTTCTCAGAAGCCAAGCACAGGCCTAGCAATCTAGGCCTTTTTCCCGATCTTCCAGAATTCCTCGATGCTTTGATCGATAGTTTACTCGATACTTCCTTAGATCAATCCATGCTCTGGGGCCATATTGCATGCCAGATCGTATATCTCTATGGCTACAATTCGACTATTCAGGATCGGTCCTTTGCTGAACACTTGAGATATGAGCATCGACAGTACCACCTAGACTCGCTATCGGGAATGCGTACTGGGACGGCACATTTTATAAAACACCAACGCAAGATTCGGGAAGCACTCTATCAGGGCTCATTCACATTATGCGAGTGCTCAGCCAGTCGCGATAGGGAAGACCTGTTTCCGGAACGGCGAGAGAGGGAACTTCTACGAAAAATGATGGAAGGAAGTGAAAACTACGAGGTGGATGGCGGTGCAGATGGTGATAATAATGGTTCAGGGGGAAGCGGTTCCTCGCGTGCGTTAGATCGATTACTTTGCCATTAATGCTGGACGCAGGAATACCCAGACGAGCGGTAAGACTTCGTATATAGCAATAATAGCCTGGATTTTAATGAGTCATTCTTCGGCTTATGCTGCTTTTAGATAGGATATCGTTTGTTCATATTCTACTACTCACAATGCAGACACAGAAATCCTGACACGTTGATGAGATTGGGCTTTCGAGAGAAAGATTTTGTGTAGGATGTGTAGTTGCAATAAATCCGGGCACTTGCCTGCCCCTGGCGTTTATGCTCAGGTGTTGTCTTGTTGCTCAGAGGTTCTTGGCGTGTCGAGGCACTATTATAATTAGCCGTGTTAAAATCAAAGGGCGGCGGAGTTTTCACACTAATATTCTCCATATGTGCTGGTTCATCTCAATTCCAAATTCCTCCACTTCTTGATCCTTCGATGTGATTTCACTTAGCGGCAATAGGAGATTAAAAGACGAACTTGGTAAAACTGTATTGTTTACAGGCCCTTGGTCTAAGTCGGGTATGAAAATCGAAGCGCTCGAATAGCAGCTTGTTTAGGTAGTGTCGACCGAGGTACGGTTACCATCGCATATTGTCGGCCAGGTGTCGATCACTACTAAGGAGTGTTTGACCAATATATATTTCCACCGCCCTGGCGCATCCGTCTGAAATCGCGAGTCGATCAAGCCTTCTACTAGCCGTATATAGATTTTATCGCCGATATTAAATGGAAATACGTATATATGTATGTATATATATATGTATATTCTATTATAGCCATGCACTATTTAGGGTATAGGCCGTTATAAAGCGCTAACTAAATACTTCCTACTATTAATATGCTTGCTCTAGTTTAGAAGCCAACTATAAAAACTATATATCTATTACCTAACACTATACTTAACTAAGGAAATAAAGAAAAGTGATGTATTACTATTAGAAGAAAGTTAGAGTGTAGATATAAGCCTAAATAAGTAATTTTTAACGCCTTATATCTATAGAGCTATTATAGCGTTATGCGCTTCTTAATTAGCAACGTATTAGTAGAGGCGCGTATAGAGGAGGCTTGCGGTATATTTAGTTAGATAATTAAAAAAGGAATTCTTAAAAGTCTTTACTTATTAATATTAGCTTCTATACTTTCTATATTTTATATACTTAGGTATAAACGTCTAGTCTCCTTTATAAATTTAATTAAAGCTTTAACTACGCTAATATCTGGCTTCCAGCATTTAATTAGGCTGTTAATATTCCTGCCTCCTTCTTATATGCGTAAGTAGCCTCCTAGTACATATAATAGATCCCTAAATTAATCTCTATACTACTCTTTTAGTTTAATTATCTATTATACCTACCTCCTATAAAAGAAGAGGAAGTACTATATTAATTCTATAAACCTATTATTATATAACGCCGTCTCTAATATATTAATTTTATAGAGATATTCCTTTAGAAATAACTTACTCCTCTATAGCTATGTAAAAATAGTAGCTTTAAAGCAAATTAGTTGTTAGTATAATCTTATAGCCTTTTTAAAGTAGAGTATTACGTTAATTTTCTTTATAAACTTGCCTATATTAGATCTTCCCGCTAAAAGCAGTCCTATTATTATTATAGTTCTTTTTAAAGCTTACATTATAAGGTACTATAGAAGGCCATCTCTTTATAGTAGCCCCTCGCTCTTTAGTTTTATTACTGTTTTAGTAAGCTTATTAGCCTTTTTATTTCCTATAAATTCTAAGTAGCCTAAAATCTAATATAGTGTAATATTGTTTAGTTAAAGCTTCTTTAAGATCTCCATAACTATTTCCTAGTAGGCTTTAGCCCTCTAGCTCTATACTAATAGCAGAGCTAATTATAAGTTAGAGAATATTCTTATACTAAAGGGAGGTATTAGAAAACCTACTTAGTTAATAGCTGTGTACGTAAGGTCCTATAGCTAGTTAGCTGCCTTACTAATTATTAAAAGCTTTATAAAGTAGGCATTAGCTTAATTAAAGCTCGTCACTATTTCTAAAACCGTTGCTTTAAATAGTATAGTATACACGCTAACTCCTACCCTACTATTGCGCATTAATATATTAATGTATATATTAACCTACTCTAGCTTATAGTCTTTAATAATAGCTTAAGCATATTCTTCGTCCTTATATATCACTATATTAGGCCTAGCTACTTACGGCGGGTATATATATAGTTTAACCTCTAGCACCCTATTTACCTAGATATCCTTATATATCTCTACTATCCTCTAAAGTGGTAACTAGTGCCGTCTATAGAGCCTCTATCTTTAAATTATTTAATAAAGATATAATTTGCCTAGTTTATAGATTAATACTTAAAACGTAATAACCTAGTTGCGCAGCCTTTACTTAAGAGGGAGTAAGCTAGCTTCTACCTCTACTATTAACAAAGTAACGGTATAGAACCCCTTAATAATAGCTTATATTATAATTTTTTACGCCTATTAAAGGAGCTATATTAACTTTTATATTATAAGCGGGTATTATATTAGTAACGCGTAGTCTATTACTAGTAGGACCGAGCTTTCAGCTAGCTGCTTAACGCTTTTAAACTACAGTCCCTTTAATCTATGTAATACTAGTATTACCTTAGTAGCTTTGCCTGCCTTATCTACTAGGTATACCTTAAACCTTAGCTCCTTATTAAGAATTACCATAAGGATTTTAATATCCTATATTAGGGGGATTTCTTTTCCTTTAAATTAGAGCGGCGTAGTAGTATTTCCACCTACTTCTTTATATCTAATAAGGTAGATAAATAACGTTTTCTTTGCTTTAAATTAAGCTCTACTAGTTCTCTTCTATTTTTTAAGCATTAATATAATCTCGCCCTAGATAATCTGCGTATTTTCCTCCGCTGTAGGGCCTATAACCTATACTAAGTAGTTATCGATAAAGGCTATAGAGCTGCTATTTCTAGGTACGCTTTATATAAGATCCACGTTAAAGAATAGAAAGAGTATTAGGGCTAGTGCTAATCCTTATAAAAGACCTACTTATAGGAGCGCCTATACCTCTAATATATAGGCTTAATAGTTTATATAAAAGTCCTATACCTATTATATAATCGTCTAAGGTATTTATTACAACCGTAATCTCCTAATTTCTAGCTCTATAGCTATATTATTATACGTACCCTTAATATTAAATAATACTAGAAATAGTTTCTTTTTCTCTCTTTACGCTCTAAATACGTCCTTATAGAGATATAATAGCGTATATATTATTAACCCTTGCTTCCTAGCTCTAAAGTATATCTTAGGTAGTAGGCTATATTCCTCTACTAAGTATACTATTCTCTCCGCTACTAGCGATTTAAGTGCTTTTCCTAGCATTAGAAGGAGGGAGATTGGCCTATAGTTATTTACTACCGTATAGTCCCCCTACTTTAGCTTCTATAGTAGTATAATCTGTACTACCTTTTATTTATATAGTACCCTTCCTATCTTAAGTAATTTGGTAAAGATATACATAGGCCATAAATAGGGGTAGCTAGAGACGATAGGCTAGCTTACTAATTCGTTCCTTAACTTAGAAGGGACCTAGGTATCTTATATTAAGCTTCTTTAATAGTTAATAGGTCTTAATATTTGTTAAACGTAATAGAACCTTATCGCCTACTCTAAAATGCTTATCCTAGTGCTTGCGGTTATACTAAAGTCTCTACTACTCTTAGGCATCTTATAGGCTCTACTTCGTATACTTCTATTACTCCTCCCATTCCTAAAGGTATCCTTATACTCTCTAGTAGATATCCTTAAACTTCCCGGTAAGATCCTATAACTAATTATACGGCCTTAGCTAGTAATTATTAGGTATACTATTAAACCCAAATAGTTAAACGCTATAGGTAATCTAAATTAGTGCATACTTATATAATATATATTACTTAGAATTATAAGTATACTCCGCATACAGAAGTACCTTATACTAGTTACCTTACTGGTAGTTCAAATATATCTATAGGTAAGACTCTAGTTCCTAGTTCTGGCGTTTTATTTACCCGTCTATTTATAGATGGAAAGCTATACTATAGTGGTGGTTTATCTTTAAATGGAAGTATAGGTCCGACCAGTACTAGCTTATAAAAACGCTGCCCCTATTAGTAATAATAGAGTACAGCTAATCTACTTTAAGAAAGCATTTCTCCTTAATTAGGTTGGCTAGTGCTTATACGTTAATCGTCTTATTAATAGGAAGGTATTAGACATACTTTAAAAACTTATTAATAAAAATAAGGACTAAATTATATAATTATCCTTAGCCATCTTTAAATAGCGGGAGATCCGTAATAAAGTCTATAGCGTAATATTGCTATAGCTTACTAGTAGGGGGAACTAATTTAAGTAAACCCTATAGCTTGTGCCTACGGATTTTATATACTTAACACTTCTTATAATAGCTAATATACTCCTTTACTTCCTAATTAAGCCTTAGCCAATAGTATTTACGCTAAAGTAATTCTACTGTCTTTGCTTAACTATAGTAGCCGCCTAAAGGATTATTGTAATTCTTTATAAGAATCTTCTATTATAGATTTGCTTCTTATAGTACCTAAACCTTACTACCTTTATATAGTAGGCCTATTGGGTCTAGTTCCTAATAGTAGCGCCTAGTAGCTTTTTTTATTACGTTTCTAGTCTACTTCCGCGTTAAGAATAGTATAAGAAATATCCCTCTGTTATACCTTACGGATAAAATCCGTTAACCTTTCGGATAGTTCCTAGGTAAAAGCTATTTTATCCTATACTACTCCAAGTATAAGACTAGATGGTACTATAGATCTTATAACTTTTTAATGCGTATATATTAAGAAGGCCGCTATAAGGTTAAAGTCCTTTAGTTATTATAGGGCTCTAAGTTCTAATTACTTTATAGCTTTACTATTAGTTTAAGGGGATAGCTTAGCAATTAGGGATAGTATATTACTAGGTTCCGAGAATATATTAGGGACGTCCTATTTAGGTATATTTAGACCCTTATTAGCAACGGACTAAGTACTAGCTAGAATATTAGTAAAAACTAATAGGGCTTATACCGCCTAAGACTTAATATATAAAGCTATAGGTACTTAAGTATCCTATACCTAGAGCTTGTTCTATAATATAGGGAGTAAGATATTTATTATCTATTTTCCTTCTCCCGTTTTAAAGCTTTTAGTATAGTCTAGCCGTTATAACAGTTTATTAGTAGGGTTGTTTTCCCCTAGCTTATATTTAATCTTAAAATTAAATTATATAAGCTCCTTTGCCTATCTAGCTTATTAAAGTATAAGCTCCTTTATAGTTATAAAGTAGCGTAGATTATAATAATCTAAGAGTATATAAGTGGTATGGCTCGCGTGCTTAAGGTAATATCGCCACTATTTAAAGCAGTTAACTATAGCTAGCAGTTCCTTATTATAGGTATAATACCTAACTTTAGGCCCCTAGAATTTTCTGCTATAGAATACTACTAGTCTTTAGTAAAGCTAGGTAGTGTCTAAATACCTATTAGGTTATAATAAGATACTAATAAGGGCAAAATTTAATATATTAGTAATTATCATTAATAGCTAATCTAGGTTAAAATACCGCAGTAATAAAGCTTCTATAAACTTTACGCGAAGTTCCTAAAAGGCCTTTTAAACCTTTCTGGGCTATAACCATAGTTTATACTATTTAGTTAGTCCCTTCTTAGTTTTCTTCCTTACCGCCTTTAAGCTTTTTACTCCTTAGGTTGGGTTTTAGGAAGCTTCCGTAATATAATTAAATAGGTATTAGGTAACGTCTAAGTAGTTATAGATAAAGCGCCTATAGAAATTAGCAAAGCCTAAAAACACTTAAATATCCTAGTAGCTCTCTAGCTCCGGCTACTCCTAAATTATCTATACCCGTACTAGGTCTATAACTACTCCTATAGACGTCACGATATAACCTAGGAACTTAACCTACTTAGTATTAAAGATATACTTTAACGCCTTAGTATAGAGGCCCTAATTATCTAAGTGTTCTAGCACTTTGTAGACGTGTTACTTATATTAATCCTTATCTTCTAAGTAGATTAAGATATTATCTAAATAGACGACGTATATACGGTTAACTAGTCCTCTATAAATATACAATTAAAATATTGTAGGCGTATTAGCTAACCTAAAAGGTATTACTAAATACTTAAAGTGGCCGTATTGGGTCTTAAAAGTAGTTTTTTACTCGTCCCCTTCTTTAATACAGAGCCTATAATAGGCGTCTTATAAATCCAGCTTTATAAATATCTTTACCCTAAATAGTTTATCTAGCATTTTACTAATTAATAGTAGTAGGTAACGGTTCTTAATTGTAATCTTATTAAGACCGCGATAGTCTATATATAGCCTTATAGTTCTATCTAGTTTTAGAACGAAGAGGATTGGCGCGCCTACTAGTGACTTATTAGGCCAAATCTACCCCTTTTTTAATAACCTATTAAGGTACTCCTATAGGATCTTAAGCTCTTTACGCGAGAGGTTATAAATAGAAAGGTTTGGTGGTTATTTACCTTTTTTTAGATTAATTACATAATTATACTCTAAGTTCTGCGATAGGACTTTAGCTCTCCTACCTAAAAATACCCTTAGTAAGTCCCTTAGGCCTACTAGAATATTTAATAAATTAAAGTCGCGTTTATCCTTTATATTATTATTAGGTAGGTCCCGGAGCTCCCTTAAAATACTTACGGGCAGCGTTGTGCGCTATAGTAGTTGCTTGTATATAGTTGCCACCGTATATTATACCGTTTTATATAGTAGCTAGTAAAAGGTAAGGAATCCTTAACGCAGCGCTTAAGATACTATAGTATACTTTCCGTATATTACTTAAGCCAAAGTAACCTATAATGGTTAAAGTATCTTATAAGATCCTTAAGATTACTACCTCCCTATAATACCTCTGCGACCTATCTAGTAGTTCCCTATAGGGTCTCCGTTATAGAGGGGTTATTACCTATACTAGGCTTTATACCCATCTTGCTATTAAATAGGGGTTAGATTTAATACTCCCTTAGGTATAAAGCGTACACTATTTCGCCTAGGGCTATATTCTCTAGGATGTCCTTTAGGCTTATTAGTAATATACACCCTTCTAAACCTTTATCGTTCTACTATTTAAAGGCTCCTGTCTTAAAGTATATCTTAAGATTTACTTCTGCAAGCTAAGGGTATCTAAGGATAAAGTTATAACCTATAAAGTTAGCCGCCTAGAAGGGTTACGGGCTAACTACCTTAATACGGTTATGTATATTGGCCACTAACACTATAAGCTTATAGGCACTATATAGTTTAATCCGATACTTATCTAGAAAGCCTATAATAGTATACTCTTTTACTAAATTATATCGTATAAGATTGATTTCGGCGCCGCTATTATATAGTGCTTAGAACTAACGCATCTTACTTATAGAGAGTGTTATTTCCAGCTTAATAGCAATATAGAGAGTCTCTCCTTCCGTATCTTGCCCTAGTTATAGCTAAAAAAGATCTATAACTAGGGCTTTTCTTTTTTTAGATTATTAGTACGGTTATTACCTTACTTATTTTTCTAATAAAATCTGCCTTTAGAGTTTTCTCTTAACTTTTTAGAGTATTCCCATAAAGGTACTAGACGGGTATTAGGTTGGCCCTAAAAGTCTTTCCCGTTATTTAAGGTTTCTAACTTTAACCCTTCTAAAGTTCTCTTTAAGAACGGCTTCTTTAAAGGTTAGGTATGCCTTACGTTACTACTAGAGTGCCCGCGCTTTTAGTAACCCTTTAGCTTTCTACTAAAAGAGGTCTAGTTCCTTACTATATCTTTAGTGTTTAGAACCGCTCGTTTAAAATCCATATATATAGTAATCCGTAATAGGGCTCCCACGCGCTTTATTTCGTTATAAATTGCTAGCTTAATTCTAGCCTAGATAAACCTAATCTTCTCCTTTTTATAGATGCTACCGTCCTTATTTTTAAAGGGCTCTAGATCTATTTATTAAGTATAGGTTTCCATAAAGTTTATAAACTAGCGGAAGTTATGGCGGTTAAGCTATATCCCATTCCAAAATAGCTCTATATTATTATATTATACAATATACGGATCTTAAGTCTATTTCTTTAGAAAGGTTTGCAGCTATAGCCATATAGTAATTTACTCTTTATTAAGCTAATTAAGTGCGATCTAGTTTAGTAATTGGTCTTTAATCTTGCTAATAATCGAACGTATACGCTCTTTAGTATTATCTCGTATTATTAGCATCTTAAAGAAGTTATCTACCTTACGAACCCAATCGTCCAACTACTAGGGGTTAGGTCTATAGCGGAGTTCTAAACTACTAAAGGCCTTAACTAGTTAGTTTATATCCTTTTTCTATTTATAGCGTAGATAACTCTTTAAGTCTTCTATACCTTTTTAGATAGATATTAGGTAGCTCCTAGGAAGCCCTTAGCCTTAACCAAGTTATAAGAGATTTTATCCAGCCTAGATTAAGCTCTGCTAAATCTGGACCTGCCCCTAGAGGTTTCTAATATATTTATTAATAGCTCCTTCTTATATAGCTTCTAAGAGCCTTACGGCAGCTTCCTAATATCTATCTTAAAGAATATCGGTTTAGAGCTCTTAACTTTCTAACCTTAGCCTTAGGGAAGCTCTAGCTATAGAGGTAGTATTAGTACTAGTAGCTAGTATAGATTTCCCTATAAGGCTTAAGTCTTAAGTTAGTAGTTAGTTTAGATTACCTAAAGGGGTAGGCCTACTTGGCTCGTAAGCAGTCTATATACTACTACTATACTAATTATAGGCCGGTGGTCTTCCCGGAGGGTTCCAGTTAGTTCCCTAGTTAAACGTATTAGTATATTCCTCTAGCATTTTTAGCTTAGGGGAAGATCTTAGAGTCGCCTCTAGCGCTTAATCTTTTAATTAGCTTAGGTGGGGCTAGGGGGGTTCTGGTTGCTTTTTAGTAGCATTATAACCGTTATAAAGGGTGTCTGCGTTTTTCTTAGCGGTAACCGTAAGTATATAAAAGTCTTTAAGCTCCTAGAGCATCTAGGTATTAGGGCTCATTTAGCTATCTTACCCAGAGGGTTATATTATTGCAATCTCTCGCTATTAGAGGGACCTTTCTACCTTTACGCGACGGCTTTCTATAAGGTATCCGTAGAGTTTCTATTTAGGTTAGTATAGGATTTTTAAGGGAGGATAGTAGTTATAAACAAAAGATATAAACAAACAATCTGGTTCTTAAAGCCAACTACCCTTCTAAAAAGGAGTAGGAAGGATTTAAACATAAGGGGACTTTATAGATAGGGGGCTATAAGGACACGATTAGAATAGGATAGATTAGTAAGAGAGATAAATCCTTAAGGAGGTAAGGCCTTAGGGATTATAGAGACTATATACTACGGGCATGTACCTCTAGTACGTAACCGGTAACTATCTAAGGGGCGTCTGGGGGTTATCCTAAGGGCAACCCAAGGTGTCCACAATAATATCCCTTATAGTAAGTATAAGTAGCGATAATATATAGCAAGGTAGATATTATTAAGCTATATATATAAACTGTATAAGGAGGTCAAGACGTTATATAAGGAAAAAAGGTAGGGAAATAAAAAGAAAGGGTATATATTGTAGACTTAGTTGCTTAGTTAATATATACACGGAGCAGAATAGGATTTAGGTAGTAGTCCTAGCAGAACTTAGTAGAATATAGCAGATTGCGGCAGATTGCCGTTAGATTACTATAGATTGCGGCAAATTACGGTCTTATAGTCGGTCTTTAGTTGCTAAGTTAGTAGAAGTAGGTAGATGTATATAAGGTGTTATAGGGGTATCTTATAACAGTACCCCCCTTTAAACTCGAGCTTCTGCGAGGTAGGGCTATAGTAGTTCTAAGTAGAGTTTATAAAAGTCTTCTGTGGCTTATATAAGTCCTATAGAGTTAATAGGTTCCTATAAGGGCTTAGTAAAGCCTCTCCATTTTGTAAGGTATATATATTAGCGTTTCCGCTTATTATACTTAATATTATTAATTCTTTTAATAAAATACTTATTCTTACCATCTACTTTAACTAGTAGGGGAGGGTCCTATATCTGTTTAGGTAGGGCATCTAATATAGGGGTAGTAGGGCGAAGGACTAACGTATAGAATATAGGGTGGGTTTTAACCGTATTAGGGAGCTTTAGTTAGTAGGCGTAAGAGAAAACAACCTTCTTAACCTTGTAAGGGCTAGCATTCTTCTAATTAAGTTTCTTAGCAGGTTATTTTATGTTTAGATTTCTTATATCTAGCTAAATAAAGTTATTAATTTAGTAGGCCGGTGCTAGGGTTTATTTCTTATTCGCTATAGCCTTATAGACAGATTAGGCCTATATTATTTTATTAGTAAGGAACCGTTATAGTTCCTCTATCTTCTCTACAAATTTATTTACTTTTATAATTTATAAGGCGTAATAAGCAGGGCAAGGAATATTACTAAAAGGTTTAAAACCTATTTATAAATGCTAGCCGTAATTAGCTATGAACGGGGAGACCTTTATAGTTTCTAAGACGGAATTATTTATAGTAAACTCGGTAAATATAAGCTAGTTAATTTAGTTATCTTATAAATATAACGTGTATATCCGGATGTACTATTCTATTATAATATTTATACATTTTATTTAACCGTCTATTTCTGGGTAATATATAGTAGACAGCAGTGCTTTAATATAGAGTTAGGTAGTTAGTTCTTTCTAAAATACAGAAATAAACTAGCCGCTTTTATTAGAGATAATTATTTTAGGGAGTCTATAGAGTTTCCATATATAATCTAGACATAGTTAGGTAATAATAGGTATTAATATATTAGGGCAGGCGATTAAGTATCTTATTTTAGATAGTTGGTTTATAACTACTATAATATTTATACAGCCTTTACTTACAAGGAGATTAATAATAAAGTTAATTAAGATATCCTTCTCTCTTCGGTCTAGAACAGGTAGTGGCTTTAAAAGGCCGTTATACATCTTATGCAAAGCTTTGGCTTATTAGCAGATATAGCAGCTAGAGATATATATTTGTATTATATTATATATATTTAGCTAGTAGTACTCTTATTAGAGTAGTTTTAGGGTTTTTTCTTAGCCTAGGTAGCCGGCTACTGGTAAATTATATACGTGTTTAAGGAGCTTAAGCTTAAGTTCGTTATAGTTAGGTATAACTAAGCGGTTTTAGTAATATAAGCAGTTTCCGTAAGCTTTATATTTACTTAAAGAAATCTTTTTAAAGCGTCTAATACTATCTTATATTAGCTTAAGCATCTCTTAGATAAACTTATTATTTAGATATTTATTAATTATAATCTGTTTAATTAATTAATCGGTTATTTTAAGAACGTATACTATAAGGTTTTTAATAGGAGGGTTAAATAGTTCGGGATAAAGCAGGGTTTAATTTTAGTAAGAGCGCGCTTTTTCTAATACTAGCGCATCTTATAACCGTTAGGTTAGGGTATTAGGCTTTTAACCTTAAACGCCTAGGCGGTACGTAATTAAGAATTAGAAGCGTAATAGATATTCTAACTAGCGGGCCTAATAATAGCTTAGCTGTTTTATAGTTATAAAGTACTATAGGTTCTTATAGTCGCTAAGGACTTTAATTAGAAATCCGGCGCCTTCTAATTTAGGTTACTATTACTTAAAGCATCTAATAATAGCTAGTAATTCTTTATTATAGATCTTATAATTATATTTAGTAGGGCTTAGTTGCTTTAAGAAGTATACTATAGAGTGTAATACTCCTTCTTTGTTATATTAAGACAAAATACCTCTAGTAACGTAATTAAATAAGTTAGCTTTTATAACACTTATTTATTCTAAGTTAAAGTGTTAAAGTATAGGTATAGTAGTAAATATAACCTTTAAATAAGCGAAGGCCTTTTTATATTCCTTATTAAAGATAAAAGCTTTATCCTTTTAGGTTAAAGTAATAAGGGGTAAAACTAGGGCAGAGAAGTTATTAATAAACTGTTAGTAGAAATTAGCAAATCCTATAAAGGCTCTTATATCCTTAACGTTCTTAGGTTCTTACTAGTTTATAATTACTTTAACTTTCTTTAGGTCTATTTTTATGCTATTTATAGAAATAAGGAGTCTAAGGTATAGGACTTCCATTTTATAGAACTTATATTTATCTATATCTAATTATAAACTAGCTCCGTATAGGGCTTATAGGATAAAGTTAACGTATTTCCGATATTTAGTTAGGTTATTACTATATATTAGGATATTGTTAATATATATAGTATAGAAGATGTCCAGGTAGGGACGTAGAGTATTATTTATATAATGTTAAAACGAGCTCGGAGCATTTATAAGGCCAAATAGCGTTACTAAGTATTTAAATAATCTATACTAAGTACAAAATGCAGTAAGCTATTTATCTCCTTTTACTATATAGAGGCGGTTAAATACAGAGATAATATTAAGCGTTATATAGTAGCGAGCCTTATTTAGTTAGTTTAGTGTCTCCTATATTAACAAAATTAGATATTAGTTCTTAACGGTAATAGCATTAAGAGCTTAGTAGTTTATATAAAAGCGTAAACCGCCACTGGGTTTAATAAAGATTACTGGTACGGCTATAGGCGACAAGCTTGCTTTAATAAATCCTTTACTTAGGTTCTTATCTAAATACTTTTATAATACTTAGAGTTCGTTTTAGGATATCCCGTATAGGGGTCCAAATCTAGGCTGCTTTCCTTCTTTAAGTATAATCTTATAGTTATACGATTAGTATTCCGGTAGCTTATCGGCTTCCTTTTATAAAAATACCTTTAGGCGGTTATAGTACTCTACTAGTACCTTCGTAGCAGGGTTGGTGTACTTCTTCGGTACTAAGGCCTTCTTAATATTAGCTATAGTAATAGCGAAGATCGTATATTCGGGTTTCTTAGCGAGTCGCGCTAGTAGGGTAGCTCTAATTATATAGATATCTAGGGTGCTAAGCTTGCTTAGATTATCTATAGTTTCTTATTTAGGTTTAGGTTTAGTATTAGGTATAGAATTAGTATTAAATTTAGGTTTAAGTTCTTTAAGAATCCTTTTTATAGTAAAATACTAGTCCTTCTAGTATTTTTATATATTAAGCTTAAGCTTCTACTTAGCTTAGGGCGGTACGGTACTTAGTAATAACTTATAGAATTTAGTAGAGTTTTCGGATCCTTAGTAGATGTTAGTAGAATTCTTATATTAGTAAAATTTAGTGAAATTCTTATACTAGTAAAATCTGGTAGATTCCTTAGGCGTAAAGTAGACATTAGTAAAAAATCTTACGTTAGTAGAATTTAGTAGAATTTAGTAGAATTCCTAGGTTAGTGGAATTTAGTAGATTCCTTAGGTATGGGGTAGATAGTTATAGAAATTTTAGACTAGTGGATTCTAGTAGATTTTTTAGATTTTAGTTTTAAGTCTAAGTAGTAAGTTATAAGGCACTTCTGTTTATAATAGGAGGTAGTAAATAAAAGCTTAAGGTTATTTTAATTAATAGTCACCTTATATAGCTTTATCTAGGGTTATCTAAGGATTACTAAGTAACTTAGGGTGGTAACAAAAAGTTTAATTAGTTCTTTATGGTTTAGGTATTAGAGTCTTAGGTATACTATATAGGTAATTTAGCCTAAGACCGTGCGTTTACTATTAAATCTAAATACGTTAATATGCCGGTTAAAGGGGGTTAGGGTAAAACTATTATCTTATATAAAGATCTTATTAATAAATCCTATACTACTAGCTCCTATATTAATTAGGACTTAAGTATTAGCCTATTAATTATTCTGCTAAAGATAATAGTTAACGGTTATACTATAATCCTAAAAGTTAGAGTTCGTAATATCTAAAGCATTTAATAAAATTTTAAGGCAGAGCCGTTCTAGAGAGTAACTTAACTCTAAAATATACCTTTTAGTGGTAAGCGGGAAGGGGTTCCTATAGAACGTTAGTTATAGCTTCGCCCTTATAAGTGGTACTTATTAGATATAGGGCTAGAACTAGGTAAAGATTAGGGACAGTAACCGGAAGATTAATACGGTAAATAGTTACTAGTATTAGCTGTTTATAAATTATATTTAGGTATAGGGATAGAGTAGTAATTAAAGAGGTAGGAGTTACTTCTATATTTAAAGTAGAGGCTTAGCTTAATACGTTATTCTTATTTAGAGGACCCTAGTAGGGCGTATCCTAGGGTCCTAGTGTTAATATCTATAGTATTAGGGTGCTTAAGCTAAGATAACTTAGTAGACATTTATGGGGCTATTATATTATATTAAGGAGCGTGTTTTGGTATTAGGCGTAGTATATTATTATACCGTTTATTAATAACGTTTACGTAGGCATTAAGGGCTCCTAGTAGGTCTACGCCTATTAGGGAGGTTTTTAGTTTAGGGCTTAGGGATTTAATAAGGCTGTTAACTAGTGCAGAGTCGTTTTAGCCAGTTTTCTTTATATAATGGTTAAATTTAAAGAAGTATACTAGGAAACTCTTTGTTCTTTAAGCTATATAGTTTATTTTTCTCTAAGCAATAGCTTAGCGGTTTAGGTTACTATATATAGCTTTAAGAAGTACAACTAGGCTTTATACTAAGTTTGGCTAAAAAGGTTTAATAAGGTTAGCTACCTCTCTTTTTAGTTAACTTAGGGCGTAACAAAGTTAGTTAGCTTTAGTTAGGTAGCAGTTAGTGTTACTAGTTAGCTTATTTTTTAGCTAGCTTAGAAATAATTAGAGCTCTTATTATTTATTAGTAAATACTAAGGGATTTAATAGTTATTTAGATTATTATGGTATAGTAGTTAGTTTAGGGTAAGAGACTATTATGGGTTTAGGGCTTACGTTCCACGTATTTATCTCTAAAGATAGCGTTTAGTCTTAAGGTTCTAGCGTAGGCATCTTAAGGGTACGGATTTCTTCTTAAAGGTCCTTAATTAATTACCAGTGTTATGCTTCTTATTTAGCTTATTATTAATTAAAAATAGCTTAGTTTTATATAAGGGCGTCTATAAAAGACTTCTATATCCCTACTAATTATTCTTAAAGTGCGGATATAATGCTAGCGGCCGTTATAAAAGTTTTAGATTTATTCTGTATATTAATAGTAGTATAGGTAGTTAACGCAACATAGTATTACGGAGTAAGTATAAGTCGCAATAATATATAGTAAGGTAGATATTATTAAGCTATATACATAAACTATATAAGAAGGTTAAGACATTATATAAGGAAAGAAGGTAAAAAAAATAGGAAGAAAGGGTATATATTATGGACTTAGTTACTTAGTTAATATATATATAGAGTAGAATAAGATTTAGGTAGTAGTCCTAGCAGAACTTAATAGGATTTAGTAGAACTTAATAAAACTTAGTAGAATATAGCAGAATACAGCAGATTACCGTTAGATTGCTATAGATTGTGGTAAATTGCGGTCTTGTAGTCGGTCTTTAGTTGCTAAGTTAGTGGAAACAGGTAGACGTATATAAGGTGTTATAGGGGTGTCTTATAATATATAGATAGCTCTAGTCTAACTTATACTTATACTCTTAAATAGCGTACTTTACTAGTTTACTTACTAGGTCTAGGGTTGTAAGTGTAAGATTAATTGTTAATATTTGCCCTATATTACTTTTAAATATAAACACTTCTACTAGAAGTAGGCTCTAGAGTAACTAGTTCGCTATATAGTTAAAAATTAGAGCGCATTCTTCCTGCGTTAATATAGTATTAATATAACTTCCTCCTTATAGCGGATTGTGCTATTTAAAGTTGCCTATAATTACTGCCTTAGTATATAGGTCGCGCAATAGTTTACTCTAAATTAAACTATTAATTATCTCTAGCCTACTAGAGAGCTCCTCTAGGTTTTCTTTCTTAGTTTTCTTTAAATATCTATTTAGAATAAATACTAATATAATTATAAGTCTCCTTTAGCCGATGTACGCCACTACTGCTATAATATCTACTAAATCTACCTATAGTTATATAGCTGCCAGCTCTCTAAATGCCTAGATATATAAGCTAACTAAGGGATACTGCTACCTTCTGCCTATTAGGACGACCCTTATTTACTAGGGATTTAAGCTAGCTAGTACTACTTCCCTATTTTAAAAAAAAAAGAAGTAAGGCTTTTAGCCTAGAATAAAATGGAAGTCTATTAGCGCTTAATTATTATATAGCGCATACTACGCTTCCCTATACTTTTTATATTCGCTTAAAGGATCTAAAGTTCTTTATTTATAACACTATTATATAAAAATCCTATCTATCTCTTTCCTATATGCTAGGTATTTACGGTATATTATAGGATATATCCATAATACCTTATATACGTCTACTTATTTCTACTAACTTAATAACTAGAGATTAAATACAAGATAGTAATTTAATAGCAATCTATAGCAATCTAATGGTAAGCTGCTGTATTCTACTATATTCCGCTAAGTTTTACTAAATCCTATTAAGTTTTGCTAGGACTACTACCTAAATCCTATTCTACTCTATATATATATTAATTAAGCAACTAAGCTAATAATATATACCCTTTCTTTCTATTTTCTTACCTTCTTTTTTTACTTAACGTTTTAACCTTATTATATAGTTTATATAGTTTATATATATAGCTTAATAATATCTACCTCGTTATATATTATCGTCGCTTATACTTACTTTGTAATACTATATTATATTAACTACCTATACTATTATTAAAATATAGAACGTACCTAAAGCTCCTATAATAGTAGCTAATATACTTACTATACTTAAAGAGCAGATAGTAGGTTTATAGACGTTCTTTATAAACGCCCTTATAGAATAAAAGGTCTAACACTAATAATTAATTAAAGCCCTCTAAGAAGAAATCCGCATTCTTAAGATACCTACACTAGGGCCCTAAGACTAAACGCTATCCCTAAAGGCCTATATACGGAACGCAAGCCCTAAACTAGTAGTAGTTATTTACCCTAAACTAACCACTATACTATAACAATCTTAAAAAAACTACTAGACCCCCTAGTATTTATTAATAAATAATAAGAGCTTTAGTTATTTTTAAGCTAGCTTAGAAATAAGTTAACTAGTAATACTAACCGCTACCTAACTAAAGCTAACTAACTCTACTACGCCCTAAGTTAACTAGGAGAAAAGATAGCTAACCTTATTAAACCTCTTTAACTAAACTTAGTATAAAACCTAATTACACTTCTTAAAGCTATATATAATAACCTAAACCGCTAAGCCACTGCTTAAAGGAAGATAAACCATATAACTTAAAAAAAGAAAGGTTTTCTAGTATACTTCTCTAAATTTAACCGCTATATAAGGGAAATAGGCTAGAATAACTCCATACTAATTAATAGCCTTATTAAATCTCTAAGCCCTAAACTAAAAACTTCCTTAATAGGCATAGACCTACTAAGAGCCCTTAACGCCTATATAGACATTATTAATAAATAGTATAATAATATACTACGCCTAATACTAAAGCCCGCTTTTTAATATAATATAATAACCCTATAAGTCTCTATTAAGATATTTTCTTAGCCTAAGCACCTTAATGCTATAGATATTAACTTTAAAACCCTAGAGTATACCCTACTAGGGTCCCCTAAATAAGAATAATATATTAAGCTAGGCTTATATCTTAAAATACTACTCTATTTCTATACCCTAATATAATTTATAAACGGCTAACGTATGTGATGGGGTTATGAAGGTGACCCTAGTTATGACCGATTTGAAAATCAAAATTTGCCAAAATGCTAATTTGGTGGTAAATAATTAGCAAAAGCCATTATAAGTCATCACATCGTTAGTAAGAAGTCTTAAAGCCATAAATATATATAATAGAGTCTATATAAAGTCGATTTTTGGTGTTTCAGAGCTCAACTAACCACCGAGTTGGGCCCCAGATATCGCCAATTAACTCGGGCTCCTCATCTAAAGACTCTTCGTCGCTTAAATTGCTTATATTATCATCCTCCTGTCCTTCCTACAAGTCCTCTAGTAAAGCAGCTTCTTCTACCGCCTTCTTAGCGGTCTCCTAAAGTTGCTTAATAAGAGCCATAGCCGTAGCGGCGGCAGTAGAGGACTCTTCCGCCCGCTTCTGAAGCTCATCCGCGGTTAATTGTTTCAATGTTGCATACTGGACTGCTATACTAGCCACCAATCGAGCTTCTTTGGTATGCTTTTTGCGAGCTATATTGGCGACAGTAAGGGAGTCCTTCTGCGCATTCTTAGCTACCTTTCCTGCCTCCACTGCCTCTCTACGGTGAACCTTGGCTAGCTCCTTTGCATCAGCAACCCTTTTCTAGGCTGCCTTTTAGACCTTAACTTGCTCCTTAGCAAGCTCTACTACCACCTAATAATCTTTCTTAAGCTATTTCCTAGTAAGCGTAGCTTACTCTTTAGCCTTCTAAGCGGCCTCTTTAGTAGTAGCAAGCTCCTTTATTGCTTCCAAAGTAAGAACCGATTCAGTAGAGAGTATATTCCGTTTACGCTTCTTCTTAGCCTTCCTCTCCTTAGTACATTGCCGAAGATTGTTGTTTTTAACTTATATAAGCTTAAGGCCTTCCTCTAAGGACTGTAAGTGTTGCATTAACTTTAAGACAACTGCCTTTATTGCCTCCGGCGTAGTTTCCGGATAAAGGATCGTATGCGTGTACCGAGCTCAAGCGTGCTCGCTATCTGGCAGGGGAGGATGCATAGGGGAGGATAGGATCATTACCTCTGCGTGGTAAGGTGGAGGCGTAAATAGCTTAATAGATATAAGCTGTCTAGAGCAGCGCGCGAGGGCTCGATTTAGGTTAAAGGGAAGGAGGCCTATAGCCTTAAAGGCGCTCCTAATTAACTCTCTAGTATATACCTGCGGCCGAATCTCACCTAGTATCCGTAGAAAATAGTCTCTATTAATACCAGTAATGCCGCGCGCTGTATATTCATCAACTTTTAATAAATAGAGTCATTTAAGGACTAAAAAGATGACTAGATCCAAGGGCTAAAGAAGGTACGTTAAATACGGCGGTAGGCAAATTGGTATAATCTTCTTTAACTAGCAAAACTTAACGAACTTAATATTAACGTGGCTACTATGGCTATCTATAATTAATAGTTGATAGCCGTTGTATTAATTTTTATCTTCTATTATCCTCCTCTCCTATACCTTAGTTCGTCGGGTATAGCGCTCAAAGTGCTCCAGCCACCATACCCTAAGCTCTTAATTTGACCATCCATTTTTACTTATTGTAATTATACACTCGCCTATAGCTTCCTCTGCTTCTTACCATAGCGATTCTATATATTAGCGTCCTTTAAAAATAATAAACGGTGGAATTATCCCCCCTTATATACTGATTAAATTAATCTATAAAACCCACTCCCTAGAGCCGTCAATTGTCTTAAAGTTAATAATATTGCCTCTTAATATAACCACTTTAGCGCTATATGCAAAGCCTATAGCGTAGCTAGTCTCATCCATATTCTATACGTCAGCGTTATTAATATTGTACTAAGTCTTCATATTTAAGTAGTCGGTAAAAAACCTCTTAACTAGAGCAGGATTATTGCCAGCAATAGCGCGCTCTAAGGAGATTAATTGCACATAGCAAGTATAAAGCTCCTCCTGCCGTTTTAAGAAGCCGTATATCCATTTTATACCGAGTGGTATAACTTAGGTATAAGGAAGGTTAGAGGATTCGCGCTAGAGAACAAGTGTCGCAATCGTCCGAACTATATAATATCAACATAGAAACCCGGCTTTAGCAAGATAAATACAATGTCGAACAATAGCTGCCTCGCCAGCTGGAGTAATACGATATTAATTGACGTGGGCAACTCGGGAAGACTGCGTTTTGCCTTAGAGCCACTAGCAGAAAGTAACTGGACTAACCTTATAGGCTTTCGCATAAGCTTCGGGGCTCTTATAGAGACTTGCTGTTCGCCAGGCTGTTAAAGCTGCTTATAGACGATCTTCTGCATCTAGAGCACGCGGCCAGCAAGGCATGGCTTTGGTAATATGGAGTTCTGTGCAAGGAAGTAAGGGGAAAAGTCGATGTGTTGATGTTCAAAGCGGCAGTATATTTATTTAGGCAATAAACTAGCCTAAATTAGAAGGCGGTAATGTAGATCGGTTATAACTAGGGTCACCTTCATAACCTCATCACATACGTTAATACTAGCGGCCATTTACCATATTAATCTTTTAGTTACTATCCTTAATTCTTATTTAGTTTTAGCCCTATATTTAATAAGCACTACTTATAAGAATAAAGCTATAATTAACGTTTTATAAAAACCCCTTCCTACTTATTGCTAAAAGGTATATTCTAGAGTTAAGTTACTTTTTAGAATAGCTATATTATAGACCCTAACTTTTATGATTATAGTATAACTATTAACTACTATCTTTAATAGAAAGGTTAATAGGCTAATACTTAAGTCCTAATTAATATAAGAGCTAGTAGTATAGGATTTATTAATAAGATCTTTATATAAGATAATAGTTTTACCCTAATACTCCTTAACTACTATATTAACGTATTTAGATTTAATGGCAAACGCACTATTTTAGGCTGTATTACTTATATAGCGGCCCTAAAACTCTAATACCTAAACTATAAATAATTAATTAAGCTCTTTATAACTACTCTAGGTTACCTAGTAATTCTTAAATAATCTTAGATAAAGCTATATATGATAACTATTAATTAGAATAACCTTAAGCTTCTATTTACCGCCTCCTATTATAAGCGGAAGTGCTTTATAACTTACTATTTAAACTCTAAATTAGAACCTAAAAAATTTACCAGGATTTACTAGTTTAAAATTTCTATAACTATTAACCCTATACTTAAGAAATTTACTTAATTCTACTAACTTAGGAATTTTACTAAATTCTACTAGTATAAGACTCCCGCTAATGTCTACTAGGACTTAAAAATTATACTAAATTATATAAACTAATTCTAATTACTATACCGTCCTAAACTAAGTATAAGCTTAAGCTTAATATATAAAAGTACTAGAAGAACTAGTATTCTACTATAAAAAGAATACTTAAAGAACCTAAACCTAAAGCTAAATAAGAAACTATATAAGAAACTAGAGATAACCTAAATAAGCTTAATACCCTAGATATCTATATAATTAGAGCTACCCTACTAGCTTAACTTATTAAGAGACTTTAATATATAATCTTTACTGTTATAATAGCTAATATTAAGAAAGCCTTGGTACTAAAAAAGTATACTAACCCTGCTATAAAGGTACTAGTAAAGTATTATAAACGCCTAAATATATTCTTATAAAAGGAAGCTAATAAGCTACTAGAATACTAATTATATAACTATAAGATTATACTTAAAGAAGGAAAGTAGCCTAGATTTAGACCTCTATATAGGATATCCTAAAATAAACTTTAAGTACTATAAAAGTATCTAGATAAGAACCTAAGTAAAGAATTTATTAAAGTAAGCTTTCCGCCTATAGATATACTAGTAATCTTTATTAAGAAATCTAGTAGCGGTTTATCCTTCTATATAGACTGCTAAACTTTTAACGCTATTACTATTAAAAATTAATATCTAATTCTATTAATATAAGAGACGCTAAACTAACTAAGTAAGGCTTATGTAAGAGTATATATATTAGGTCCCGCCGCGCTTACAACAAGTTCGCAAGCACTCTTAGTCTTTTTAGCCGTATGGCGACGTGGAGGCGGGCCACGTTACAATTGTGCTTACGAACTTACTAGGGCCAGGTGTCGTAGGTTTGATCCCTATCAGTCACTTCGCTCTAGTATAGTCTAATACGCATCCGTGCAATGAGGCAGGTTAGCTAAGTCCGATTGCTTACGTTACTAGGGACTAACTAATATAGTGATACTCTTGGCGTTTAATCCCTGTGGCCCGGAATGGGCGTATAGAGGAATCCCTGCGAGCGCTCGGGGACGAGCGCGTAGAGGAGAGGGCAATTATAAGAGTATATATATTAGGTCCCGCCGCGCTTACAACAAGTTCGCAAGCACTCTTAGTCTTTTTAGCCGTATAGCGACGTGGAGGCGGGCCACGTTATAGCTTACTATTATATAAAGCTTAATATTATCTCTATATTTAACCGCCTTTATATTACTAAAGGAGATAAATAGCTTACTATATTCCGTACTTAGTATAGATTATTTAAGTACTTTATAATACTATTTAGCCTTATAAATACCCTAAGCTTATTTTAGTATTATATAAATAATACCCTATATTCCTACTTAGATATCTTCTATATTACTTATATTAATAATATTTTAATATATAGTAATAACCTAACTAAATACCGGAAATATATTTATTTTATTTTATAAGCCCTATAAGGAGCTAGCCTATAATTAAATATAAATAAATATAAATTTTATAAAATAGAAGTTCTATACCTTAGACTTTTTATTTTTATAAATAGTATATAAATAGACCTAAAGAAAGTTAAAGTAATTATAAACTAATAAGAACCTAAGAATATTAAAGACGTAAAAGTCTTTATAGGGTTTACTAATTTTTATTAATAGTTTATTAATATCTTCTTCGCCCTAGTTTTACCCCTTATAGCTCTAATCTAAAAGAATAAAGCCTTTATCTTTAATAAGGAATATAAAAAAGGCCGTTATTTATTTAAAGGTTATATTTACTACTACGCCTATATATTAATATTTAACCTAAACTAAATAAGTATTATAGAAGCTAATTTATCTAACTATATTATTAGAGGTATTTTGTCTTAATATAATAAAAATAGAGTATTATGCCCTATAGTATACTTCTTAAAATAACTAAGCCTAGCTAAATATAAACTATAAAATCTATAATAAGGAATTGCTAGCTATTATTAGATATTTTAAATAATAGTAACCTAAACTAGAAGGCGCTAGATTTCTAATTAAGGTTTTTAGTAATTATAAAAATCTATAGTACTTTATAACTATAAAACAGCTAAGCTATTATTAGGCCTATTAATTAAAATATATATCTTATTTTTAATTCTTAATTATATACTACTTAGGTATTTAAAGCTAAAAGCCTAATACTTATAGGACGTGCTAGAACTATATAAAAAAAAGCACGCTTTTATTAAAATTAAACCCTACTTTATCCTAAACTATTTAACCTACTTACTAAAGATCTTATTATATACGTCCTTAAAATAACTAATTAATTAATTAATTAATTAAATTATAGTTAATAAATATCTAAATAATAAGTATATTTAAGAGACGCTTAAGCTAATATAAAATAGTATTAAACGCTTTAAAAAAAATTCCTAAGTAAATATAAAGCCTATAGAGATCGCTTATACTACTAAAACTATCTAGTTATACCTAACTATAATAAACTTAAGCTTAAGCTCCTTAAATATATATATAACTTACTAGTAGCTAGCTACCTAAGCTAAGAAAAAACCCTAAAACTACTTTAATAAGAATACTATTAGCTAAATATATATAATATAACGCGAAGGTACGTCTTTAATTACTATATCTACTAATAAGCTAAAGCTTTATATAAGATATATAACGGTCTTTTAAAGCTACTGCCTATCTTAGACTAAACATAGAGGGATATCTTAATTAACTTTGTTATTAATCTCCCTATAAGTGTTACGGAGTAAGTATAAGTGACAATAATATATAGTAAGGTAGATATTATTAAGCTATATATAAAAACTGTATAATAAGGTCAAAATGTTATATAAAAAAAGAAGATAAGAAAACGGGAAAAAAGGGTATATATTATTAGCTGTCACGGAACCCCACCGCAGGGGCCTATAGGAGAGCCCCGTGCTCTCGCGTACACCTCGCGTACAGCTTATGTCAGCTACGCGTAGGTATATCACCTCCTTACGCCCTCGACCCTTACGATCGATCGCGCAACGTCTTGTAGACTCCTCGAATACATACGCTTTGTAGCCACTGCCCCCGTCCCATAACATTACGTTACGCCTTTTTTACCACCGACGCTCAGCCTATAACCAATTCTACGTCTCTATAATACTGCAGGCGCTGCTAGAAGCAGCATGTCTATAAATTACCTTACTTTATACTTCTAAGGAACCTATAATAGTAAGACAATATCCCTTACTAGCTACTATATTAAACCCAAAGAATAATCTAATACCTATACTTAACCTACGACGCCAATTAATCCCAGGAGAATTCGATTTATTAGCCCTAGCCTTAACCCCTAAGGAGACGGACACCAATAATATCTTATCTTTTATTAACTATATAACTACGGACAAGCAAAGGGAAGGGCTATTACCTATTAAAATTAAAATATAAGACGCCGAGACGTTTATAAAAATAGTAGTATAAGACCCTAATAAATACTACCGCCTTCTATAGAACTACTACCTAAAGCTTACATGAGCTGAGATGCATACTATCTAAGATCGCGATATTATCCAAGACCTATAAGCTCGTGAGGCGCTTACTAATAACATATATTAAGAAACTAAAGATAACCTCTATGTATCTAAACGCAACGTCCAATAGTTAAAGAAGGCTAAGATTACACTAATTGCTACAGTTACTAAAAGAGAAGGCACAATTAAATACCTATAATCTCAGCTTAATAAGCACATTTGTAATAACGCTAAATACCTCTTTACTATATATAACGCCACCCAAGTCTCTACGCCCCTAGCAACTTCACCTACTTAACGCTTAATAGAGGGCTAGCGCTAAGCAGCTTTACCTAATAGGAACCCTTACTAAAGCAGTAATAATAAAAGCTACAATAATTAGACCTAAACTGCCACTATAAGGTCTAATACACGCTACCCTAATCCCCTAGTCTTTTAGAAAACCCGCAAGGAATATAGCCACTAAAAGATGTAAATCTATAAGAAACTAACTTAGAGCGCCTACCTTTTTCCTATAGAAGATATTAAGATCGGCTATATTATTAGGTAAATAAAAGGTATACTATTTAACAGACTCTTCGCCTAATAGGAGACTAGTAGCCCCTAGAAATGGCAGTCCTACTAAAAAGTCCTTAACGATCTTAACCTAATATACCGCGACTATAACCTACTAGCCACTAACTAAGCTAAACTACGTGCCCTAAAGATAAGCCCTACTAAATTATTTAATAAATTCTATATTAAATTCCAGGAATACACTAGAGCCCTTACCTAAGATAATACTAAAGACTAAAAAGACCTCCTTAAAAAAGTTACTTATTACCTTAGTTATGTAGCCGCTAGCTATAACTATAACAATGTTTATAATATAGTAGCAGCTCTACAGAAAATCAAACTGTCGGTACCAATTTAATGGTATAAGTGAGTCGTGTCTAGGGGCACGAAATACGTATAGTATCGTATGCTTATTTAGACGGTGGTGACTGTCGATTCTATTAAGGTAGGCTACGTGGTCTATATACTAACGCACCTCCCCCCTAAGCTAGTATTTCAGGAGTGCACTAGACGCGTAAGCAAACCGAACGCGTAAACGCGTACTTGGTGTATCGAACCGCGTAAGCACGCGGTTAGTACAGCAGGTGCTGTAATTATACACTGGCGGTACTTGGAAAATGGAACCACTTGCGTATAGCCTCCGTAATTGCCTCAATAGAACTATAAAAGACGTAAGAAAATACATAGGAAATCCCTCCCGAGGTACCTTTTGGGTTGCCTTCCAAACGGTGCTTTAAGCTAGCCGTAAGTCCTACTTACGGTCCGTAAAATAAACTATACGCCCTTTAACGGGCCGTAAATATACCATACGGCCTTCCGAACGGGCCGTAACTGAACCATAAATGCTCCATTAGTCTCGCTCTACCCATTCTATAACCTTTAGGTTAAGCTTATTTGTGTTAATTAGGGTTTTAAGAGCTTAATACGGCTTTACCTTCGTTATAGCGTCTACTAGGTTGTCTCCGCTGCTAATCCATTTAACCTCCGTAATCTCGCGTCGTTTGTAGGCTTAATATAGGCACATTAGGTCGACTATAAGCCTCTTCTCTTATATCGTACCTAGTTTAACTAGGCAGTTGTAGAGGGACTTTAAATTAGTGCATAAAACCAAGGGTAGCTGCTCCAGTTATAGGATCTTCTAGATCGTTAATTTGATTACGGCTGCTATATTAAAGCCATGGGCTAGTGCATATAGTTTAGAAGCTAGTATACTGCGGGTTACTCGCTTGCATTTAATTAAAGACTAATATAGTATATTTGCGTCTTAATTATGGTCCGTAAGTACAATTATAAAGCCGATTTGCGATAACAGGTCCCTATTATTGGCGAAGGAGGCGTCCGTAAATACTATTACGCTAATAAAATTTAGGTCTAGCGGTACAAAAGTAAGTCCTCTTATCGCGTTATTAATCTGCCATTAAATGCGCTTATTAAGCTACTTAATATTTTCTTCTTGTGGATCTACTGCCTAGGCTGTAAAGGATAAGTTGTAGACAGATTTAGGTTGACAGACTGTGGCAATATAGGCACCTCTTGCACGCTATACAGCGTATTAGTCCTTTATATTTACGGTTTTATAGGTCTCTCCGCGGGAACTAGTAAGGTCTATAGGCTTTGCCGTAATAGGCTTTAGGTTTTAAGCTTAGCGTTCCTAAGTTAGCTAGATTAAGTTACCCTTTTGTATAATTAAGCCTCCGTTAAACTTAATTGGAGTCTACTTAGTTAACTACTCCCGTGGCTTTGCTAGGAACTTAGCCTTTTATAGTTCGGTCTCTTCCGCGTCCGCAAAAGTTTGGTCTACTAAAAAGAGGGTATCGTTTATTTAGAGTCTAACGATACCAAGGCCGTTTAATAGGGTATGTAGGAGGTAAGGGTTATAGGTCGACTGCTCCATCTTAAGTTTACTAACGTAGTGCTAGTAATATGTCTTAAACTAGTGGTTTTTAGCTTCTAGCACTTTATAAAGTGGTTTTACGACCTATAAAATTGTTCCTAGTTGTAGATTAAGCTTAAGCGGTGGCCGTATAAAGATGTCCCTACTTAGGTAGGTGTTGGACTGCATATAGGCTTGCAAGATGTCCCGTAAGTAGAGGGCTACGGGTTTAGTTTGCTGTAGTCCCGGCGTAAGCGCAAGTATAATCCGTTAACTAACCCATTAAATTATAGGCGATTGCGTAAGGACGAGGTTCTTTCCCTAGTCGTTATAAGCTTATATAACGAGCCTTGACTTTTCGAAGGCTTTGTTAGTACTAGGGTGCTTAATTTTGTTAATAAAGCGCGAGTTAAATATACGGACGCCTTGCGGAACGTCTCTCTCCGTTACAACCGCAAAGACGCCCTTCTTAAGTAGTTCGTTAATCTCTTTGCGTTGTGAGTCTATAAAAGGGGTTTCCTATACTAGAACTAATATATCCGCAGGCGGAGATTGCTTTGCGGATGTGCCTGCGGAGGTTAAGTAATTCTCCATTACGGGGTTCTTGCGGGGGCGTCCTCGGCCACGCTTTATAGCAGGTTCTATAGGTTTATTGGGTTTCTAGAAGACCTCTAGGGTAGGTAAGGGTGCTTCTAGTTTATCTAATTCGGTGGGTGCTTCTAGTTTGTCTAGCTTGACGTTATAGATGTTTTTAGACCGAAAATAGGGTTTTACGGACGTGCTTCTGAAGCTTATTGGTCCGCTAGGGAGCTATATATAGTAGGTCTCGTCTTCTACGGCTAGTAGACGGTAAGGTCCAGTCTAATTGCCGCTTTTACGCTATATAAGGACTTTAGAGTTAAGCGGGAGGTTGTGTACTAGGGTCGTATTAGGTCCGTTGCGGTAGTGTAGGGCGTTATTGATAGTTTGTTTAGCCTGTAATTTGACTATTTTGGCTATTGCCTTCTGTATTGTAGCTGCTTGTTCCGTAATAGACGGGGTAGGGGGGCCTAGGTTGCTTATCCTTGGGTAGGCTCCGTAAACCAAGAGGGTAGGTACTAGTCCGTTAGGGCTAGCGGTGTTGTTAATAGCTTTTACGGCTATCTATAAAGCCAGTTCCTTTTAGATGTCCTTATACTCGTCCGTAATAATCTAATAAGCTCTCTATAAAGCTAGGTAAGCTTACTTAATAAGTCTAACGGACTAGTGCGCCTTAACTGGAACGGCTTTTGTTGAAATAGCTATGGCCGTAGCGTACTATTGGAATTCCTTACTAATGAAGTTCCTACTAGCGTCGTGGGTGATATACTTAGGGGGTCTAAGGTATATGTTAATCTAGTAGGTCCGTAAAATGTCCTAAGTATATTTTGTGGATATATTTTACAACCAACGGGCGGCTTAATAGCGGGTTGCCTCGTTAACTATATATAATACTAGACTGCCGTTAATATACATAATATCCACGTACACTAAGTAGTTGAAGTTAAGGTCCTTATAAAGGGTGAACTTAAATCTGCCTGGGGAACGTCCGTATTTCTGGCAAAAAGAGCAGTATTTGGTCAGGTGGTCGATTGCCTTCCTATTAACGTTGTTATATCTAGAGCGTTTAAGAACTCTATATAGCTTTTCGGCTAATGGGTGGCCGAAACGGCGGTGCAAACGGTGGATTTTAGTACTGGTAAGGTAGTACGGGTTGTAGTTAAAAGATTCCTAAATGTAGGTCTGTAAAGTCTCTCCCTATATAAGGAACGGGTGTCCAAATTATTGTGTAATTGGTAGGGTAATATGCTTGCTTTCTGGGGCAGTTGCGGGGCTAGTTAAGGTGTCCGTAATATTATTATAGTAGACCTATAACCTATCTATATCTGCAAGACAGAGTAGAAAAGGGGTGTCCGCTTTTACTATGTGGAAGTTAACTAGGCCAATTAGGGTCTTAACTATAACTAATTTAATTGATGCGGTTAAACTAATGCCAAATTGGACGTTTACGGCCTTAGCTTACATAGTGTTAATGTCCGTATTATTATTTACAGTAGTCTTATATATAAGGTATTGTCCGTAACCTATAGTAGACTTCTTAGAGGCACCTATATTAATTATAACGCTATAGAATTCTTTAGGGGTATAGCGTTCTATAGTAATATATGCAAATGGGTCCTATTTGCGGTCCGTAACGTCCGTAACGGGTTTAACGGGTGTACTTACGGGCCAGTTTTTAGGTGTAATTAAGTGTATAAAGGAGCGGTCGGCTAATATGGTTATAGTATTAAAGGCTTAACTGTCTGTAAAAGGTCTAAAAGTAGTTAGAAATGTCTTTGAGGTCTCCTGTTCCTAAGTGTTTAAGTTAAAGTTAATTATAAGGGCTTCTATTAACTTGTTAGGGGGCTCCTCTACTTTCTCTCCTTTGTATTCTAAAATAAACTAGTTAATCTGGTTATTAAGTCTCTTCCTAGACTTATTATGTTCTTCCTAGGTATACCTTATAAACTAATATTCTTCCTTACCGTATACAAAGCACTTCTAACTGGTTTGTCTGTGGGGGTATGCTTTCGTATAGGAGTTGCTGCGGAGGTTGCGGGTAGAACCTGGTTGATGCGGATACTACTAGCGGTATCGGCGGTCCGTAAAGTAGGCATCTGAATTAGGTTGTGGATTTTGCAGGTCTGTAATAAAAGCTTAAGTACTGCCTAGCGGGTTTAAGGCTTTATATATTATAATAAAGGACCGTAAATTGTTAATAAGGCCAGCTATAGTGTCTGCGGGCTTATAATAGGCGTATTTGTAGGGTTCTATTTCCTAGTAGGCCGTAATTAGTTTATTATATAAGAAGTTATCCGTTTAAAGCTTAATATTAAGACTGTGCTATAGGTGGCGGAGGTCTTTAATAAGGATTTATAGGTACTCTATGGTTGATTTTTTAGTATTCTTGTCCATTACGGTCCGTAACTTGGTCGCATTCTATTAGGTAAGGATATCACGCCTATATTCCGGTCCTTTAAAGTAGTTATATATAGCTTTGTATAGCTTATTAAAGGGAACACTAAGGGGGTTACTCTTGAGGTTAGTGTAGTAGTGGTTAAGTACTAGGCCGCGCAGTATGGTAGAGTAGGCTTAGCTAAACTCCTGTTTAGGAATATCGGCCTTCTAATAGAGGTCCGTAAAGATAGTCAGTTTGAAGTTAAAGTTATTGTTTTTACCGCTATACTTAGATTCGTTGGTGTAGAGCTTAGCTAGGTTAGCTAGCTCCTTGCTATAGGTCTTTACTTAGGTAGTTTGCGGGTCTATAGCTTGTGGATTTATGGGTTGCGGATATATAGGTTGCGGATCTGTAGTTTAAATAATGGGAGGGGTTTGGTCCGTATTTTAGTTCGCGGGGGTATTATGGTCCATAATTTGGGTTATGGGGGTATTACGGTCCGTAACATAAGTACTAGGTGTACTTTAGCTAGTAAGATTAATTCCGAAACTGCTTGGGTTTATAGGACGAATTTGGTTAAGAGGGTTAGGTATAAGGCTAGCGATTACATTAAGTTTGGAAGAAGCAAAGAGTTCCTTAGTAGTGTTATACTCGTCTAGGATTTCTTCCTTAGTCTATTCCGTTCGGTCCTCCTTATATATTATATTATATAAGAACCGTGCAATAGTAACCCGTTTATTTCTTTTAACCTATACGCCTTGGTTATATAAAAGGGTCCGTAGGTTACGGATAGTAGTGGGGTTATATTCCTTAAAGATAGCTTCTGTAAAGTCCGCAAAGTCTTCCTAGTATTGCTCCTATAGGTTGATGTTTATAAGCTTAAAGTATTCGTACTTAAGGATTTTAAATTTAATATAGTTGTTGACGTTATCTATAGACGTAACGTCGACTCCTTATCTTTACTTCTTTTGACCTTTATTAACCTGCTTGCTAATATCTGCCATACTGTACAGTGTAGTATAGTGCGTAGCGGGTGGAAGAGGTCTTGTAAGGGTCCGTAAAATCGGTTAACGGGCCCGTAACGGTTCGTAGAAGGGTAAGGGGGTCTCCGTAAGGTCTTAATAGGTCTGTAGTGGTTCGTAGGAGGGTAAAAGGTCTCTATAACGGTCCGTAAAAGTAATTAATGGGTCCGTAACGGTTCGTAAAAGGGTAAGGGGTTAGAGAGGAGGCTGGGGTATTTTAGTAGGGTGTAGTAGTTGCGTTCTTGGTGTGATTATATTCTTAACGTAGTCGCGTTAACTACTGGTACAGTAGTTAATATCTCTAATTAAGGTGGAGCGTAAATGTCTTCTAAAACCAGGGTAGATTTAAGGTAATTCTAGGTAAGGTAGAGTGTTAGACGTCTTCCAAATCTAGAGTACTTTAATTCTCTTTAACTGAAATAGGGGCTTATAAGGTGGAGCGTTAGATATCTTCCAAGCAAGTGCGTATCTCCTGATCTATGCGCGCTTACTAATCAGTATCGGTACTAATTTAATGGTATAAGTAAGTTGTGTCTAGGGGCACGAAATACGTATAGTATCGTATGCTTATTTAGACGGTGGTGACTGTTAATTCTATTAAGGTGGGCTACGTGGTCTATATACTAACGCACCTCCCCCCTAAGCTAGTGTTTCAGGAGTGCACTAGACGCGTAAGCGAACCAAACGCGTAAACGCGTACTTGGTGTATCGAACCGCGTAAGCACGCGGTTAGTATAGTAGGTGCTGTAATTATACACAAACAATAACTAAATTAGATTACTACTGCTAACCTTTACCTACAGACCTCTTTATAAAAGCCCTCCGGGCCTATTAAACCTATATATACTAAGCTACTAACGCCTACTACCTTAAGTACTACCGGAACTAATATCAATTTCTCTATACCAACCTTCCTATAAAAACTCCTAGATGGAGAGCGTAAGCTACTCTAGAAACTAGGACGCTGCTATAAATGCTATTAAGAAGGCTATTATCGCAATAACCTAAACTGCCTAATAGCTAGGTTTAGTAGCCGCCGCCTAATACTTAACCTAATACCCTAAACACCAAATATATTACTATATACCACTACCATATAAGACAAAGACGTAGTAATAGCGGTAGAGTCGGATATAGAAGCGGAAAACGCTAAGTCCTAGCCCTAAGTCGCAGGTTAGGACACCCTAATAATAGAGGGATCTATATATTGGCTTACTTAATAGATAACTCTATAAAGATAAATAGACGAAAATAGATAGTTTTACCTATAATAGGAACTACTGCTAAAAAACAATATAAAAGCCGTTCTATAATTAATTGCGAAGCTATTAATAAATTTATAGATACCTAATTTATGTGTACTTATAACCTACCTACCTTACCCCTTACTAAAGCCCGCGCCCTATAACTCGCTAACAGTAATTATACCACATAAAAAATTACCTATATAGCACAACTCCACCTAGACATAAATAGGCACTAGGAAGAACTCTAGGCCTATATTATACCACTTACTAACTACCCTATTATCCTTAAAATAAACTAGCTTAAATAATACAACCCCGCCATTAACTGGAAGAAGAGAAAAGTAACCTTTAACTCTAAATACTACAGAGAGACTTACCTAAGGCATAGCCTAGCCGCCTCTATTTACTCCCCAGGATATTAACCTAAGGAACCTCTTATTACCCTACTTATAACTAACTGCCACTATATAAGCGCCCTGGCCTTCTACCGCATAGCATATAAAAAAGGCTAAACCGTTACTATAGCTTCCTAATTACAACTATATAAGCTTAATAAAGAACAGGACTACGTCCTCTATAGTAACAGAATAGATATAGTCGACCTTCTAGAAGATAACGCCCCTACGGAACTCTACGGACTTTTACCTTTAGACTTTAAGAAGTTTATAAAGCTTAAAAAAGGACTTACTAACAAAGAACTCCGCAAGCTCCTCCCTAAGAGGTACTATAACTTTACCAACATATACTTATAAAAGAGCGCAGATATACTCCCCCCATATTAACCTAATAACTATACCATTAATATTAAATAAGGAAAAATGCTACCTTATAAGAGACCCTACCTAATATTAAAAGATAAACTTCTAGTTATAAAAAAGTATATCAATAAGCACCTCAATAAAGGATTTATTTGTCCCAGTATATTACTAGTAGCCGCCCCCATCCTTCTTACCAAGAAGCTAGAAGGAGGTATCCGATTCTACGTTAACTATAGAGGACTTAACGCTATTACGATTAAAAACTAATACCCAGTACCGCTTATACGTAAGACCTTTAAGCGGCTTAGTTAAGCCAAAATCTATACTAAGCTTAATATTATCGCCGCCTTTAATTATCTTTAAATACGGAAAGGTAATAAATAGAAAACCGCATTTATATTGCGCTTCGGCCAATTTAAATATACTATTATACCCTTCAGTGTATATAATAGCCCAGGCACCTTTTAAAGCTATATTAATAACGCCTTACGGGACTACCTTAATGACTTCTGCTCTGCGTACCTAGACAATATACTTATTTATAGTAATAACCCCTCTAAGTATACTAAACACATTTAAAAGGTCCTATAGCGCCTTAGGGATATAGGACTTTATATTAATTTAAAGAAATGCGAATTCTTAGTCACAGAAGTAAAATACCTTAGACTAATTATTACCACTAAGGGTGTCCGTATAGACCCTAAGAAGGTACACACAATTACTAAATAGCAAGCCCTTAACTACATTAAGGATATATAAGCCTTCCTTAGTTTCGCTAACTTCTATTAGAAATTTATATATAACTTCTTAAGTGTAGTAGCACCACTTATAGCAATAATGCGAATAAAGGGCCTTTCTATAAAAGGAAGAAAAACGTACCTACGCTTTACCTAGACGCCTAAATATAAGAAGGCGTTCTAAGACCTTAAAAATACCTTTACTAAAGCACCTATCCTAGCTTACTTTACACTAGGACGATAACTCTACCTCAAAACCAACTCCTTAGACCACGTTAACGCAGGCATCCTCTCCTAGATAGGTGATAACGGTCTCCTTTACCTAGTCGCATTCTACTCGTCTAAGCTTATACTATAAAAGTATAACTACAAGATCTATAATAAAGAACTCCTTGCAATTATATAAGCGTTTAAAGAATTCTAACTAAAACTCTCCTTAGTAGAGCCTAACTAGCCAACTAAAGTCCTTACGGACTATCGCAACCTTAAGTACTTTATAACCACAAAGCAGCTAAACTAACGCTAAGTATATTAGAACGAGTTCCTCTTTAGTTTTAACTTTAAAATTACATATAGACTAGGAGTATAAGGTACTAAACCTAATAGCCTAACACGCCGCTCGTAAGACCTTCCTTAGTCTAAAGATAACTCCTATAATTAGTTCCAACAATAGACAATCCTAAAAGCATAAAATTTAGCCCTAGGTATACTACCTATAATAGAGCCAACTATACCCTAGCTTTATACCACAGAACTAGAGTTACCTCCCAAAATTAATGAGCTTATTACTACGGCATATAACGCCTCTGTTAACCTATTACTGCATTAACTTATTACCATAAAGACCGCTAGCGCCCGTACGCTACCTACTAACCTCTAAAGCTTAGGCTAGATTAATATAGCAGCCTTAGAAGTAAAAGAGAATAGGCTCTATTATAGAGGCCGCCTATTTATCCCTAACTTAGAAAATCTATAACAGCAACTAATCTAAATGGCCTACAACCTCTAATTAAGCGGCTACCTAGGTAGAGGAGGAACCTATAAGCTTCTTAGCCAATACTACTTCTAGCCAAAAATAATAGACTTAGTTAAACGCTTTATAGGCGCCTATTACAGTTATAAGCGCGCTAAGGCCTTTAATACAAAGTACTAAGGACTACTGCACCCTCTACTAGTACCTATACGATAATAGGCAGATATCGCCATAGATTTCGTTATTAACCTACTACCCTATAAATAACACGGCCGTACCTATAAGAACATCCTTATAATAATATACCGACTTATAAAAGAGCGCCACTACGTCCTAACTAAAGGCGTAGCCATCAGCAACGTTACTAACGCCTTCCTTCGCGAAGTTTACTAACTACATAGGTTACCTAACTTAATTACATCCAACCAAGGCATATAATTTAACTCTAATGTATAGAGACGAATCTGCTAACGCCTTGGCATCTCCGTTAAGATATCTATATCCTTCTACTATAAAACTGCTGGGTAACCGGAAAACGCTAATGCCAGCATAAAAGCGTACCTATAATAGGTAGTCGCCTATAGTTAAGATAACAGGGTAGATCACCTCCTATTAGGTAAATTTGCAGCAAATAACTACATCTTAACTATTACAGGACTTACCCCATTCTTCGCGAATAAGGGTTATTACCCCTAATCTAGCATAGAGCCACCAGAACCTATTAATAAGAAACTGCTATATAGAAAACGCCTTAAGATGCTACTTGCCGACTAATATATAGACTGTATAAAAAATCTACTTAACTACTACAAGGGAGAAATGGCCTAAGCTTAAGTAAAGTAGGCCTACTTTGCCGACTGTTATAAAACGCCACTACCAGAGATGCGTGTTGGCGACTGGGTATAGCTAAATATACGCAATATCTCTATATAGAGGCCTATAAAGTCACTTAATTATAAGAACCTTGGCCCCTATCTAATTAAATAAGTTATTAATAGGGGAGCCGTATATAAGCTAGAACTCCTACCTACCCTAGCCACCCGCAGGATATAGCCTATATTTTACCTATAGCTACTACACCTCTATTAGCCTAACCCCTTACCGGGGCAGATACAGCCTAAACCCCTACTAGTATTAATCTAAGATAAGAACGAAGATAAGAACCATAAGGAGTGGACCGTTAAACGAATTATTAACTCTAAATACTTTGGCAAAGGTAGAGGACGACGGCTCTACTACAGAGCTATATACACAGGATTTGACATAAATTAGCCAAAATGGCAACTATAGGAAGACTTTAAAAATGCAAAGGATCTAATTAGTAACTTTTACTACGCGAACCTATAGAAACTGGGCCTAAACAAAGACTTTATACCTAATCCTCTATAGGAGCCCTTATAGAGTTAAACCATTATACATTACCATATAAGGGCAAGTTGCTATTAAATTGCCGTTAGATTGCGGTAAAGTGCGATTACATGACCAGAATATCGTTAAGATGTCTAGGAACTTTAACCGGCGGTTAAAGTTATCTAATTAGTTGGATTCTTAGATGCCAAGCCCTATTACATGACGTTATTTTAAGCCTTTAGCGATACCCCCCTTTTCTTCTTTTCTACGCCTTAAGTATCCCTTCTATATATATATAGTAACCATAGCGTCGCCGGAGCTCCGCCTCTATAAGAGGGGGGGTAGTATTACGGAACCCCACCGCAGGGGCCTATAGGAGAGCCCCGTGCTCTCACGTACACCTCGCGTACAGCTTATGTCAGCTACGCGTAGGTATATCACCTCCTTACGCCCTTGACCCTTACGATTGATCGCGCAACGTCTTATAGACTCCTCGAATACATACGCTTTATAGCCACTGCCCCCGTCCCGTAACATTAGCTTAGTTGCTTAGTTGTAATATATATAAAGTAAAATAGGATTTAGGTAGTGATCTTAGTAGAACTTAATAGGATTTAGTAGAACTTGGCGGAATATAGTAGAATATAGTAGATTGCCGTTAAATCGCTATCTTATAGTTAGTCTCTAGTTATTAAGTTAGTAAAAATAGGTAGATGTATATAAGGTATTACAGGGGTGTCCTATAATAGTACCCCCCTTTTAAACTTAAGCTTCTATAAGATCTAGTTATAGCAGTTTTAGGTAGAGTTTATAAAAGTCTTTTATAGCTTATATAAGTTCTATAAAGTTAATAGGTTTCTATAAAGACTTAATAAAGCCTTTCTATTTTATAAGGTATAAATATTAGCGTTTCCATTTATTATACTTAATATTATTAATTCTTTTAATAAAGTACTTATTTTTACTATCCACTTTAACTAGTAAGGGAAGGTCCTATATCTATTTAGGCAGGGCGTCTAATATAGAGGTAGTAGGATAAAGGACTAACTATAAGGGTACTTTTGGTCCCTTACTTAGCTATATCCCGGGAGCTCTTAGGGGCTGCTAAGGCTAGCCTTTGGCTAGGCCTTGGCCACCCCTTATAAGCTCCTCAGGCTTACAGCCTCCTTCCTCCCCTATCGGTTCGTCTTAGTACGAGGCTATTACCTACTCTTTACCATATCGTCCTCTTCCATCGACTCCCTATATGACTCATGCTCGGCTTACCTACTCCCTACTATACACCCTAGTAATACTGCCTTACACTAACGTATAAAATATAGGGTAGATTTTAACCGTATTAAGAAGCTTTAGTTAATCGGCGTAAAAAAAACAACTTTTTTAACTTTATAAGGGCCAGCGTTTTTTTAATTAAGTTTCTTAATAGGTTATTTTATATTTAGATTTCTTATATTTAACTAGATAAAATTATTAATTTAGTAGGCTAGCACTAAGGTTTGTTTCTTATTTACTGCGGCTTTATAAATAGATTAGGCCTACATTATTTTATTAGTAAGGAACTATTATAGTTCCTTTATCTTCTTTATAAATTAATTTATTTCTATAACTTATAAGGCGTAATAAGTAGGGCAAGAAATATTGCTAAAGGGTTTAAAACCTATTTATAGATACTAGCTATAGAATTTTTTATAATAAACTTAGTAAATATAAATTAGTTAATCCAGTTATCCTATAAATACGACATATATATCCGAATATATTGTTTTATTATAGTATTTATATATTCTATTTAACCATCCGTTTTTAAGTAGTATACTATAAATAATAATGCTTTAATACAGAATTAGGTGGTTAGTTTTTTCTAAAATATAGGGATAAGCTAACTATTCTTATTGGAGATAATCGTTTTAGGGAGTTTATAGAGTTTATATATATAACTTAGGAACAGTTAGGCAACGGTAAGTGTTAATATATTAGGGTAGGCGATTAAGTGTCTTATCTTAAATAGTTAGTCTATAACTACTATAATATTTATATAGCTTTTATTTTTAAGGAGATTAATAATAAAGTTAATTAAAATAACCTTCTATTTTTAGTCTAGGATAGATAGTAGCTTTAAAATGCCGTTATATATCTTATATAAAGCTTTAGCTCGTTAGTAAATATAGTAGCTAAAGATAAACTTTTATATTATATTATATATATTTAGCTAGTAGTATTCTTATTAAAGCAGTTTTAGGGGGTTTCCTTAGCCCAGGTAGCTAGCTACTAGTAAATTATATATATATTTAAGGAGCTTAAGCTTAAATTTATTATAGTTAGGTATAATTAGGTAGTTTTAATAATATAAGTAGTTTTTATAGGCTTTATATTTATATAAGAAAATCTTTTTTAAGTATTTAATACTGTCTTATATTAGCTTAAGCGTCTTCTAAATAAACTTATTATTTAGGTATTTATTAACTATAATCTATTTAATTAATTAATTGGTTATTTTAAGGATATATACTATAAGATCTTTAATATATTATGTTATAATATTTAATTACGCTGTTGCGGCTCCCGTTAGGGTCTATGTAGTGGGTTTATATAGGTATATATATATATATGTATAAGAGGGGAACCGTATAGCTGGGGCTAGATAAAACCTCTCCTTCTCTTGTTATACGGCCTATATATAGCCTCTCTTCTAATTAGTAACTGCCAAGCATAAGCAGACGTCTCTTTAAGGCGCTATAGAAAAGCCATCTTAATACGTACTCTTAGGTTTATTTAGTGGGGTGTATAGCTAGGGCCTAGGTTCCGTTCCTGGCTACTTCGGTTATCTAAGTAGGGCGTAGGCCGGTGGTCTATAAGGCTAATAGTAGTGTAGAAGGTTCCGTTATTTGTATCTGCGTTAATATATGCAGCTTTATAACTTACTAAGTTTTGCTAAGTTCTGCTAAGATATTAACTTCTGCTAAATTCTGCTAGGTTACTAAATTCTGCCAAATTCTGCCAGGTTGCTAAAGTTCTGCTAAATTCTGTTAGGTTATTAAATTCTGCTAGGTTACTAAAATTCTGCTAAATTCTATTAGGTTACTAAAACTCTACTAATTTCTATTAGGTTGCTAAAACTCTACTAAATTCTATTAGGTTGCTAAATTAAAATTCTGCTATATTTTGCTATCCCTGTAGTATTTATCCTCCGCCTCTTAAAGCACTTCCTAGCCTCCTCTCTTTACCCTAGCCAACTCTCTAGCAAATGAAAGGTGTAGTAAGAGGTTTGTCTATATAAACTAGTCCGTAGCTACCTTAGCAGCCTTTAGCTTAGTTAGGAGCTCTTTATATAAGGATGTTCCAGTATAGTAATACATTTCCGCCTGGCTAGTAGCGTGCCTAGGGTAGAACACCACTACGTATATTATTAATTGTTGGCTATAGCTGTATGGGTAGGCCGGCTAGGATATATATATATTGTAGAGCTATTGTCGATTGAGGGTCCGTGCGCAGGTCAAGAATGAGAAGTCTATCTATTAAATGTGGCTCTAGGGCCTCTATATATATACATGAAAAGGGTAATTGAGTCGGTAACCGAGTCAAGGGGTCGGTGACCGAGTCAAGGTGCAAGGTAGTGGCAAGGATGTCCGTTTCAGATTGACACACCCCCCTAGATTTAGCCGTAGGGTAAATCTAAAACGTTATTAGATCCTGCTGTGGCTCCTTCCTTATCCGTTCCTGTTCCGTCTGAACCTGCGTCCTTAATCGTAGATACTTCTCTAGTTTTGCCTCAATGCGTTCTTGAATCTTTGGATCTGGGTTCTACCTAGGTGTACGAAGGCTTTAAATTAGATATGGACATTCCTTAAATTGATGAATCTCTCCGTATACGCAATCCTGCCGTGGAATTTGTTCGCCTCAAAATGTAGTAAATAAGTGAAATTCCTTTGACTCTTCCGTAAGGGTCCGCTTGTAGTTCCGAAATTCTTTAAGGAGTTCAGACATCGTAGGAAGAGGCTTGCTTTTGCGGTCTTTCGGTTAAGTCTAATAAAGGATGTATCCGAAAATGTAGCATTATTACTTTTAATTGCTCTCAGGAAGTTGTAAAGGGGTCGTTCTTTTTCAACGTCTGGAAGCTTTAGGGCAACAGCGTGCTAATAGGTTATCTCCCAGTCTTGTAGCCAAGTCATAAGGTTAGTGTCTTTGAGGCTGTGCTGAAGAGCCTAATATTTGTGCAAGACCTTAAGCTGCCGTGCTCTATCTGTTGGAGTAAGGTGTTCTTTAAGTTTGCGGAGGATCTCCCACGTGCTCGTATAGTCCTTAATGTATACGAGGTTCTTACGAGAGACCGTACTGAGGATGTAGAGGTGGATTTCTCTAAGGAGGGCCGTTTGCAGTGATGCAACTGGTTCGGTTCATTATTTGGTCTGGTTCGGTTTTCCAATAATTAAATCCTTAACCGGTTCGGAGCTCTAATTGGCTTAATCTGGATTAGTTTTAAAGCTTTAGCGGTAACCAGGTAACCAATAAAACCAGATCTAGATTAATATAGAACCTTAGTAGTAAGGATTTAGGTAGGGGCGAACGCCACTATAGAGAGCTGATCCTATTAAATCCATTATAATTCGCTATATAATTATTAAGCCGTATATTAAGGATCGTTTTATAGTATAGCGACGTCTAATTTAATCCGCTAAAGCTTTGTAGATAAGCGAATTAATCCGCAGTGGTTAATCCTCGCCCTTATCGCGTCGCCCTTATTACTGTCCTTATTACGTCGTCCTTATTGCTGCCCTTATTACATTATCCTTATTGCCGCCTATATTACTACCCTCCTTATTTAATACTGTTGATCCTATAGATAGCTTTATTGACATTACTAACTAATCGTTACGTAGAGGTGGTAGTAGCCATGCTAGTAGTAGTTGTGTAGGCAAGGCTCTTGCTGTTTCTAAAAGGCGTATTAGTAAGGCCTCTGGTGGTAGAAAACGGAAGCGCCTAAAGATAACTATAAATACGACTGGTCTAGAGTCTCTTACCTATCACGAATCTAAATCCAAATCCGAGCTAGAGCCTCTGCTGTTGTGCCCGGCGGATAAGCTAAAACAAATTAAGCTCTCTGGATAGTGGTACTAAAGAACCAATAAAATTACTAGCTAAAAGCGTAGTAAAAAAAAGTTGTCGCATATATAGGGTGACGGAAAAGGCTTTATAATTGTTTATAAGACTACAGGAGTTAAATACTACTACTACTATAAATACTTGGATAAGAAGAAGGATACTATATATAAGCCGCTTAGTAAGAAACTCTACTATCTATACTGCCTGTTTACTAATTGTAATTAGCGCTTAACGGTAATTTTATTATTCTTGGCTACTAGAAACAAACTTACTAAATTAATAATAAAGGCAATCCGATTAAGCTTAAAGAAACGATTAAGTAGTATGCCGAGCAGTAGGAGTATATTTGGAATATTTAGTTTAAAGCCTTTAAGCTTTTACTGATTTGCTAGCTTATATACTACCATATCGCGTACTACCAGATTAAAAACGTCTATTTTATTAAAATGATTTAGTATATATATAAAGGACTTATAAAGCTAATTCCGTTATATATAACTATACGTAGATAGGTAATAAGTGAGTTTAGGAAGCAGAAGAGGTAACTATAAGATAACTTATAAGAGGCTTAATCAAATATATACCTATCCTTTAATCTTTAGACGTCGCCGAACTACTACGTTATTATCGCAATTGTCGCCCACTATATTAACAAAAACGGCCTCTAGTAGACAAAAGTTCTTGCTTTATAGCGCCTTAAGGGCGAATATAGTGGCGCTAATTAAGCTTAAATTGTCCTAGATATAATCGGCGAATATAAGATTAGTAAAAGGGTTAGATATTTTATGCTTAATAACACGTTAAGCAACGATACGGCCATCAATTTAATTCTTAAGACGCTTTATTTAAAGATGTTAGAAAAGTAGTAAAAGCGTCGTTAGTTATGGTGTCTTGGCTATATAATTAACTTAGCTACATAGGCGTTCTTACTGGGTAAAAAGGTAGATACTATACTAGAGGAATTGGAGCTAGCTTATAGTAGGCACGACTTTAACTTAATTACGAAGATCTAAAGGAGGTAGGGCGCTCTTAGACGCCTATACAATATTATATAGTATATTTAGATGTCGCTATAACGTCATAAGAAGTTTCGGAGGATTATAGTAGGGGGGGAGTAGTTAGAATTTGATATGCTTAAGGTAAGTATTAGAGCTATTTAGTAATATTCGCTACCCACCAGCACCGGATTTTATATTATCCGGCGTACGGTCGCAATATTATAATCGCGATATTTAATTTCTTATTACTACTAACTAATTAAGTAGCTTATTTAAAGCAACGCAACTTAATAAAATTTATATTTTAGCTCTATTATACAAGCTATTAATTATAGGCAACAAATTACACGGTTCTGCAACTCCTATATGCCTAAATAAGGCGAAGGTATTAAAACCGATTATTGTTACGGACGCTTTAAGTACAATGTTACGACTACTTGGAGAAGAGTTGGAAGAAGCTAGTTAGTTAATATAAGCACGGTCCAGGATGGAACCCGTGGAACTATATAACGAGGAATGGTAAGCAGAATCACGTGATGTGATCTGTATAATCTGTATAATCTATAAGATCTATTATAAAGCGAATAGAGTAGACAGAGCAGATAAAGTAATAACTTTCTTAAGAGTACGATTGTGTATTTAAGGACCCTTAGTCCCTACCTAGATAGTTCCTTTCTTATAGTAATTCTCAGAATACAATTAGAGTTAATCTGTTAGGCAACTACTCCACTAGTTATTATTACGTTGTTAACTTTTATACTTGCATTTCCTACACACCTAGCCCATTAATAAGCCCATCGTAGTTCTTACTATAAGGTTCCGTTATATAATCACTACCTAGTTATAGTATTAATATAAAAAGTTAAACAACATACCACCAAAAGCAGCTACTATAACGCCATCGACGGCAGCAACTACTTTAAGGACAAGAGGTAACACTAGTATGGCAGATACTAACTTATAGCAACCTGTAACGGTTAAACAGCTATAGGAAATAGTTAACTAGCTAATAGCTAATAATATAGTATTAGAAGAAAGACTTAATGGGATAGAAGTAGTAAAGATTAAGCTACTATTAATTAAGAGATTTATAGGAGAGAGGTTAAAGCTTAAAGGATTCCTTATATAGATACACTTTAAGGTCTTATAGGAGGGAGTAAAGTTACCTATACCTATAGATCGGATAGCCTATATAGGACTATTCTTGTTAGGAAAAGCACTTAAGTAGTTTAAACCTTACCTTACGGAGATACAGGTAAACGGAATAACGACTACTAACCAAGACGTGTGATTTATGTTCTTAAGTTAGGAAGGATTTATAAAACGACTAACGCAGATATTTAGAGACCTAGAAGAAACAACTATAGCAGAAAGAAAACTCTAGAACCTTGTATAATAAACTTTAGCAATTAAGTATATAACATAGTTCTAGACACTAGTAATATAAGTAGAGTAGAATAATAGGGCGCTTATAGCATAGTATAAATAGGGACTTAAGGCTAAAGTCCAGGACGCGATTATCCTAATAGAAGATACGGATACCCTAAGGGAACTAATAAATCAGGCGATTAAGATTAATAATTGGATCTACTAAAGGGAATAGGCTAAGAGAGGCTAGGATAGAGTTCTATAGTTATATAAGGCGCAGAATACACAACAACAAAAGCTAAGTTAGAAACTATAGTATGGCGTAAAGCTAATAGACCTAAGTAGTACCAAAGAAGCCTATAAGAGATAGAGTAAACTATAAAAACCTAGAGGATAAGGATTAAGTAATTAAAGGTCTAAAAAGCAGAGGCCAAATTAGGGATCTTAATAGCAGAAGACATTTAGGCGGACTCTATAACAAAAGAAATGGTTTAAAGGAGCTTATATAAATTACGGAAAATAGGGTTATTACATTAGAGACTATAGAAGTAAGCAGAGTTACTATATAGTAAAAGGTATAAGACTAGCAGACGATATACATATATAAAGGGACGATAATATACTACGAGGAATAAAAGAGTATTTAATCAGAAGTTTTACGTTTTATTATAATAACGTATACCGAATTTATAAGGACGCTAAGTATAGCGTAAGCTACTGGCCATAAGAGCTAGCACCTATAGGATACAGAGGAACTAACGAACTAGTTCATAGATCGGACATTAAGGACGATAAATTTAACCTAGGTAAAACATTCCGTGACAATAAAGTAATAAGGGCCGCTTACTAGAAGCAAGCAGACCTCGGAGATGTTATACTAGAGGTAGAGGATAATTCTATTATAGAATAAGGAATATTAGTAAGGATCAAAACCCTACTAGATACAATGTCTATTGCTTTATAAGACGTAAAAGAAGTAGGATAGCGAACTACTTCGGCACTCAATAAAGGCAAAAGGCCAAAGGCTTAAGATTCTTAAGATAAAATAAGAGACAACTAAGATTCTCAAAACGAGATAAGGCAAGCTTAAGGACCTATAACAGACGATAACCGATAGAGTAGAGCAGCAGCTCAGTTTAAAAACATACGAATAAGCTCGGGACAAGAATTCCCAACGGCATAAGATTCTTAAGATAAGATAAGTAAAATCTAGGACTCTTAAGACAAGATAAGGACACCAGTTAAGCCTAGTTGGACTAAGGCAGGGGCTAAGCTTAGGTCAAAAGCAAGCTCGGGATTAAAAAACCTAAAGGGTTAAGAATTCGGGGTATAAATTAGGACACCCACAGATAAGAGGCAAGGAGCTTCTTTATAGATCAGAGAATCTGCGGCACAAATAGCAATTAAACTAGGAGACGAATACATAAACCTAGAGGATTTACTAGTTAAATAAAGTGTTTAGACTAAAGATTAAAAAGTTAATACCAAAATTAAAAAGCAAGACGACTTTAAGGATTAGAGCGCAAGGCGCAAACCAAAAGAAACTATAGAAGAATTTAGATAAAGAATTATCACATAGCAAGAACAGAAACTAGATAAGAGATCTAGCATATTAGGACGTACGAAGGACAGAGCACTAGTACAAAGAATTACCAATTAGCTAAGAACAGGCACACTAAGAGCTAAGTAGCTTACCAAACTAGAAGATAAAGAGGATCTAGGGATTCCAACTAGATTTAAGGAACGATATACTAAAGGCTGTCACAACGCAGTAATAAAGAGATATTTCCTTACGGATAGACTATATATACTCCAGCAGCTATACCAAAAGTGGTATAGGCAACGACGCAATAATAAGTGGGAAGATTTCTATATATAGTTGGATAAAAAAGTTATCTAGGACCACCTAATTATAAAGAAGACTATAACGCATATTAAAAGATTTAGAGGAACGTTTAGAGGACTAGAGAAGCGAAAGGCATATCTTAGTACCTACAAATAAAGTTATAACGTTCAGATCAGCATAATAAAGGTTTAAACTTAAGAGCGAAGACAAGCCAAGAGTTAACCTAAAGCACCTAGTATACCACACATTATTATAGATTATATACGTGGACGATATATACAAAATACATAAGAATCCAAAAGAAAAGAATTGGAAATACCCTATAAGGATATACTAGATAACGGATAAGTAATAGTATAGGAATACTAAATATATATATAGATAGCATCCAGCAGAGGTCCAAGAGGAAGAAAATTTAGTACTTTAACCAGGAAGATTCCTTACAGAAAAATGCTTAGACGGATAATAATAGTAGGAATACCTAAAAAACACATATCTATAGTATATTAAAGATAAAAAGCGAACTAGGCATTAGCTAAAAAATAAGCTAAGTACACCAGGATTAAGCAGCTAATAGTTAGGAAAAGTAGAGGCCCATAGGACCAGAGGGAGCTAGTAGTAGAGCCTTAGACCCTTAAAGGAATTCAAGGACAACACCTAAATTTACGAGTTAATTAGTAAGATCAGTAGTTTAAAGCGCTAATAGATAGTGGAGCAACGCGAAACTATATCTTACTAGCAGCAATTAAGAGAATAGGGCTACCTTATAGACAAAAGGAGCAACCTTACCTATTAGTTATAATTTTAGGAGATCTAATAACCTATAGAGGAGGGATTATTAATCTTGAAATAGGACCTATTTAGATAACTATTAAAGGAAGACAAATTAAGATATCTTTTAATATCCTACCATTAGGACGGGACGAGGCAGTATTAGGCATGCCTTAGTTATAGGAATATAATCTAAGAATCAACTAGATTATAGGTTAGGTCGATATTAGAGATACTTAACGCCGTAAGATATAATAACAAGCTAAGTTAGTATAGTACTAAGTAGGAGCAACCTATAAAGAAATAGAAAAAGGACTAAGCTATATACTAAAGAGATACCATAAGTACGGCAAGGAACTATGGTCACTAAAAAGTAAAAAACTGTTAGAATATGCAGCATGGGACTATAAGATAGAGTTAGAACTAGGAATAAGTCTAAAGTTCTTTCTAATCTACAAGCTCACTAAAGAAGAAGGTAGAGCATTAAAAGAGTTTATCTAGGAAAATCTACAAAAGGGATATATCAGACTATCACAGTCATTAGTGGGTTATCCAGTACTGTTTATACTAAAGAAAAATAGCAAACTAAGGCTGTGTATCAACTATAGACAGTTAAACAGCATTACTAAGAAGGATAGGTATTCTTTACCCTTAATTAGCGAAATCTAAAACAGGATAGGTAATGCGCAAATCTTTACAAAGATAGATCTAAGATAGGTATACTATTAGATTAGGATTAAGGAAGGCAATAAATAGAAGGCAGCCTTTAGGTTAAAGGAAGGACTATATAAACCATTAGTTATATAATTCGGGCTTATAAACGCACTAGCAACGTTCCAAAAGTGTATTAATAATATATTAGGAGAATACTTAGATGAATTTATTATAGTATATCTCAACGATATTATTATCTACTTAACGACTAAGAAAGAATACAGGGAATACGTTAAATGGGTCTTAAAGAGACTATAAGAAGAATAAATACTAGTAGTAATTAAGAAATGCAAATTCTTTACCAGGAAGACTAATTTTGTTAGATTTATTATTAAACTAGGCTAACTTAGTATAGATCTAAAAAAGATCAAGGCTATAGTAAATTAGTAGGAACTAGAGAACGTTACATAGTTAAGATCGTTTCTAGGGTTTTGCAATTACTATAGAAGGTTTATAGCGCAATAGTTAAAGGATATTAAGCCATTTACGCGGTTAATAAAGAAAGAAGAACTATAGGTATAGGGGGAAGAGTAAAGAGAACTCTTTAAGAAAGTTAAAGAGTTATTTACCTAGGAGCCAGTTCTTAAGATCTATTAACTAAAACTAAAGACGGTTATAGAAATAGATGTATTAGACTATACACTAGGGGCGTACTTTATATAAAGGCATTAAGATAGATGGCACCTAGTGGTATACTATAGTCGGAAGATAACACCATTAGAGTTAAACTATAACATTTATAACAAAGAGTTATTAGGTATAGTTACAGTATTAAAGAAATAGAGAGCATTCTTATAAGGCATAGAGAAACTATTTATAGTTAAAACGGATTATAAGAACCTAATAGGATTCCTAATAATAAAGGAACTTAACTAAAGATAGGTTAAATGGGTAGAGATACTTACGGAATACCATTTCGAGATTTAGTATACCAAAGGTATAAACAATACGCGGGCAGATGCTCTAAGCCGTAAAGCTAAACTATAAAATAAGGGAAAGCCATTAGGGGCTTTATTACGAAAAGATATAGATAGATTAATTAGGTATAATTATCCAAAAATTACAGCAACTTAAGAAGATAACGAACTAGAGAAAGTCTATAAGACATTAAAAAGCTTTTGGGTATAAAGAATTCTAAAAATATAGCTAGAAAATCCACAGACGGATATATACGAAAATTAAGAAGTAAAGTACATCCTAAAAAGCATAGCAGAGTAATTCGTGGAGGACTTCTATAAAGGACTAACTTAAGGACACAATGGAGCTATAGGCTTAGTATCGAGACTCTAAAAGGAATACATTATTGACGGAATCTAGAGGATAGCTAGAAGGGTTATAAAGGAATATCTAGATTACTAAAGGAACAAACTAATAAGGCATAAGCCATATAGAGGGCTACAACCTGTTAAAATACCAGAAAGACTATAGGAGGTTATATTATAGGACTTTATTATTAAGTTGCTAAAATTAAGAGATCCTATTACCAGACAAGATTATAACGTAATCTTAGTAATAATAGATAAGCTTATAAAGTAGGGATACTTTATAGCATATACAGAAGAAATCTTAGCGGAAGATGTCGCTAGAATCTATATTAAAGAAGTATTTATAAGATATGGAGCACTAAGCAAGATTATATCAGATAGAGATCTAAGATTTATAGCAGTATTCTAGGAAGTGTTCTTAGCGGAGCAAGAAGTTTAAGCAGTAACTTCTACCATATACTATCCACAGACAGACAGTTAAACGAAAAGATTAAATTAGACGCTAGAGCAGTATTTAAGGCATTATATTAATCATATACAAAATAATTAGGTATTACTGTTACTAGTTACACAGTTTGCATATAATATAACACCTTAAGAAGGAATAGGCATATTACCATTTAAGGCAAATTATAGATACGAGCTAAGAACATTGTTATTACTATAGCAAGTAAAGAAAACGAGTAGTACAGCTAAAGAGAGAATAAAGACATTAATAAATCTTTATATAGACCTTATGGAATTAGCAAAGAAAGTATAAGAGAGAATAAAAAAGTACTATAATACTAAGAGATCTAAGGGACTAGATCTTAAGGAGGGAGATAAAGTATGGCTACTATATAAAAATTTCAAGAGTTAACGACTAAGCAAGAAATTAGACCACGTCAGATTAGGACCTTTTAAAATTACATAGATGATTTCACCGGTCACGTTTAAGTTAAACCTACCAGCTAAAATAAAGATTTACCCTATATAGCACATTGCAATACTAGAGCTAGTATATAGGAATATTAAGCCACTAGTTTATAAAGCAGACACGTATAGAGGACAAGAAGAAGACAAATAGTAAGTATTAAAGATTATTAATTATAAGGACATTAATAACGAAATATAGTATAAGGTTAAGTAGATAGGCTATACTAAAACTACCTAGGAGCCACTAGAGAATTTAAAGAACGCTATAGAAAAGGTACAGGAGTATCAGAAGAGATTAGGTTAGGCAGCATTAATAAAAAAGAATCGCTAAAAAATAAGTTACCTAAGGGGGACCTAAGAAGAGCAGTTGCCGAACTACTTGGATCTGTTTCCTTCTCTATTAGAAGAAAGTCCGTTCTTTTATCACCTAGTTCCTGTAGACCTTATTCTATAAGTTTCCACTCCTTAAAGCAAACCTTCTTATAAACGCGTTAAAGACGCTAAACTTTTATAAAGGCAGACTGCTGAGCCTTAAGGGCATAAGCAGATTCTTCGGATTAACGATAGGCTTTTACTAGCGCTGCGGCAAGATTACCCTTAAGTTTTTCTGCCTTAGATTAAACACAAGACCCTAAAATAAATCAATTAGGGAACTAGATAACTATTAAGAGTAATAAGTCGCGTATATTTAATATTAGAGATAGAGCAAACGTTACAGGATAAACGAATATTCGCTTTAGTGCACTCCAAATAAGAGGAAGGTTACCAGGATAAAGGACTCGCCAACGTAACGTAAACTAGCCCCTCTTTTACATAATAAGAACATAGAGATGGCATTATCTCACTAAGAGATAATATTATAGCAACGGTATAAGACTAACGGGCTGTAGAGGAAGAAGAAGGTGCTTTAGGTATTATAAGTAACAATATTAACTAAATTAATTAGATGGATATTATACCTCTAGTAAACAACCTGGAGATGCTAAGTATCTTTAAGGATGAAGATAAAGAGGAGGGAGATGGTATTACGGACGCTTTAAGTACAATATTATAACTACTTGGAGAAGAGTTAGAAGAAGCTAGTTAGTTAATATAAGCACGGTCTAAGATAAAACCCGTAGAACTATATAACGAGGAATAGTAAGTAGAGTTATATAATATAATCTATATAATCTATATAATCTATAAGATCTATTATAGAGTGAATAGAGCAGATAGAGCAGATAGAGCAACAACTTTCTTAGGAGTACGGTTGTGTATTTAAGGACCCTTAGTCCCTACCTAGATAGTTTCTTCCTTGTAGTAATTCTTAGAATACAATTGGAGTTAATCTGTTGGGCAACCACTCCACCAGTTATTATTACGTTGTTGACTTTTGTACTTGCATTTCCTACACACCTAGCCCATTGACGAGCCCATCGTAGTTCTTACTATAAGGTTCCGTTATAATTATCTTACTACGCACCACTGGTTCCTTCTTAAAAAGCTTTCCTTTGTCTTTTAGCCGTTCTACAAAACTACTATATACGGCTAGGGCTATAAGCATATGCTCTACTACTGGTTTACCATAATAGATTGGCTTCTTAACTGTACTTATAACGCCTAGGTTAACTTCTAAAAACTCTATATTAAATATAGTAATAGTAAGGAATATACCTATTTAGAAGCCGCAGCCTACGCCTTATAGGAGAAGTATAAGGAGTACTATAAACGCGTAGATAATAGTGCCGCTTATTATACTGCGTATATACTTATACCGAGCAAGAAGTGGTTATAGTTTTAGTAGGAATTTAATTAAGATAAGAATAAGAAGACCTGGTTTTATAGTAATCCTAAGGATCTAACCGATTGCGGTATTAAAGGCTTAGTAGAGGACCTTTGGCTAGAGGAGTATAAGGGCAGGTATAGTACTCTTGTCGCTATTAAGCAGCTATAGCAACTAATACACTTTATACGCGGCGAGACGTTTAGTGGGCTTTTAAATTACAAATAGATTAAAGCTATGCCTCTTGCTAGAACTAATACCTATCTAACCTATATTTAAACTAACTAAGAAGCTATTAATAATCCTCTGGCTTACTAAAATAGTAAGTATTATTTATAACTAGACCTTACTCGATTTGCTCTTAATATGCTAGCTATACTGTTAATAAGCGCTAAATATAAACGCGTATTTAGCTCCGCTAAGCACCTCCTTACTAACCCCCAAAACCGCCTTAAAGCCGATATTATTAAAGCTAATAAGTGCCTAAAGTCCTAGTTCGGGCGCCCTTAAGTAAAGGCCTTTAAAAAAGGCGTTAATTTTGATGTTGATAAGTAGTATAAGGAGGAAGAGACTGTTACTAAAGCTGCCGCTAAGGCTACCGCCAAATTAGAAACTGACACGGTAGGCAACGCGGTAGGCGACTTAATGGGCAATATAGTAGGCAACGCGACGGGTAATATAAAGGTAAATTAATAAGAAGCTAGCGGGCCGGAGCATAAAAAGGAAGATTAGGAGGACGATAAGGAAGATAAGGACGACTCTAATAATAAGGATAACGAGATTAAATACACCATAATTAATAACTAGTATATCTCTTAACACTATGCTAAGACTCGCAATAGTAAGTCCATGCTTCTAATTAACTTATTAATTACTAAACCAGCTACTTACGTCGCTTAAGTTATATAGGGCTCTAGTTTACTATTTCCTACCTTAATCTAACTACTCCGCGCCTTAAATAATCCTACTATATTGTATACTACAATTCACTTAAATATATACTATTTAATCTGGTTGATCTGGTTAAACCGGTTATATAACCGGTTCGAAGCTTTCATTCAATTTTTGGATCGGTTTGAGGCTGATTTTGGCAACCGATCCAAACCAGTTGCATCACTGGCCGTTTGTTCGCGATAGTTCTTTATATCTTAACGCGATAACTCCGTTAACGTTTTCAGTCGTGTTAATTTGGCGCTAGAGAGATCGAGAAGGGTGGCTCCTTCCTTAACTTGTGAAGGAAGAGGTGTAGGGTTGGCTGGTACCCCCGGAGAAACCGTACTGTCTGGGTCTAGATACTGCCATGTATCCAACGGCTGCGCTCTAATCTTAACTATAAAGATCCATTCCTCCCAGTCAGAGGGCTCGTTAAGGATAATGGTAGGAGACTTATACGTGTCGGGCATTGCGTATAAAGATGGGTTAAATAGGTGCAATACGGCAAGATACCCGGGCTCATAACTGTCGATTAAGGGTCCGTGCGCAGGTTAAGAATGAGAAGTCTATCTATTGAATGTGGCTCTAGGGCCTCTATATATATACATGAAAAGGGTAATTAAGTCGGTAACTAAGTCAAGGGGTCGGTGACCGAGTTAAGGTGCAAGGTAGTGGCAAGGATGTCCGTTTCAGATTGACAGCTATAAGAGTTATATATATAGTAAGTTTGCCCAAACTACTTACCTAGTTCCCTACTACGGTTTTCTATGTAAATGCTTCTATAGTAGCTAGCTAGCTAAACTAGTTCCTGCCTGTATATACCTGATTTGCTTTATAAGCCTATCCCTATAGCCTACCCCTGCTTAGATAAACCGATATATATATCTATCCTTTTAGGCTATATAGACAGTGTTGTTAATAAGGTGTTAATCCTTCCTCTAAGATAGGTCCACTAGGGGTTAGAGCCTAGTAAAGGGGTAAGGTTCCTAGAGTTGTCCGTTGCTGCTATTATATACTATGCCCTATAGCTATTGCTAGCTGCTTTGCGTTACCTATGACGCTTTTATAATAATAGGCCGACTGTGTCTTGTAGGCGTGGGCCTATGATAACTTAACGCCGCGCAGTTATTGTCCCCTATGCCTACTAACTAAACTTATTATCCTCTTATCTTAACTAATACCTACATCTAAGTCCGTTCTAGCCTACCTATATAGGTTTATCCTAGCTCTTTTTTAGTCTGTTTTAGATTAATATTGCTGCCTAGAGAGGTCGCCCTAGCTCTTTCTTGGTTTGTTTTAGATTAGTATTGCCGCCTAGAGAAGGGTTAACGCCGCTGCGTAAAAAGGGAGGATTAACGTCGCTAAATGTGGTTAACGGTGTTAAGATTCTTCCTGTGCCCTTGCTGCTATAGCAGTTTTAAAGCGGAATAAGTATAGAGGTACCCTATCGTCCCCTTAGACCTATCGCTTTCGCTAGTAAATGTAAGCGCTGGCTTATGGCCCTAGATCGGTTGTCTAGGTAGAGAGACGTTAAGTAGTTTTTAAGACCATTCCTCTGTTCTTAATAAGTTGTCTATAGTGGTTTTTTTAAGTCTTAGCACACTAAGACCTGTGAAGACTTTGCTGTTCTAATGGCGTTAAGGACAACGCATTTGAAAGCGTCCTCTAGCCATGACGTAACGCCGCTGCATTAGTAATAGATGAGATCCTTACTTTTAGCTTAACTATATAGATAGGATGAGATGGAAAGGAACCCCTATAGGATAGTATGGGTCGGATCTCGATTTTGGTGTTCCTTAAAGATCTTTAATAGCCGGGCTAAATAGTTTAGGGTAAAATAGTGCCTAATTTTAGTAAAAGCGTACTCTTTTTAGTACTAGCGCGTTATATAAGCGTTAGGTTAGAGTATTAGGCTTTTAGCCTTAAATATATAGGCGGTATATAATTAATAATTAAAAACAAAATATATATTTTAACTAATAGGCCTAATAATAGCTTAACTATTTTATATAATTATTTAAGACCTTAATTAGAAATCCGGCGCCTTTTAGTTTAGGTTACTATTATTTAAAATATTTAATAATAGCTAGTAACTCCTTATTATAGATTTTATAGTTATATTTAGCTAGGCTTAATTATTTAAAAAAAAGTATACTATATGGTATAACGTATTCCACCACCGAGCCGGCAGAACCACCGAGCCGGCAAGTCCATTTCCCCACCAAAAATCGTAAAAATCACAATATAATATCTTAACAACCACTTAATAATAAATTCTAATAATTTAGATTTAGACTTTTATATACACTCTATAGCTTCTATTAAAGTTGCATAGTAAATAGGTTAGTAGTTTTTAAGGTATTAAAATTTAGGGGCCAAAATATAGCCAAATTACTATATCTTAAAAACTACTAAACTATTTACTATATAACTTTAATAGAAGCTATAGAGTGTATATAAAAGTCTAAATCTAAATTATTAGAATTTATTATTAAGTGGTTGTTAAGATATTATATTGTGATTTTTACGATTTTTGGTGGGGAAATGGACTTACCGGCTCGGTGGTTCTGCCGGCTCGGTGGTGGAATACGTTAATGCTTTATCCTTATTATATTAAGATAAAATACCCTTAATAATGTTACGGACGCTTTAAGTACGATGTTACGACTACTTAGAGAAGAGTTAGAAGAAACTAGTTAGTTAATAAAAGCACGGTCTAGGATGGAACTAGTAGAACTATGTGACGAGGAATAGTAGTATAAGTTACGTAAGGTGATCTGTGTAATCTGTAGGATCTATAGGATCTGTGACAGAGCAGATAGAGCACACGTATATTACGTATAAGAAGGATTTCATAGGAGTACGGTTGTGTATTTAAGGANCCTTAGTCCCTACCTAGATAGTTCCTTCCTTATAGTAATTCTTAGAATATAATTAGAGTTAATCTGTTAGGCAACCACTCCACCAGTTGTTATTATATTATTAACTTACTTGTAATACCTACATACCTAGCCTATTAATAGGACCTACCGTAGTACCTACTATAAGGTTCCGTTACACAATTACTACCTAGTTATAGTTTAATAAGTTAAACAACATACTACTAAAAGCAGCTACTATAACGCTATCGACGGCGGCAACTACTTTAAGGTTAGGAGGTGACACTAGTATAATAAATACTAACTTATAATAACCTATAACGGTTAGGTAACTATAAGAGATAGTGAACTAGTTAATAGAGAATAATGCGACACTTAAATAAAGGATTAACGGGATAGGGGCAGCAAAGATTAAGTTACCTTTAATTAAGAGATTCTTAGGGGAGAGATTAAAGCTTAAAGGATTCCTTACGCAAATGCACTTTAAAGTCACGTAAGAAGGGGTAAAACTACTAACACCTATGGATTAAATAGCATATGTAGGACTATTCCTGTTAGGAAGGGCGCTTAAGTGGTTTAAGCCTTGCCTTATAGAAATATAAGCGAATAAAATAATAACTACTAACTAAGATGTGCGGTTTATATTCTTAAGTTAGGAAGGATTTATAGAGCGACTTATATAAATGTTTGGAGATCTAGAGGTAGTAACTACAGCGGAAAGAAAACTCTAAGATATTATATAATAAACCTTAGCAATTAAGTATATAATACAGTTCCAGACGTTAGCTATATAAGTTAAGTAGAATAATAAGGCGCTTATAGCATAGTATAAATAGGGACTTAAGGCTAAAGTCTAGGATGTAATTATCCTAATAGAAGATACGGATACTCTAAGGGATTTAATAAATTAAGCGATTAAGATTAACAATTGGATCTACTAAAGAGAATAGGCTAAGAGAGGCTAGGACAGAGTTCTATAGTTATATAAGGTGTAGAGCACGTAATAACAAAAGCTAAGTTAAAAACTATAGTATAGCGCAGAGCTAATAGACCTAAGTAGTACTAAAGAAACCTATAAGAGATAGAGTAAAAAACTATAAAAACCTAAAGGTTAAGGATCTAGTAATTATAGGACTAAGGAGTATAGGCTAAACTAGGGATCTTATTAGTAGAAGACGTTTAAGCGAACTCTATAGTAAAGTTAGTAGTTTAGAGACAGAGCTTATATAAATTGCGGGAAATAAGGTCATTTTGCGAGGGATTATAAAGATAGTTAGAGTCACTATGCAATAAAGGGAACTAGACTAGTAGAAGGCATACATAAATAGAGGGATAATAGTGCACTGCGAGGAACAAAAAAATATTTAATTAGAAGTTTCGCGTTTTATTATAATAACGCATACTAAATTTATAAAGACACTAAGTATAGTGTAAGCTATTAGCCACAAGAGCTAGAGCTAAAAGGACTTAAAGGAACCTAAGAGTTAGATAAAAAATAAGATCGACTCTACGAGCTAAATTAAGATATTACAGTAATATACGGATAAAGATTAGTAACAATAATAATAGAGTTAGAGTACTTATTAATTAGCAGCAATAAGGAAGAAAAAGGAACTAACTAGGGGTATCTAAACCTTAATAACGCAATAGAAGTAAAAACTGAGACCGCCACAGAGCAAGGTTTAGTAATGGGTATTATAACACCATTAAATACGGCATCTATCGCTTTGTAAGATGGTAGAAAGAGTATCTTATAGAGATTAAGTAAGCAGACAACTGCTAGTGCTAATTCACCACTTAATAAAGGTAAAAGGCTAAAGGCTTAAGATTCTTAAGATAAGATAAGAGAGGACTAAGATTTTTAAGACGAAATAAGGCACACCTAAGGACCTATAACGGACGAAAACCGATGGAGTAGGGCAGTAGCTTAGTTTAGGAATATACAAATAAGCTTGGGATAGAGATTCCCTAAGGCATAAGATTCTTAAGACAAGATAAGTAAGATTTAAGACTCTTAAAACAAGATAAAAACACCTAAGCCTAATTAGACTAAGGTAGGAGTAAAGCTTAAGACAGAAGCTAGCTTAGGATTAAAGAATCTAAGGGACTAGGAATTTGGAATATAAATAAGGACACCCATAAGACAGAAGTAAGGGGCTTCGCTATAGATTAGGGAATCTACAGTATAAGCAGTAGTTAGAATGGGAGATAGATATATAGACCCAGAAGACTTACTAGGGGAACGTAGCATTTAGCCTAAAGATCGAAAGTTTAATACTAGGATTAAAAAGCAAGAAGACTTCTAGGATCTACTTATAAGGCGTAAATGGAAAGAAACTATAGCAGAATTTAAAGTAAGAATTGCTGTATAGTAAAAACAGAAACTAGATAAGAGATCTAGTATATTGGGACATATAAGGGACAGAGTACTAATATAAAAAATTACTAATAGGCTAAGAGTAGGTATATTAAGAGCCAAGTGGCTTATTAAACTGGAATAAGAAGAGGATCTAGGGATTCTAACTAGGTTCGAGAAATGATATATAAAGGGCTATTATAACGCAGTAATAAAGAGATACTTCTTTACGGATAGACTATATACGCTTAAAGAACTATACCAAAAGTGGTATAGATAACGACATAATAACGAATAGGAAGATTTCTATATATAGTTAGACGAGAAAGTTATCTAAGACTACCTAATTACAGAGAAGGCTATAACTTACATTAAAGGAGCCTTAATTATAATATTAAAGGATCTAAAGGAGTAATTAGAGGACTAGAGAAGCGAGAGGTAAATCTTAGTACCTATAAACAAAGTCGCAACGCTTAGATTAATATAGGAGAGGTTTAAACTTAAGGATAAAGACGAGCTAAGAGTTAACCTAAAATACCAAGTATATTATACACTATTATGGATAGTATGCGTAGATAATATATATAACATATATAGAACACCTAAAGATAAGAACCGGAAGTACCTAGTAAGGATATATTAGGCACTAGATAAGGTAAAGTACAGAAATGTTAAGTATATATATAGTTAGTACCTAACGGAAGTTTAAGAATAAGGGGACTTAATACTTTAACTAGGAAGATTCCTTACGGAAGAATGCCTAAATAGATAATAATGGTAGGAATGTCTAGAGAATATCTATCTATAGTATATTAAAGACAAAAAGCGAACTAAGTATTAGCTAAAGTTAAACTAAGTATAAATAGGATCTAGTAGCTAGCAGTTAGGAAAAGTAGAGGCCTACAGAACTAGAGGGAGCTAGTAGTAGAGCCTTAGACCCTTAAAGGAATATAAGGTTAACACTTAAATTTACAAGTTAATTAGCAAGATTAATAGTTTAAAGTATTAGTAGATAGTAGAGTAATAAGGAACTATATATCATTAATAGCGGTTAAAAGGATAGGGCTACCACACAGATAAAAGGAGCATTCTTACCTATTAGTAATAATTTTAGGAGATCCGATAGCCTACGGAGGAGGCATTATTAATCTTAAAATAGAACCTATTTAGTTAACCATTAAAGGAAGACAAGTTAAGATGTCTTTTAATATATTACTATTAGGGAATAATAAGGCAGTATTAGGAATGCCTTAGTTATAGGAATATAATCTAAAAATTAATTAGATTACAGGTTAGGTCGATATTAGAGATACTTAATAACGTAAGATATAACAATAAGCTAAGTTAGTATAGTACTAAGTAGGGGCAACCTACGAAGAAACCGAAAAAGGGTTAGGCTATATACTAAAGAGATACTATAAGTACGGCAAGAAACTATAGTCACTAAAAAGTAAAAAGCTGTTAAAGTATGCAGTATAGGACTATAAGATAGAATTAGAACTAGGAATAAGTCTAAGGTTCTTTCCAATCTATAAGCTTACTAAAGAAGAAGGTAGAGCACTTAAAGAATTTGTCTAGGAAAACTTATAAAAGGGATACATTAGACTATTGTAGTTATTAGCGGGTTATCTAGTACTATTTGTACTAAAGAAAAACGGCAAATTAAGACTATATATTAACTATAGATAGTTAAATAGCATTACTAGGAAGGATAGGTATCCTTTACCCTTAATTAGCGAAATCTAAAACAGGATAGGTAATACGCAAATCTTTACAAAGATAGATCTAAGATGGGCGTACTATTAGATTAGGATTAAGGAAGGCAATAAATAGAAAGCAGCCTTTAGGTCAAAGGAAGGACTATATAAACTATTAGTTATATAATTCGGGCTTATAAACGCACTAGCAATGTTCTAAAAGCGAATTAACAATATATTAGGAAAACACCTTAATGAATTTATTATGGTATACCTTAACGATATTATTATCTACTTAATAACTAAGGAAGAATATGGAGAATACGTTAAATGGGTTTTAAAGAGACTATAAGAAGAATAGATGCCAGTAGTAATTAAGAAATACGAGTTCTTTACTAGGAAGACCGATTTCATCGGATTTATTATTAAACTAGGCCAACTTAGTATAGATCTAAAGAAGATTAAAGCTATAGTTAATTGGTAAGAACTAGAGAACGTTACGCAGTTAAGATTATTTTTAGGGTTTTGCAATTACTATAGAAGGTTTATAGCGCAATGGTTAAAGGACATTAAGCTATTTATGCAATTAATAAAAAAAGAAGAACTATAGATATAGGGAAAAGAGTAATAAAAACTATTCTAAGAAGTTAAAAGGTTGTTTACCTAGGAGCTAGTTCTTAAGATCTATTAACCAGGACTAGAGATAGTTGTAAAAATAGATATATTAGACTTTATACTAGGGGTATACTTTATATAAAAGCATCTAGATAGATAGCACCTAGTAGTATACTATAGTTAGAAGATAACACTACTAGAACTAAACTATAATATCTATAATAAGAAGTTACTAGGTATAGTTATAGCACTAAAGAAATAGAGAGTATTCTTATAAGGTATAGAAAAACTATTTATAGTTAAGACGGATTATAAGAACCTAATAGGGTTCCTAATAATAAAGGAACTTAATTAAAGATAGGTTAGATAGGTAGAGATGCTTATAGAATACCATTTTAAGATTTAGTATATAAGGGTATAGATAACACGTAAGCCGATACGTTAAGTTAAAAGGCTAAACTATAAAATAATAAAAAGCTATTAGGGGCTTTACTATAAAAGGATACAGATAGATTAATTAGGTATAATTATCTAAAGATTATAGTAACTTAGAAGGATAAGCTAAAAAAAAGTCTATAAGATACCAGAAAGCTTTTAGGTATAGAGAATTCTAAAGGCGTAACTAGAAGATCTATAGATAGATATATATAAAAACTAAGTAAAGTACATCCTAAGAAGTATAGCAGAGCACTTTATGGGAGATTTCTATAGGGGATTAACTTAAGGATATAACGGAGCTATAGGCTTAGTAATAAGACTCTAGAAGGAGTATATTATTAACAAAATCTAGAGGATAGCTAAAAAGGTTATTAAAGAGTGTCTAGATTACTAAAGAAATAAACTAATAAGGTATAAGCTGTATAGAGGGCTATAACCTATTAAAATACTAGGGAGACTATAGGAGGTCATATTATAGGACTTTATTATTAAGTTACTAAAGTTAAGAGACCCTATTACTGGATAAGATTATAATGTAATCTTAGTAATAGTAAACAAGCTTATAAAGTGGGGATACTTTATAGCATATGTAGAAGAAATATTAGTAGAAGATGTTACTAAAATCTATATTAAAGAAGTATTTATAAGATATAAAGCACTAAGTAAAATTATATTAGACAGAGATCTAAGATTTATAGCAGCATTTTAGGAGGTATTCTTAGCAGAATAAGGAGTTTAAGTAGTAACTTCTACTATATATTATCCGCAGATAGATAATTAAATAAAAAGATTAAATTAAACACTAGAGCAATATTTAAGGCACTATATTAATTATGCATAGAATAATTAGGTATTATTGTTACTAGTTATATAGTTTATATATAATATAACACTATAAGAAGGAATAGGTATATTACTATTTAAGGCGAATTACAGATATAAGCTAAGAATATCGTTATTGCTATAATAAGTAAAGAAAATAAGTAGTATAGCTAAGTAAAGAATAGAGACTTTAATAAATCTTTATATAAACCTTATAAAAATAGCTAAGGAAGTATAGTAAAGAATAAAAAGATACTATAATGCTAAGAGATCTAAGGGACCAGATCTTAAGGAGGGAGATAAAGTATGGCTACTACACAAAAATTTTAAGAGTTAACGACTAAGTAAGAAGTTAGACCACGTTAGACTAGGACCTTTTAAAATTATTTAGAGAATTTTACTAGTTATATTTAAGTTAAATCTACTAGCTAAAATAAAGATCTACCCTATATAGCATATTATAATACTAGAACTAGTATATAGAGATATTAAACCACTAGTTTATAAAGCAGACACGTATAGAGGGCAAGAAGAGGATAAATAGTAAGTTTTAAAGATTATTAGTTATAAGGATATAGATAATAAAATATAGTACAAAGTAAAGTGGATAGGCTATACTAAGACTACCTAGGAACCACTAAAAAATTTAAAGAATGCTATAGGAAAGGTATAGGAGTATTAAAGGAAAATAGGTTAGGTAATATTAATAAAGAAGGATTGCTAAAGAATAAGTTACCTAAGGGGGACCTAGGAAGAGCGACTGCTAAACTACTTAGAGTTATTTCCTTTACAGAAAAAGAGTTGGTTCTCTTATTACTAAGTTTCTGCAGACCTTATTCTATAAGTTTTTACTTCTTAAAACGGACCTTCTTACGCACCTTCTTAAGACGGATTAACTAAGTAAACGCGGCAAGACAAGAGTTAAGAGCACGCTATTAAGCATTAGCAGCCTCTTTTTTAGCGTTATAGGAACGATAAAGTTTAGCTAGGGCTACTAAAAGCTTATTATTAAGCTTCGTAGTAGCAGATTAAATATAAATGTCGGAATATATGGACAGAGGTTACATAGTCATGGTTGTGGTCGTGGATCTTTAATTAGTCATCCTTATAATAACTCATTAACCCCCTACTTAGGCACCGCGATCCTTACGATCCTCTGCTTTCTCTACCTATTAGACAACAAATAAATCAACGATTAATAGGCCATACAAGTGCACTTAGGTAATACCGACATTAATCAATGGTTAACCTTACCGGTTGGCTATAGAGCAACAAGGTTTACTACCTCCCTAGCAGCTTCGTTTAATTATAAGCAGTAATCTAGCACCCAGCAGTAAAACCTCCGGCAGCAATCTAACCCCAGCTAGCTTAGAATATATAATAAATACGCAACGTATAAGACATTCTATAGCACGCAAATTAACCCCCAGTACGGCCTCTTTACTAAGTGCTAGTACCCCCAGCTTTTAACAGCACCCAATATCCAACAGCCCTCGGGCAGTACCCTAGCAGCAGCTACCTCAGCAGTACTACGGCAGCGCTCTAGCCGTACACAGCATACCAGCTTTTACAGCACCCAACATCCAACTACCTAACTGCTTTACGTAGTACCCTAGCATAGCTACGCAACTTAGTAGCAAACCACCCCCTAGTACGCGTCTTAGCATACAAATTAACGCCTAACAGCCTCGCACAGTACTCTAGCATTACAGCAACTCAACAGCCTCGCGTAGTACCCAATACCTAACAATCTAGCAGCTACCTTAGCAGCATCCTATAACCTAGCAGCGTTAGCGGCACCTAATACCCAATAATCTAGCAGCTACCTTAGTAGCATCCTATAACCTAGCAGCGTTAGCAGTATCTAATACCCAACTACCTAATAGCTTTATGCAGTACCCTAGCGTAGCAACGTAACCTAGTAGCTACCCCCTATAATCCTAATACCGTCTGCTTCCTTATAGATCTGCCACGTCGAAAATCACGTTAACAGCGCGCCCTAAACACTAGCGCGTCCCCCTCCCCCCTTTACGGCCCTTATAAGCCACAAATACTACATTAATAGAGTTTATATATTGGTAGTTTTACGTATAAAGAAAGAACTGCTAGAGGAAGTGAGACCTGCTAGCACGCGCCTATAATGCCAACGCGCTCCCCATCCTCTACCCTCTTAAATCTACCCCCCCCCCCTAAATCCGCTAGCATTTGCGGCAGCTATAAACCCTTAATAGCACTACTTTAACTTCCCAAAGGATATAAAAGCGAGAGCTATACGGCCACTAGGCGGCCTTGCTATATTAACATCTACAATAACAAAGCCCAATAGGAGTTTTTAACTATAACCGCTTATTAAAAACAGATTAAGGATATATAAAATATAGTTTAATAATAAGAGCAGACTTTTAAAACGAAATTACGCCAATAGTAAGGTATCTTAGACCTACGTTAATAACAGTACGAAAAAGTCCAGAAGGCATATTAAGAACAAAAAGAAGAGATTAAGGAGTTATAAAGCATAGTTTAGTAATTACAGCAACAAGCTACACTAGCGCAAGCTCCGCCCGCGCAAGCTCCGCTAGCTTTACCCTCTTCGTTAACCAAAGCTAAGGAGCTACGGCAGCCAAGCTTGTACAAACCCCCGCAACCTCGAGCCTGCGAGAAGTACTCTACTACGTTCCCTTTGGGTTAAGCTCTCTTTAAACATTTGCTAGATTGTTAACTATTTTAATATACTAAGTATGGATCCACATTCCCCTTAAATACTACTCTCCATAAGCATATTCGGGGATGTCGTCATCTAAAAGATGTAAATAGGAATTTGGATACGGTCTAAGCTTTATTAGGATAGCTATTTTACGCATAAAGAAAGAACTACTAGTATTAGAATGTATAGACAGAGCTTACGTGGTCACATGTCTGTTAAAATTACGTCAACAGCGTACCCTAAACGCCTACAGTCTACCGACTAAACGATTGTGCCGTTACGCCTACAATCCGTCTAACGCTAGTACCGTACTGCCACATACCACCGACAAACTGATAGCGCCGCTATGCCTGCTATTACGACACTAATCGCGCTAATACGCCTGCGATCTACCAACTAAATGATCGTGCCTATACGCCTACGATTAACCGACCGACTGATAGACAAGCTCCATACTTAACCACTATTACTACCGCCGCTGGTACCATACTACTACCCGAATAGACCTTTACTGCTTCTACCTCTAGCTAAACAGACACCTTACTGCCTTGCTGCCTTCCTGCAGCGCCATAAGTAGAAAGAAAGAACTGCCAGTGTCGGAATATATGGACAGAGGTTACGTGGTCGTAGTTGTGGTCGTAGATCTTTAATTAGTCATCCTTATGATGACTTATCAACCCCCTACTTAGGCACCGCGATCCTTACGATCCTCTGCTTTCTCTACCTATTAGACAACGAACAAATCAACGATTAATAGGCTATATAAGTGCACTTGGGTGATACCGACAATAAAACCCTACGCTAAATTACTTAGGGAACTTAGTAACTATTAAGGGTAATAGAACGCGTATACTTAGCGTTAAAGATAGAGTAAACGTTATAGGACGAATAAATATTTGCTTTAGTGCACTCTAAATATAAAGAGGGTTGCCAGAATAAAGGACTTGCTAATGTAATATAAACTAACCCCTCTTTTGCATAATAAGAACATAGAGATAGTATAATCTCACCTAGCGATAATATTACAGTAACGGTACGAGACTAATGGGCTATAAAAAAAAAAGAGGTTACTTTAGGTATAATAAGTAATAATATTAACTAAATTAATTAGACGGATATTACACCTCTAATAAATAACTTAGAGATATTTAGAATCTTTAAGGACGAAAATAAAGAGGAGGGAGATAGTATTACGGACGCTTTAAGTATAATATTATAACTACTTAAAGAAAAGTTAGAAGAAACTAGTTAGTTAATAAAAGCACGGTCTAGGATGGAACCAGTAGAACTATATAACGAGGAATGGTAGTATAAGTTACGTAAGGTAATCTGTGTAATTTATAGGATCTATAGGATCTATAACAGAGTAGATAGAGCACACGTATATTATATATAAGAAGGATTTTATAGGAGTACAGTTGTGTATTTAAGGACCCTTAGTCCCTACCTAGATATTTCCTTCCTTATAATAATTCTCAGAATACAATTAGAGTTAATCTATTAGGCAACCACTCCACTAGTTATTATTACGTTGTTAACTTACTTGCAATACCTACACACCTAGCCCATTAATAGGACCTACCGTAGTACCTACTATAAGGTTCCGTTACAAATAATATAGTTAAATTAATTAGCTTCTATAATACTTATTTAGTTTAAGTTAAAGTATTAAAGTATAGGCGCGGTAGTAAATATAACCTTTAAATAAGTAAAGGCCTTTTTATATTTCTTATTAAAGATAAAGGCTTTATCCTTTTAGGTTAAAGCTATAAGGTATAAAACTAGGGTAAAGAAATTATTAATAAACTATTAGTAGAAATTAGTAAATCCTATAAAGGCTTTTATATCCTTAATGTTCTTAAGTTCTTATTAGTTTATAATTACTTTAACTTTCTTTAGGTCTATTTATATACCATTTATAAAATAAGAAGCCTAAGGTATAAGACTTCTATTTTATAGAATTTGTATTTATCTATATTTAATTATAGGCTAGCTCTTTATAGGGCTTATAAAATAAAATAAAATATATTTTAGTATTTAGTTAGGTTATTACTATATTTTAAGTATTTAGTTAGATTATTACTATATATTAAAATATTAGTAATATAAGTAATATAGAAGATATCTAGGTAGAAATATAGGGTATTATTTATATAATACTAAAATAAGCTTTGGGCATTTATAAGGCTAAATAGTATTATTAAGTACTTAAATAATTTATACTAGGTGTAGAATATAGTAAGCTATTTATCTCCCTTTATAATATAGAGGCGATTAAATATAAAGATAATATTAAGCTTTATATAAAAGCGAGCCTTATTTAGTTAATTTAGCATTTTTATATTAATAGGATTAGATATTAATTCTTAACAGTAACAGTATTAAGGGCTTAGTAGTCTATACAGAAGTATAAACCACCCCTAGGTTTTTTAATAAAGATTATTAATATAGCTATAGGCGAAAAGCCGACTCTAATAAATTCTTTACTTAGGTTTTTGTTTAAATACTTTTATAACACTTAAAGTTTATTTTAGGATATTCTGTATAAAGGTCTAAATTTAAAATATTTTCCTTCTTTAAGTATAATCTTATAGTTATATAATTGGTATTTTAGTAGCTTATTAGCTTCTATTTATAAGAACATATTTAAGCATTTATAGTACTCTACTAGTATCTTTATAGTAGGGTTAGTGTACTTTTTTAGCGCTAAGGCCTTTTTAATATTAGCTGTTATAACAGTAAAGATTATATATTTGAGTTTTCTACCAAGTTATACTAGTAGGATAGCTCTAATTATATAGATATTTAGAGAATTAAGTAAGCTTAGATTATTTTTAGTTTCTTATATAGTTTCTTACTTAGCTTTAGGTTTAATGTTAGGTATAGAGTTAGTATTAGATTTAGACTTAGGTTCTTTAAGTATCCTTTTTATAGTAAAATACTAGTTTATCTAATACTTTTATATATTAAGCTTAAGCTTCTACTTAGTTTAGAGTAACGTAGTAGCCCTAATCGCTTTATATGAGTTAGTGGGATTTTTAGGTCCCTAGTAGATATTAGCAGAAATCTTATATTAGTAGAATTTAGTAGAATTGTAACCGACTACCGGACCTTGCATATTACCCTGTTTCACCTGCGTCAGCACTACCTCGTATGTCTCAGATACGTTGGAAATAAGTCATGGGCTTCGGAGTTCGGGGTCTACTTTCATGTATTTATACCACTTGATTCCCATAGATTTACAATCAAGTCGCTCGTTCTTTTCCCACACTGCAAAGCTTACAAGAATTCTTAAGTAGGTAAAATTAGGTAGACTTCTTAAGTATAAAGTAGAGATATATATAGAAATTTTATACTAGTGGATTTTAGTAGATTTTTTAGATTTTAGTTTAAAGTCTAAATAGCAAGTTATAAGGTACTTTTGTATAAGGGTTATTTTAACCCTTACTTGGGTGCATCGCCTAAGGGCCGCTTAGGGGTAGCTAAGGCCTAGCCGAAGGCTAGGCTTAGCACCTCCTTATAAGCACCTCTGGTTTATAGCCCTCTCCCTTCTTATTAGTTCGTCTCTATACTCGGGCTATTACCTACCCTTATTACTATATCGTCCTCTTCTATCGACTCTCCTTATAACTTATGCTCGGCTTGCCTGCTCCCTACTATATATCTAGGCAATATGCTTTACATTTTACTTATAATAGGAGGCGGTAAATAAAAGCCCAAGGTTATCTTAATTAATAGTTACCTTATATAGCTTTATTTAGGGTTATTAGGGTAAACCTATTATCTTATATAAAGATCTTATTAATAAATCCTATACCGCTAGCTCCTATATTAATTAGGACTTAAGCGTTAGCCTATTAACCAATATATTAGTTTACTATATATTAAGGTTTACTATTAAAGCCGTATAGGCCTTAGGGCTTATTAAGTTTCTTTAAAGTTTAAACATTAAGTTTTCGCGTAGTTTATATTAATAAAGCCTATACTAGTAGCTCTGCTATTTATTAGGATTTATACTTCCTTCTATTTTTTAAATGTTTAAATTTCGCTAAGTATATCAAGGGAGTTATATTACATATTAGCGCTAAAAGAGCCTAGGTACTTATACTCTTATACTTTCTATCTTAAGTCGCAACTTAGCCCTAAGATAATTTGTTTTCTAAGTTATCTAAAGACGATGTACTTTATAGCAACTAAGTATAATTTATAAAATAGATATAATTTAAGGACTAGGAGAAACTTTAGGGGACCTTTTTAAAAGGATAAGTTTAGTAATTTCTTTAAATATATCCTTTTTTACTATATCTAAAGTATTCCCCGTTTACAGCTTAAGTTTATTATTTATTAGTTTCTAAGGGTGTATAGAGTTAAGTGGTATTAAGGTCTATAAGGTTATATATAGTGCCTTTTAGTTTTAGAAAGGGATTACGTTTTAAGGTATATACCAGTTATATAGAGCTTTAAATATAAGGCGTAGTTAGCTTTAGAGAAAAAGTCTATTTGTTATATTAAAGGTCTTTATTAATTTATTAATATATTATAGCAAATTCGGGTAGATCTTTTAGTAGTTTCCTACCTACTAACTAGGCTCTAATTTTATCTAAAACAGCTTAATAGAGAGTAGTAACTCTAGCGACTTTATTTTAATCTAGTTTACTAACTAGGCCTAGAAATTCTAAAAATAGGCTAGTAAAGTCTTGGTTCCGTTATTATAGATTTTTAAGTTTAGCAATAGCGGTATATTTATAGCTAGTGTTATTATATATTCGTTCTAGTAAAGAAATAAATATTTTAAAATTAATATAGGTGCCGTTACAGAAGAATAGGTCTATAGTTTATATAGCATCTTTGCTTAAATAAGACATTCTATAGCTAACCTTACTAGCTTTAATAAGCTATTAGTTATAGTTTATTAAAAGCTTAAAACGGAGCTTATTTATAAAAGAACGCAAATTATTTTAGTTTCTATTAAATATTATAAGGTTAGGGAGTTTTTTAGATTTTATAATAGGCATTAGATTTATTATAGATATAGATTAAGCTCCTATTATTAGTTTAAGGTTCGTATTTAACGGGCTAGGTTTAAATACAGTTATATTAATCTTATTTATAGGTAGTATTAAAGTCTCTATTATAAGTGCTTTTATATTATAAAGTTCTTCGCGGATTGCTTCTATTAATTACTAGTGCTAAGCTTCTAATATAGTCCGTTACTAAGATAGGGCATCTATAAAAGACTATTATATTATAGTTAACTATTCCCTAACTAGGGCTATAATACTTACGGTTAATATAGGAGGTTTAAGTTCATTTACTATTTTAATAGTAGTTGTTTTAATATAATATAGTATAAGGGTTTAAAGAGGCTTTAGAGTAGATTTAAAGGAATAAAATATATTCTATTTAAATTTAAGGATATAGCTCTTATAGAGAACAAGACATTGCGTAAAGAAAAGAAAAGAATAACGAGAGAATATTATAACTAAATAGTTAGGGGTCTTAGTGGTTAATACATACGCATATATGCACGTGGTCTTTAATAGACTTTAGTAGAATTTAATTAATCTAGTAGAACTTAGCAGAAGTTAATTAAGCTAGCAGAATTTAGTAGAATTTAGTTAAAGCGTTGGAATTTATCTGTTAAGTGTTTTACTAAGACGTTCCTACTGTAACTAAGCTAGTCCTATTACAACTAGTTATACCTATTGGTATGCTTTAACAACGTGCAGAATACATATATCACAATGATATATACTATACGGTGTTGTAGATAGATGTTGTCTTTCAATACGAAGAAGGGTGAGGAACTTAAGGTTCCTTACCACGCTAGTGCCGCGGTAACACATGACGGCAACTTGCCTCACGTAACGGCAACTTGCCACACGTGGCGGCAATTTGCCTCCTATTGCAATGCAATATATTCTAGCTACACTAGGAGTACTTTAGAAAATACAGAGGACTAGTATCCTACAACTGTGCAGTTCGAAAATCCATATATACACTTCTCTTTCTTTTCTTCCTTCTTTCCTTCCTTCCTTCCTTATGCCTTTATATCAGTGCTATTATTAATAGCACGTTCTACCCATTCTACTGTCTTTAACTCGATTTGGTTTATGTTAATAAGTTACTTAAGAGCTAATAACGGTTTGCTTTTAGTTATAGCGTCTATAGGGTTACTGTCTCTATTAATCCACTTAACTTTAGCTATTTCGCGTCTTTTATATAACTAACGTAGGCACATAACATTAATTATAAGTCTCTTCTCCTATGTAGTTCCTAGTTTAACGAGGCATTTATAGATCGACTTTAAATCGGTGCAAAGGATAAGCGGTAGGCTAATGTTAAGTTATAATTCGACTGTGGCCTTAATTATAGCGCCGATGTCAAAACTATAGGCCATAGCATATAATTCGGAGGCTAGTACACTTCTAGTGATTCTCTTACACTTAACTAAGGACCAGTAGACGATATTCGCCTTATTTAATAAGTTTACTAGTACTAGGATATATCTAATCTATAATAAGAGATCCTTATTATTTATAAATAAGGAATTAGTAAATATAAGTAGTTATAATATCTCTATATCGAGTTTAACAAAGTTTAAACCTCTTATTAGGTTCTTAATTTACTACTAAATCCTCTTATTAAGCAGTTTTGCGTCTTTCTCGTTAGGGTTAATTACCTAGGCAGCGTAGGATAAATTAAAAGAAGCTTTAGGCTAGTATACGGACGCAATATAAGCTCCTCTTGCTTATTAGGTAATGTATTAGTCCTTAAGTATAAGTGCTGTGCGAATAGTACCTCTGGAACTAGTTATTATAATAGCTTCCTTAATATTAATAAGGATTAAGTTCTAGCATTAGCGCTCCTATATAAGCGTAATTATATAATCCTATTATTGGATAATGCCTCCGTTAAACTTAATTAGGTATTCCGGCGTAAGTTGTTCGCGTTCCTTAGTTAGGAACTTAGCTTTTTTAATCTTCTCCTGTTCTAAAGCTGTAAAGACTAAGTTAGCTAGTAGGAGGGTATTATCAGTCTATAAACCAACTATTTTAAAATTTATAGGGTTATTAAGGTGGAGTAAGTAGGGGTCATAAGTAGATTGGCTTATGTTTAGTTCTTTAATATAGTGGTTATAGTAAGTCTTAAACTAATAATTGCCTGCCTTAGGAATGCCGTATAAAGGTCTAATAACCTTTAGAATTGTGCCTTATAAGACTCTAAGTGCCGTACTAAGTTCGAGAGGTGCCCTAATATAGAAGTCTTAATTTAGTCTTATAGCTAATTATATATAGGCCTATAAAATATCTCGTAAGTAGAGATATATACTATTGTTCTAAGTTATGGCCGTAATACAGAGAATAAGGCGTTAGCTAACTCGTTGGATCGTAGGTAATTGGGTTAATACGAGGTCTTTTTCTAGGTCATTATATACCTATATAACTAGTCTTAACTTCTTAAAGGCTTTATTAGAACTGGGGTTCTTAATCTCGTTAACAAATCTAGAGTTAAATACTCTATTACTTTATGGTATATCTTTAGGGTTAACTAGTTCAAAAACTCCTTTCTTAAGTAATCCCTTAATTTCCTTCTGGCGTAATACTATAAACTAATTAGACTTTATAAGTTGATTATTATTCTTATCTTATAGATATATTAAAATGTTCGCGGTATTAGCTTTAATAGGGTACTTATGTGGTCTACCTCTTCTATGCTTAACGGGTTAAGGTCTAGGCTTAGTTTAAGGTAGGGGTTTAGGTTTAGTTTGAGGTAGGGGTTTAGGTTTAGTTTAAGGTGGTTTACTTTTATCGTCTTCTAGTTACATATCCTCTATAATCTTAGGGTCTACTAGATATAATTTCACAACCGTGCTGCGGAAGTTAGTTGGTCTATAGGGAAGTTATATAGTACAGGTCTTATTTTTAATGCTAAGTAGGTTATACGGACCAGACTAGTAGCTAGGTTGGCCTATAGGTCCTTCTCTCTATACTAATACGGGTAAGTTAAGTGGTAGGTTATAGATTATAGTTGTTTTAGGTCCGTTGCGCATGTTAAGGGCATCTGCTACTTAGCGCTCAGCTCTAAGCTTCTTAACTTCTTCCATAACCTTTTTAAGAGCTGCTGTTCGTTATATAACTGTAGGGTTAGGTACGTCGGATTCCACCATATATAGGTAAGCTCCGAATACTAGTAAGGTGGATATAAAACCGTTAGGGCCTGCGGAATCGTTAATTGCTTTAAAAGCCATTTGTAGGGCTATATCCTTACTAATATCTAGCAGTTCTATAGTAATAATATAGTATATATAACGGAGGGGGCCATAGTAGCGTTCTACCATTCCGACTAAATTATAGGCTTCGACAGGTACACTTCTTATAACTGTTCCAAATATTATAGCATATTATTTAAATTCCTTGCTTATAAAATTCTTACCTATATTATGTGTAATAATATTAGGAGGTCCTAGGTATATATTAATCTAGCACATTCGTAATATATCCCATATATGCTTAGCGCTAATATTTTACAGCTATCTACCAGCTTAAAATCGTGTTCCTTTATTAATAATATATAAAAGGGGTGCGCCATTAATATACATAATATCAACCACGATTAAATAGTTAAAATTAATATTATTATATAAGGTAAATCTGAATCTACCAGGCAACTTTCCATATTTTTAACAATAGTAGCAGTAGCGTGTAAGATGATCTAAGGTCTTGCTGTTAACATTATACCCTAAGCGTTTAAGTATTTATATAAAACGCTTAGCTAAAGGGTGGCTAAAACGGCGATACAGTCGCTTTAATTCTACGTTGGTAAGGTAGCAGGGGTTTTATTTAAATAACTTAGTTAAATAAGTATATAGGGATATGTTCTAAAGTAGGAAAGGGTAGCTAAAGCGACGTACGACAGGTACTTTGCTCTAAGGGGTAATTATTATATTTTTTAGGTTGTTGTAGTATACTTATAGGTAATCCATATCTGCCAAGCAAAGCAAAAATAGGGTGTCGACCTTAACAATATAAAACTCGATTATGCCAATTAGGGTAATTACTTTAGCTAATCTAATTAATAAGGTTAATCTAATGCCAAACTGTACATTAACTATGCCTTATGTGGTGGTATTAAGCTATAATTAGTATCGAGTCTCTAGAATGCCAAGAATTGGCCATATCCTACTATGGATTGTTTAGATACTCCTATGTCAATTATTATACCTATAAACTTGTCTATAGTATAGCGGGACGTAGATATAGTTGTATTGTAGGTAAAGGGGTCCTAGTTAGTTATAAGAGGTACTATATTGTCTATAGTTATGACCAAATAGCCAAAGGCTTTATTAGCTAGGGTAACGGCTATAGAAATTACTTTCTACTGTTCCACTTGGCCGAGGGAGGTATAGTAGTAATTAATATTTAGTTATAAGTTCTTGTTAGTTGCCTCATAACTTGCATTAATAGTTAGTACTTAAAAAGCTTCCTTAAGCTCTTCTTCTAAGTCGGTATTATTATTCTCGTAATCTATAATATATTAGTTAAGTCGTTTCTTAAATTAGTTGTCGAATTTACTAAACCTGTCTCTATTAGCAGTTCTAAACTTAGCTTTAGACTCTTCTTACTCCTCCTTAGTATGTCTCTATAAGCGACATCCTTCCCTATTATATACGAAGCAACATAGTTTCTTTCGGTTGCGGTTGTATGGAGGGTTATTATAGTTACTGCGGTTATAGTTATTATCTCTTTTATAGAACCGTCAGTCTGTAAAGAAGGCTTATGTCTTCTCCGTATATTCTTTCTCGTATACTATAATAGACAATTAAAGTTTGTTAAGAAAGGGCTCTAAGGTTGTCCGGTGGGTCAGAGACTATATATCTATATACTAGTATTCCCTAGCAAGAAGTAACGATTTTATTATAAAGGAAGTCTATGGTTTACAAAGTAGGTCTAAGGCTATACTATAGTTAACGAAGTCTATAGATTAATAATTGGAGACATTCGCTTATCGACTTATCTATATTTCCTACTATTACTGTTATAAGTGTAATAGTATTCCACTCGTCTAGGTTCTTACGTTAAAATCCTAGTCCTTTAAAGAAATTCCAAAGGTGCTTATAAGCTTTAGCAAATAGTAGGCGGGACAGTTAGTTTATATAGAAGTGGTCTAAAGCTAGTCCTTTTAGCATAGTAGGGAATGCCTTAAGGTAGGCTTTTTAGGGTACATCCGCTTAATTGCAGATGTTGTAGAATATTAATAATTTATAGTCAAGGCTTTCGTTCGTGCTACCGTATTTCTACTCCTCTATATATATCTTAGCTATATTTACAATTTCCTTACTATAGCCGGTCACAGTAATAGGGTGGTTCTCCTCATCTATAGATTATACGTAGAGTTACTATGTTATTATTACGGGTTAAGGCGTAGCAGATAGTGTAAAAGTGGACGTAGTTATAGATTAAGGTATAATAGCTAGTATAAAGGTAGAGGTAGTTAGTATACCGGTTAGTTAGGTTGCGGTAGCTTTAGCTTATTATTACTCCTCTAAGGTACCCTCTGTTATATATACCTTAATTAATCTTAATAACATCGGTCCGTACTTATTATTAGCTAATTTAATCATCTCTCTACTCTATTTAGTTTAGTCTTCTTCTTATACTATATCGTATAAAGACTAAGGAAGTGTTTTGTTTCGTTTATAGTTAACATTAACCTATACTCCTCTAATATTTAGGCAGTTATATAGTTACTAAAGCCAGTATAAGGGGATTCGCGTAAAGATATTAACCGTAAAGTCCTTAAAATCTCCCTAAAACGATTTCTAGAGTGTTAAGTTAAGCTAGTTATATATCTCTGTGTATAGGTACATCTTGCATTATAGGTAGTTAGTTAGTTCATCTTTAGAGGCTTCTATTAGGTTAATCCCATTTTCCTATTTAGCTGCTTCTTCCTCCTAGTCTTTCTCTGTTCCTAACATCTTGTTTATTATATATTATTTAGGTAAGTAAGGGTAAAGGTAAGGGTATTTAAAAGGTAAAGGTAAGGGAACAGTTAAGGAGGCGGTTAAGGAGGCGGTTAAGGAGGCGGTTAAGGAGACGGTTAAGGGGATAGTTCGAGTTAATTAAGTAGGGTAAAGTGCTCTGCGTAGTAGTCTTCTGAAATAAATAGAATGAGATGTCTAGAAGTCGTTATAGATACTAAATAAGTACTCCTAGGTAGTTTCTCTTCTTCTCTTTAACTAAAATAGGCTAATATAAAAGGTGGATAAGTACAACTATCTTCCAATCTGCTGCAAGGTAGACAGTATAACTGTCTTTTAAGCTATCTACATGTTTCCTAATCTGTGCGCGCTTACTAATCAGTGTTAGTATACTTTAACAACATGCAGAATATATATATCACAATAATATATACTATGCGGTGTTATAGATGGATATTATCTTTTAATACAAAGAAGGGTAAGAAACTTAAGGTTCCTTACCACGCTAGTGCCGCGGTAACACGTGACGGCAACTTGCCTTACGTAACGGCAACTTGCCACACGTGGCGGCAATTTGCCTCCTATTGCAATGCAATATATTCTAGCTACAATACCAATAACGTATTCTATCAGTTATCCAGTAATATCAGTTATCTAGTAGCCCCAAAAACCACCAAAAATTAGAAAAACTGCACCTTAATATCTTGACAACGGCTTAATAATAAATTCTGAAATTTTATAATTAGCCTTTTACGCCTATATTAAGACCCCTAATAAAGTTCTAGTATAATAAGTCGGGCCAATATTTAGATATTGGGTTTTAGCCCCCAATTTTAAGCTAAATTACAATATCCGTGATATCTCCAGAGCTACTTAATAGATTATTTTTTAAATCTAATAAGAGGTTTAAAATAGGTATAAAAGGCTAATTATAGAATTTTGGTATTTATTATTAAGCCGTTATCGAGATATTAAGGTGCAGTTTTTCCAATTTTTAGTAGTTTTTGGGGCTACTGGATGACTGATATTACCAGATGACTGATAGAACACGTTATTAGTAGTAAGTGCTTAATAATATTGCCAAAAGTTAGATTATCGTAATATTATACCAAAAAAGGCTTAATTAAGGGGTGTAGATTGTAATGTAGAGGTTATTATTATATACCCTATATTGTATTAAGGAGATTTTACTATATATATATAATACGTACGTTATATTATAGATAGTTCTCTCTTTATAGTAATTTTTAGAACATACTAGAGTTAATCTATTAGGTAGTACTCTACTATTAAAGTATTATTAAGTTATATCTATCTATATACCTAACCTGTTTATAGGTCTACTATAGTACTCCTATAAGGCCTTATAATATAATTACTACTATAGTTATAGTTAATATAGCACCTAAGATATTAGTATAACTTATAATAACGTTATTAATAGCGGCAATAACCTTAGAAGGAGGAGATACTAATATTGTAGACAGCGATAACTTATAGGTAATTACTATAGCTAACCTAAAGGATGTAATAGGATAAATAAACAAAAGTAACGCGATACTTAAGAATATAATTTAAGAATTATCTATAATAAAGGTTAAGACACTATTAATTAAAAGATTTATAGAAAAGAAGATAAAACTTAAAGGATTTTTATTGTAAATATAATTTAAGGTAATATAAGGAGCTAAGCTAGTAATACCTATAGATTAGGTATTATATATAGGATTATTTCTAACTAGTAGGGCGCTTAAATAGTTTAAACCTTACCTTATAGAGATATAGGTAAATAATATAATAACTACTAACCTAGAGGTTTAGTATATATTCTTAAGCTAGGATAGCTTTATAAGTAGACTTATATAAATATATAGAGACCTAAAAGTAATACTAGTAGTAGAATAGAAGATATTAGTAACTAAATATATAACGTAGTTCTAAACATATTTTATCTTCAGAGGGTATGCTCCTGTTGCTCGCCAGCGAAAAGCCCTGGAAAACGTGGTCTGGTGGCCTCCTGTACGTGGTTCGTTAATCAAACCTTCATTTCAAGAGGTGGAAAGTCTACTGGAAAATTGAATAATGCGGGCTGGGCTGTAAAATCGTTGAACAGTTTAATGACATTCTGAGATACACACGATTGATGCCAATTATTCCTGTGACTGTGGTGACATAATGCTGCAATGAGCTTAAGATATATTTTGCAATACTAGTGACGATATATGGACGATTATGCATCATGCTGCAAAAGAAGGAAGAGTTCAGGAAAAAGAAAGCTTCAGTTGAGCCTTCAGCTTCCGGAACAACCCTGATCTAAGCTTCAACTGTACCTCCAATATCCCCCCTTCAAAAATTTATTCTTTTCTTTTCCTTTTCATCTTCTAAGGTTACGAATGGTGGAAGCTCGGGTGAAGTAAGTAGTAGCCATTGAACCGTATATGGTATATGGTAAAGAACGTCTGGAAGTCGAGCCTGCCAGGTATTCGGTGTCAGTTTAGCAGCTGGAAAACTCATCCAAGAGCACTGCTTACCTAGACTTGGCACCGCTGATGCTACCTTATATCCTTCCTCCGTATCGAGGTGCTTCGGAATGTCCCATCCAAGTATAGTTGCGGTCGGCCTACACAGTGAGACATCAAAATTGCAGTCGGTCTCCTCAGGAACATAGAGTGTGCGCCAGTAATGCTTCACGTAGACAGGGGAAATACCCTGGGCATCCTCCAGAAAATGAAATTTTATCTTCACGGTACCCTTTACGCCTCCTTTTATTCCTGGAGCTGCTTCTTCAAGGCTAGTAATATCGGAAGTTTTGATTTCGTCTGCGATCCCTAATTTGTTGACTACGTCAAAACTGATGAGGTCAACACTATTGGACTCATTCACAATAATGCTAAACGGAACGTGGACCTCGCCATTACTGAGTGGATCCTTCTTCACAATGCCGATTGTTCCACACTTTACAGCCATGAGACTAATCGATAGGCAGCAAGGAGCGCTGGGCCGGCTGGATGATGGATAATAGCTTTAAATCTAGTAGAATGTCAGTCAGCTAGTTAGTTAAAGAGCCTGGTGATTGAAGGTAACTTCTCCACATACATATAGCCAATGTGAAAATAGCTGCGGAGGGTAGGTTGAAATAAAATGTGGCAGACTAAACCAAGACTCTCCCACGTTTAGTCTACCTCCTATGCCATGTGCTCGCGAAAGAAATGTAAAAGCTTAGGCATATAATAATAACTTATATTTATCTTCATTCTAGATGATTTTCATTCGTATTAGCTTGACTGAACCGGCCGAGGAAAGCAGCGTGGAAATATCTAAGTAGGCTCCCGCTGATCTTTGGATATATAATTTCGAAGCAAGGACTAGGATATACGTGTAGTACCGCTATTTTTGGCTTGTTTGGCCACACAAGTGGCGCAGCGGGAGGCAGCGCAACAGCCCTGCATTGTGCTTGTTAGGCTGCGAAATAGTCGTAAACGAACTTCTCGTGTTTCTAGCCGACAACAGTCAGTATTAAAGACCCCTCGATGCTCCGTACAATGCGGCAGAAATGCTTAGATAGTTCTCTTAGCAGCCAAATAAATTAACTCGATTCTGGAGCCTTCGAATGATTCTGAAACATATCTGAAGGCGATCATTTGATTATTGGACCACAGCCACGCAGTCTTGGTGTGCATTTTACCACCCGGTTTTTAGCGCTAATTTCGTATAATCCTGGTGACAACTGGCTTTCTGAGGCCTTTGGTTGAACCTCGAGCCTTGAGCACTAGCTTAAATTTGAGACCCATTTGAAGCTCTAGAAATGTCAATGTGAACCCCTGCGCGCAGCCATGAACGCGACCTTCTGCTTGACTTTCAGTTCGATCCAATCTAACTCTTCTTGAACTTAACCAGGCCTAGCTCGGTATGTCCATATGAGATAAAATGCATCGTTAGCCCCTGGGTGTGAATATTTCGTACTTTGAAAATCAATTTTTGATATAACAAGCCATGACTAGGCAATTCTCCCCTAAATGAAAAAAGCATCTCATTTGCTAACAAAGAGCATAGACACCGAGTCGAAATTGTCGAAATTGTCGGGCACGTCGGGGAAGTTCAGACAAGCTTGTAAAGGAGCATTAAAAGCCGATATTCGCCTACCGAAATCTCAAACATCCCCACGAACTCAACAAGCAACCAGCAACCAACATGGCTTCTGTTGAAGGGATTCTGGAGCCTTTAGGGATTCATATCTCTACGAATTCTATTTTGGCAAAAACAATTCTAATCTCAACTTTCTCAATCGCGCTCTATACCATTAGTAAACCCATTATTAGCTATTTCCGCGTGCTCCTGAGTTTGTTCGTCCTACCTGGCATTCCCGTAAGTTCTTATCCTCCCAACTTCATCTCCAGCTTTCTCATGAATGATATCAGATCTCCAAATTCGGTCCCAAAGGCTCCTGGGCAGTCGTAACCGGCGCCTCCGACGGCATTGGCAAAGAATACGCCCTCCAGCTCGCCCGCAAAGGCTTCAACATCGTCCTCATCTCTCGCACGCAATCCAAACTAGATGCGCTTGCCTCCGAAATCGAAACCAAGAATGCAGGCATTAAGACCAAAGTCCTAGTCATGGACTTTGCCCGCAACGACGACATTGACTACGGACGTCTCAAAGCGCTATTGACCGACATCGATGTCTCTATACTAGTGAACAACGTGGGACTGAGCCACTCGATCCCCGTCCCTTTCGTCCAGACCCCGCACAAGGAGATGACGGACATAATCATGATAAACTGCCTCGGCACGCTCCGCATCACCCAACTGATCGCGCCGGGCATGATCTCGCGCAAGCGCGGTCTCATCATCACCATGGCGTCCTTCGGCGGCATCCTCCCGACTCCGCTCCTGGCCACCTACTCCGGCAGCAAAGCGTTCCTGCAGCAGTGGTCGACGGCGCTGGGTTCAGAGCTCGCTCCGCACGGCGTGCGTGTGCAGCTCGTGCAGTCGTACCTCGTCACATCGGCCATGTCGAAGATCCGTCGCGCGAGCGCCATGGTGCCGACGTCGAAGCAGTTCGTGCGGGCTGCGCTGGGCAGGATTGGGCGGAGTGGAGGTGCGCAGGGCATTGCGTATACCAGCACGCCGTATTGGGCGCATGGGCTTATGCATTGGGGATTGTTAACGTTTTTGGGGACGATGAATAAGTTTGTGGTTGACTGGAACCGCGGGATGCACGAGTCAATTAGGAAGAGGGCGTTGAAGAAGATGCAGAGGGAGGAGAAGAAGGTCGCGTAAGTGGGAGGCTAGAGCTGGGCTTAATTGGAGTATGGCGGTGTGCAGTTGGGGATGAAGCCATGCCCGTGTACGATCAAGGTATTTCAATGGGATATACAACAAATGTAACATTCAATGCTATGAAGCATAAAAAACCAATGCTCCTAAGCCGTTTAAAACGCCTGAACCCATGCAATGCAATGGCAAACAACCTGGAATCCCATCCGAGTTACGACTCCTCGCCATCCACTGCGACCTTTTTCTTTTTCTTCTTCCCTCCCTCCTCCCCATCCTTCCGCTTCCGTTTCTTCTCCTTTGCTGCATCCTCTTCTTTCGGCGGCACAAATTCCTTTTCTCTCTCTCTCTTCTTCTTTTCCTGCTTTTCCCTCATCTTCTCCTCCCTCTCCTCCTTGGCTTTCCTTTCCTTGGCCTGCTTCCCCAAAAAGAACTCGCCACTCTCGATCTGCAGATCCACCTTGCTCTTCTCCTGCGGCGGCGGGAACGGCGTATAAACCTTCTTGCTCTTATCCGTGACCTTGAACGGCACCTGCCTCTTACTCAAGTTGCGCTTCTTGAAGTGCGGCAAGAAACGGTCCCAATTCTCATTAACTAGCTCGGGATCCTTTGCCAGCTCGCGCTTAATCATAAGCTCCTTGATAGCATAAATAGGATGTATATTGGCCATAGTGTCCTCGACAATCCTCCGCACGGTCTTCAACCCCTTGAACGACCCCATGGCCGCGACCGTGTTGCCCTGCACCAGGATGTAGCACTCGGTCAGCAGCTCGAGCGCCTTCAGCGTCGACCCGTTCGGCCCGAGGATCCGCTGCCGCCGCTTGACAAAGCGCTCCTTGTTCCGCACTAGGTTGCGGATCTTGATGATGTCGGCCGCCACGCCGTCGTCCAGGATCTTGACCGCCTGCGGCGCCGGCACGGAGCGGGCGAGCAGCTTGATCAGGTCGCGTGCGTTTAGGATCGCGGCTGGGTCGTAGGTTTTGCGAGTAGTTTTGACGGTCATGCTGCCTTCGACGAGATCGAGCGTGCAGGCTATGCCGTGCTTTTCGAGCGAGCGCGTGATCAGCGGCCATGCGGAGCGGAGGTAGACTTCGCGGTATTTGGGGAAGAGGGTCGCGAAGGAAGATTCTTCGGCGAAGGTCCCACCGAAGTTGTCTTCGGGCTTGAAGGTTTCGATCTGGGAGGTGGTATTAGCGAGGACGACGTTTCAGGCGAGTGCGGAGGTGGGTATGCAGAAAGGAACGGTGAGAGCGAGAGTGGAATGAGCTTGGAACCGGGCTCTTTTAATTTGAGGGAGAGTATGAGATTACCTTCCACTTATCAATGTCATCGGTATCCCATGGCTTGTCCTTTTTGTACGTCGAAGGCATTGTGGCGGTTATATAGCAGTATAGTGTTAAGCTCGAGCGAAAGGCTAGAGAAATTATTTCGACGTCTTGGCAGCTTCTGAAAATACACAGGACGGTGTCATGCGGCAGAATATCACTAGCGTCATAATGCTTGAGTCAAGCATGCATCGTCACACGAGCAAATCGTCCACCTCACCTTCGACTTTCCTCTTCTTTTCTTTTGGCAACGACTGATCCTCTGCTTGTAGAGCAGGCAGAACCACCATGGCGAGTATTACTCGTCCGCGCGTCTTTCTTGACGTCAGTGTGGGAACGGAACCTATCGGAAGGCTGGTTATAGAACTCTTTGTTGATAAAGCCCCCAAAACTTGCGAGAAGTACGAATGCTATATCACAACAGCTTGGCCTATCTTGCTAACGCCTCTTCAGCTTCCGTACTCTATGTACTGGATCAAATCCTCCTCTAACCTACAAAATGTCACCATTCCACCGCATCATCGACGAGTTCATGATCCAAGGCGGCGACATTACGAAGGGCGATGGTACCGGGGGCACCTCGATATACGGCGAACAATTTGAGGACGAGAACATCGGCTGGAGAGAGATCGACGCGGCTGGCCTCGTCTGCATGGCTAACAGAGGAAGAAACACAAACGGTAGTCAGTACGATACACCATCTCCCACTCTCTATCTCATCCCCCGCAGATCCTAGTACAGGTACAACTACTAACCCCACCTCGCACTAGATTCTTCATAACCCTCGCACCCTGCACCCACCTCAACGCCAAACACACAGTTTTCGGACACCTCGTCTCCGGCCAGCCCATCCTCGAGCAGCTCGCCTCCCTCCAAACCGACAAGGACGACCGCCCCCTCACCCCCGTCCTAATCTCGAACAGCGGCGAACTCGAGCGCCGCACCAAAACGCCCCTCACACCCCCTCCTCCACGCCCTCCCCCCTCCCGCACCTCTCCTCCGAACCCCGCGGCCGTCGCCCGCCGGCGGGCGGGGCCTCCCACTCCCCTCACGCCTCCCCCTCCCCCTCCCGCGGCCCTCCCGCCGCTCCGCCAGCCGCCACCGCCAGCCGCACACCCACCCAGCACCATCAGCACCGCCGCCGCCACCCCACCACCGCCGCTCCTCCTCCTCCACCTCCGCGTCCCTGCACCCGCCCAAAACCAACGCGCGCAGCCGCCGCCGCAGCGACGCCTCGCCCGACACACGCTCCGCGGGCGCCCGCGCCAGCGCTCCCGCTCCCGCACGCGCTCGCCGCTGCCCGAGAACATGAGTCCCGCGCCGCGCCACCGGAGGCAGCGGTCGCCTCCGCCGTCGCGGAGCAGGCGCGGCAGTGTCGAGGGGAGTCCGCGGCAGAGGAGGCAGCGGAGCTTGCCGAATCAGTATTATGACGATGGGTATGGGCGCCAGGGCGGGAGAAGGGGGGAGCGGGATGATGAGGCGGTGTTGAGGAGGGGGATGGGCGAGGGAGGGGGCGAGGGGAGGTTTGAGGGGCGAGGGGGGAGGAGGATCAGGGGGTGGGTATGCTGCTGGTGGTGATACGGGTGGGGCGATGGAAGGGGTGGTTTATAAAGGAAGGGGGAGCATGAAGTATAAAGAGCGGAGGAGGTGGTGAGGGGTTGGGTTGGGAGGGCGTGGTGGGATGACTTGACGGCCTGGTTTAGGGAGGAGTGCGCAAATTGTGAAAGGTGCTTTTTAGGGAGAGTGCTTTTGGGGGGTTGGTCCGTTTCTTTGATACCCTTGTCTTCTGCGATGGATTTGGCGTTCGGGTGTGTTGCGCTTGGCTGGGAGCGGCATTGCTATCTTGCGTTAGTGGAGTGAGTGCGAGTGATGGAAAGTCGGTACTTCGTGACATTAGGATGTGTGGTGCTGGCTCAAAAAAACACGGTTTAAGTGGGAGAAGGAAATCTTTTTATGCTGCGGATAGTGCATATCTCTTAGTGTTGTTTTTGAGGATGGTTAGGGGGCTGAGAAGATAGCTGGGATCTGAGGCACAAGCATGGTATGCGGGTTTGTGACGAAGGAATCAAGAAAATTGAATAGATGGGTAAGAAAAGAGCAGACTGCGAATGACAAGAATTTTATTAAATAGACCGAAGATATACGTGGTAATGACGGTTAGGCAAGTGCTGTTGGGTGTTGAGACAAAATGCCTAATTTCAGAAGGCCTCGACTGTCCATCTTATAAGCAAGCAAGAAAAACTTTCAAGAAAAATAACGCTGAAAGGTTTTATTAAGGAGTCAAACCCCAGTCCAAGTCTAATATTTATTTCCAGTGAGCCTACCCTTCTAGTTTATATAAGCTCATCCTCTACGCGTCTGCACGCCGTCCTGTCTACACCAGTCTCCTCCCCAACTGCACACCCCTTTCTCACCCTGCCCATCCTCCAACTCGAGACAATACAACTGGCGTAGCATATGCCCTCCCCTTCTCACCACTCTCCTCACCACCCCCTCCCAGCCACACCAGCAAAAACTCATAGAGCTCATCTATCGCATCCGTCTCCCGCAGCAACCCCACCACCTCCTCAGCCAGGTCCGCCGCAAAACCCGACTCCGCACCACCCGCATCCTCGTCGAAGACCGGGAAGTAGAACAGGCCGCTGGCGCGCTGCGGCGCTTCTACCGGCGCGGCTAGAGGCGGCAGCGGGGCTCTGCAGAGCGGGCAGCCGCGCGTGGCGCCGTGTGACAGCGTGGGGTCGACCCAGCGGCGGAGGCAGTGTTGGCCGAAGGTGTGGCCGCAGGGGAGACGGATGGGGGATTCGTGGGTAGTGTCGTTGAAGACGGTAAGGGGTGGCGTGGTGGAGTAGGGGAGGGTGCAGATGAGGCAGCTTGAGGGTTGGGTGGCTGGGGCTTGGGGGCTTACCTCTGAGGTGTTGGCTCTTGTGGGGACGGAGTTTGGTAGGGTGGGCATGGGAGTGGTGTGAGGTGTTTTTATGTGGTGTGGTGGATACTTGGTAGATTTTTTAGTTTGAATTGAATGGGTAGCCTTAAAAAACGAATTGAGGGTAGCGTATAGGTGTTTATTTGAAGCATTGCAGAGTGCGTGAGAAAGATATTGTGGAAATGGAGTATTTGTGACCTCAAAGAAAACATGGTGAATTTTGAACAAGGAGATTCTTCAACGCAACTCTTTATAGACAAAGAAATAAAGTTGAGCGCTTGAGGCCACTTGTTATATTACCCTTTGTAGAGCAGCCTGACAAAAAACTAAATGCATTTGTAGGAGGTCGAGGTTCCACAACTCGCATTTGGTGTTCTTTCCAGAAAACCATGTCAATAATTTGGGGTAGTTAGATTCATGAGAAGCATTATCTAGAGGGAAGCATCATGGATTTGGCTCTCCCGAAAGCACTGAAGAGTTGCCGTGTTCCGCGGTTGTAGGGTGATTAGAAATGAGGCATGAATTGTACGGATATTGAATTGACCCTGGCATCGAGACACCGGACCAGTTCCGTCATTCCGCAAGATACTTGATGGAGAAAGCGGGTCCTGAGGGTCTAGAAACAACTTTTCTCGCTTGGCTGCGAGTTGTCGAAAGAAGATAATAGTGCGATGTTTCTAGATATTAAGGACGTTGGGAAAGGTATGTACGTGAATGGTCAGCATCATCGGCAGCTGTGGAAAAGGACGAAAAGGAGTAAATACCGCCTTCCCACCTTCGAAGCGAGCGCTTCCTACATGAAGGCGACAAATACTTATAATTAGCTAAGACACCATAAACAAAGAAAATGCAGACCATTCGAGGCAACATTTTGCGCGTATTCATTCGCTGTTCTCTGCCGTCGAAACTTAAAAACAGCCGTCCGAGGATGAGCAGCAACGAGATAATTCGGCGAGACCGCCTTCCTGCCTCCAAGCGAGGGAGGCCGTCGTGAAGGCCCACTTGGCAGGGGTAAGACATGGACAATACGATGGACGAAATAGTCAAGTCAGGAGAAGCAGCAACCAGCGGCTCTTGGCCAGCCACTGGCGCATTGATATTAGCGCCAAGCCGTGGCTTTTTTGGTCGGGTGTTATGCAGCAGGCTGTCAGTCATGCAGCCGCCCAGGGGAATGCCACAAAATGCCGATAGTGCCAGCCACGTGGGGACTCCCGTCCATCTGATAGCTGACGGTAGAATCAGCTTAGCCGGGATTGGCTGAGGGCATTTAAAGTTAGAGGGAAATGAACAGGGAGGAACAGGGCAGACAGTCGCTGTGCAAAAGGGAGCCAACCCACAGGAGTCGCACGGCATCGACCAACCCTGGTGGGCCGCAGAAGCTTTCGGCCTGGTGCTGTGGGTCATGACATCGCAACCTACACTCTCCCTTGGTCCAGCTGTCACCGAATCCTTGACGCCGCGCGCTTGCAGGGAAGCGAGCTGGCAATACTCACGACAAGTCTAGAGCTGTCAGTCCCACCGCGCCAAAGACTGCCATTCGACCTAATTCGGAAGTGTTTTGCTGGTTCAACAAAGACTCAGCATCCCCCATAGGCCAAGATAGACCACAACGAGACTTGACGTGTCATATTGCGAGAGAGTAAACGGGAGCGGAGAAGGCCGTGGCTAGGGGTTAGTAGCTTGAGTGGGCGCATCTATCCTTCGTCGACCCCAAGCCAAGGGGTGAAGCCAAGGAACATTTCCATAGCTCTCAAGCCACAGCGAACGCCAGAGAGGGATTGGATTGGTCGAAAAAGGTCGAAAAGGGATTGGCGTCAGGAACGTAAAGATCGCTAGCAGGCATCTGAAGTTTAGCGGTGATCCCCAGCTGCTATTTTCGACCCAATTCTCTCATCCAACGTCCAAATCGAGCCACCACATGGCACGCGTCCGTCTTCTAGAGCAGGGCTGAACCTCCAAGGCGCATTTTTAGGTCCGCCAATATCTCCACAACCTCACCACTAGCTCTCGTCTAGCCATGCCTTGTGTCCCAGAGAGAAAATCCATGGCTCCAGCTCATCACGTCTAGACTCGCCCACGGCGGGCTGGAGCTCCCCCCAAACAAAACATGGCGGATAACCGGGGCCGTGGAAACATCACGACAGGAACATCCAAGGACCTCTACCGTCGTTCTGCCTTTCCCAAAAGAGCGTGGAACACAAATCTGGCCGAAGCCTCCATGGGCTATCGATCAGCACCAAGCAAGCGCCCCGCCAAATTCACGCGGCATTGCCGTATCGTGGAGGCTTATGCGGCTGTCAACCACTGTCCCACACCCAAACAAGGGGTTTCTCCGCCGTAAGTGCCAAAAGGTATATAAGACTGTCTACTTCTCCACTACAAATTTCTATCCATCAGTCCAAGTCTGAGTCAATCTTCGGTGCAATTGTCACTCACTTCATTTTCTGTCGTTTCAAACTTTAACTCTCAACAACACTCTCATTCACCGAATATGCGTTCCGCGCTATTGTTTTCCGCAGTCTTTGGACTGGCGGCTGCTGCTCCTAAAGCAATGCCTCAGGAGATTGAGCTCGATTATGTCGATTCGCTCCCCACTCCTACCACAGGTCTTGGCCCTGCCGTCGAGCAAGTCTCAGCGACTCCAACATACGACGCCTCCGCTGCTGCCAGCGACGCTGCCCAAGAGATCTCAACTGCTCCCATTTATACTCCTACCCCCTCGTCCTCGTCTAAGCGTGGCCTCAGGCGGGGTCAGCTTGCCAAGCGCACTGACTGTGGACCCGAGCCAGATGGGTAAGCATTCTACAGGTAGCTGAGTTTGGAATATATTTAACAACCTGCAGCAAAGGCCCCTCTCCTGGCTATGACACAAGCGATACTGGATTCCTTAACTCCCCCATTCTTGCAAACTACGCAAACAACGCTGTAGCCCCAGCAGGCTATTACTTGGCTCCCGGTTTCCAAAATCTGAAGGGCAGTCTTTCACAAATCGGATACATTGGTCTTTACACGTTCGCCCAATACGACCCATCTCTCTGCTCAGCCAAGTGCGACCAAGTCTGCACTTGCCTCGGCTTCGATATTTACTTTGAGCGTGATCCCAGCATTACTCCCGCTGCTGCTTGCCCCAACCCTGCTCCTTTCACTAATGTCAAGTGCACTCTCTACGGCTACCCAGTCGCTGCTGCAGCCGCTACGAACACGGGTCAATGGCGTGGTCCCGTCGATTCCAATAACCAGGCTTTCCATGTCGTGATCGCTGGCTCCAATGGTAAGTCGACCTCAACTCCAACCACCACAACAAAACACTAATTCCATATCCAGGCTACATCAGGTCCCCACCAGCTCCACCAGCCCTGACCAACTTCACCGGCCCGAGCGCTCTCCTCCCCGGCGCCATCAACGCCCCATACGACCCCACGACCAACAAGAACACATACTTGGGCATGAAGCTGTATAACAGCGGCCCCTTCGACCCCTCGCAGTGCGCCGCCGCGTGCCAGGCCCAGACCGCCTACAACACGCGCCACCCGGCCACCGACCGCACCTACATGCCGTGCAACTTCTTCAACGCGTATGTCCTCAGCAAGAACAACATCCCGCAGGGCACCTACTGCTCCTTCTACTCGCGCACGTGGGACGCGTCCTACGCCACCAACACCGGATACTACTCCGGCACCACCCACTACACCGTCTCTAACTCGTACACTTACGCACTCACTACGCCCGACCCGGGACACACCTAAGTGATCCACGGCTCTGGCCATTTCCTTAGTCATTACTCGAACGTTGACAATGATCTTGGGTTGGGGGGAAGGGGAAGGGGGCGGAACCATGTTACAGGTATAATGGCGATAATGGTGTTACTTGAGGCAATTTGTATTGGTAATTTTTTTTTCCAAAGTGCTCTTCGTGTGGTTTTGGTAGGAGAAAAATGCTGGATGACTCGGAAGAAACAGGACAATCATTTCTAGTCGAATGAGAGAGATAATGCTTATTTACGTTCACTGATGCCAAACTTTGACCTCGATTCTGATCATGCTTGTGCTATGTTGGGGGTATGTTGCGTCTTTGAAATGTCTAGGATAACTACGCGTGTGTGCCTTGCGCACTTAGACGGAAAGGGGGGTAGTCACAGATCAAAACTCCCCTTGGCGGAACCGCGTTGCCGCCATATTCAGGTGATGAGCACATCCGCTGCTCACATTAGGCAAATTTGTCTGACTTGAACTTGCGATAGATACAACGCCCCTAATAGCTGGGTAGAATTCCAACACTTTAACCTGCACAACTAAAGTAAAAACAACCGTATCCATCATAAATAATACAATACCGCACTGCACTTCTACGGGCAGGCATATCCTGCCGATTAAGATATCCAGAACGATTATGAACTTAATATTAGCACGTTAATACCCAATCCTGTTCTACTCTCCGCCAAGGTTATTGCGCAAACAAAACAACAATCCCTCCCCCTCCTGATAACCGCATGCCTCGCCCTTTCTGCACACCACGCGCGCGCCACGACCTCTTCGCCGTCCCCTTGCGCGTCGATAATCACCAGCTGATCACCTGCCGGATATGCTTCCTTGAGATCTGCAGCCTTTATAATGTGTCTGAGACACTTCGCAGCTTGACGTCTGTGCATGGTATGTGTGCCAACGCAGGGTGGGGCGGAGACAAAGACTGGGTTTGAGAAGAGGGTGTAGCGGGTAGGGGTGCCGTTGATCTCGAAGTCTAGCGAAGCACGATATTCTTCTTTCGGCAGATCCGATAGCGTGGCTCCGGCTACTGTTGTGGTGAGAGGTACCTCCGTGAGATGGATACCCTTGAATATTACACAACCCGCCAAACCTGCCGTACTGGAGGGTGGAGCAGGTTGAATCCATTCATTAAGGTCGGTAATGCTTGCGAGGATGGACTCCGATGTTTCCGACGCACTGTCCTCTTCAAAACCAAGGCTCTCCAGCGAGGTTTGAAGAGCAGTAACGGGCACAGGAATATCAACCCGACGAGCGCTCAGTCGAATCCATCCCGCAAAATTACCCCCTGATGGAGCTGGAAGCGGGCCTATCCAGCCACAAACGCTTCGAGGGTTCCTAAGGCCGCCTAGCACCCTCCCAAGGACAGTGCGCTTAGGCCAGTAGCTTTTGTTATTCACCACTATACTGTTCTCCCAGTAAGGCGCTGGTTTGAAGGATCGAATAGAAGGTGATGCATAAACCAGGCAGCTCATGATTCGATGGCGGAAGATCTTGCCGGGAAGGACAAGCCCGAAGAGCCAGTCGCACATGTCAAAGCCGACTGTGCCTCGCCCAGAAGATAAGTCCTGATACGCAGTCTCAATATATTGTCGAGCCTCATCCATGTACGGCCAGGACATAGCTTCTCCGAAACGGATTAGACCTTCGGCTTGATTTGCATGGTTTACAGAATACAGCGTGTATTGCGGCTCAGGTCTCAGCAGAGTGGCAGTTGTTGCAGTAGGTGTTGCGGTTGTGGCTATCGCTCTGGGGCCTTGAATGGTAACGTTCTGCATCCATAAAGCGCTCAACACAATTAATGCAGATATATTGTCTGTGATGATGCCAGCGTAGCCAGTTGCGACTGGTTCATTTCGGAGGCGGATCAGAAGCTCCGCCCCAAGAAGAATCTGATAAAGGAAATTATGCAAACCAATGCCTTGCGCAGTTGAGCCTAGAGTATTATTACTAAAGTTCCGGGCTTTAGAGAAGTCGATGAACCGGTTTGGAGCATCGTACAGGCTGCGGGTTAGTAGCAAGCATATGGAATCAATTTGTCTTTGTCTTGAGCCGCCGCCGAATAAACCAGATTGCAAGGCGTTCAATCTATATTGGTGGAGTCAGCGCAGGTATAGAGATCAGTGACAGAGATGAAGTACTGTGAGAAGCCCAATAACTCTTTGAGACCTTCATTATCCTCGAGTGTAGGTTGCAATCGCAGCCTTTGTAGCCGGTCCACAATTTTGTCCAACTGTATTGTGGGGAGGCAGGTAGCCCCCTCCAGAGCGATGCTCAGGATGGGCGCAGTAAGAAGTTGGTGGGCCCTATACTCCTCAGAGTAACCAGATATTGACACCGTGCCGGGCAGTTTGCCTTCATAGTATCCCGAGCTTTCGCAGTCCATGTCAATGAACGTATTTCCAGGATAATTGATTGAATCAACCGCCATGGCGCCTGCGTCCGGTCAGCTAAATACATATAAGCTTTGAGGTGTATATCGTACGGAAAGTCGAATGTAGATATATTGGGGTGCCCAACTCTCTGCTGGTCAGTTCTAGCTGTGTCATGCCCACATAAAGCAGCTGTATCGCATCTATTGTTCCCGTCGTTGTGTACGGTCTAATAGAGAGACTGCCTTTATTCTTGGCTGCCAAGGATCTCTGCAGTTGTCCTAATCTAGTGCCAAGTTCTTGCCTAGATATTGTCGGCATTGTGGGCTCTCGCGGGTTAGCACTTGGAGTGTAAATGGGTGGAGCATCGGCTAGAGTATCCGCCGGACTGAGCAAGTCGTTAGGCGTTCCACTAACGCCTGAGGATGGTGCCTGGTTTACTGTCCACGTGTTGTGAGTATGTGTGACCGGGATTGTTGGTGCTGTTTGAGGGCCATTTGTACTTCGAGAATCACCTACGAACATCTAGTTGGTTCTAGGGCTACAACATTTTCTAACGGCCTAAGCTCACCTGAAGGTTGCGACAGGGATTGTGTCGGTACTGACGTACGTGATACAGAAGGCGTATCTAAGGGCACCGTTGGAGGCGTACTAGATGCAGCGTCTATTGGAAGATTTGGAGGTAAGGTTGGTACCTCAGTCGGAAGCTCCATTACGGCGGGTGGCTGGTTCCGGCGCGCGCGGAAATCTACGAGCAACCTACGGGCTGTGGGTTTATCAACTCCATCGGCGAATCCAACCGCCCTCACTAAAGCCTCATCTGCCCCTTGAAAATCGCCCATCCTTTGAAGTATCTCGCCTTTTTGCTGCCATCCCTGCCAGTGTGTGTGACTAAGTTGGATTGCGGCATCCGTATCCTGGAGTGCGAGATCTAACCTTGGAGGATTAGACAACGAAAAGGCCAAAGAACGACTTAGAAGAAGAGTTATGTCGGATGGTGCATATTTAAGGGCTTTAGTGTACATCACAACGGCACCATTGTAGTCTCCATTTTGGGTAAGTTCATCGCCCCCAGTCTTGAAGATGTCTGCGTGCGACGTCTGTGGTGTTGTTATTGTTGGGGTTGCGGGAAGCTCCGAAACGGAACGACTAGAGATTTTGCTGGGTTAATGTTGGTTTTACAACATAGAGCATTACTTATCAATCTCCAAATGATTCAAGCAGCTGAGTGGGCAGAAAGATTTTTAACTTCGGTGCTGCGTACCCTTCGTTTCCGGTTCTTGAAGGAGAGGCGAGTTGCGGCGAAGCAAGCAGATTCTGCTCTGGTGTAACTCCCCTATCGGGGCGACGAAGTATTCTATTAAGAAGCCTAGGCATATTCACGCCGGCGTAAGCAACATGCTACACGTACGATGAAAGGGTTGTTAAAAAAACAGAATTACCAACTTGAAGTCGATTTTATCTTCAAGAGTTAGTCTTAGTATTACTAATTTACCATATTAACCAAGATTGCTTATCTTGGTCCCAGACGATAATCCAATCATAAGCTGCTTACATAACTGATTAATCGGCTTATACTATTAAGCCACTGATTTGTCTCGTTCCTAGACTTTCTTGCCAAGACTTACCTTGCCAAGCCGCTAGCCGCTTTTGGCAAGACCTTCTAACGAAGGTCTGGTACACGGTTTGGATTTTTGTTAGTCCTGCGCGGGGTATTTAGGCCCATATACATCTACTTTGAGCCAAATTATCTCAACTTCCATAGCTCCCTGAGCTATTCCTAATAGCTATCACATATTGGGGGGGCTGATTTGGCGCGGTTACGACCTGGGTCGAGGTTAGGGCCACCCCTGCTGATAACGCGCGCGAACCCCGCACGAGGTCGCGCAGCGACCGCCCCCGAGTACTTTCGCACGCGATTTTGGGCGAAAAGGTACATAATTTGTGTTAGATCGGTACACTTCTATCAGCCAATTAGAATTTTCCATCCCCGGGATGGAAAATCGCCATTGGCTCGCTTACCACTGGCGCCTTGGCGACCCCTTTGTATTTGCGTTGACCCCTAGCGGCCTTCCTTTCTTCTTCTCTCCACTTAGTATCTTTATATGGTAGCAATCTACAAGCTTCGTCTCAGAGGCATTTATACGAGCCCGTCACAACTATAGTAAAAAGAGTTACAACCATTACAATTGCTTTTTAACTATATCTATTAAATTTAGTTAATTCCAATATAGCATTTTTAAACTAGCTTTATTAGCAAATTATATTATAGAGATAAAATACTAGTTTTTACTCTTTTAAATACGGCTTAAATAATAGTAAATCCGGCAATAAACTTATATTTTATGTTTCTAACGTGTGCATATAAACATTTAATATCACAAATAACTAAGCTCCTAGAGGATTTGACATAATTACCACCTTCTTCTCTTCTCCCTCTGCGGCTTTCCCATTTTCGACCAGCGGTTTGTCTGCCGAAGTTTTCGCAAACTCTTCTTCCGCAGACGTTACAGCATCCACGAACCCACCATCCTCGAAATTAGTGCCATTCGCGGATTCCCATTTGAAAGGCCGCACCTCCAGGTTGTTGCCGAAGTTGACACGGATAATAGTCTTGTAAGACGTACCCAAGACGGCATGCAGACGACCAGTGACTTTGGTGTATGCGTAGTATGCTGCAGCATTACACATGTAAGCAATGAACTATTTAAATTTTGTGGTAGAATCTGTATACATTTCTCTGGTGTTTGGCCTTGCCGGGTAACGAGAATTAGCTCCCCGTTACGTGTATAGAAGATGGTGTTCTTCTCGAAGTCGATACCACAGCCCATTATATCGGACAGGATCCGGACAGTAACTCTTGGCAGTAACTTTACTGTCCGAATCTTTTGCCAAGTTTCATTCTGCCGGTGCAAAATTAGTGGCTTAGAGCTTATTTATTAGAGTCGTAGCTTAATTTAGCACGGCTTACCCCCAGAGGCGCCTCCCCCTGCGCCTCTACGCCTCTACGCCTCCGCGCCTTTACGCCTCTGCACCTTTATATCTCTACGTATGTCTCTACACCTCTCTACCTGACACCCCATAAGACGTGCAAAGAGACGCATAAAGAGACGCAAGGAGACACGGGTAGAGACACGGACAGGGACACGAGTAGACGCACGAGCAGAGCCACAAGGCAGAGCTACAAGCAGAGCCACGAGCAGAGACATAAGTGGAGCCATAAGCAGAGCCACAAGTAGAGACGTAGAGAGGTATAGAGGTATAGAAGGTATAAGGCGGTGGAGGTAGAAATGGTTGTCTGGAAAGGGAATATCAAAGCTTAGCTTAATTTACCCCTGTAGATCAACTAAGCACTGTTCATCCTAGATCCATTTTCCCATCCCCACCGACCCACCTCCCTATCTAGGCTGCTCCCTTTGCTTCTCCCTTTGCCCCCTCTGCTCCTCTGCTTGTGGCCCTGCTCGTGGCCTGCTGCGTTTAGCTGTACTCGTGGCTCTTACTCGTGGCTCTACTTGTGGCTCTGCTTGTGGCTCTGCTTTATGGCTCTGCTTGTGGCTCTGCTCGTACCTCTCTCTCTGCTCCGCGTCTCTGCCTGTGCCTTGCCCGTGCCTCTCTTACAAAGGGAGACGCGTGGCGAGAGACGCATAGACGCGTAGAGAGAAACGCGTAGAAAGAAACGCGTAAGGAGAGACGCGTAAGGGGAGAGAGGCGCCCTCCTCCTGCGCCTCTACACCTCTACACCCCTACGCCTCTACGCCTCTGCACCTTATATCTCTACGTCTGTCTCTACACCTCTCTGCCCAAACCCCCCATAAGACGTGCAAAGAGACGCATAAGGAGACGCAAGGAGACACCGGGTAGAGACACGGGCAGAGACATAAGTAGAGGCACGAGCAGAGCCACAAGCAGAGCCAATAAGCAGAGCCCACGAGCGCAGAGACACGAGCCAAGAGACACGAGTGGTATCACGAGCCGGAGACCACGAGTGGAGCCACGAGCAGAGCCCACAAGCAGAGACGTAGAGAAGTGTAGAGGTATAGAGGTGCGAGGTGTAGAGGTAGAAAGGGGTGTCCTAGAAAGGGAATATCAAAGCTCAGCCTTAATTTACCCCTGTAGATCAACTAATTAAGCACTGTTCATCTAGACCCTACCTCCCATCCCCTACCGACCCACCTTCCTATCTAGGCTGCCCCTTTACTTCTCCCTTTGCCCCCCTCTGCTCCCCTCTCTCTGCTCGTGGCCTGCTCATGGCCCTGCTCGTGGCTCTGCTCGTGGCTCTGCTCGTGGCTCTGCTTGTAGCTCTGCTCGTGGCTCTGCTTGCAGCCCTGCCTGTGGCTCTGCTTGTGGCTCTGCTTGTGGCTCTGCTTGTGGCTCTGCTTGTGGCTCTGCTTGTGGCTCTGCTTGTGGCTTTGCTCGTACCTCTGCTCGCGTCTCTGCCCGTGCCTTACCCGTACCTCTCTTACAAAGGGAGACGCGTAGAGAGACACGTAGAAGGAGACGCGTAGAGAGACGCGTAGAGAGACGTGTAGAGAGACGCGTAGAAGGAGACGCGTAAGGGGAGATATGTACAGCACAAGAAAGAGTAAAAATAGATGACGGGAAGGCTAAAATAGGCCCTGAGTAGTGTCTTAGCTTCCTTTACCGCCTGCTGAGCCGCCGTCGATCAAAAGATTCGGACAGTAAAGTTACTGCCAAAAGTTACTGTCCGGATCCTGTCCGCCATTATATCGCCATGGCCGTATTTTTCAAGGTACACAGCAGTGTATCCCTTCCTGGGATGCATCCACAGACCCGCATCATCACCGTGATAAGCCCAGCTGGATATGTTGGGGTTAGGCTCAGACCAGCCGGGCAGCCATTTCCAGAGACGCGCAGGCCTGTGACAAAATCCAAAGGCAACCTCACTAAACAGAAAGTTAGCATGGAACCGCATTAAAGACTAAGGGGTGGCAAGGAGGTTGCCCATTCACCCAGGTTCTTTCTGACCGGGGTCAAGAACCTCAATTTCGTAGTAGTGGCCACGAACCCCAGCCGGGATCGGATGGTCGCTGAGGACGCTTGCGGCGATATGTTCCTCTTGGCCACAACATTAGCGGATAGGTGCCAAGATTAAAGAACGGGGGAAACAGACGCCACTCACTAGTCGATATGAATTCAACCTCGTTTCCATCCTCGGACATACGAAACGTCTTCGGGAGAGTGCTCCTAAACCTGCTAGGTTGAAGTCCAACTACGGCACGATGGTTCGAAAGCACTTCGACTGCTGCGATGCGCGCATATTGCTGAGCCAGCTGGACTGACGTCCAGCCGTGCTCGTCTTGTTTCATAGGATCCGCGCCCGCTTCGAGAAGCTTCTTAATTACTGGTATGCTTCCCCTCATCGCTGCGGCTCTGAGAATTTCCGGATCCTGGACTGCCACCTTCGGATCAATTTCCATCAAACGAAGACAGATTGCCTCGTAGTCTTCGGATTTATCCTCCGTCCATCCGTCAAAGCAAGATTTCAATGGCGTGTTCCCGTGCTTGTCTTTGATTTTGGTCGGGGCTTGGTTGCCTATCAGGAATTCCACAATAGACTTTTGGCCATTGTAAGCAGCAGCGTGTAAGGGAGTTTGCCCAAACTTCGTGTCCTGAGTGCTGAGACTCGTAAGATCGTAGTCTAATTTTTCGAAAAGCATCTCCACTACTTTCTTGTGCCCTCTAGCAGCAGCTTTTCGCAAGGGAGTTTTTCCATCTGAATTTGCCAAAGTAAAAATCGCATGATCCTTTGGATCTAACCCTTCGATCAAAGAGAGTGCCGTTTCATCAGATTCAGCTTCGCAAGCTAGATAAAACGGCGTTCGACCACGCGCATCAAGCTCCGCAATTCTAGCGCCTTTATCCAACAAAAGCCATGTGAATTCTCGGTGACCGAATTGGCAAGCCATATGTAATGCCGTCATCTTATCTGCTGCAACCATAGAAGCGTGATTAGCTCGGACACCTCGTGCGATGAAAGTGAAGGACAGTGTTTCCTTACATCATCGTCCATTATATCTGCGCCATTTTCGATCAAAACACATGCTGCCTTAACGTTGCCGTGCACCGAGGCTTCGTACAAAGGACCTAGAAATGTTGAGTAAAGCAGTGTAGAAGGTAGGAGACTACCTACGCTGAGAGCTGCTGTCCTCAGCATTGACATCAGCGCCTGCTGCAATTAAAGCCTCTAGGATTTCGGTGGAAGGGTCTTGCTCCTTCATCGACGTATGGAGCGGCGTTTCTCCCCACAAGTCTTTCGCATTCGGATCAGCCCCAGCCGTAATGAGAGCATGGAGAACCTCTATATTGCTACAACACATAACGAAGTAATGTAATATGCCCTGCTTCCAGTTGCGATGTTTCCAGGTAGCGTCGGTTTTGTATTTCAGGAAGAGTTTTATTGCGTCAACCTTGGGGTTTTGGAAGATAAGAACACAGAGTGCTGGACAAGTTCTAGCCTTCTGATTCGGATCCGCTTTGTTCTTGAGTAGTAATTCCAGAAGCTCGATGCCGCGCGTTCTCGGCTCCTCCGAGGATCCATAATATTCTGCCGCAAATTGGAGCGGCGAGTATCCCTCATCAGTTTTGGCGTGCAGGTTTACGTTGTGCTCTATCAATTTAGTTACAATGCTAGTCAGTCCATACGCAGCAGCTAGATGGATAGGTTTAACTGTAGTGGCATCGTCGACCCATGATATCTCCGAACGCCTCGCTTGACATCTTAAGTTTACCCATGACCGGAAAGCTAATGAGTCGTCTTGGAAGAAGGAATCGCGCAACTGTTCGAACTCAGCCCAGTCAGGGCCCTGGCGGTCTTCGGGTTCCCACAGCTCCTCCACCTTTCTGAGGTGATAGTGACAATGATTAACCTCATACCTAAACTTAACAGATGGGTCAGCTGGCTCCTCCCAAGAATATCGGTCTTCCCGATCTTCGACTCCTGCATCACTGTCATCGTCTGACCCATCTTTAGAAGCTGCGTCGTCTTCTACTGAAGCTTTGTTGTCAGTCTCTTCAGTAGTAGCGTCTTCTGCCTTCTGCTCCGGCAATAAGGGTGGTTCTATGCCATTGACTTGGAGTTCAAGTTCACTAATGCCCGACACGACAACATCTGAAGGATCAGTGGAAGATTCAACGGCCATGGCTGTTTGGGCATCGCCATCCCCAGAACTGACTCCTGCGCCATTTGAAGTGTTTGCTTCCTCGATTGCAGGCTGTTCTACCGAGGACGTCGTATTCGATTGAGGATCGGAATCTTTGATATCTGGGTTCTCTGGATTCTCAGGCTCAACGTCGGACTCTGTGTCATCTCCAGTATAAGTTCCTAGTACTTCTGTCTTCTCGAATGGCACCAAATACTTCTTGCGGAACGGCTCGCTAGTGAGATGTCGTACTAGCTGAAGCATTAATGATCGAAACTCTGCGTTATTTTCGCGGACTGAACACTCACAGATAGTCGTTGAAATGGCCAGATGGCCCTGCTTTTCCGATAATTCGAAGACGTTACTAGTTTGTCGTTTAACATTGCAATTCTCGCATTCGCATGCGTACTCCGCCGCTGATGGCTTAGTCTTCAACTTCGCTGTTAGGAAGTAATGTGCCACTGTGTTGTGTCGAAGTTTGATGACTCTTGACTTAGCATCCACTTCAAGTAAGGCTGAGCCGGCAATTCGGATCTGTTTGACATGGAGATCTTCTCCTGCATCAAAAGATTGAGGAGTGCAATCTTCAATGGTATAGTCGTCGCCTTCAGTATAAGTACGACTGTAAGCATCTACAATTTCAGCCACCTTAATCTGACCGTTCGCAAGGATCGTCCATGTGAGGCAGGTGTTCAGTAATCCCATATAGAGAGGATCAGTGTTCCGTATGATTTGCTCATAGAACGCTTGCAGTCCTTCAGGAAGTTGCTCGAGATACTTCTCTATTGGGCGCTGCCACGGTTGTTTCAAAAACTCGACGGCTAACTCGACATATCGAAAGAAGCTGCCAGCTTTCTCTACAATCTTCTTGCTGGCTATTTCTCGCTCCCTGGAAGTCCAGCCTGGCAACTTTTTCAGTTCTGTTTCCGCATTCAGTCTGATGTCAGGGCCATTGTTATCCTCAACTTTAACTGTCGGAACGCCATCCAATTCACTTGCGAGGTCTGGACGGCTACAAACTAGGGCCTTAATCCCTAGCTCGGGCTCATTGATCATATCCCGTATTGACCTCACCAAACCCTCTGACTGCCTGTCAGAACACTCGTCAAGAGCATCAATGACAACGAACACAGGCTTTCCAAAGAGTTCCGCTAGTCCACAATATGCTTCACCGAAGCCAACCTCGCCTTTTTTGCCTTCATGATCTTTCCCAGCAGAGCTGGTCTGGGACTTACTAGCCCCGGCTTTTCCCCCAAGAAAACCGGACATAATCTTGTTTGCCTTTTCGACCATCTCAAGGGGTTGGCTTTCCACAAGCTGGTACAGTTGGAAAAGCAGGTGCTTTAATATACGTATGGTCATCTTAGTGGCTTCGTCTCCGGCATTGCAGAAGAAGTAATTGACGGTAGATCCATTGTCGGTGGATTGTTTCTGGAGTTCTTCAATAATGGCAGACATCAAGATTGACTTGCCGAAGCCTGGTATACACATCAATATAACGAGACCGAGTAAGGCGTGCGATACATACCACCACCACCTGAAATCCATAGAAGTCGGCTCTCCTTAGATGCCAACCAGTTTTCGTACTCTTTTTGTTTGAAGATCCAGGTGCAGGTCTGGGGGGGAGACCGTTTTGCAATCTTGGTAGCAAACGCTTCCTTTTGATCGCTGGAAGCATTAAGTTGCTTGATATTCTCTTCGAAGTTTTTCTTTGCAATCTTAAGCGGACTCATTTTCTTCATTGACTTTCGCTCTTCAATTAGGAAATGGATCTGAGCCAAGCAATCTTGGTTGACTTTTAGAGAAAGCTCCATTTTGTTTTTCATATCGGAAAGGGATCCTATAATTGAAGCTTGATGTTCCTGACCTGATTTGAGATAGTAGCCCGAAAGTTGTTCGTGCGCTTTACGAGCAAACTCGCTCATGACAGTTTCGTGCTCGCGAATAGATTTGATTTTGCTAGAGAAGTTCGCTGATGACTGAGTAATCATCCCCTTTCCGATCCGAATGACCTTGTTCCTGCCCATATGTTTCTTCACTGAGAAGGAAAAATCCAGAATTTCGGCGTAGATCTTGGGTATCCGATCGCAGACTTGGCCATGGATTTCTTGAAAACTCTCAGGACCCCGAGGAACCCCATACATCCGTCCATAAACTGCACAAGAAATAAGAATTCCAATAATATCAGAACATGCAGCTCCGAATATGTTGAAGGTACTAAAATCGTCAGCAACAGAGTGAAGACACAGTCTAATTCCCATCCACACTAGTCCAACACTCTCAGGAGCACTCTTAATGGCCAAGTCACCTACTGACATGGCGATGTCAATCTTTTCGAGAATACCACCTAATGCTGGCGCATATTCTTCGCCAGCAGCCTTCTGCGTGGCTTTGCATGCTTCTTTGGCATCCTGAAGGCTGGCTCTTTCCTTAAGAAACTCATCCAATTTCTTCTCGTCAGTCTTGCCCTTTCGGCCATCTTTGAAGATTTTCCTTGCTTTGTCCCAATTTAACTGTTCAAAATTAAAGTTTTTTTCGTGTGTAGCTGGAGCAGTCATTATTTACAAAAGGCTCGCGTGCGAACAGCTGTGTGGGTTGCGAGCGTGCGAATAGAAAAGACTAACACTAACGGCATCAGAACTAAAACTTGAAAGTGTTCGGGCTTTTCGAGGAAGAGGGGGATATTGAGGGGCGTTTTGGCCCCCATAAGACAACTGTCCAAGTGACTAGGACAAGGCATTCGAGAATGTGCGGGGTACAGCTGACCTTTATCGGTGACGTTCAACTTTTCCGAGACCACGACCAGCTGTACCCCGAGCTGAAAGCTGGAAGCTTACAACTGATAAATTAGAACACGTCAGTTCAGGAACCACAGCTGTTGCCGATGCTAAGCCTTGGCGCGATGGGGTGTGGCTTGAAAGCTTATTATTCGTCATGTGAATGGCATCTCGACCAGGTTCTGCTCCGAAAATCTAATCATCTCAGTCGACACTTGCCAGCCATATTATTAGAGCGGTTTTTCGAGAAAATGAGGATCGTCGAAACACCTGCTGCGTGAACAATTCTGGATCCAGTCAAGGCGCATTCTCCAAGATGCGGGAAAGAAACTCCGATATCACCATTTGAAACATTCCCCCAGTAAACGATCTCTTTGCATCGGATGGGAATAATCGCTCCCATGCTGTCTCGCTACCCAAGAACCACTTTCTGGAATCACTTTCTGGAATCTGGCCGGATCATTCGCAACACAAGGCTCCCATGTGCTCATCCGCCCCAGGTGTCCGTTTCCAAAACTTTGGACTAGATAGCCCTTGCAAAGCAAGAGCAGCAACAACGCAACTTACTTACGAAGGCTATCTGCCGAAGTTGAAAAGACGAAATCGTGTACGTAACTTCTTCTGTTCCTTATCTCCATTCTAACCTATTCAGCCAGTGTGTTCGACAGGCAATCAATCGCAGGCAGGGACCCCCGGTTGCGATTGATTGGCCAAAATCCTGGTTGCGATTGATCGACTAATGAGAATTAGCTACTTAATTGAAATGATTGCGATTAATTACAAAGAATTACCCAATTGGGTAGTCCGTGATAGAGAATCTAGGTACTAGATTTTTTGGCAGAGCTTCGCCTTATATAGTAAATGTACACTCCAAAAATAAGTCCTCCCTATACTCCTTATTCACCCTTATTCTTTTCTATATGCCCTTTATTCAACCAGCTCTTCTAAAGCTCTAGCGCCTTAATTGTCTCGTTAGCTAGGCGGTTCCGGTTATTAGTAATTACGTCGTTAGTAGAGCTAAACTCACGCTCGCACTTAGAGCTCATCGCCGGTATAGAAAAGAGGTCCATTACCATTCGATAAAGGATTGGATAGACGTGCTTAATACCTTACTAATAAGCTAGTGGGTTAACAATATATTATTTAGCTTTAGTAGGGGTATCTTTAATAAAGCGCTTAAGTTCGGATTTAAGCCTTTAACGCTTGCGAGCTCTATATTCACTTATAAGCATACCATAAAAGTTAAAGCCTTCTTCGCCTAATAACGACAAATCTAAATTACAACGCTTCTTATATATAAGCCGCTAAGGAGTAACCAGTTTATTATCCTCCTTATCCTCTAACCGCGTATACTTCTCCTTATACTGCTTATACAACGCGGTAACGTCTTTCTTACATTATAATTACCATACAGCCTTACTAGCCCACTCCTATTTAAAGTAGTTAAACTTATAGGCCAGGTAGAGGACAATTGCTACTTAGTAAATAGGTGTTTAGTTAGTAAGGCTAAAATATTTAATAAGCTTTATATACGCGTAATAAACTCCTGCTTTATAGTACTCTAAGTACTCCGCCAGTAACGCCTTAATCTTATTATCAGCTCGCTGTAGGACCTTAAATATATAGTTTATGCTTTAAAGAACCCCCCAAACAGCACTATAAGAGCCCTTAAAGCCTCTAGTGTTTGTGTTGCCTTATAGTTTATTAGTAAGAGTTTTAAAAGGCTTAAGAAGTCGTTTAAACTTCTTTAGTATTTTAAAGTCCTCATTTATAAGGAAGTCCTGCGAGAGATTATACGCATCTTTATCGGCAGGCTTAACCCAGCGGGTTTAGTAGAGTTTAATAGGATTCTGAAGTTTAAGCACTATTAGACGTACAAAGTTAGTAAAAGTCTATTTTTAAGCAATTTAATAATAAGAGGTAGAGCGTTATCGCCATTAAATTCCATTAAATCTACCGGCAGAGGGGTAAGCTATAGGCTATATTTACGCGCGTTAAAGGCAGTTTAACGATATAATAAGGTAGTAGAGAATGGTAGAAGTTAAGTAGAATATTTAGCAACGACCGAACTCTATATAGAGCCCCACCTAAAAGGAAGCAATTGCATTAGAACGTACCTCTCTTAATTATTATATATATAGCGTTCTAGCGTACTCTACTATCTTTTAAGAGTTCTAGATAGAAGACTTTCTTATTGCCTTCCTTATAGTTAGTCTAGTAATTCTAAAAGGCCATTTACCGCTAATTAGTTCGTCCAATATATACTATAATTGTCACGGCACTGACCTGACACGTTGTTATGATTCAGTGTTGTCATGACACGAGCACGGACCTGACCCCTGAGCGACGTGTATATATACCACCTCACCTCCTACATAGATCCTCACACGACATCGTTTGTCAATCATATACAGTCACCTCGTACATCGTACCTTGACAGTCCGCACGTACTGTGACAGTATGTCGTGTCATCTTATACGCCCCCGGTAGGGCTTTGTTTCCACCGTTCCAAAGCTACATTCCAAAGCTACGACCCTACCCCGGGCGGAATTCTTACCCTCATTCCACGTCAATGCGACCTAGTAAAATCTCTGTCAAATCTATTCGAGTACCCGAGCCGATCTCCTCTCCGTCCACCCGAGTTTCTAAGCTGGCAGCAGGGAGACACCCTGCGGGCTATAGTTTCTCTTCTCAGTCTGAGTTTCCTAGGCTGGCAGCAGGGAGACACCCTGCGGGCTATGGTTTCTCTATCTCAGTCTCCGAGTCTCCGTATCTAGCCATGCTACTACTTCACATCCAAGTTTCTAAGCCGGCTGCAGGGAGACACCCTACGGGCTATATTCCTTGTGTCTTAATTACAGTGTAAGACTATGGGTTACGATCTCGTCCCCGTCTCCATCTCCGTCTTCAAATTCGCACAGATAGTACTTCAAGTTTACCGCGACAAGAATCTACGTTTTAACCTCAATCTCCGCACCCCGAGCCTTTCGAGTCTACGCAATAACCTCGATCTCCGTAACCCCTAAGCCTTTCAAGTCTACGCCTTAACCTCAATCTCCATAACCCCCGAGCCTTTCAAGTCTACGCCTTAACCTCGATCTCCGTAACCGAGCCTTTCGAGTGTCAATATCCGCAAAATTACGCCCCGCGGTTACAATTTTTTTCGTCTCCTCTGTTTTACCCCTTCGCCTTCGGCTTTATTTAGTGCTCAAGACAAGCACTAGCGGAGAGCGATGTAGTAGGGATATAGGTAGAAGGGTCCGAGGACTGTAAGGACGAGGACCTTTAAGGACTAGAAGGACGAGAACCTTTAAGGACTGGAAGGATAAGGATATGTGGTCTATTTTTTTTACTTCCGTGTTTTTACTGCCGTTACTTAGCTCACAGGAGCTCGCCTTATTAGGAGGGATGTACTGTCACGGCACTAACCTAACACGTTGTTATAATTCAGTGTTGTCATAACACGAGCACGGACCTGACCCCTAAGCGACGTGTATATATACCACCTCACCTCCTACATAGATCCTCACACGACATCGTTTGTCAATCATATACAGTCACCTCGTACATCGTACCTTGACAGTCCGCACGTACTGTGACAATAATTATCTTTACTCTACTAATTAGCCCTATCCTACTTTAGATTTAGAAGATATTATCGGCACCTATACTAGTAATTTACTTTTAAAGCTTGCTTACACCTTTGCCAAAGAGCGCGGCTTAAATAATAAGGTTAATAATATATCCAGCGCACCAAAGTCAAGCCTATTTTAGATTAATAGTTAGAAAAATTATTACAATTATTTCTATAAGCTTATTATTATCTTTAGCGTTATCTATTATAAAGGCGCTAATATTTTCCTCTATATAATATTTTATAATTACGTCTATAATTAATCGCGCGACGTTAAAGCTAGTATAGGAGCCGATTAATTAAGGGAGGCCAATAAGGGCGGTAGAAAGGTTATCTTTAGTAGTTAATTTAGGTAAGCGATAACTTATTAATATAGAAGTTAAACTTACTAATCTAGTAAGCAATAACGCTAACGTAATTACGCTTATTTCCTCCCGTCTAAAGGTCGCTACTAATATTAACCTTGCTAATACTCTCCCTTAAAAGGCCTTTAATTATAAGTTATTGCTTAGGTAGAGCTTTAAGCACCTATTATAAGGGGATCTTGTAGACAGGGGGCTATAAGGACACGATTAGAACAAGATAGATTGGTAAAAGAGATGAATCCTTAAGGAGGTAAGGCCTCTAGAATTATGGAGACTATATACTACGGGCACGTGCCTCCGGCATGTGACCGGCGACCATCTAAGGGGCGTCCGGGGGTTATCCTAAGGGCAACCCGAGGTATCCGCAATAATATCCCTTACATTGCCCCCCCCCTTCTTACGGTCGGCCCCCGATCGCTATTACCTTACGGTAGGGAGATTATAAGGGCTCGTCCCGGAAGAGGTTCGGAGAGATATCGGAGAGGTATTGGCATGCCGCTGTATATTATCTATCTATCTAACCCCTNCTTTAAACTCCTAAAAAACCTTAATAAGGGAAAAACGTAACTAAAGAAAAGACGTAAGGATTACTAGAAGACCTATTAGAAGTCTACTAGAAGTATACTAGTAACTACCTAGGCTAATATAGGGATTTTTATGCAACTCTACTTCTAAGCCTTTATACCAGTCTATAATTAATTACGAGTATTATAAGTAATTTAATGTTCCAATATAGTTCTATAGAACCTTTTAGTATGGGATTTAACGTACAGAGCCTTAGCTTACCGTCGTCTTTAACTACTAAGATATAGTCTATAATTCTTTCTTATAATCCTTTTCTTATAATCCTCTATGTCACTAACGCATTGCTCCCATATTTGCCCTTAGGCTATTAGATGCGGTTAAGGTATTAATTAGTTAGTTAAAGAGACTTATCTCTTAAGATTTAGTGCATATGGTTTTAAATCTAGTGGTCCTATACTATATATTTGGCGTAGCTCTACTACCTAGCAAATAGGGACATTTCGTAATAGCAATTATAGCTATTATACGATTATCAAGAACGTCTATAACATTATTCTTTAATACTATAGTATCGTTTTAGGTCTAATTTAACCCATATATATCTTTAATTTAACGTCTTAATTGCCTTCCCCCGGCCGCGTAGTCAGTTTTTATAAGGAAGTAATAGTCAAATAACTTATACGCGTGTTTCCTTTCTTCTAAATAGCGCTATTATAACGAAGTTATATTGGTAAGGTTGCGGCTATTTACCAGAAGGGTATTAGACGGTAAAGTATAAGGACACCTTTGCTTATTAAGCAGCTCCTTTTCCTTAATACCTCACTTTCCCATTATTAACCTTCGTCCAATTTTGGACGTATCTTTAATATATTATTAAGATTTTCTTCTTTTCCATTAATAATTCAATATACCTCTTTATTCTCCTACTAACTACTTTTCTAAGTAGATTCCACAGTATATCCTAGCCCTACCTTTGCACATAGAACCCTAACCTCTACTAACTCGCAACTAGTGCTAGTCCTACCTAAATAATTTTGCCTATACGTCTTTAAAAGACTAGAAATCTAATAATAGGATTCTAAAGGCTTATAATAAGACGCACTACGTCAGATCTAATACCTTTAGTCCTTATAATTAATGCATACGTACTAAGAGCGGCAGTTACGTTAAGGTAAGCTTTTCTATTCTTAATAGATTTCTATTACTAACTTTAAGCTTTAATAGCCTGGGCCTAAGTGGCAACGTTCCTTTAATGTCCTTAACTACTACATCGCCCAGGCTCTCTCTTATTCTAGCATAAATGCTAAACAACTTAGCCGAATTTAAGACTATACCACAGCTATTTACACTACCTATAATTCCCAGCAAGCTAGCCAGCAACGCTTAATGCAAAAGTAAGGTTAGTATACTAAGGATAGGGTAAGGGATGGGGGTGATAAGAAGAAGGTTGCTGTCTACTATAGGAAGGAGTTCGCGTATACGCGTTAAGTTTTAAAAGAGCATAATATAATACGTTATTAGGTAGGTTACCCTTCGGATACCTACTAGATAGGTAACTAACAGTTACTGTAGTAAGGTCTCGGTGGTTCTAGACTATACTAGCCAGCTAATGTCTCTGTTTATTCTAGGCTTAAGCGTATCTTTATTAACTATAAGCTTACGCCGCAAGAGCTTTATTAGTATTAGTTTAGACCTAATATTAGTATTAAGCGTTTAAGAGTCTCTGCTCTAGCTACACCTCATTATCCTACCCCTATTTTCATGCCTACTCGTACGCCTACTAAGGCATCTAGATCCCATTCTTATTAGCCATCACTTAGTGGCCTAATAGATACTAATCCTACTCCTAATAATAAGGCGTAGTGGCTTTTCAAATTAGGCATTTGTGGTTTAGACTTTTAGGATTTATTCTTATATATAGTAGCAATTAAGGACCTTAATTAGGTACTTAGGAAGGCCTTATAAGGCTTTTAGAAAGGGCTTAGAAGCCCTAGGAATAATATTCCTAGTATAGATTAATGAATAGGAATGCAATTCTAGCAAAATGCCCTATTAACTCTATGCTATATATATAAAAAGGCTAAGGACCCGTCCTGCCTTAGGCCGTAGCCCTATCCCTATAGTTTCCGGAGCCTATCCGTTCTATATCCAATTTAACCTATTTACTCTTTTTATAAGCTTTCTTTATAGGTCGCAATAACACCATATTATTAGAGCGCTTTCTATAACTTACAGATTATAGACCTTAGTCCCAATATTCTTTTAGAATATCTTCGCAATAATTAAGGTAATCCTCTGGTTCCTATATAGAGTCCTTAGCGGGCCAGCCTAGCCATTTAACTTTAAATTAAAGCTTATTCTTAACAGACTTATAGCATAGTATAGCTTTAACCTCGTACCACTCGCCCACTACTTTAGGGTGTTTAATTAGACTTAGACAAAAGTTCTTTTCTAGCGGTGGTCTATACTATAGCTCTAGTAGGTTTATATAAAACACTAAATATACATAGGCCATAGATAGGGGTAGCTAGAGACGATAGGCTAGCTTACTAATTCATTCCTTAACTTAAAAGGGACCTAGGTATCTTATATTAAGCTTCTTTAATAGTCGACGGGTCTTAATATTTATTAAACATAATAGAACCTCATCGCCTACTCCGAAATGCTTATTCTAGTGCTTACGGTTATACTAAAGTCTTTACTACTCTTGAGCATTTTATAGGCTCTACTTCGCATGCTTCTATTACTCCTCCCATTCCTAGAGGTATCCTTATACTCTCTAGTAAATATCCTTAGACTTCCCGGTAGGATCCTATAACTAATTATACAGCCTTAGCTAGTAATCATTAGGTATACTATTAAACCTAAATAGTTAAACGCTATAGGCAATCTGGATTAGTGCATACTTATACAATATATATTACTTTAAATTATAAGCGTACTCCGCGTACGGAAGTAGCTCGCACTAGTTATCTTACTAGTAGTTTAAATACATCTATAGGTAAGACTCCAGTTCCTAATTCTAGCGTTCCGTTTACCCATCCGTCTACAGGTAGAAAGCTATACTATACTAGTAGTCTATCTTTAAATGGAAGCATAGATCCGACTAGTACTAACTTATAAAGACGCTGCCCCTATTAGTAATAATAGAGTGCGGCTAATCTACTTTAAGAAAGCATTTCTCCTTAATTAGGTTGGCGAGCTCTTATACGTTAATCGTCTTATTAACAGGAAGGTATTAGACGTACTTTAAAAACCTATTAATAAGTACAAGGACCGAATTATATGTTCATCCTTAGCTATCTTTAAATAGTGGGAGATTCGTAATAAAGTCCATAGCGTAATATTGCTATAGCTTACTAGCGGGGGGAACTAATTTAAGTAGACCCTATGGCTTATACCTACGGATCTTATATACTTAACACTTCTCGTAATAGCTGATATACTCCTTTGCTTCCTAATTAAGCCTTAACTAATAGTATTTGCGCTAAAGTAATTCTACTATATTTACTTAACCATAGTGGCCGCCTAGAGGATTATTATAATTCTTTATAAGAATCTTCTGTTATAGATTTACTTCTTATAGCACCCAAACCTTACTACCTCTACGTAGTAGGCCCATCGGGTCTAGTTCCTAATAGTAACGCCTAGTAGCTTCCTTTCCGTCACGTTTCCGGTCTACTTCCGTATTAAGAATGGTATAGGAAGCGTCCCTCTATTATACCTTACGGATGAGATCCGTTAACCCTTTAAATGGTTCCTAGGTAAAAGCTATTTTATCCCATACTACTCTAAGTACAAGACTAGATAGTATTATAGATCTTGCAACTCTTCAATACGCGTATATTAGGAAGGCCGCTACAAGGTTAAAGTCCTTTAGTTATTATAGGGCTCCGAGTTCCAATTGCTCTATAGCTTCGCTATTTATTTAAGGGGATAGCTTAGCAATTAGAGATAATATATTACTAGGTTCTAAGAATATATTAGGGACGTCCTATCTAGGTATATTCGGACCCTTATTAGTAACAGACCAGGTACCAGCTGGAACGTTAGTAGAAACCAATAGGGCTTACACCGCCTGAGACTCGGTATATAGAGCTATGGGTGTTTAAGCATCCTATACCTAGAGCTTGTTCTACAATATAGGGAGTAAGATATTTATTATCTGTTTTCCTTCTCCCGTTTTAAAGCCTTTAGTATAATCTAGCCGTCGTGACGGTCCATTAATAGGGTTGTTTTCCCCTAGCTTATATTTAATCTCAAAATTAAATTACGTAAGCTCCTCTGCCTATTTGGCTTATTAAAGTATAAGCTCCTTTATAGTTATAAAGTAGTATAGATTATAGTAATCTAAGAGTATACGAGTGGTATAGCTCGCGTACTCAAGGTAGTGTCGCCACTGTTTAAAGCAGTTAACTATAGCCAGTAGTTCCTTATCGTGGGTATAATACCTAACTTTAGGTCCCTAGAATTTTCTGCTATAAAATACTACTGGTCTCTAATAGAGCTAGGTAGCATCCGGATGCCTATTAGGTTATAATAGGATACCAGTAAGGGCAAAATTCAATATATTAGTGATTATTATTAATAGCTAATCTGGGTTAAAATGCCGCAGCAATAAAGCTTCCGTAAACTTTGCGTAAAGTTCCTAAAAGGCCTTCTAAACCTTTTTAGGCCATAACCATAGCTTATACTATTTAGTTAGTCCCTTCTTAGTTTTCTTCCTTACCGCCTTTAAGCTTTTTACTCCTTAGGTTAGGTCTTGGGAAGCTTTTATAATATAGTTAGATAGGTATTAGGCGATATCCGAGTAGTTATAGATAAAGCGCCTATAGAAATTGGCAAAGCCTAGGAACACTTAAATATCCTAGTAGCTCTCTGGCTCTAGCTACTCCTAAATTGTCTATACCTATACTAGGTCTATAACTATACCTATAGGCGTTATAATATAACCCAGGAACTTAACCTGCTTGGTATTAAAGACATACTTTAACGCCTTAGCGTAGAGGCCCTAATTATCTAAACGTTCCAGCACTTCGCGGACGTATTATTTGTGTTAATCCTCATCTTCTAAATAGATTAAGATGTTATCTAAATAGACGACATATATATGGTCGACTAGTCCCCCTAAGGCTCTGTAAATATACGATTGGAATATTATAGGCGCATTAGCTAGCCTAAAAGGCATTATTAGATACTTAAAGTAGCCGTATTAGGTCTTAAAAGCGGTCTTCTACTTATCCCCTTCTTTAATACGGAGCCTATAGTAGGCGTCTTATAGATCTAGCTTTATAAAGATCTTCGCCCTAAATAGTTGATCCAGCATTTCACTAACCAGTAGTAGTAGGTAACGGTTCTTAATTATAATCTTATTAAGACCGCGATAGTCTACGCATAGCCTTATAGTTCTATCTAGTTTTAGGACGAAGAGGATTAATACACCTAATGGCAACTTACTAGGCCGGATCCACCCCTTTTCCAGTGACCTATTAAGGTACTCCCGTAGGATCTTAAGCTCTTTACGCGAGAGGTTATAGATAGGAAGGTTCGGCGGTTATTTGCCTTCTTCTAAATTAATTACATAATCGTACTCCAAGTTCTATAGTAGGACTTTTACTCTCCTACCCGAAAATACCCTTAGTAAGTCCCTTAGGCCTGCTAGGATATTTAACAAATCGGGGTCGCGTTTGTCCTTTGTGTTATTATTAGGTAGGTCCTAGAGCTCCCTTAAAATACTTATAGGCAGCGTTATACGCTATAGTGGTTGCTTATATATAGTTGCCACCGTATATTAAACCGTTTTATGCGGTAGCTAGTAGAGGGTAGGGAACTCCTTAACGCAGCGTTTGAGGTGCCGTAGCATACTCTCCGTATATTACTTAAGCTAGAGTAATTTATAGCGGTTAAAGTATCTCGTAAGATCCTTAAGATCGCCGCCTCCCTATAATATCTCCGCGACCTATCCGGCAGTTCCCCGTAGGGTCTCCATTATAAAGGGGTTATTACCTATACTAAGCTCTATACCCATCTTGCTACCAAATAGGGGTTAGATCTGATACTCCTTTAGGTATAAAGCGTATACTATTTCACCTAGGGCTACATTCTCTAGAATGTCCTTTAGGCTTATTAGTAATATACGCCCTTCTAAATCTTTATCGTTCCACCATTTAAAGGCTCTAGTCTTAAAGCGTATCTTAGGATCTGCTTCCGCTAGCTAAGGGTATCTAAGGATAAGGTTATAACCTACAAAGTTAGCTACCTAAAAGGGTTGCGGGCCAACTACCTTAGTGCAGTTATGTATATTAGCCACTAATACTATAAGCTTATAGGCACTATATAGTTTAATCCGATACTTATCTAGGAAGCCTATAATAGGTTTCCGCTACCTTTACAATAGGATAAGTTTATGCTCTTTTACCAAATCATATTATATAAGATTAATTTCGGCGCCGCTGTTATATAGTACTTAGAACTATTATACCTTACTTATAGGGAGTGTTATTTCTAGCTTAATAGCAATACGGAGAGTCTCTCCTTCTATATCTTGCCCTAGTTATAGCCGGGAGAGGTCCGTAACTAGGGCTTTTCTTTTTTTAGATTATTAGTGCGGTTATTACCCTGCTTGTTTTTCCAATAAGATCTACCTCTAGAGTTTTCTCTTAACTTCTTAGAGTGTTCCTATAAAGGTGCTAGACGGGTATCGGGTTGGCCCTAGGAGTCTTTCCCGTTATTTAAGGTTCCTAACTTTAACCCTTCTAAAATTCTCTTTAAGAACGGCTTCTTTAAAGATTAAATCTACCCTATGTTACTGCTAGAGTGCCCGCGCTTCTAGTAACCCCCTAGCTTCCTACTGGAAGAGGTCTGGTTCCTTACCGCATCCTTAGCGTTTAGAACCGCTCATTTAAAATCCGCATATACGGTAATCTGCGGTAGGGCTCCTACGCGCTTTATTTTATCACGAATTACTAGCTTAATTCTAGCCTAGATAAATCTAATCTTCTTCTTCTTACGGACGCTGCCGTTTTTGTTTTTAAAGGGCTCTAGATCTATCTATTGAGTATAAGTTTCTACGAAGTTTATAAACTAGCGGAAGTCTTAATGGTCTAGCTGCGTACCATTCTAGAATTATTCTGCATTATTATATTATATAATATACGGATCTTAGGTCTAACCCTTTAGGAAGGTCTATAGCTATAGCCATATTATAATTTACTCTTTATTGAGTTAATTAAGCGCGATCTGGTTTAGCAATCGGTCTTTAATCTTGCTAATAATCCAGCATATACGCTCTTTAGTATTATCTTATATTATTAGCATCTTAAAGAAGTTATCTACCTTGCGAACCCAATCGTCTAGCTATTAAGCATTAGGTCTATAATGAAGTTCTAGACTATTAGAGGCCTTAGCTAGTTAGTTTATATCCTTTTTCCATTTATTATATAAGTGCCTCTTTAAGTCTTCTATACCTTTTTAGGTAAGTACTAGGTAGCCCCTAAAAAGCCCTTAACCTTAACTAGGTTATAAAAGAATTTATCTAGCTTAGATTAGACCCTACTAGATCTAGATTTGCCCTTAGAGGGTTCTAATATATTTATTAGTGGCTTCCTCCCACATAGCTTCTAAGAGCCTTGCGACAGCTTCCTAATATTTATCTTAAAGGAGATTGGTATAGGGCTCTTAACCTTCTAAACTCGGGCCTAGGGAGGCTCCTGCTATAGAGGTAGTGTTAGTACTAGTAGCTAGTATAGGCTTCCTAACGGGGCTCGGGTCTTAAGTTAGTAATTGGCTTAGATTATCTAAAGGGGTAGGCCCACTTAGCTCGTAAGCAGTCTATACACCACCACTATACTAATTATAGGCCGGTAATCTTCCGGGAGGGTTCCAGTTAGTTCCCTAGTTAAATATATTAGTATATTCCTCTAGCATTTTTGGCTTAGGGAAAGATTTTAGAGTTGCCTCTAGCGCTTAATCTTCTAATTAGCCTAGGTAGGGCCAGAGGGGTTCTAGCTGCTTTCTAGCAGTATTATAACCGTTGTAGAGGGTATCTATATTTTCCTTAGCGTTGCCGGTAACCGTAGGTGTATAAGAGTCTTTAAGCTCCTGGAGCATCTAGGTATTAGGGCTCGTTCAGCCGTCTTACCTAGAGGGTTATATTATCGCAATCTCTCGCTATTAGAGGGACCTTCCTACCTTTACGCGATGGCTTTCTATAAGGTATCCGTAGAGTTTCCGTTTAGGTTATCGCGAGATTTTAAGGGAAAATAGTAGTTATAAATAAATAATATAAATAAACAATCTGGTCCTTAAAGCCGACTACCCTTTTAAAAAAGAGTAAAAAGAATTCGAATATAAGGGGATCTTATAGACAGGGGGCTATAAGGACACGATTGGAATAAAATAGATTAGTGAGAGAGACGAATCCTTAAGGAGGTAAGGCCTCTAGAATCGTGGAGACTATATACTATAGGCACGTGCCTCCGGCACGTGACCGGCGACTATCTAAGGGGCGTCTAGGGGTTGTCCTAAGGGCAACCTAAGGTGTCCGCAATAATATCCCTTACACCTATTCACTAATAGTGCCAGTTAAGGTAGTAGCTAAATAAGGTATAGTAAGTAGCTTCTTAAGCCGTAAGCTACATACCTGCTAAAAGGTTATATTATTAGCAATAATCCAATCCACATAATTTTAATTATATTTCTCGCTGTTAAATAGTATTTAAGAGTTCGCTGCTTTAGATTTAGTAGTAGGCTTTAGAGTTGCGGTAATAGCAACTTTAAAAGGGCTGCCTGGTAGAGACGTTAATAATTTAATATTTCCGCTGTCTTATGTGGTAGTGATGTTATACCGTTTTCTTATATGCCTTGCTGCTTTGGTAGTACTTTTTAATAGATATACGCCCTCCTAGTATTGTTTAGAGATATAGCAGAGCTTATAAACCCACCAGCGCCTACCCTTTTTATCCTTAATATCTGCACCATGCCTATAGATTAGTGAGGGTGTAAAACCAGTATTAACGTGCCGCTTGTGCCTGGCTTAATAGCAAGGTTCTTTTAATAGATTTAAATCATAGCGAAGCTCGTCCTACTTAATTGTAAAGATATAAGAAGCTATAGCGTTGCCCAGTCGTGTATTTAATAGAGTTGGTTAAGGTAAAGTAGGTATTTTAGGTGCCTCACTACCCTGCGATTTAGGCGCGTCGTTAATTAGAATAGGGGAATTACGCGTTAACGGTGTCAAATTTGATGATGATAAAGATAGTAAGGGTAAGGGCGAGGTTCTAGGCCTTCGTTTAGCTCGTTGAAAGGGGTTAAGAGACATAGTATTAGAGGTAGTTAAGGTAATGGAGGTTGGAAGACAATTAAGAAAACTCTATGGGGATAGGCGCAAGCAAATACAGCTAATAAAACGCGTTCTAGTGGCAGACTACGCTAAACCTGTTAATCTTGGCGTATTTAATTGCTGCACACCTCATCAAAATCAGACACCTCAACACCAAAAGTCTATCACGAACCACCTCTGTTAGTGAGATTTTATATCAATCAATCGCAGGCGCTTAATGAGAATTCATAGTTGCAATTAATTACTTAATGACAATTCCTGGTTGCGATTAATTGATTATTAATCAATCAATCGCAGGCGCGCTCGTTGAGCGGCTTGCCTGTCGAACACACTGTATTCAGGTATTTTTGATAGACGATTCAATTTACGTGAACAAACATTGGGAAGACGTCAAGAATGTTTCCGATATCATGATATACTTTCTCGAGAAAGTAGATCCTGATGAGATTGAGCTGGATAAAAATTTGTGGAAAATGGACCATGCAGTAATCAAGAAGAGCATCAAGAACGATTCCGGCAATGATGGTCAGTGTAAGCTAACCTAACACCTACAAGTAAGTACACCACCTCTTTATAGCTCGGCGCGCTCTCACGAAGAGGTGTAGAGAGGCGGTGTGCTTGCGATTGGCAAGGACACAGCATCTTCCAGGCAGTCACATGCGTTTTCGTTCTGGTATTTTTATCTTTTAGAGAGGGGGGACATCATCATGGGATTCGGTTTCTAAATTCCGGGAATTGTTTTCACAGCTGTCTCTTAACTTCCGCATTTGGTTACATATGTGAATGGTTACTCTCCTTGGAAATCGGCACTGCATCTGGGACGACGAAGAGGTTAGAGTGGGGAAAGAGGATGGAAGGGTGAAATTTGGGCTGGATAGACGAGTCAGACATATCAGATGAAAGGGAGGGATATCTAGCTGGCATGTTCTCTCGGCCTGAAAAGCGCGGGTCTAGATTGAGAATGTCAAGCCATCTCCAGACTTAACCAAGACCACCAATACTCTCCTGACTCAACGTGACCCATCCCAACCCCCCTCCTTTACCCTTTCTCTCCTGTTCTCCTTCTTTCCCCCCTTCCCACCTATTCCCCACTTCCTCTCCTTTATGAAGCACTCCCACCAGCCCCATCCTCCAACCGCCGAAACAGACACACCATGCCCTGATCCCCAACAGCCACCGCCCACTCCCCACCACGACTCCAACTAATCTGCCTTGTCGCAAACGTCACCTTCCCCACCACAACACTCTTATGCGCAGGGATGGGATGGAACGGATCGCCAACGCCAACACTCGCTTTCACGACTCTGCCCTCCTTCGCCGCCACCTCCTTTTCCTTCTCCTTCTCCCTTTCTTTCTCTCTAGCCAAATCACCCAACCCAGTCGCAGGCGCAGCAGCCGGATTACCAACCGAAGCAGCCGCGGTTGCGGCCGCCGCCTGACCATTATCCGCCGACACCGACGACGCCGCCGACGCCGCCGCCGACGACACAGCCGCCGAACTCGCATGCGACACGTTACTCGCAATGCTCTCCTCGCGCCCCAGGCCGGGCCTGCTCCCCCCACCCACTCCCAGCCCCAACAGCCCTCCGCCGGCTCCCCCCCCAGGCCCATCCCTCCTCCCCTTCTTCCCCGGCACCTTAAACCCGCCTTCGCCCTCCGCCGGCCCCTCCTCCAGCCGCTGCAGATCCCACCAGAAAACCCGACTCCGCTCGTTCCCCAGCCCCAGCGCGGGCCTCTGCCCGTGCTCATGAAACAGCCCGAAGCGCATGTAGAACAGGTTCGTGTGCGGGGCGTCGAACTGCAGCAGGCGCTGGAAGCGGCCGCCCCAGGCGGAGCGGGTGCCGCTAGAGTCGTTGGCGGTGGAGGTGGCGGTGGCGGAGGAGGGGATCGGGGCTGCGGAGGGCGGGGGGGGAGGCGTGGAGCTGGTGAAATGGTCGATGCGCCAGAGGAGGAGCTTGTTTTCTTTGGCGGAGCGGGAAAGGATTAGGTCGTTGTAGAAGCGAGCGCTGCGGGTGGGTGGAGATGGTTAGTTGGGTTGAGAGGGTGGGGTTTGGGGTTTGGGGGGTTTTTTGTGGTGAGAGAGGAAGGGGGGTATTGGGTGGGTTTGGAGGGTTGGTGGGGAATGGCGTTTGGGTGCTGAAGGGCTTGTGAGAGCGGTGATGGTGGAATCGTATCTTTAGAGCGACATGTTTTGCTCGGGATAAGCGGGTGTGGTTTATAACAGTGATTGCGAAAGAAAAGGACAAGAGATTCTCTCTACGAAAAACAGCATTGTTGAAGGAATAGAAGAGTGCTCTAACTACCACTCACCAATCAACAAAATCTGTATGAATTTCTGTTGTTGAGAAGTGTGGATAGTGGATGAGGGTTGGTTTGTCTGTTCCAGTGTTCCCGTCTGGTAATTCAGGTATTACCCACTGTCTGAATTAGTGACCGAGTTCTAGATTCCTGGGTATGATCCATGAATATGAACTGACAAGATTGACGATGGTGTCCATACCACCAGAAAGGAGATATCGACCTGTACGATGAAACGCCTGATGAAGGTAAGCTGTCGCTGCTTAAGAAGTTGTTTGATTTCCATAACATACCACAGTCAACACGCCTTCCTTGTGTCCTTCTCCACCACATTTCACGGCGGTAGGACTCTTCGCATGAGCAGGATCTAGACTCCATATTCGTATCGAATGGTCCATAGACCCAGATGCAAGTATTCGAGGGGAAACTGGCGAAATAGCCAGATCATTGATTAACTAGAATCATGTTAAAACAGAAGAACGAAGACGAAACAGAAGATTGACTCTTTGTAAACTAGATCAATGGAATGGAAATACTCACAGCGCCATGTCCAGTAAGAGTCTACCTTCCCATCAGCCCATTCCTCGACAGGAAGAAGATCTCAGTGAATTCACTGTCGGACATACCGTAACCAGCTCACCAGTCTTGACATTCAGGATCTTAATTTTCGGAACACCGCCAGCAATGCATACCAACGGGTCTCCACTGTGGCTTTGCGACCACTCGACACTATTCAACGAGGCGTTCTAGCTCCGGAGAATTGATTTAGTTTGCGATCTCCTCCAGGTATGAAGAAGGCAAAGTTTTACCTCATCGTCATCTTTGAACCAACGAATGACTTCGATGGCTTTACCCTTTTCAAAGACACAGCGACATACGACGGTCTAGACAGTATAAGATTATACACGGAGAGGAGGAGAAAGTGGACGAACATCTCGATCCCCTACGACGGCAAAGACCGGACCAACGCCAGCCGATGTATAGGGATAAAATTTGACGTCATACCAAGGAGCTTAATAGAATGAGTACGCATTGACAAGAAGTAAAAAATAAAAATAAAAATAAAAACGATATAGCGACTGACTTGCGATTTTCGAATCCTTACCCTATCAGGTAATACAATGTTAGAGACTCTACCTATCGGAGGGGAAGATTGTGGGTACGTACACCCAGCCTCACTGACGCTCTAAGCGAGGGCAAGTCGCCTTGTGTATGCATCTCGTTATAGCGCCGTCTGCTTGGGCCTTTTGCAGATGTGTGGTCACTAATGCAGGGTGCAGAAAGCCAGTTGGGTCTTGAAGAGGATGGTGAGGTGGAAAAGCCTGCACCTGGCCAATATTGCAGACGAATACGAGCGAATTGCAGTGGCGGGGCGGAGAAGAGGGCACTTTGGGAGTATAACCAGTATCTTTGGGGGGAGGGGGTTGTGCAGAGCGAGGGTGGCGAAAAGTGTAAGAGGAAGCAATGTTCGCCCCAAGCCACAACGGATGGGTCAAAGCATGTCCAATTGGGAATTGAGAATTATCCTGTTTACTTGGTAGCGGGCAGGTTGTTTTGCGTGTCTGTGTGTGTGTGTTGGGCACGATAGGCTCCGGGTGGTTGTTGGCTTTGGCTATTGTGGACGTTCGCCGAGGCGATTTTGGGGGTTAGCGCCGAAATGCTGGAGGCGGATCTGTCGATCATTCTCGTCTCATCGGCGATTCAACTTTGCATGTCACTGCGACTTGCGGTACACACCAGCTACCTAAACCGGCCGCAACCGGGCGCAACTCACCGCAACCCACCACAACCCAGCGCTCTTCCGACGTCCGAATTACGACAGCCTGTGGCCAGAGCGTTGGCTTCACTGCTTGTACGAGCTAGAGGCGTTTCATTTATTTACTTCTGCTTACGGTTTGTTCCCTGGCGTCTTGATACCACCTGTCGGGGCTAGACTCTCTACGTAGTTATCTTAGGTACACGTGAGCGGAAAGTGCTGGGTTAGAGCGAAGAAAGACTACAGTATGCCACTAGCCGGCTGCTGGGCTCACCGGCAAACCCCAGGCGTTTGGCTCTGTCTCCCACGCTTTTGGGCTTTGTGGCACGTTGGACTACTGGCACGTTGGACTACTGGCACGCTGGACTACCTGGCACGACTTCCGCAGCCGTGCCGCGCGAAGCCGTCAGGCTAGAACGGCAATGGGCACCTGCGACGGCCATCTTGTCCACCATGTGAGCTGACACTGAGGCGTTGACAAGGCGCAACGGCTGCATTATGATCTGCGCCAAGATATATTTTAAGCGCGTGCGGGCGGGCTTGCTCGCCGTCAGTGAAGCTGCTCCAAAGTCCCCCAAATTCCTGGTTTGGCGGCTTGGTAGAAGCGAGTTCTCGCCCTGCCTCATCACGCACCAGTATGAACTGCACGCCATGAGCCGGCCTAGAGCTCTCTTCCGCTCAATTGCTCAATTGGCACTTTGCAGAACTGTCGCACGCCTTGCTGCACCCTGCGCCCTCCCCAAATCCCCTTCAAGTTCCCCCCCCCAAATTCCCCCCGGCAACTTCTGCCCGTTTGCGTTCTAGAGTAGGGCAAGCACTCCACAGGCACCCCGCCATCCCATTCGCCCACCACCCATGGACTCGTCCGAGGAGCAAGGACTCGGCCTGCAATGCGCATCCATCTGACAGGCATTGCAACCCAAACTCTAGCGACCAACGAGGCCACGCCAATTTCTCAATTTTCATACGTCTATGGACGCCTCGTCGAGATAATCTAGTTATCACAGTTTCCCGTCCAATCCCTGCTCAGATCCTCATAACCTGTATAACACTTGAAATCCGACTATGTATGTCTCGACAGTTCCGACCTCCGACGGCGGCCAGGCAGTGACCCCGAGTCCCCTTGACCAACTCAACTGTGGAAACGGGTCCAACCCTCCACCAGTACTACGCTGTCTCCCGTCACACCAACAACCTTATCCTGACACTTTGCGAACGGACGGTGCATACAGCATACCGCGACTGTAGAACACGACCACTACATGATCGATCCCTCGTGGTACCTTTATAGATACATCAACCGGACACATCTGTCCCTTTTTTCACACCGCTGGTCCTGCGCGAATTATTAGATTCGACCTCTGGACAACAGCAGCTCTGGAGTTGTGAAGCCTGGCGTCGTGAAGCCTGGAGTCGTGAAGTGTCTGGAGTGAAGCCTGGAAGCCTGGAAGCCTTTGAAGTCTTTGAAGTCTTTCGCGGAATTCGTCCCGTACGCCACACCTCGACCAGCCCAACCAGCTCGACGGGTACACTTTAGAAAAAATGGACACCACCTTCATCACAATTCACGGTTAGTTAGCACTCGGTTAGCGAGATATCAGAAAGGTTGCTGATTCGCGCGACTGCAGACCTCACCCACGATGCACGAATCCTCTATTGCTCCGACTCTGTTGTGGACATTCTCGGACACACTCCTGACGAAGTCGTCAACAGGTCTTGCTGGGAGTTTTTCCACCCCGATGAGATTCCTCTCGCGAGGCAGCTCCACAGTCGAGGTGTGAAGCTCGACAAAGCTGCTGTCCTCGCCTATTGCCAAATCAAGAACCGCCAAGGCCAGTGGATTGGTTGCGAGTGTTGCTTCTCGGTCGTCTACGACGTGATGGTGTGCTGCACCAGCGTCTATCGACGTGGAATGAGCAGCCAAAGTATGCAAATCCCGTCCCGTTTCTACTTCACTCATTAATCTTGGCCACAGAGAGGGCTGTCGAGGCGCCAATGGTGCGGCGCTTGTTCTCTTCCTCTCCGAAGGACCCTCGATACCATATGCTATCTCACCTGTCCAGCAAATTCACCCTCGGCCCGCAGGAACAGACCCACGAGCCTCGTGCCGCGCTTTTCCTTAATCGATTTACCCGGACCTTGACTGTTATGTACGCCACAAATGGCATTGAACAGATTATTGGCATCTCTGGCGAGGTCATGAAAGGCCGAAGCTTCTATTACTGTATTCAAGAGAACTGCTTGGAAGATGCCGTCAGATGCCTGGAGACGGCCAAGGGTAATGATTCCATTGCCTATCTCCGCTTCTTTTTTCGCGATCCGCGGCAAGACGACACGTCCGACACCGATACTAACACATCGGAGAGTGAGGACGAGACCATGACCGACGTCATATCTGACGATGATGAAGACGAGGGTGGAATTGACCTAAGAGGCCTGTCGGGAACATCATCTGATGAACCGAATTCCCATGGCAATCCTTCTAACAGTATTGATGTCGGTAGTGACGAAGGCCTCTCTGCATCGCGAACAAACTGGGGCGACAGCATCAATCCCTCGGACTCGCACGAGGGTGTTTTAGGGAACGCCAGCAACCCGCACTCGTCGACGTCGTCCCCAGAATCCGCAGCATCAGACCATAACGAGCCCATCGAACTCGAAGCAGTGGTTTCGTGCACCTCGGACGGACTCGTGGTTTGTCTCCGCCGGGCGCGTCCGATGATCCCACCAACAGCGCAGCCTCAGATTCCCGTCGCGCAACCACAATACCGCAACGGGACATTCGCGGCACCCTGGGCTCCAGAGCCTATGTTCCTCCCACCATTGCCTCAACCTCCGCCCTTTCCTCTGGGTGCCGTGCATCCCGCCATGCCTGCGGGCTACGGCGGTCCGCAACAAGGCCACGCCCAGGCCGGCCCGTCGCAGGTCGACTTCATGAACAGTATCCGCGACGTCGCCGTCTTCGCATGGGCCCTCACCGGCATCAACGGCAGCCTTGCCGACTACTCTCGCGGCAAGCCGATCGGGGAGAGCCAGCCACTCGATGGCTTCCCCATCTGGCAACCTGAGCTCGGCGACTACCATTCGGCGGCACCGTCGAGCCACGTGTCGGGCTCCGGCAGCGTCAACCAGTTCTCGCCGAGCGGACGCGATCCCTTCGGCGACCCGGGCCTGGGGGCCGGATCCAGCTCGAGTGGCAGCGCCGGCGTGCCGCGGTACTCGTGATGCGTGAATATTCCCTGGAAAGGGACAAGGACGTGGAACGCCGCCCGTGCGTTATTCATGACTGTCACACGGACTCTTGAGCTTGGGTGGTCGGCTTTGCTGTTGACTGCTGTTGTGACGATGAAGTATGGAAGCGATTCAGCAAGGCGCGAGGGCGATTGACCGGATTCTCGGTGGGATTGGGTTTTATTGGGAGATTAACGAATGTGATGATACGGGGGGGAAGGAAGGACTGGAGAGAATGGGCCTCTTTCAACCTGCGAAGGAAAAGATAATAAACAGAACTTTAAAGCTGTCTTTCTCAAACACCCGCACGTCAGACTACTTGAATTTGCCTGCCTTAACCGAGTTCCTCAGTCACGACAATCTGACAACGCTATGGGATTACATAAACTGCATACACTAGTTCGCGAGCTGATGCGTACCTTTTGACGGCGCTGGACGGCTCTCACGACGCTTGGATTTGAGACATTTTTCTGTTGGACGCACTGGACCAATGCTGGCTATATTTTGTCGATTCCTTCAGTAGAGCTTTTCCCTTGGTGAGCTTTTCCAGCTTACTTAAAGCTCTTATATGTAGCTCAAATGCATGGATTCGTGTGCATTGGGAATTGCGTTGCCCCAACTCAGAGGTCAATTGTTATTGAGGGCCATCATCGCGCTTCTTTCGTTATCTGGCCTACAGTTTATATAAACTCGGGCCCCTAGAGCTCGGCCACTTAACCCAATCCACCGCTTTTGAAGCAATCTACGCTTGATCAAACCAAATTAATCCTCTCCCTCTATGTGCTACTTAATATACCGGCCTTGGCCTTTCTACCTAATACCCTTTAAGGCCTTAACTTTAGCTCCTTTGCCCTTAGCTAAGACCCCTAACTACTTAATTATAAGATTCCTATATTCCTTTCTCTGGGCTCCACAAAAATCGGCCTCTGCACCTCCACGCGGTGGAGCCCGGGAACCCGGCAGTTACATTGGCGTTCCATTAGGATCGTGTTAATAGACTACCAGAGCAAAATGCAGAGATGTGTGTACAGCTGGCGCTGCGACGTGGTGGTGGCGTGGAGAATTTTTTCGCTGGGAGGATGAGCCCTAACGGAAGCTTCAAAAACGGTTATTACGTCTATACATCGAAACTACGACTTGAGTCACGGCATCTATATTCGGCGTCCTCCCTTCCTCCCATACGGTATATAATTATTTATACGGCACCTATACGGCACGGTAACTACGCGAACCGTATACGCCCCGGGAAGTCTATAATAAGCCTCTTATTCCCTATCCTACCTAATAGCCTAGACTTACCGCGCGGTATTCTGTCTTCCTCTATATTTTTAGCTAGGGATATATAGGGGACCTAGGTTAGGGCCCTAGGAAAAGATACCTAGTTCTTATATTTATCCCGCTATTCCTTTAGGGTAGAAATTATACTACAAGTAGAAAGACCGTAGACGTGTATATATATATAGGGCATTTAAATGGGAGCAAGGGTAGGATAATATTAATTTTACGATATTCTTAATTTAAGTAGAAGTATGGTATAAGTAATAGACAGGGTAAGATAGGCGATTAGGACACTCCCTTATCCCTTACAACGTTGAAATATACCCTATTCTTATCAATAATCTCTAGCCAATCAAATCGTAAGAATCTTGGAGTTATGTAGCTCTGATTCTAGTATTCACGCACGGACCACCTCTAGTAGGACCCAACGTTGCAAGGGATAGGAGTCTTAGAGTAGTAACCTAATGGTATTTTTCCTCCCGTTAATATAGTATAGGTGCTAACTTGTAGGTATATACTGTATTATCTCTTACGTCTCCCTAAGAGGTTTTTTATACCTTACCTCGCGGAATTAGTCTATAAGACCTTAATTAGGACCGTATTAGACGTTAATTAAGAATTAACAATAATATTCCTCTCTCTTCTTTATATAACGTCTTATTTTTAATAAGAGCTATATTCTTAGATTTAGATAGGGTTTATACTATTCCTTTAAATCTACTCTAAAGCCTCTTCACACCCTTATATTACATTATATTAATTTAACTACTATTAAAATAGTAAACAAACTTAAATCTCCCGCGTTAACTACGAGTATTATAGTCCTAGTTAGGGAATAGTTAGCCATAATATAATAGTTTTTTATAGATACTTTAGCCTAGTAATAGGCTATACTAGAAGGCTAATATTAGTAATTAATTAAAGTAATCCGTAAAAAACTCTATAATATTAAAGCGCTTATATTAAAGACTTTAATATTAATACCGCTTAGGGATATAATTAAAATAACCGTAAACTAGTAATAGTAGCTTAACTTATTATAAAATCTAAAAAGCTCCCTAATCTTCTAATATTTAATAAAAGTTAAAATAACCTATATCTCTTTATAGAAGAGGCCGCTAAGCAATATACGCTTATAAAATAATATATAATTCTTAAACCTAAATTAATATAAAAGATAAGTATTGTTACGGCGCTAGTGGAAACTGGTAGATTATGGCTAATAGATATTGGTGGATATTGGTAAATTATAGCGGACAGTTGTAAACAGTCGCAGACAGTTTTATATAGTTTTAGATAATTGCCGTTACGTAACCAGATGATTATATATAACGTTAAGCGGCGCTACCCTCTGTCTCCTTTTCTTTGTCTAGCTTTAGATCCTTATTTATAAACTACCAATTATATAGGCTTGCGCGTCCCTCTTGCCGTACTTATACCTTAATTAATTAAGTTGCTAATATTATCTAAAGCTTAACTACCCTTTTTTTCTAAAAAGGAACTTAAATATATCTATGGACTATAAACTAGAATAGAATATAGAATTAGACCTAAAGAATATTACTAAAACCAGAAGAATAAAAAAGAAGAATAAGACCTATAAAATACGCATAGACTAGAACCCCTATAGAATCCTACTAAAAGTTACCCTAATAACTGTACTATAATGCTAAGAAATATAATAGCCGGTAAAGCAGCTATAGGACCCTTAAATACCTCTAATAGTAAAACAGTAATTAACTTAAATTCCTAGGTAGAGCTTAGAGTAGCTAATGCTAAAATTAAATAACTTTAAGAGCTGCTTAAAGCTAGAGAACCCCTTACACCTAATAAGGAATTATTAGACACCTAAAGACTTACTATAGTCCTTAAGGCTCTAGCCTAATATATAGCATTAGCATTGTTGCGGTCTATAAAGGTTATAAACCCCCTATTGCTTATAGACGGAACTAACCCTATATTTAATAATTGAAAGCTTTAATTATAAAATAAGCTTAAAGTTAATATAGACTACTTCCCTACTACTTAGGCTAAAATAGCCTACGTCTTTAGCCGTACCGGCGGGGATATATAGACGTACTTACATCCGCGGTATGTATAGGACTTAGTAGACCCCTTTCTCTCTAAAAAAGAGATAATTATTTACCTATCTTCTATTTTTAAGGACCCCTTTAAAGTATAAAACGCCTGACTTAATTATAAAAGCCTAAATATAAAAACGACAGAGACCTTCTCGGCCTTTTAGACCTGCTTTTTATACTTAGCTAGCTAAGCTTAAATTCCTTAAGAAAATTTAATGCTAGACCTATTTAATAAGCTTACCCTAGACCTATAGCGAGCCGTACTACTAGTTTTTACTACTATATAGACGCTAAAGGAACTTACGGACTAGTGCTTGGCTATTAACTAAGGCCTTCACTAAATTAAGGTATGTGCTAAATAGTATAAAACTAGAAACCCTTTAAATTAGACTATAAGCAATATAAAAACAGCCTATAATACCCTAGCACAATTAGCAACCCCTATAGCACCACCCGTATAGCCTACTACTAATTTAATAGCTAGCTATATGGCTAGTCCTACTATAGGTCTAGCGAATACTCGGCCTATATATAGCAACCCCTATATATAGGCCCTTAGTAATTAAGGAGCTTACTTCTCTTATAGTTAGAAAGGTTACTATATAAAGGATTACCTAATAAACGTAAAAGTAGATAAGGTTCTATTAATCTAGGAAAATAGCGCGGAGTTAGAAAAAGAGAAACCCTAGAGGAAGACTTCTCTTTAGGGTTAAAAGGGATTAAGATATTAGATATTAATCTAGGTTAGCTAGTTAGTAAAAGAAGCTATACTATCCCTTATACTTTATTCCGCAATAGATACTAAATTTTAACCTCTACTTTAGCTAACTCTAAAGTAAATACCTTTACCTTAATAGACACCTAGTATGCCGTAAAGCTAGCTAACTTTCTAAATATACCTATTAAAGAACTACCTAAACTAATTTCTATTTGTGGGTATAATAGATAAATAGGGCCACCTATTATAACTATCTTGCGGATTTACCTCCATATTAACAGACGAAGGTAGTATAATATCCCCTTCCTTATTACAGACCTAGGTAGCTAAAATATAATCTTAAGGCGAAAATAGCTAGCCTATTTAGGCTTATAGCTTAATATATAGAGTAAACGGCTTATCTAGCCTAAAACCCTATCCCTAACCCCTTCCTTTATAAAAGAAATTAGCATTATAATAGAAAAACCTTATACGGCCCTAGATTAATACTATTTACTAGGCCGATGCTATATATAGGGACTAGGCCTTTAAGAAAGATATATAGCTTAATTTGCAACGGATCTGTATACTACGTCGCCCCTAGACTACCTATATTACGCCACCCACATTAAAGACCTAGGAAGTTAGTAGTAACCTAAAAAAGCCCCCTATAGAGAGCTTAGGCCCTATATAGCTATAAAGAATAGTAAGGGACGTTAGATATTATACTAAACTAATAGATTAGAGGGATAACCTATAGAAGATAGAATAGGAGCTAAGAAAGATTATAAACCCTAAACCGTAAAATGCGGTTTAGAAAACGGCTATAAGGAAACTAGCAGACCTCCTACTAGTTAATATCTGCTATATTAGTGCTGTAGGATTCTACCAGAACTTAGTTTAGCTTAATACCGTCGCCTTTATAACAAGCTTATATAAAATTAATTAAATAATTAAGGAAAAGAAAAGCGAGCTTAGCGGATAAAAAAGTAAGCTTATAAATAAGGAACTAGTAGAATAAAAGCTACCCTATTAATACCAGAAATTCAAGAATATATTCTCTAAAGTAGCGTTTAATATACTTCTACCTTACTAACCGTATAACTATAAGATTAAGATTAAGCAGGGTAAGGAAAACACCCTTAGCTTTAGCCCCCTCTATAAGCAGTTTATTACCAAATTATAGGCTATAAAGTAGTATCTTATTAATAACCTAAATAAGGGCTTTATTAAGCCTAGCTAAGCCCCTTTTACCTTACCTATTCTTTTTATTAAAAAGCTAAATAGAGGACTCCGCTTCTATATTAACTATTATAAGCTAAATAATATAACCCGTAAGGACCGCTATTTACTACCCCTACTTAATAAGACTCTAGCCTAAATAAGTAGAGTTAAGGTCTTTATAAAGCTTAATATCTACTAGGCCTTTTACTAAATTAGGATAAACTCTAGGTCTAAAGATTTTACTATATTTTAGACCTATTACGGAACGTATAAATATAAGGTACTCCCTTTTAAACTAACTAATAGACTAGCTATATACTAGCGGTATATAAATAATATACTCTTTAATTACCTTAATAACTTCTATGCGGCCTATTTAGATAATATTATAATCTACTCTAAGAATAAGCTAAAACATAAGGAGCACGTCTATAAAATCCTATAACGGCTTCGTAAAACTAGCCTCTAGGTTAATATTAAGAAGTTAGAGTTTAGTGTTAAGTGTATAAAGTACTTAGGTTTTATTATTAGTATAAACGGAATTAAAACTAACCTAGAAAAGACGGCTGTAATTAACTAGTAGGCACCCCCATGGACCGTAAAGGGGGTATAATTATTTTTAGATTTTTATAACTTTTACTAATACTTTATTAAGAACTATAGCAGGATTACCTAGCCTCTTAACTGTCTTACTAAAAAAGACCAGCCCTTTTACTTTAACGCTATATATAGGCAAGCCTTTAATAAGCTTAAGAAACGGCTAGTATCGGCTCCCCTACTTATCTATTTTAACCTAAAACGGCCCTTAATACTAGAAACTAATGCCTTAAACGGCGTAATAGCTAGTATTTTTTCCTAAAAGCAACCAGATGGAGAGTAGTACCCTATTATATACTATTTAAAAACTATAATAAATACTAAGCTAAACTACTATATTTATAATAAAGAAATGCTAGCTATTATCTCTAGCTTTTAGCACTAGTATATATAGCTAGAGGGACCCCTAAGCCGATTAAGGTAGTTTTAGATTATAAGGCCCTAAAATACTTTATAATAACTAAGGCCCTTACAGCCCAGTAAGTACGCTAGGCGGATACCCTATCTTAATTTAACTTCTTAATTATATATAGACTAGGCGCTATAAACCATATAAACGCTCTTATAAGGTATAAGCAAGACCTAAATAACTAGACGGCTATAAAGATCTTATTACGGACCCAGACGCTACTATAACTAAAATACCTTAACCCCTAAATACGGGCAGAACTAAGCACAGACTCCTTAGGCGCCAAGATATATCCTATTAACTCCTTTAAACTTAACCTTATTAATAAACTACTATAGGCTAACTAAACAAACCCCTCTTTATAGGAGTACTAATAAAAAGTAAAGAACGTTACTAGCCTATAGTCCCTTAAAAATAAACTACTTAAGCACTAGGAACGGCTAGTAGTAATTAAAAAATAGAACTTATAGACCTAGCTTATTGCCAAAGCTTATACCTAGGTCTCTACAGCCTACCCTAGAAAAAATAAGACCTATAAGATTATTAGCAACCGCTACTACTAGCCTAAAATAGTTATAGATATTAACCGCTATATACGGAACTATAACAACTACTATAGATCTATAATTCTACGAGATAAGTATAAGGGATATTATTACGGACACCTTAAGTTACCCTTAGGACAACCCTTGGACGCCCCTTAGATAGTTACCGGTTACGTGCTAAAGGCATATACCTATAGTATATAGTCTCTACAATCCCAAAGGCCTTACCTCCTTAAGGATTCGTCTCTCTTACCAATCTATCCTATTCCACAATCGTGTCCTTATAGCCCCCTATCTACAAAATCCCCTTATATTTAAATCCTTCCTACTCTTTTTTAGAAGGGTAGTCGGTTTTAAGGACCAGATTATTAATTTATATCTTTTATTTATAAGTACTATTCTCCCTTAAAATCTTATAACGACCTAAACGGAAACTCTACGGATACCTTATAGAAAGCCGTCGCGTAAAGGCAGGAAGATCCCTCTAACAGTAAGAGATTGCGATAATATAACCCTTTAGGTAAGACGGCTGAATAAGCCCTAATACCTAGATACTCTAGGAGCTTAAAGACTCCCGTATACCTATAGTTATTAATAACGCTAAGGAAAATACAGATACCCTCTACGACGGTTATAATACTACTAAAAAGCAGCTAGAACCCCTCTAGCCCTACCTAGGCTAATTAGAAGATTAAGCGCTAGAGGTAACTTTAAGATCTTCCCCTAAGCTAGAAATGCTAAAGAAATACACTAATACGTCTAACTAGGGAACCAACTAGAACCCTCCTAAAAGACCACCGGCCTATAATTAGTATAGTGGCGGTATATAGACTGCTTACAAGCTAAGCGGGCCTACCCCTTTAGGTAATCTAAGCTAATTACTAACTTAAGACCTAAGCCTCGTTAGGAAGCCTATACTAGCTACTAGTACTAATACTACCTCTATAATAGGAGCTTCCCTAGGCCTAAGTTTAGAAGGTTAAGAGCCCTATACCAATCTCCTTTAAAATAGATATTAGGAAGCTATTATAAAGCTCTTAGAAGCTATATAGAAGGAAGCCACTAATAAATATATTAGAACCCTTTAAGGGTAAATTTAGATCTAGTAGGGTCTAATCTAAGCTAGGCAAATTCTTTTATAACCTAGTTAAGGCTAAGGGCTTCCCGGAAGCTATTTAATACCTACTTAAGGAGGTATAAAAGACTTAAAGAGTTATCTATACTATAAATAGAAAAAGGATATAAACTAATTAGCTTAATAAAAAGCAAATTATTATATAACTATAGCTATAAACCTTTCTAAAGAAATAGACTTAAGATCCGTATATTATATAATATAATAATGCAGAGCTATTCTAGAATAGGACACAGCTAGACTGCCATAACTTTCGTTAGTTTATAAACTTTATAAAAACTTATACTTAGTAAATAGATCTAGAGCCCTTTAAAAATAAGAACGGTAGCATTTATAAAAAGGAGAAAATCGGGGTTATCTAGGCTAAAATTAAGCTAGCAATTTATAATAAAATAAAGCGCGTAGAAGCCCTATTACAGATCACTATATATACGGATTTTAAACGAGTAATTCTAAACGCTAAAGATACGGTAAAAAACTAGACCTCTTTTAGTAGGAAGCTAAAGGGTTACTAAAAGCGTAGGCACTCTAATAGTAATATAGGGCAGACCCAACCTTTAAAGAAGCCGTTCTTAAAAAAAACTTTAGAAGGGTTAAAGTTAGAAACCTTAAATAATAGGAAAGACTTCTAGGGTTAACCTAATACCTATCTAGCACCTTTATAGGAACACTCTAAGAAGTTAAGAGAAAACTCTAGAGGTAGATTCTATTAGAAAAATAAGTAGGGCAATAACCGCACTAATAATCTAAAAAAAGAAAAGCCCTAGTTGTGGACCTCTCTTAGCTATAACTAGGGCAAGATATAAAAGGAAAGACTCTTTATATCGCTATTAAGCTAGAAATAACACTCCCTATAAGTAAGATATATTAATTCTAAGCACTATATAATAGCGGCGCTAAAATTAATCTTATATAATATAATTTAGTAAAAGAGTATAAACTTATCCTATTATAAAGGTGGCGGAAACCTATTATAGGCTTCTTAGATAAGCATTAGATTAAACTATATAGTGCCTATAAGCTTATAGTGTTAGCGGCCAACATATATAACCGCACTAAGGTAGTTGGCCCGCAACCCTTCTAGGCGGCTAACTTTATAGGTTATAACCTTATCCTTAGATACCCTTAGCTTATAGAAGTAGATCCTAAAATACGCTTTAAAATAGGAGCCTTTAAATAGTAGAATAATAAAGATTTAGAAGAGTGTATATTACTAATAAGCCTAAAGAACATCTTAAAGAATATAGCCCCAGGTAAAATAGTATACGCTCTATACCTAAAGGAGTATTAGATCTAACCCCTATTTAATAGCAAGATAGGTATAAAGCCTAGTATAGGTAATAACCCCTTTATAATAAAGACCCTATAGGGAACTATTAAATAGGTCGCAGAGACATTATAGGGAGGCGGTAATCTTAAGGATCTTATAAGATACTTTAACCGTTATAGGTTACTTTAGCTTAAGTAATATACGGAGAGTATACTATAGCATCTTAAGCGCTATATTAAGGATTTCCTTACCCTTTATTAGCTACTGTATAAAACGGTATAATATATAGTAGTAACTATATATAAATAACTACCATAGTGTATAACGCTGCCTATAAGCATCCTAAGGAAGCTCTAAAACCTACCTAATAATAATATAGAGAACAAACGTAACCCTAATTTATTAATTATTCTAGTAGGCCTAAGGGACTTATTAAGGGTATTTTTAGGTAAGAGAGCTAAAGTCCTACTACAGAACTCGGAGTACGATTATGCAATTAATCTAAAAGAAGGTAAATAACCACTAAATCTTCCTATCTACAACCTCTTGCGTAAAGAGCTTAAGATCCTACGGGAGTACCTTAATAGCTTACTAGAAAAGGGATGGATCTGGCCTAATAAGTTACCGTTAGGCGCGCCAATCCTCTTTGTCCTAAAACTAGATAGAACTATAAGGCTATATATAAACTATCGCGGTCTTAATAAGATTACAATTAAAAACTATTACCTACTACCACTAGTTAGTAAAATACTGGATTAACTATCTAGGGCGAAGATCTTTATAAAGTTAGATTTATAAGACGCCTATTATAGGCTCTATATTAAAAAAGGGGATAAATAAAAGACCGCTTTTAAGACCTAATACGGCTACTTTAAGTATCTAGTAATGCCTTTTAGGCTAGCTAATACGCCTATAACATTCCAATTATATATTTACAGAGCCTTAGGGGGACTAGTTAACCATATATACGTTATCTATTTAGATAACATTTTAATCTACTTAGAAGATAAGAATTAATATAAGCAATATATCCGCGAAGTACTGGAACGTTTAGATAATTAGGGCCTCTACGCTAAGGCGTTAAAGTATATCTTTAATACTAAGTAGGTTAAGTTCTTAGGTTATATTATAACGCCTATAGGTATAGTTATAGACCTAATATAGGTATAGATAATCCAGGAGTAGCTAAAGCTAAAGAGCTACTAGGATATTTAAGTATTTCTAGGCTTTACCAATTTCTATAGGCGCTTTATCTATAACTGCTTAAACGTTACCTAATACCTATCTAACTATATTACGGAAGCTTTCTAAAACCTAACCTAAAGAGCAAAAAGCTTAAAGGCGGTAAGAAAGAAAACTAAAAAGGGACTAACTAAATAGTATAAGCTATGGTTATAGCCCAGAAAAGTTTAAAAGGCCTTTTAAAAACTTCGCATAAAGTTTACAGAAGCTTTATTACTGCGGCATTTTAACCTAGATTAGCTATTAATAATAATCACTAATGCATTAAATTTTGCCCTTATTGGTATCCTACTATAACCTAATAGGCATCCAAACGCTACCCAGCTCTATTAGAGACTAGTAGTATTTTATAGCAGAAAATTCCAGGGACCTAAAATTAGGTATTATACCCATAATAAGGAACTGCTAGCTATAGTTAACTACTTTAAATAGTAGCGATACTACCTTAAGTAAGTAAGCTATACCACTTATATACTCTTAGATTACTATAATTTACGCTACTTTATAACTATAAAGGAGCTTATACCTTAATAAGCTAGATAGGCAGAGGAGCTTATATAATTTAATTTTAAGATTAAATATAAGCTAGGGGAAAACAACCCTACTAATAGACCGTTATAACGGCCAGATTATACTAAAGGCTTTAAAACGGGAGAAGGAAAACAGATAATAGATATCTTACTCCCTATATTATAGAACAAGCTTTAGGTATAGGATACTTAAGTACCCACAGCTCTATACACTAAGTCTTAGGCGGTATAAGCCCTATTAGTTTTTACTAATGTTCTAGCTAGTACCCAGTCTATTACTAATAAGGGTCTAAATATACCTAAATAGGACGTTCCTAATACATTTTTAGAACTTAGTAATACACTATCCCTAATTACTAAGCTATCCCCTTAAACTAATAGTAAAGCTATAGAGCAATCGGAACTTAGAGCCCTATAATAACTAAAGGACTTTAACCTCGTAGCGGCCTTCCTAATATATACGCATTAAAGAGTTATAAGATCTATAGTACTATCTAGTCTTATACTTAGAGTAGTACGGAATAAAATAGCTTTTACTTAAAAACTATTTAAAAGTTTAACGGATTTTATCTGTAAGGTGTAACAGAGGGACGCTTTCTATACTATCCTTAATATAGAAATAAACCAGAAACGTAACAGAAAGGAAGCTGCTAGGCGCTACTATTAGGAACTAGACCCAATAGGCCTACTATATAAAGGTAGCAAGGTTTAGGTACTATAAGAAGCAAATCTATAATAGAAGATTCTTATAAAAAATTATAATAATCCTTTAGGCGGCCACTATAGTCAAGCAAAGACAGTAGAATTACTTTAGCGCAAATACTATTAGCTAAGGCTTAATTAGGAAGCAAAGAAGTATATTAGCTATTATAAGAAGTATTAAGTATATAAAATCCTCAGGCATAAGCTATAAGGTCTACTTAAATTAGTTCCCCCCGCCAGTAAGCTATAGCAACATTATACCATAGACTTTATTACAGATCTCCCACTATCTAAAAATAGCTAAGGACGAACATACAATTCGGTCCTTATACTTATTAATAGGTTTTTAAAGTACGTCTAATACCTTCCTATTAATAAGACAATTAATATATAAGAGCTCGCCAACCTAATTAAGGAGAAATACTTTCTTAAAGTAAATTAGCCGCACTCTATTATTACTAATAGGGGCAGCGTCTTTATAAGTCAGGACTAGTCAGATCTATACTTCCATTTAAAGATAGACTACTATTATAGTACGGCTTTCTATTTATAGACGGATAGGTAAACGGAACGCTAGAACTAAAAACTAAAGTCTTACCTACGGATATATTTAAACTACTAGTAAAATAACCAGTGCGAGCTACTTCTATACGCGGAATACGCTTATAATTTAAAGCAATACATATCGCATAAATACACACCAATCTAGATTACCTATAGCGTCCAACTATTTAGGTTTAATAGTATACCTAATAATCACTAGCTAAGGCCGTATAATTAATTATAGGATCCTACCGGGAAGTTTAAGGATATCCACTAAAGAGTATAAGGATACCTCTAGGAATAGGAGGAGTAATAGAAGTATGTAAAGCAGAGCCTATAGAATACCTAAGAGTAGTAGAAACTCTAGTATAACCGCAAACACTAAAACAAGCATTTTAGAGTAGGCGATAAGGTTCTATTACGTTCAGCGAATATTAAGACCCGTTAACTATTAAAGAAGCTTAATATAAGATACCTAGACCCCTTCTAAGTCAAGGAACAAATTAGTAAGCTAGCCTACTATCTCCAGCTACCCCTATCTATAGCCTATATACATCTAGTGTTTTACGTAAACCTACTAGAGCCATGGCATAAACTACTACTAAAAAAGAACTTCTATCTAGGCCCAATTAAACACCCTAAGGTGGTAGGCGAGTGGTATAAGGTTAAAGCTATACTATGCTATAAGTCTGTTAAGAACAAGCTTTAATTTAAAATTAAATAGCTAGGCTAGCCCGCTAAGGACTTTATATAGGAACTAGAGGATCACCTTAATTATTATAAAGATATTCTAAAAGAATATTAGAACTAAGATCTACAATCTACAAATCGCAGAAAGCGCTCTAATACTATAGTATTATCACAACCTATAAAGAAAGCTTATAAAAAGAGTAAATAGGTTAAATCGGATATAGAACGGACAAGCTCCGGAAACTATAAGAATTAGAGCTATAGCCTAAGGCAGGACTAGTCCTTAGCCTTTTTATATTTATAACATAGAATTAATAGGGCATTTTACTAGAATTGTATACCTATTAATTAATCTATATTATAAGGTATAGCTAAAGTAAAGACTCTTAAACGCTTAATACTAATATTAGGTCTAAACCAATACTAATAAAGCTCTTAGGGAGTAAGCTTATAGTTAATAAAGATACGCTTAAGCCTAGAATAAATAGAGATGTTAGCTAGCTAGTATAATCCAGAACCACCAAGACCTTACTACAGTAACTATTAGTTACCTATCCGCTAGGTACCTAAAGGGTAACCTACCTAATACCGCATTATATTATACTCTTTTAAAACTTAACACGCATACGCGAACTCCTTCCTATAGTAAACGGCAACCTTCTTTTTATTACCCCCATCCCGCACCCTATCCTTAGTATACTAACCTTACTCTTATATTAGGCGTTACTAGCTAGCTTACTAAGAATTATAGGCAGTATAAATAGCTATAGTATAATCTTAAATATAACCTAAATGTTTAGCATTAGCGCTTAAATAAGAGAGAGCCCGGGCGATATAGTAGTTAAGAATATTAAAGGAACGTCGCCACTTAGGCCTAGGCTATTAAAGTTAGCAATAGAAATTTATTAAAGATAGAAAAGCTTACCTTAATGCAACTACCGCTCTTAGTACGTATGCATTAATTATAAAAACTAAAGGTATTAGATCTAACGCAGTATGTCTTATTATAAGCCTCCAGAATCCTATTATTAGATTTCTGGTCTTTTAAAGACGTATAGGTAAAATTATTTAGGTAGGACCAGCACCAGTTATAGGTTAGTGGGGGTTAGGGTTTTATATATAAAGGTAGGGCTAGGATACGCTATAGAATTTGCTTAAAAGAGTAGTTAGCGGGAAAACAAAGAGGTATATTAAATTAATAATAAAAAAGAAGAAAATCTTAATAATATATTAAAGATACGTCTAAATTGGACAAAGGTTAATAATAGGAAGTAAGGTATTAAGGAAAAGGATTAAGCTTAATAAGCAAAGTATCTTTATACTTTACCGTCCAATACCCTTCTAGTAAATAGCCGCAACCTTACCAATATAACTCTGTTATAATAGCGCTATTTAAAAGGAAGAAAATACGCGTATAAGTTATTTAACTATTACTTCCTTATAAAAACTAACTACGCGGCTAGGGGAAGGTAATTAAAACGTTAAATTAAAAACGTATATAGGTTAAATTAGACCTAAAATAATACTATAGTATTAAAGAACAACGTTATAAACATTCTTAACAATCGTATAATAGCTATAATTGCTATCACGAAATATCCCTATTTGCTAGGTAGTAAAGCTACGCTAAATATACAGCATAGGACCACCAGATTTAAAAGCATATACACTAAATCTTAAGAGATAAGTCTCTTTAACTAACTAATTAATACCTTAACCGTATTTAATAGCCTAAGGGTAAATATAGAAGCAATATATTAGTAACGCAGGGGATTATAAGAAAAGGATTATAAAAAAGAATTATAGACCATATCTTAGCAGTTAAAGATAATGGTAAGCCAAGGCTCTATACGTTAAATTCTATACTAAAAGGTTTTACGGAACTATACTAGAACACCAAATTGCCTATAATATTTATAATTAATTATAAACTGGCATAAAGGCTTAGAAGCAGAGTTATATAAAAATCCCTATATTAGCCTAGGTAGTTACTAGTATACTTTTAATAAGCTTTTAATAGGTCTCCTAGCAATCCTTATATCTTTTCTCTAGTTATATTTTTTCCTTATTAAGGTTTTTTAGGAGTTTAAAGTAGGGGTTAGATAGATAGATAATATATAGCGGCATACTAACACCTCTCTAATATCTCTCCGAACCTCTTCCGGGATAAGCCCTTATAATCTCCCTACTATAAGATAATAGCAATTAGGGGCTAACTATAAGAAGGGGGGGTAATATAAGGGATATTATTGCGGACACCTTGGGTTGCCCTTAGGATAACCCCTAAACGCCCTTTAAATGGTCGCCAGTTATATGCTAAAGGCACATGCCCGTAGTATATAGTCTCTACAATTCTAAAGGCCTTACCTCCTTAAGGATTTGTCTCTCTTACTAATCTATCCTATTTTATAATCGTGTCCTTATAGCCCCCTATTTATAAGATCCCCTTATAATAAAACCCTAGAACTATTAAAACTACTCCTAATACTAAAACACCCCTAGTAGTATATTTTTATAGACTTTTATAAATTACCTATAAACTGTAACGGATATAATATAGTTATAATCCTAGTTAACTGCTTTAGCAAGCGCCCGTTTTTAATCCCCTATTATAAGAATATTAATGCTAAAGAGGCGGCCTAACTATATATCTACTATATCTACCAAATTTACAGACTATTAAATACTATTATATCCAATTATAGGCTATAATTTATTCTAGCTTTCTAGAATAAGTTTACCTAGATCTTAGGTATTAAGCTAAAGCTTTCTATAGCATACCACCCCCAGATAAATAGTTAGACGGAAATTATAAATTAATACTTAGACTAGAGACTTCAGCTCTTTATTAACTACTTCTAAGATAACTAGGCTAAATTACTACCCCTAATAGACTACGCCCAAGCGACCCTACCTTATAACTTTATAGGATTTGCCCCTATCTAGCTAGAAATAAGCTACTTACCCTATATAAGCTTTAACTAGGAAAGACTAAAAGAACTCTAAACCGTATACAAAAAACTATTTTATAAGGAAGCCCAGCAGTACGCCAAGCGCTTAGAAGAAGCCTAGACGGTAGCCCATATAAATCTAAAAAAGGCTTAAAAATTAATATAACAGTAGGCAAATAAGCATAGGCAAGAGCCTAACTTTACCGTAGGAGATATAGTCTAGGTTATAATAAAGAACTAAAAGACGGAATAACCTAGCCGTAAGCTAAACTGTCACAGTGCTGCAATGAAGTAGACTAAATAACTACGTTATGGTATAAAGAGGGGAAGAAGGTAGAAAGGGAGTATTGTATATAAATAGTAGGGCCAGCCGCCAAGTCGCTAGTAGTGGGCTAGCTAATAGTAGGAAATAGTACGAGATAGTATAAAATAGTATGCGTTAGGTCAGTGCCGTAACAGTACTCCTCTTCCCTAGATAGTTTAATCCCCAAACTAAACAAATAACTTAAAAATAGGCAGTATATAGGGTTGCCTATTTTTTACCGCAAAGATATTAGTTCCGCTTACCGCCCTTAACTAAGCTAATGGCGATTTTCTATACCGGGCATAGAAAATCCTAATTGGTTAGTTTAGTAAGTAAGGTTAGTAGAACTTTATACCGCCACCTAAATTAATCCGTGTAGCGTTTCTTAATAAGAATTTAGCTAATTAGATAACTTTAACCGCCAGTTAAAGTTCCATAACATTTTAACCACCATAAATTTTAATACGGTAGTCGGCCGCAACCTTAGCGTGACTTTTCTTTATCTTATACCCAGTCTAGGGGTCCTAGCTTTTTAGGGTGTTGCTTATAAAAGCGCTATACAGCTTATTTATAACCCTTTAGGTCTTCCTCTAGCTGCTAGGTTATATCCTTATAATATTTCTATTTAATCTTATAAGTTAGGCCCTAAAGGTCTTCATTATATATATTAAGGATTTTCTTAAACTCCTATTTATCTTCTATATTGCCGTTATTATCTCTCTTTACTACTCGTCCTTATATATTACGGCGCTCTATAGTATTAATATTTGCTTAACTAGGGATCTCTTTAGCAGCCTAGAGGCGGACCTTAGATATATAAAAGGATTTATTTACTTAAATATAGTCCAGGAGGTCTACTATAACTACTTCTTAGTATACTGCGAGTACGGGGTATAGGCCGTCCTATTTCTTTTTAGGTCTGTTTATCTTTATATTTTCTAAGCTAACTATAACTATATCGCCTTCGTAGAATAACGCGCTCTTATCCCTATAGGTATTAGCATTATCTTTATAGCGTTACTATAAAATCTAAGCTAGGGCCTTAAGCTATATTAATATCTGCTTAAAGCGGTTAGCTATAGAGTCTACGTAGAAGAACTCCTTCTTTGCTTATACTAATAGTGTTAATAGGTAGAGGCTAGTAGGCTTAATTCTAAGGTAAGGGTTAAAGCTATAGTTTATAAAAAATAGGGAGATGCCTGTACTCTTGTTAACTTAGTTATTTATAGCAAACTTAGTAAGCGGTAGGTAGTTAACCCAGTTGTCCTATATAAAGCTAACAAAAATATAGAGGTATTTATTTACGGTAGCGTTAATAATTTCGGTTTAGCCGTTTATTTCTAGGTATTAGGCTAAGCTTAGTTACAAGGTTATTTTAAGGTGTTTACTTAGTCGTTGCCAGAAGTCGCTAACAAATTATATACCGTAATTAGAGATAATTGTGCTTAGTGCACCGTAGAGCTTATATATATTATTAACAAAGCTATTAACTAGCTCCTCTATTAAGAGTTTTATTACTAGAATAAGGTATTATATTTTAGTTAGGCGGTCCATAATAATAAGGATATATTTATATACCTTACTATAGCGTTAGTATACCAGCAGCGTTATAATATAGTTAATTAAAATATCGGTCTACGGGCGGGTAGGTAATTTTAGTAGCTTTAAAAAATTAGGCGGGGTAGAATAGGGGGTCTTAGTGCGAAAGTATAGGGTATAGTCTTTAATAAAGGTAGCTATAAACTAGGAGATTTCTAGCTACTAATATATTTAGTTTAAAAGGTTAAGAGTCTTAACCCGGCTAGGATAATTAGTGGGGCCGCTACTATAAGAGCGATAGGTAACTTCTAGGTAAAGGTCTAGGGCGTTAAAGATAAAAAGACGTTAGCGAAAGTAGATCTATCTGTTAACAATACTATATTTTAACTTATCGCAATAAAGTAATTTCCTAATCTTCTTTAGCTAACGGCAAGTTTTTTAATTATATAGGGCTGCCACTATATCTCTTACGAGTTTGTTCTCCTAGTATTTTAGCTAAATTAACTTATCTAGTAACTTTTTAGCTATTTTAGGGTCTAAAGCGGCTATAAACTCTACGTTATTAGAGTTACGGGACTTATATAGTAATTCTTTTAAGATTATAGGGTTAACTTTCTGGGGTGGTATAATAACTTGGGCTTAATAGCAAAGGTGTTTATTATTAGTATACTTAGGCCTTATTCCTAGTAGCTAGCTTAGGGCGTTAGGGAGCGTAGCTTTGCTATTAGGTCTATATATAATTACAAAGTTAAACTATAAAAGAAACTCTGCCTACCGGACTTAGCGCTAGTTTAGCTGCTTAGTAGTTATAAACGTCTATAGGTTTTTATAGTTGGTAATAATTTTAAATGGCTCCTTAGTCCCTTATAGCTTAGGACGCTATTCCTTTAAAGCCTTAATAATAGCTAAGAGTTCTTTATTATAGATCTTATAGTTATACTTTAGTATAAAGTACTTTACGGAGAAGAATGCGACTAGTCTTAATTTTCCGTTATTATTATATTAGGAAAGGACTCCGCTAGAAGCCTAATTTAATACGTCTATCTCTACTACTGTTTTCTTTATATAGTTATAGTATATTAGTACTAGTGCTAAAGTAAAGGCTCCCTTAAGGGCCTTAAATAATTTAGCTTATTCTGGTCCCTATAGCCATCTAATATCCTTCTTTAAAAGTTTTATTATAGGTATAACAATAGCAAAGTAGCCTTAAATAAATTATTGGTAGAAGTTTGCGAAGCTAAGAAATTATTATAGTTCTTTAATTAATGTCGGGTCCTTTTATTTCTATAAGGCCTGTACCTTCTTAGGGTCTATAGTTATACTATTAGTCGAAATAATTAAGCTAAGGTATTTTATTTTAGTAGAGTAGAACTTAAACTTATTAATATTAATCTAAAGTCCAGCATTGCTAAGTCTTTAGATAACTTTATTTATATACTTAATATACTTAGCGCGTGTTTTAGAAAAGTACGAATGTTATTAAGGTAGGCAGTGCAGTAGTTATTAAGGGCGTTATGTAGAATATAGTTAATATAGTTTTAAAACATAGCGGATGCGTTATAGAGGCTAAATAGTATAACTAGTATCTTATAGAGTCCGAACTAGGTAATAAATGCTATAAGCTACTTATAGCCCTTTATAATTTAGATCTAGTTAAACGCAGCAATTATATTAAGTTTAGTAAAGTACTTAGCACTATAAAGTGCGTCAAGTGTCTCGCGGATTAGTAGCAGTAGGTATTAATTCTTAATAGTAACTATATTTAGGCCTTAGTAGTTATAGTAGATTTATATACCGCCGCTAGACTTAGTAGCAAAGAGAAGTAGTACGGCAACTAGTAAGGTTAATTCGCGGATAAAACCCTTATCCAGTATCTTATTAATCCACTTCTTTACACACCTAAGTTTAGTAGGTAAGAGTAGTCTATTTTTATAGTATGGGGCCTAGTTTCCGGGGATGATCTTAATTTTATAGTCTTATGGTTAGTAAGGGGGCAGCTTATCTACGTTTTTAGGGAGGAAGTGCTTAATATATTTACTAAACTTCTTTAGTAGGCGTTATAGAATATTTTCGCGGGTTAATCCTAGTTTGCCTTTTAGGAATTTTTTAATATTAGTGTCGACTATCTTCTAACGTAAAAGCTTGGGTTTAGTTTTTAGATTTATCTTAAGGAAGTTATAGAAATAGGGGGGGAGCACTTTATAAGCTTCCTTTATTATATAGTTGCCTTCTACCAGCTAGCAAAAAGACCTTTTTAATAGGTTCGGTACTTTTATTAGGCCTATAGGCAGCTCTTTAAGTAACTATTAGTGCTTATTTTATTTAACCAGTTCTACTAGCTCTGCTATATAAATCCTTATTACCTTTACATATTTTTATTTACAGAACTAGGTAAAATTAATAGTATAAGTGTATTTAATATCGTCTAGGTTAGGGCGTGTCTAGTTCTCCGGTGCTACGGCTAGGCTAGTATAGCTTAGTTGGCCCAGGGGGGCGGAAATAAGGCGGCGGCCCTATATAGTACGCGCGGGAGACAGGTATAAGGTTAGGCGTTATAGTAGCGCGGTTTCTATTATTTAGGTCTTAGTAGTTCTATAGCTAGTCCTTACTATAACGCGAGCTATAGTATACGTATATAGTATATGGCTTAGTTCTAGGTATTAGGCTAGGCGGCTAGGGTTTAAGTAGTGCCTAGGTTAGGGTTGGATTCTTAGTAGTAGCGGCGTAAAGCGGACCTTCTTCCTTAGTCTTAGCAGGGCTAGCTAGCCTATTATTTTAGTCTTAAGTACTAAGGTAGTCCAGTCTTCTACTATTTTGTTTCTTTATAGCTATACAGGCTCCCCTTTATTAGGAACGTCTTTTATTATTAGGGCTTTATATATAATCCTAGGCACTAGGCTTAATAGTGCTAAGTATCTATATAGGGCGTCCCTACTAACGTTAGTTATCCCCTACGGGAGGTAGTGCCTAAAGTAGTAGTCTAAGTTAAAGCGGATCTTAAGTTTCTTAAAGCTAGGGCAAGGCTTGTGCTTCTAAAGCTAGGGTATACCTAGAATAATTAGGGTAGTAGGCAAGAGTTTAGTAATAAAAAAGAGCATAGCTTTAGTATAGAGGCCGATTAATATTTAGGCGGTAAAGTAATCCGTAATAAGCGAAGTTAGGATACTATTTACAAGGCATAGTAGCCTAAGTGCTAGTAACTTCTTAGTTATAACGTTATACTTTCTTATAATAGACTCTATATTAGCAAATACCATTATAGTACTACCAGAGTCTACTAGGCTTACTATATTAATATAAACTTAGGGGTATAGGTTATATAATAAGGAGAGTTAGGTTTAAATAAGAATTAATTTCTTATTACTATTTACTAATCTAAGATTAAGTAGCAGTTTATTAATAGAAAGGACTAATTAATCTAGTAATAGGGACCTAATCTTCTCGTCTTTCTCCTTATATAGTTTAGACCCTTAGGCGCAACTTAGTCTAAGGGTCTGCCTTTTAATAACTAGGATATAGGGCTATCTTAGCAGAGCGGTCCAGTATCCGTCTAGCTAGCGGTATTGGTCTTAGTTTTAGTTAGGGTATAGGAAAACAATACCTCGCTAACGACGTGGCTATGTTTATATTCGCTAGCGCGAAGTCGCCAATACTAGGCATTATTAACGGGTTAGGCTCTTATATAGGGTATAGTTTAGAGTAACTAAGCTATAGGGTTAAAGGGGGGGGTTATTTGCTATAGCCATAATAGGCTCCGCAGTCGCCGCGTCTATAATAGACTCCACGGTTGCCGCGTCCGCGGTTATTAGTTCGCGTTATTTAATAGGGTAGTATTAGGACTAGGTTTACTATCTTAGTAGGGTTATAGGCGTCCTTCTAGTAGCTAGGTAGGTTATAGGCAAGGTATAGTTTATTATTAACGCGGCGCTTACGCTCCATATTTAAGATTCTATTAAGGTTTATAGGTTCTCTAGTTACTGCTAGGGTTAGGGTTAATATAGGGGCAGGGGCTTAGGTAGGTAGGCGGTGGTTAGCGTTCTTCTTAAGGTTAGTTTAGTATGTATAGTTTATAAGGTTCTTAGCAAATATATCTATCTACTTACTCTAACCTATATAGTCGCTATTATTAATTTTATAGGTAAGTTTAAGTACCAGCTCTTCTATCTTTGGAGAAATAAACTTTTAGAGTAGGTCTACCTTCTATTTATTTATCTTCTTAGCGCGGACTATTAGCTTATTAAGCTCTCCCTTCTAGGACTAGTAATTACGCTCGCCCTAGGGGAAATAGTTAAGCTTATTCTTTGCGACCTAGGTTATATTAAGGACCTTATAGTAGGTAGTAAGGTCTTTAAGCATATCTTCCTTAGTAGGCCATTTTTACGTAGATGTGTTGTTTAGGTTCTTATGTATTAGCTCTAGGCCCTACTTAATAAACTTATAGGTCTTATCCTCTAGTATATCCGAGATATAAAGGATCTAGGACTAAACTGTATTAAAGTAGTCCTAGTTCTAGTTAAAGACTCCCTTAATCTTAATGTGCTAGGTTTTAAAATTAGCTTATTATTTTAGTGGGGTACCTTTTCCGCTAAATATTGGCAGGTCTTTAGATCTCCATTTTTTCTACTAGGTTACTACCATTATTATAGGGGTTAATTGTTTTAGAACGGTAATAGTCTCTGCTTAGGAGTTAATAGTTCCTATTTAGGAAGTAATAAGGGCACTAAGGTTTTTGTTGGCTTTTTTATTAGCGGTGTTTGTATTATATATACACTATAGTTCTGCTTTAATGTTATTAAGAAACTCGTTAGTATAGTTAATAAGGGTAAGGTAAGCTTTGCTAGGCTTAAAGGTTTTAAGGTACAGTAGGGAGCGGCGGATTGTCTACGTAATATTAGGGTATATCTCTATAAAGAGGTCTACAAAGACATCGCGGGGGTTTTAGGTTTTAGCCATTTCGGCATTATTAGTGTCACCTATTTAGGCGCTAGGTAAAAACTAAGGATTATTCTAGGACTATACTAGGGATATATTAGTTTAGTAGAGGCGCGCGTAGGTCGCGATTACTCTAGGGTAAAGGTTAATTGGCTAGGGTATAGGGAATTAGTAATCGCGATAGGGCGTAAATTAAAGATACTACAAACTGTCACAGTGCTGTAATAAAGTAGACTAAATAACTACGTTGTGGTATAAAGAGGGGAAGAAGGTGGAAAGGGGGTATTGTATATAAATAGTAGGGCCGGCCGCTAAGTCGCTAGTGGTGGGCTAGCTAACAGTAGGAAACAGTACGAGACAGTATGAAACAGTATGCGTTAGGTTAGTGCCGTGACATAAACTATTAGATAGTAGGACTGTATAAGGTTCTTAAGAAGATAGGCAATATATATAAAGTAAAGCTCCCAGATTTAATTAAAGTTTACCCTATTTTCTCTCTAGATAAACTACGGAAAGCTATAAATAACCTATTATAGTGGGGTAAAATGGCTTACGCCTAGTGCCTTAGCATTTTCCTGTATATATTAAGCCTTTGGCTTCTCTTCTTCTCTTAATCACGACCTACTAGAATATATTCTTTCCTTTCTTCTTACTAACTACTTTTCTACTAATTAATTATAACTGATAACCGACTAACTAACTAACTAACTAACCGACCGACTGACCGACCGACCGATAGATAGACAGCATTGTGACTTCCTATCTAAGAGTGACCGCGTACACCACCACACTATTACCTAAATAAAAGAATATACCTCCCCTACCAATTTAAGTTAATAGCAATAATAAATAGGAAATTAAAGAAATACTAGCCTATAAGCTTATAAGGGGAATATTAAAATATTATATTAGTTAGAAAGGGTATAACCCAGACCCCACTTAGTACCCTATATAGAACTTTATAGGTAATCCCTATAAGCTTTAAAATTTTTATAGTTATTACCCTAATAAACCCAGACCTTTAAAGTACCTTAACAAGTAAATAGAGTACTAGAATAGTAAAGATAATAAGCTGCCCATTAAGTATAAAGATAAGAATACCTTATAGATATAATATAGACGTATAAAGCTTAAGGGCAGGCTTTTTTAAAGGGGGGGGTAATATTACGGCACTAGTGGAAACTGGTGGATTATAGCTAATAGATATTGGCGGATTATAGCAGACAGTTATAAATAGTTATAAATAATTATAGATAGTTTTATACAGTTTTAAATAGTTGCTGTTATATAACTAGAGGATTATATATAACGTTAAGCGGCGCCGCCCTCCGTCTCCTTTTCTTTCTTTAGTATTACAGTGCTGCAATAAAGTAGACTAAATAACTACGTTATAGTATAAAGAGGGGAAGAAGGTAGAAAGGGGGTATTATATATAAATAGTAGGGCTAGTCGCTAAGTCGCTAGTAGTAGGCTAGCCAATAGTAGGAAATAGTATAAGATAGTATAAAACAGTATACGTCAGGTCAGTGCCGTAATAGTACTCCTCTCCCTTAGATGGTTTAGTCTCTAAACTAAATAAATAACTTAAAAATAGGCAGTGTATAGGGCTGCCTATTTTTTACCGCAAAGATATTAGTTCTGCTTACCGCCCTTAACTAAGCTAATAGCGATTTTCTATACCGGGCATAGAAAATCCTAATTAGTTAGTTTAGTAAGTAAGGTCAGCAAAACTCTATACCACTACCTAAATTAATCCGCATGGCGTTTCTTAGCGAGAATTTTAGCTAATTAGACAACTTTAACTACCGGTTAAAGTTCTATAACATCTTAACCACTATAAATTTTAATACGGTAGTCGACCGCAACCTTAGCGTAACTTTTCCTTATTTTATATCTAGTCTAGGGGTCCTAGCTTCTTAGGGTGTTACTTATAAAAGCGCTATACAGCTTATTTATAACCCTTTAGGTCTTCCTCTAGCTACTAGGTTATATCCTTATAATATTTCTATTTAATCTTATAAGTTAGGCCCTAGGGATCTTTGTTATATATATTAAGGATTTTCTTAAACTTCTATTTATCTTCTATATTGCTATTATTGTCTCTCTCTACTACTTGTCCTTATACATTACAACGCTCTATAGTATTAATATTTGCTTAGCTAGGGATCTCTTTAGTAGCTTAAAGGCGGACCTTAGATATATAAAAGGATTTATTTACTTAGATATAGTCTGGGAGGTTTATTATAACTACCTCTTAGTATACTACGAGTACGGGGTATAGGCCGTCCTATTTATTGTCCCATTTCTTTTTAAGTCTATTTATCTTTATATTTTCTAAGCTAACTATAACTATATCGCCTTTATAGAATAACGCGCTCTTATCCCTATAGGTATTAGTATTATTTTTATAGTATTACTATAAAATCCAGGCTAGGGCCCTAAGCTATATTAATATCTGCTTAAAGCGGTTGGCTATAGAGTCTACGCGGAAGAACTCCTTCTTTACTTATACTAATAGTGTTAGTAGGCGGGGGCTAGTAGGCTTAATTCCGAGGTAAGGGTTAAAGCTATAGTTTGCAAAAAATAGGGAGATACCTGTACTCTTATTAACTTAGTTATTTATAGTAAACTTAGTAAGCGGTAGGTAGTTAACCTAGTTATCCTATATAAAGCTAATAAAAGTATAAAGGTATTTGTTTACGGCAGCGTTAATAATTTCGGTTTAGCCGTCCGTTTTTAGGTACTAGGCTAAGCTTAGTTATAAGGTTGTCTTAAAGCGTTTACTTAGTTATTGCTAGAAATCGCTAATAAATTATATACCGCGATTAGAAATAATTATACTTAGTATACTATAGAGCTTATATACGTTATTAATAAAGCTATTAACTAGCTCCTTTATTAAGAGTCCTATTACTAAAGTAAGGTATTATATTTTAGTTAGGCAGTCCATAATAATAAGGATATATTTATATACCTTACCGTAACATTAGTATACTAGTAGTGTTATAATATAGTTAATTAAAATATCGGTTTATAGGTAGGTAGGTAATTTTAGTAGCTTTAGGAAACTAGGCGGGGTAAAACAGGGGGTCTTAGTATAAAAGTATAGGGCGTAGTCTTTAATAAAGGTAGCTATAAACTAGGAGATTCCTAGCCACTAGTATATTTAGTTTAAGAGGTTAAGAGTCTTAAACCAGCCGGGGTAATTAGTGGGGCCGCTACTATAAGAGTAATAGGTAACTTTTAGGTGGAGGTCTAGGGCGTTAAGGATAAAAAGATGTTAGCGGAAGTAGATCTATCCGTTAATAATACTATATTCTAAGTTATTATAATAGAGTAATTTCCTAATCTTTTTTAGCTAATAGCGAGCTTTCTAATTACGTAGGGCTGCTATTATATCTCTTATAAGTTTATTCTCCTAATATCCTAGCTAAATTAACTTATTTAGTAACTTTTGGCTATTTTAGGGTCTAGAGCGGCTATAAACTCTATATTATTAGAGTTACGGGACTTATATAGTAATTCTTTTAAGATTATAAGGTTAACTTTTTAGGGCGGTATAATAACTTAGGCTCGGTAGCAGAGGCGTTTATTATTAGCGTCCTTAGGCCTTATTTTTAGTAGCTAGCTTAAGGCGTTAGAGAGTATAGCTTTACTATTAGGTCTATATATAATTATAAAGTTAAACTATAAAAGGAACTCTACCTACTAGACTTAGTACTAGTTTAGCTACTTAGTAGTTATAAACGTCTATAGGTTCTTATAGTTGGTAATAATTTTAAATAGCTCCTTAGTCCCTTATAGCTTAGAATGCTATTTCTTTAAAGCCTTAATAATAGCTAAGAGTTTTTTATTATAGATCTTATAGTTATACTCTAGCGTAAAGTACTTTACAGAAAAGAATGCAACCAGTTTTAATTTTCCGTTATTATTATACTAGGAAAGGACTCCGCCGGAAGCCTAATTTAATATATCTATCTTTACCACTATTTTCTTTATATAGTTATAGTATGCTAGTACTAGTACTAAAGTAAAGGCTCCCTTAAGGGCCTTAAATAATTTAGCTTATTTTAGTCCCTATAGCCATCTAATATCCTTCTTTAGGAGTTTTGTTATAGGTGTAGTAATAATAGAGTAGCCTTAGATAAATTATTAGTAGAAGTTCGCAAAGCCGAGAAATTGTTATAGTTCTTTAATTAATGTTGGGTCCTTTTATTTCTATAAGGCCTATACCTTTTTAGGGTCTATAGTTATGCTATTAGTTAAGATAACTAAGCTAAGGTATTTTATTTTAGTAGAGTAGAACTTAGACTTATTAATATTAATTTAAAGTCTAGCATTGCCGAGTCTTTAGATAACTTTATTTATATACTTAGTATACTTAGTATGTATTTTAGAAAAAATAAAGACGTTATTAAGGTAGGTAGTGCAGTAGTTATTAAGGGCGTTATATAAAATATGGTTAATATAGTTTTAGAATATAATAGGTGCGTTATAAAGGCTAAATAGTATAACTAGTATTTTATAGAGTCCGAACCGGGTAATAAATACTATAAATTACTTATAGCCCTCCGCAATCCGGATCTAGTTAAACGTAGTAATTATATTAAGTTTAGTAAAGTACTTAGCACTATAGAGTGTGTTAAGTGTCTTGCGGATTAGTAATAGTGGGTATTAATTCTTAATAGTAACTATATTTAGGCCTTGGTAGTTATAGTAGATTTATATACCGCCGCTAGGCTTAGTAGTGAGGAGGAGTAGTATAGCAGCTAGTAAGGTTGATTTATAGATAAAACCCTTATTTAGCATCTTATTAATCTACTTCTTTATATACCTAAGTTTAGTAGGTAAGAGTGGTTTATTTTTATAGTATAGGGCCTAGTTTCTAGGGGTAATTTTAATTTTATAGTCCTATAGTTAGTAAGGGGGCAGCTTATCTACGTTCTTAGGGAGGAAGTGCTTAATATATTTACTAAACTCCTTTAGTAGGNGTTNTANAATNTCTTTANNGGTTAATCCTNGTTTACCTTTTAGGAATTTTTTAATATTAGTATTAACTATCTTCCGATATAAAAGCTTAGGTTTAGTTTTTAGATTTATTTTAAGGAAGTTATAGAAATAGGGGGGGAGTACTTTATAGGCTTCCTTTATTATATAGTCGCCTTCTACTAGCCAGCAAAAAGACCTTTTTAATAGGTTTAGTACTTCTATTAGGCCTATAGGCAGCTCTTTAAGCAGCTGTTGGTACTTATCTTATTTAACTAGTTTTACTAACTTTGCTATATAGATCCTTATTACCTTTATATCTTTTTATTTATAGAACTAGGTAAAATTAATAGTATAAATGTATTTAATATTATCTAGGTTAGGGCGTATCTAGTTCTCTAGTACTATGGTTAGGCTAGTATAGTTTAGTTAGCCTAGGGGGGCGGAAATAAGGCGGCGGCCCTATATAGTACGCGCGGGAGATAGGTATAAGGTTAGGCGTTATAGTAGCGCGGTTTCTATTATCTAGGTCTTAGTGGTTCTATAGCTAGTCCTTACTATAATGCGAGCTATAGTATACGTATATGGTATATAGCTTAGTTTTAGGTATTAGGCTAGGCGGCTAGGGTTTAGATAGTACCTAGGTTAGGGTTAGATTTTTAATAGTAGTGGCGTAAAGCGGACCTTCTTTTTTAGTCTTAGTAGGGCTGGCTAGCCCGTTATTTTAGCCCTAAGTACTAGGGTAGTCTAGTCTTCTACTATTTTGTTTCTTTACAGCTATATAGGCTCCCCTTTATTAGAAACGTCTTCTACTATTAGGGCTTTATATATAGTCCTAGGCACTAGGCTTANTAGTNCTAAGTATNTATATAGGGCGTCNCTACTAANNTNGGTTATCCCCNACGGGAGGTAGTGCCTAGAGTAGTAGTCTAAGTTAAAGCGGATTTTAAGTTTCCTAAAGCTAGGGCGGGGCTTATGCTTTTAAAGCTAGGGTATACCTAAGATAATTAGGGTAGTAGGCGAGAGTTTAATAATAAAAAAGAGTATAGCTTTAGTATAAAGGCCGATTAATATTTAGGTGGTAAAGTAGTCTATAATAAGTAAAGTTAGAATACCGTTTATGAGGTATAGTGGCCTAAGTGCTAGTAGCTTCTTAGTTATAATATTATACTTTCTTATAATAGACTCTACGTTAGTAAATGCCATTATAGTACTACTAGAGTCTACTAGGCTTACTATATTAATATAAACTTAGGGGTATAGGTTATATAATAAGGAGAGTTAGGTTTAAATAAGGATTAATTTCTTATTACTATTTACTAATCTAAGATTAAGTAGTAGTTTATTAATAAAAAGGACTAATTAATCTAGTAATAGGGACCTAATCTTCTTATCTTCCTCCTTATATAGTTTAAACCCTTAAACGCGACTTAGTCTAAGGGTTTACCTTTTAATAACTAGGGTATAAGGCTGTCTTAGTAGGGTAGTCTAGTGTCCGTCTAGCTAGTGGTATTAGTTTTAATTTTAGTTAGGGTATAGGAAGATAATACCTTGTTAATAATGTGGCCGTATTTGTATTTGCTAGCGTAAAGTCGCTAATACTAGGCGTTATTAATGGGTTAGGCTCCTATATAGGGTATAGTTTAAAGTAACTAAGCCGTAGGGTTAAAGGGGGGAGGTTATCCGCCGCGGCTATAATAGGCTCCGCGGTTACCGCGTTTATAATAGACTCTATAGTCGCTATATCCGTAGTTATTAGTTTATATTATTTAACGGGGTAGTATTAGGACTGAGTTTACTATCTTAGTAGGGTTATAGGCATCCTTTTAGTGGCTAGGTAGGCCACAGGTAAGGTATAATCTATTATTAACGCGGCACTTACGCTCTATATCTAAGATTTTATTAAGGTTTATAGGTTCTTTAGTTACTACTAGGGTTAGGGTTAATATAGGGATAAGGGCTTAGGTAGGTAGGCGGTGGTTAGTATTCTTCTTAAGGTTGGATTAGTATATATAGTTTATAAGGTTTTTAGTGAATATATCTATTTGCTTACTCTAACCTATATAGTCGCTATTATTAATTTTATAGGCAAGTCTAAGTACTAGCTCTTCTATCTTTAGAGAAATAAACTTTTAAAGTAGGTCTACCTTCTATTTATTTATATTTTTAGCGCGGACTATTAGCTTATTAAGCTCTCCCTTTTAAGACTAGTAATTACGCTCGCCCTAAGGGAAATGGTTAAGCTTATTTTTTATAACCTAGGTTATATTAAGGACCTTATAGTAAGTAATAAGGTCTTTAAGTATATCTTCCTTAGTAGGCTATTTTTACGTAAATATGTTATTTAGGTTCTTGTATATAAGCTCTAGGCCTTATTCTCTAGTATATTTAAGATATATAGGATTTAAGACTAAACTATATTAAAGTAGTCCTAGTCCTGGTTAAAAACTCCCTTAATCTTAATATACCAGGTTTTAAAATTAGCTTATTATTTTAGTAGGGTGCCTTTTCCGCTAAATATTAGCGGGTCTTTAGATCTCCGTTTTTTTTGCTAGGTTACTACCGTTATTATAGGGGTTAATTATTTTAAAACGGTAATAGTCTTTATCTAGGAGTTAATAGTTCCTATCTAAAAAGCAATAAGGGCACTAAGGTTTTTGTTAGCTTTCTTATTAGCGGTATTTATGTTATATATATACTATAGTCCTACTTTAATATTATTAAGGAACTTGTTAATATAGTTAATAAGGGTAAGGTAAGCTTTGCTAGGCTTAAAGGTTTTAAGGTATAGTAGGGAGCGGCGGATTATCTATATAATATTAGGGTATATCTCTATAAAGAGGTCTATAAAAACGTCGCGGGGGTTTTAGGTTTTAGCCATTTTGATATTATTAGTGTCGCCTATCTAGGCACTAGGTAAAAACTAAGGATTATTTTAGAACTATATTAGGGACGTATTAGTTTTAGCAGAGGCGCGTATAGGTCGCGATTGCTCTAGGGCGGAGGTTAATTAGCTAGGGTATAAGGAATTAGTAATCGCAACAGGGCGTAAATTAAAGATACTATAAACTATTATAGTGCTATAATAAAGTAGACTAAATAACTACGTTATGGTATAAAGAGGGGAAGAAGGTAGAAAGGGGGTATTGTATATAAATAGTAGGGCCAGTTGCTAAGTCGCTAGTAGTGGGCTAGCCAATAGTAGGAAACAGTACGAGATAGTATGAAACAGTATGCGTTAGGTCAGTGCCGTGATATTTAGCTTTAGATCTTCGTTTATAGACTACCAATTATATAGGCTTACGCGTCCCTCTTATTGTGCTTATACCTTAATTAACTAAGTCGCTAACAAATAGTAGGTTTTAAAGATTATTAATTATAAGGACATTAATAACGAAATATAGTATAAGGTTAAGTAGATAGGCTATAAAGAGACTACCTCGGAACTATTATAGAATTTAAAGAATGCTATAGAAAAGGTATAGGAGTATTAGAGGAAAACGGGTTAGGTAATATTAAGAAAAAGCTAAAGATAAAAGGATTAGTTAAAGGTAATAGATAAACTAGATTATCTAAGGGATCTACTACTAGTATATTAGTTAGTTTTACCTTAACTTAATTAAAGTCCTTTTTAGCCTCCTTAGCCTTAAGTTTAGATAGACCCTACTCTACTAGACGTAACTTCTTTAAGCACACCTTCTTATAAACCTTTATTAGACGGCGTAGGCGAGTATAAGTATCTAGTTACATTAGCATTTTGTTGGGGTGCCAAGATCCTGGAGGCCTCCTGCCAGGATTTTGATTTTCCTAATCGTCCTGGTCGTCCTAACAGGCTCCTGACAGGCTCCTGCCAGGAGCCACCAGGATCTTGATCGTCCTGATTGTCCTGACAGGCTCCTACCAGGATCTTTGATTTTCCTAATCGTCCTGACAGGCTCCTGACAGGAAACTAGTATTTCCTAATTGTCCTGTCAGGTTCCTGGTAGGATACCCCCCCCAAAGCAACACCCTATGCACACCCCTCAAGCCACACTACTAAGGCTCTGCACGAGGCTCTGCACGAAGCTCTACACGAAGCTCTTCACGAAGCTCTACACGAAGCTCTGCACGAAGCTCTGCACGCTAAGCTCTGCACTAAGCTCTGCACGAAAGCTCTGCACGAAGCTCTGCACGAAGCTCTACCCGAAGCTCTACCACGAAGCTCTACACGAAGCTCTACACGAAGATCTACACGAAGCTCTGCGCAAAGCTTCTATACGAAGAGCTCTACACGAAGCCTCTACGTACAAAGGCTCTGCACGAAGGCTCTGCGCGAAGCTCTGCGTCGGAGGCTCTACACGGAAGCTCCGTCATGACACACATTACTATCGGGTCCCGGCTATATTCCCGATAGGCCTACACGTGCCTCTGCCAAGTTATCCCTTAGTAGCCACCTTATTTTTTACCCTTCCTTACATCCTCCCTACCTTAGGAGGCACTAGAACGGCAGCCAGCAGGAGGGACCGTCGCCAGAAACCAGGACGACCCGTTGCCCAGAATGAGATGACCGTCCTAGAGTCAGACGACCCGTTTGAACGACCAGCCAGCAAACACCACAAACGATTTAATTAATTAATCGATCGAATTGAACCAGAGCTTTAATATCGGCCCGTCACCGAATCGAATCAAGGCCTCCTAGGGAGGGCACCCCAGACGACTACCGTTCGAATGTACAGCCAGCGAGCGGCCATAGAGAACGATTCAAATCAATCAGAGCCTTCGATCAGGCCGACTCCTCCCCAAATTAAACCAAACACTAACGCAGGCAGGCAGGCAGGCAGGCAGGCAGGCAGGCAGGTGTAGGTAGGTAGGTAGGTAGGTAGGCAGATAGGTAGGTAGGTAGGCAGATAGGTAGGTAGGTAGGCAGGTAGGAGAGGACCGTCGCCAGAACTAGAGACCGTCGCCAGAACCAGACGACCGTCGCCAGAGCCAGACGATAATCGTTTAAACGACCAGCCGGCGAACACCAACGATCAATTCAATCGATCGATCGAATCGAACCAGAGCCTCGATATTATCCCGTTACCGAATCAAATCGAATCAAGGCCTCTTAGGGAGGCACCCCAGACGACCACCGTTCAAACGTATAGCCAGCGAACGCCCATAGAGAATGATTCGAATCAATACAATCAATCGCAATCGAATTAATACGATCAATCGACCAATCGAATTAAGCAGAGCCTTCGATCGGGCCGACCTCTCCCCCGAATTACAGATACAGACAGGTAGGCATAGACAAGTAGGCACGACAGGCACAGATAGGTAGGTACAGACAGGTAGGCACAGACAGGTAGGCACAGACAGGTAGGACGGTCAGACAGGTAGGACAGGCAGGACAAGCAGGCAGGCAGGTACTAGGCTTAGTTAGGAAATCAGTACACGGCCGGCGGATCATCGGGAACACCGCCAATCGACGGTTTGGAGCCTCTGCAAGAGCCTTACCCCTCGTCTCCTCAATTAATCGCTCAACGCCCGAGTAGACACAGACACAGACACAGACACAGACATAGGTGGTAGGTAGGAAGGATCGATTTAGATTATTTAAATTGCTTAAAGCATCGTGTACATAGAATAGGGCCTAAAATTAACCTAAATTATATATTTTAACTGCTATAAATACTGGAGTATTAATATACCTTATTTTGAAATCTAGAATTTTAATTATTTTAATTATCCTAATTGTCCTAATTGTCCTAATGGTCCTGATGGTCCTGGAGGTCCGTTTAGTCCGTTTGGTCCGGGCGGCCTTCTAATAGGCTCCTAACAGGAAACTAAGTATAAGGGTCTTTTAAAGATCCTGGTAGCCCTAACAGGAGCTATTAGGAGCCTGTCAGTACTATTAGGAGGCATGAACATTTTCCTAATGTAAGCTTTTAGAGCCTAAGATGCCTTATTAGAACGATACTAAACCTTAGTAAGGGCCTTAGCTAGCTTACTTTTTAGTCTTTAGCCGCTACTAATATATAAAACCCTAAGACAAATTAAATAAGGAACTAAACGGTTATAATAAATAATAAAATATATATACTTAGTATTAGAGACGGATTAAACATTATAGAATAACCGTATATTTGCTTATGTATACTTAGTATAAAAAGAAGGTTAACGACTAGACGGAGCCGCGATTATAATATATACTAACTTCTTCTCTATATAACGAGAACAGGACGGTATAACTTTACTAAGTAAAAGAATAAACGTCACTAGCTAGTTATAATGATTAGACGTAAAGGATCTAATAGGAGGTATTAGAAATAATAAAGGTTATTAAATTAAAGATAGGAATGCTATACCTCTAATAAACGACTTAGAGATAAGAGATATCTTTAAGGACAAAGATAAAAAGGAGGAGGATAGTGTTACGGACCTTATATTAACAGTAGTATAACTACTAAAAGGAGATATAAATGGGTTAGTTAAGATAGTATACGAGGCACTAAAACCGATTAAGCTATAAAATAAGGGATAACTAAGTTATATAGCTAGTTATATTATAATTTTGGAACGTAAGAATATAGAAACGTAGAAACGTAACGTATTAACGTACTAATATACTAACGTACTTAGTATATTTCTTAGGCGCAGTATTATATATTTAAAGGACTACAGTCCCTACCTAGATAGTTCTCTTCTTTATAGTAAATCTTAGAATATAATTAGAGTTAATTTATTAGGTAACCACTCTATTAGTTATATTTACGTTATTAACTATTTTATACCTATATACCTAGCCCATTAAAAAGTCTACTATAGTATTTCCTATAAGGCTTTATTATAAGATACGCTACTAAGAAACTTAACTAGGAAAAGTATACCTAGAAAGTCACTAATAGGCTAGGAGCTATACTATAGGCATCGCTAAAGGATATTTAGAGGATTATAAGTAACTACCTAGAAGAATACTGCCTAAAGGCCTAGCCTAGTAAATACGCCCGCCGTATAATGAAGCCTTATAGTAGGAATTACGGTAGACTTATTAATAGGCTAGGTATATAGGTAAATAAGAAGTTAATAATGTAATAATAACTAGTGGAGTAGTTGCCTAATAGATTAACTCTAATTATATTCTAAGATTTACTATAAAGGAGAGAACTATCTAGGTAGGGACTGTGGTCCTTTAAATACATAACCGTACTTCTAAGAAATCCCCTTAGTATATAAGGTACGTATACTCTATCTACTCTATTATAGATCCTGCGGATCCTATAGATTATATAGATTACGTTATATAACCTTAGCTACTATTCCTCGTTATATAGCTCTATTAGCTCTATCCTAGACTATATTTATATTAACTAACTAGCTTCTTCTAACTCCTCTCTAAGTAGTTATAATATTATACTTAAAGCGTCCGTAACACTATCTCCCTCCTCTTTATCTTTATCCTTAAAGATTTAAAATATCTCTAAGTTATTTACTAGAGGTATAATATCCGTCTAATTAATTTAGTTAATATCGTTGCTTATTATACCTAAAGCTCTTTCTACTTCTTTAACCGTTTATTATGCTTATACTATTACTGCAATATTATCTCTTAGTAAGATTATACCGTTTCCGTATTTTCGCTATTTAAAAGAGGGGTTAGTCTGTATTATATTGACGAATCTATCTTTATAATAACCGTCCTTTTACTTAAAGTATATTAAAGCAAATATTTATTTATCCTACGACGTTTGCTCTATCTCTAATGCTAAATATATATAACCTATTACTTTTAATAGTTATCTAGTTCCTTAATTGATTTATTTTAGGGTCTTATATTTAATCTACTGCTACGCGGCTAGATAATAAACTATTTGTTACTCTAGCCGAGTTATATTATTTTTATAATGCTAAATAAGAGGCTGCTAATGCTTAATAACGGGCCCTTAACTCTCGTCTTACTGCGTCCACTTAGTTAATCCGTCTTAAGAAGGTTTATAAGAAGGTCCGTTTTAAAGAGTAGAAACTTATAGAATAAGGTTTACAGAAACTTAGCGATAAAAGAATGGATTTTTTTCTGTCCAAGAGGGAAATAAATCTAAGTAGTTTAGCAACTGCTCTTCTTAAGTCCCCCTTAGGTAACTTATTTTTTAGCGATCCTTTTTTATTAATACTACCTAACCTAATCTCTTCTAATACTTCTATACCTTTCTTATAGCGTTCTTTAAATTCTTTAATAGTTCCTAGGTAGTCTTATTATAGCCTATTTACTTAACTTTATACTATATTTTATTATTAACGTCCTTATAACTAATGATCTTTAAAACTTACTATTTATCTTTTTCTTATCCTCTATACGTGTCTGCTTTATAAACTAGTAGCTTAATATTTCTATATGCTAGCTCTAGCATTGCGATATATTATATAGGGTAGATCTTTATTTTAGCTAATAGGTTTAACTAATAGGTTTAACTTAAACATAACTGGTAAAATCCTTTAAATAATTTTAAAAGGTCCTAGTCTGACGTAGTTTAACTTCTTACTTAGTTATTAACTTTTAAAAATTTTATATAGTAGCTATACTTTATCTCCCTCCTTAAGATCTAGTCCCTTAGATCTCTTAATATTATAGTTCTTTTTTATTCTTCCTTATACTCTCTTTACTAATTCTATAAGGTTTATATAAAGATTTATTAATATCTTTATTCTTTTTTTAGCTGTACTACTTAATTTCTTTACTTATCTTAGTAATAATAATATTCTTAGCTTATATCTATAGTTTGCCTTAAATAGTAATATACCTATTCCTTTCTATGGTGTTGCATTATATATAAACTATATAACTAGTAATAACAATACCCAATTATTCTGTACGTAATTAATATAATGTCTTAGATACTATTCTAGCGTCTAATTTAATCTTTTCATTTAACCGTCTGTCTACGGATAATATGCGGTAAAAGTTACTACTCTAACTCCTTACTCCGCTAAGAATACCTCCTAAAATACTATTACGAATCTTAGATCTCTATCCGATATAATTTTACTTAGTGCTCTATATTTTATAAATACTTCTTTAATATAGATTTTAGCGACATCTTTTACTAAGATTTCTTCTGTATATGCTATAAAGTAGCCCTATTTAGTTAACTTATCTACTATTACTAAAATCGCATTATAATCTTATCTGGTAATAGGATCTCTTAACTTTAGTAACTTAATAATAAAGTCCTATAATATAACCTCCTATAGTCTCTCTAGTATTTTAATAGGTTATAGCCCTCCATACGGCTTATACCTTATTAGTTTATTTCTTTAGTAATCTAGATACTCTTTTATTACTTTTCTTACGATATTTTAGATTCTATTAATAATATATTCTTCCTAAAGTCTTAATACTAAGCCTATTACTCCATTGTGTTCTTAAGTTATTCCCTTATAAAAATCTTCTATAAAATACTCTGCTATGCTTCTTGGAATATACTTTGCCTCCCTATACTTATATAGTATTTCTTCTTTAGGATATTTTAACTGTTCTTCTAGCTATGCTTTAAAGATTCTTTATACCTAAAAGCTTTCTAGTATCTTATAGACTTTTCCTAGTTTGTTATCTTCCTAAGTTACTACTAGTTTAGGGTAATTATATCTAATTAATCTATTCTTATCTCTACGTAATATTGCTCCTAATAGTTTTTTATTATTCTATAGTTTAGCCTTTTTACTAAGTGCATCTGCTCTTGTATTTTTAGTTCCCTTAATATACTAAATCTTAAAATAGTATTCTGTAAGTATCTCTGCCTATCTAACCTATCTTTAATTAAGTTCTTTTGTTATTAGGAACCCCATTAGGTTCTTATAATCCATTTTAACTATAAATAGTTTTTCTACGCCTTATAAGAATGCTCTCTATTCCTTAAATGCTATAACTATACTTAATAACTCCTTGTTATAGACGTTATAGTTTAGTTCTAGTAGTGTTATCTTTCTACTATAATATGCTACTAGATGCTATATGTCCTTATACTTCTATAGTAAGTATGCTCTTAGTATATAGTCTAATACGTCTATTTCTACAACCGTGTCTAATCCTAGTTAATAGATTTTAAGGATTGGCTCCTAAGTAAATAACTCCTTAAGTTCCTTAAATAGCTTCTTTTATTTGTTTTCCTATGCCTATAGTTCCTCTTTCTTTATAAGCCTAGTAAATAGTTTAATGTTTTTTAACTATTATACTATAAACCTTCTATAGTAGTTGCAAAACCCTAAGAATAACCTTAACTGCGTTATATTCTTTAGTTCTTACCAACTTACTATAGCTTTAATCTTCTTTAGGTCCATACTAATATAACCTAGTTTAATAATAAATCTAACGAAATTAGTCTTCCTTGTAAAGAACTCGTATTTTTTAATTGCTACTAGCATCTATTCTTCTTATAGTCTCTTTAAAACCCATTTAACGTATTTCCCGTATTCTTTCTTAGTTATTAAGTAGATAATAATATTATTAAGGTATGCTATAATAAACTTATTAAGGTGTTCTCCTAATACACTATTAATTTATTTCTAAAATGTTGCTAGTATATTTATTAATCCGAATTGTATAACTAATAGTTTATATAGTCCTTCTTTTAATCTAAAGGCTGCCTTCTATTTATTGCCTTCCTTAATTCTAATCTAATGGTACGCCTATCTTAGATCTATCTTTATAAAGATTTGTGTATTACCTATCTAATCTTAAATTTTACTAATTAAGGGTAAAGGATACCTATTCTTCTAAGTAATGCTGTTTAACTGTCTATAGTTAATGCATAACCTAAGTTTTCCGTTTTTCTTTAGTATAAATAGTACTGGATATCCTGCTAATAACTGCGATAGTCTAATATATCCTTTTTATAAGTTTTCTTAGACAAACTCTTTAAGTGCGCTTGTCTCCTCTTAAGTGAGCTTATAGGTTAGAAAGAACTTTAGACTTATTTTTAGTTCTAACTCTATTTTATAGTTCTATGCTATATAATCTGCTAGCTTTTTACTTTCTAGGCTTTATAGTTTCTTGCCATACTTATAGTATCTTTTTAGTATATAACTTAAGCCTTACTTAGTCTCTTTATATATCGCTCCGACTTAGTACTATACTAACTTAGTTTACTGTCGCATCTTATATTATTAAGTATCTTTAATATTAACCTAACCTATAATCTAATTAATTCTTAGATTGTATTCCTATAACTAAGGCATGCCTAATACTGCCTTATCCCGTCCTAATAGTAGGATATTAAAAGATATCTTAATTTGTCTTCCTTTAATGGTTAACTAAATAGGTCCTATTTTAAGATTAATAATCCCTCCTTTATAGGCTATTAGATCTCCTAAAATTATAACTAATAGATAAGGTTGCTCCTTTTATCTATAAGGTAATCCTATTCTTTTAACTACTGCTAGTAAGATATAGTTTTACGTTGCTCTACTATTTATTAGCGCTTTAAACTGTTAATCTTACTAATTAATCCTTAAATTTAGGTATTGTCCTTAAATTCCTTTAAGGGTCTAAGGCTCTACTACTAGCTCCCTTTAGTCCCGTAGGCCTCTACTTTTCCTAACTATTAGCTATTTAATTTTATTATACTTAGCTTACTTTTTAGCTAATGCCTAGTTTGCTTTTTATCTTCTATATACTATAGATATATATTTTTTAGGTATTCCTACTACTATTATTTATCTAAGTATTCTTCTATAAGAAATCTTTTTAGTTAAAGTATTAAGTCTCCTAATTCCTAAGTTTCTACTAGATGCTATCTATATATATACTTAGTATTTCTATACTATTGCTTATCTAGCGCCTAATATATCCTTATAGGGTATTTCCAATTCTTTTCCTTTGGATTTTTATATATTTTATATATATTGTCTACGCATGCGATCTATAATAGCGTATAGTATACTAGGTACTTTAGGTTAACTCTTAACTTATCTTTATCTTTAAGTTTAAACCTTTATTATACTAATCTAAACGTTATAACTTTATTTACAGGTACTAAGATACGTCTTTTGCTTCTCTAGTCCTCTAATTATTCCTCTAGATCCTTTAACGTTATAATTAAGGCTCCTTTAATATGAGTTATAGCCTTCTCTATAATAGGGTGGTCCTAGATAACTTTCTTATCTAACTATATATAGAAATCTTCCTACTTATTATTATGTCTCTGCCTATATTACTTTTAGTATAGCTATTAGAGTGTATATAGCTTGTCCGTAAGGAAGTATCTTCTTATTACTATGTTGTAATAGCCCTTTATATATTGTTCTTTAAACTTAATAAGGATCCCTAAATCCTCTTTATTTTTTAGTTTAGTAAGTTACTTAGCTTTTAGTATGCCTACTCTAGGCCTATTAGTAATTCTTTATATAGGTGCTCTGTCCCTTATACGGCCTAATATACTAGATCTTTTATCTAGTTTCTGTTCTTGCTATACAATAATTTATTGCCTAAATTCTTCTATAGTTTCTTTTGGTTTGCGTCTTATAGATAAATCCTTAAAGTCTTCTTACTTCTTAATTATAGTATTAACATTTTGATCCTATTACTAAGCCTTACTTATAATTTCTTTAATAGTCCTTATTCTGTTACTAAAATTTTGGTTCTATAGGATTCTTAATCCTAAACTTACTTCTATCTTAAGCTTTACTTTAGCCTTAGTCTAACTAGGCTTATTTAGTATTTTTATCTTATTTTAAAAGTCTTAAATTTCACTTATCTTGTCTTAAGAGTCTTATACCTTTAGGAAACTTCGCCCTAAGCTTATTTATATATTACTAAACTAAGCCATTACTCTACTCTATTGGTTATCGTCTATTATAGGTTCTTAAGCTTGTCTTATCTTGTCTTAAGAATCTTAGTTATCTTTTATCTCGTTATAAAAATCTTAAGCCTATAGCCTTTTGCCTTTATTAAGTGCCGAAGTAGTTTACTACTCTACTTTTCTTACGTTGTAACGGAACCTTGTAGCAAGAACTACGATGGGCTCGTTATTGGGCTAGGTATATAGGAAATGCAAGTATAAAAGTCAACAACGTAATAACAACTGGTGGAGTGGTTGCCTAACAGATTAACTCCAATTATATTCTGAGAATTACTATAAGGAAGGAACTATCTAGGTAGGAACTAAGGGTCCTTAAATACACAACCGTACTCCTATAAAATCCTTCTTATACGTAATATACGTCTTATATATAAGGCACGTAAGTTCCTCTTGTTTCTCTCATTTAATATATAGTATATTATATAACCTTAGTTACCATTCCTCGTCATATAGTTCTATCGGCTCTATTTTAAACTATACCTAAATTAACTAACTAGCTTCTTCTATCTCTTCTCCAAGTAGTTATAACATTATACTTAAAGCGTCCGTAACACTATCTCCCTCCTCTTTATCTTTATCCTTAAAAATTTAAAATATCTCCAAGTCATTTACTAAAGGTATAATGTCCGTTTAATTAATTTGGTTAATATTATTGCTTATTATACCTAAAGTAATTTCTTCTTTACACGCCTAACGTCGTGCTCGCATTATTGCTATAATATTATCTCTTAGTAAGATTATACCGTCTCCATATTCTCGTTATTTAAAAAAGGGGTTAGTTTATATTGCGTTAGCGAACCCATCTTCGCAATAACCGTCCTCTTACTTAGAGTATACTAAAGCAAATATTCGTTTGTCTTGTAACATTCGCTCTACTTCTAATGCTAAATATACGCGACCTATTACTCTTAATAGTCGTCTAATTCCCTAATTAATTTATCTTAGGGTCTTATATTTAATCTACTACTGCGTGGCTAGATAGTAAACTATTATAAGCCCTTACTAAGTTAGAACGTTCCCATAATACGGAACAGAAGGCTTTAGATACTTAAATTACGGCATCTACTTATCTACTTCGTCTTAAGAAGGTCTATAAGAAGGTTTGTTCCAAGAAGTGAAAACTTATAAAATAAGGTCTACAGGAACTAGGTAATAAAAGAACGGATTCTCCTCTAATAGAGAAGGAAATAAATCTAAGTAGTTCAGCAACTACTCTTCTTAGGTCCCCCTTAGGTGACTTATTCTTTAGCAATCCTTCTTTATTAATGCTACCTAACCTAATCTCTTCTAATACTCCTATACCTTTCCTATAGCGTTCTTTAAATTCTTTAATAGCTTCTAGGTAGTCTTAGTGTAGCCTATTTACTTAACCTTATACTATGTTTTATTATTAACGTCCTTATAACTAACAATCTTCAAAACTTACTATTTGTCTTCTTCCTGTCCTCTATATATGTCTACTTTATAGACCGGTGGCTCAATATTCCCATATACTGGCTCTAGCATTGCGATATGCTATATAGGGTAGATCTTCATTTTAGCTAGTAGGTTTAACTTAAACATAACCGGTGAAATCCTCTATATAATTTCGAAAGGTCCTAGTCTAATATAATCCAATTTCTTGCTTAGTCATTAACTCTTAAAATTTTTATATAGTAGCTATACTTTATCTCCCTCCTTAAAATCTGGTCCCTTAGATCTCTTAGCATTATAGTACTTTTTTATTCTCTTTTATACTTTCTTCACTAATTCTATAAGGTTTATATAAAGATTTATTAATATCTTCATTCTCTTTTTAGCTATACTACTTGTTTTCTTCACTTACCGTAGTAACAACGATATTCTTAGCTCGTATCTATAATTTGCCTTAAATAGTAATATACCTATTCCTTCTTAAGGTGTTATATTATATGCAAACTATATAACTGGTAATAGTAATACCCAATTATTCTATATATAATTAATATAATGCCTTAGATACTATTCTAGCGTCTAATTTAATCTTTCCGTTTAACCGTCTGTCTATAAATAATATGCGGTAGAAGTTACTACTTAAACTCTTTACTTCGCTAAGAACACTTCCTAAAATATTACTATAAATCTTAGATCTCTATCTAATATAATTTTACTTAGTACTCTATATCTTATAAACACTTCTTTAACGTAGATTCTAGTGACATCTTCCGCTAAGATTTCTTCTATATATACTATAAAGTATCCCCACTTTATAAGCTTATCTACTATTACTAAGATCGCGTTATAATCTTGTCCGGTAATAGGATCTTTTAATTTTAGCAACTTAATAATAAAGTCCCATAATATAACCTTTTATAGTCTCTCTAGTATTTTAATAGGTTATAGCCCTCTATATAGCTTATGCCTTATTAGTTTATTCCTTTAGCAATCTAGATATTCCTTTATAATCCTTCTAGCTATCCTCTAAATTCTATTAATAATGTACTCCTTTTAGAGTCTCAACACTAAGCCTATAGCTCTATTGTGTCCTTAAGTTAGTCCCTTATAGAAGTCCTCTACAAACTACTCTGCTATACTTCTTAGGATATACTTTACTTCTCAATTTTCGTATATATCCGTCTATAGATCTTCTAGCTATACTTCTAGAATTCTTTATACCTAAAAGCTTTCTAGTATCTTGTAGACTTTCTCTAGTTTATTATTTTCTTAAGTTGCTGCAATTTTTAGATAATTATACCTAATTAATCCGTCTATATCTTTTCGCAATAAAGCCCCTAATGGCTTTTCCTCATTTTATAGTTTAGCTTTGCGGCTTAAAGCATCTACCCGCGTATTATCTGTACCCTTAGTATACTAAATCTTAAAATAGTATTCCGTAAGCATCTCTGCCCATCTAACCTATCTTTGGTTAAGTTCCTTTGTTATTAGGAATCCTATTAGGTTCTTATAATCCGTTTTAACTATAAATAGTTTCTCTATACCTTATAAGAATGCTCTCTATTCCTTTAATACTATAACTATACCTAATAACTCCTTATTATAGATATTATAGTTTAACTCCGGTAGTGTTATCTTTTAACTATAATATACCACTAGGTACTATTTATCTTAATGCCTTTATATAAAGCACGCCCCTAGTATATAGTCTAATGCATCTGTTTCTATAACCATCTCTAGTCCTAGTTAATAGATCTTAAGAACTAGCTCCTAGGTAAACAACTCTTTAACTTTTTTAAAGAGTTCTCTTTACTCTTCCCCCTATACCCATAGTTCTTCTTTCTTTATTAACCGCGTAAATAGCTTAATATCCTTTAACTACTGCGCTATAAACCTTCTATAGTAATTACAAAACCCTAGAAACGATCTTAACTGTATAACATTCTCTAGTTCCTACTAATTCACTATAGCCTCGATCTTCTTTAGATCTATACTAAGTTGGCCTAGTTTAATAATAAATTTAACAAAATTGGTCTTCCTAGTAAAGAACTCGCATTTCTTAATTGCTACTAGCATCTGTTCTTCTTATAGTCTCTTTAAGACCCATTTAATGTGTTTTCCGTATTCTTCCTTAGTTATTAAGTAGATAATAATATTGTCGAGATATACTATAATAAATTTATCCAAGTATTCTCCTAATATATTATTAATACGCTTTTAGAACATTACTAATGCGTTTATAAGCCTAAATTGTATAACTAATAGTTTATACAGTCCTTCCTTTAACCTAAAGGCTGCCTTTTATTTATTACCTTCCTTAATCCTAATCTAATAGTACGCCTATCTTAGATCTATCTTTATAAAGATTTACGCATTACCTATCCTATCTTAGATTTCGCTAATTAAGGGTAAAGGATACCTATCCTTCCTAATAATGCTATTTAACTATCTATAGTTAATATACAGCCTTAGTTTACTATTCTTCTTTAGTATAAACAGTACTAGATAACCCGTTAATAACTATAATAGTCTAATATATCCCTTTTATAGGTTTTCCTAAATAAACTCTTTTAACGCTTTACCTTCTTCTTTAGTAAGCTTATAGATTAGAAAAAACTTTAGACTTATTCCTAGTTCTAATTCTATTTTATAGTCCCATACTATATATTTTAACAGCTTTTCACTTTCTAGTAACTATAGTTTCTTGCTATACTTATAGTATCTCTTTAGTATATAACTTAGTCCTTTTTCTATTTCTTTATAGGTTACTTCTACTTAGTACCATACCAACTTAGCTTATTATCACATCTTATAGCGTTAAGTATCTCTAATATTAACCTGTCCTATAATCCAATTAATCCTTAGATTATATTCCTATAACTAAGGTATACCTAATACTACCTTATCCCGTCCTAACGGTAGGATATTAAAAGACATCTTAATTTATTTTCCTTTAATAGTTATTTAAATAGGTCCTGTTTTAAGATTAATAATCCCTTCTTTATAGGTTATTAGATCTCCTAAAATTATAACTAATAGGTAAAGTTGCTCCTTTTATCTATACAGTAGCCCCATTCTCTTAACTATTACTAATAAGATATGGTTTCGTGTTACTCTACTATCTATTAGCGCTTTAAACTACTAATCTTACTAATTAATTCGTAAATTTAGGTATTGTCCTTAAATTCCTTTAAGGGTTTAAGGCTCTACCACTAGCTCCCTCTAATCCTATAGGTCTCTACTTTTCCCAACTATTAGCTGCTTAATCTTAGTGCACTTAGCTCGCTCTTTAGCTAATGCCTAGTTCACTTTTTATCTTTAATATACCATAGATACATATTTTCTAGGTATTCCCACCACTATTGTCCATTTAAGTATTCTTCCGTAAGAAATCTTCCTAGTTAAAGTACTAAACTTCCTTCCTCTTAGACCTCTGCTAGATACCATCCGTGTATATATTTAGCATTCCTATACTATTACTCGTCTATTATCTAGTATATCCTTATAAAGTATTTCCAATTCTTTTCCTTTAGATTCTTATATATTTTATATATATTGTCTACGCACGCAATCCATAATAATATATAGTGTGCTAGGTGCTTTAGGTTAACTCTTAGTTTATCTTTATCCCTAAGTTTAAACCTTTATTATACTAATCTAAACATTATAACTTTATTCACAGGTACTAAGATACGTCTCTCGCTTCTCTAGTCCTCTAAACATTCCTTTAGATCCTTTAACGTTATAATTAAGGCTCCTTTAATATACGTTATAGCCTTTTCTATAATTAGGTGGTCCTAGATAACTTTTTTATCTAACTATATATAGAAATCTTCCCACTTATTATTGTGCCTTTACCTATACCACTTTTAGTATAGCTACTGGAGTGTATATAGTCTATTTATAAGGAAATATCTCCTTATTACTGCATTGTAATAGCCCTTTATATATCGTTCTTCGAACCTAGTTAAAATCCCTAAATTCTCTTTATCTTCTAGTTCGGTAAGCCACTTAGCTCTTAATATGCCTACTCTTAGCCTATTAGTAATTCTTTATACTAATACTCTGTCCTTTATACGTCCCAATATACTAGATCTTTTATTTAGTTTCCGTTCTTACTATATAATAATTCTTTACCTAAATTCTTCTATAGTTTCTTTTAGTTTGCGCCTTACGCTCTAATCCTTAAAGTCGTCTTACTTCTTAATCTTAGTATTAACTTTTTAATCTTTAGTCTGAACACTTTATTTAACTAGTAAATCTTTTAGGTCTATATATTTGTCTCTTAGGCTAATTACTATTTATACCGTAGATTCTCTAATCTATAAAGAAGCTCCTTGCCTCTTATCTATAGGTATCCTAATTTATACCCTAAATTCTTAACTCCTTAGATTCTTTAATCCCGAGCTTACTTCTAACTTAAGCTTAGCCCCTACCTTAGTCTAACTAGGCTTAACTAGTGTCCTTATCTCGTCTTAAGAGTCCTAGATCTTACTTATCTTATTTTAAGAATCTTATATTATTAGGAATTCTTATCCTAAGCTTATTCGTATATCTTTAAACTAAGCTATTACTCTACTTTATTAGTTTCTGTCCGTTATAGGTCCTTAAGCTTACCTTATCTTGTCTTAAGAATCTTAGTTGTCTTTTATCTTATCTTAAGAATCTTAAGCCTTTAGCCTTTTGCCTTTATTGAGTGCCAAAGTAGTTTGCTATCCTACTTCTCTTATATCTCGCGAAGCGATAAACATTATATCTAGTGGGGTTTTAATCCCTACTAATATTCCCTATTCTATAGTGGAATTATCCTCTACCTCTAGTATAACATCTCTAAGGTTTACTTACTCCTAGTAAGCGGCCCTTATTACCTCATCGTTACGGAATATTTCGCTTAGGTTAAATTTATTGTCCTTAATATCTAATCTGCGAACTAGTTCATTAGTTCCTCTATATCCTATAGGTGCTAGCTCTTATAGCCAATAGCTTACGCCGTACTTAGCGTCCTTATAAATTTAGTATGCGTTATTATAATAAAACGCAAAACTTCTAATTAAACATTCTTTTATTCCTCGTAGTATATTATTATCCCTCTATACGTATATATTATCTACTAGTCTTATGCCTTTTACTATATAGTAACTCTGCCCACTCCTATAGTCTCTAATATAATAACCCTGTTTTCTATAATTTATATAAGCTCCTTTTTTAAACCATTTCTCTTATTATAGAGTCCGCCTAAATGTCTTCTGCTATTAAGATCCCTAATTCGGCCTCTGCTTCTTAGACCTTTAATTACTTAATTCTTATCCTCTAGGTTTCTATAGTTTGCTCCCTCTCTTATAGGCTTCTTTGGTACTACTTAGGTCTATTAGCTCTGCGCCATACTATAGTTTTTAACTTAGCTTTTATTATTGTATACTTTACGCCTTATATAACTATAAAACTCTATCCTAGCCTCTTTTAGCCTATTCCCTTTAGTAGATCTAATTATTAATCTTAATCACCTAATCTATTAGTTCCCTTAGGGTATCCGCATCTTCTATTAAAATAATTGCGTCCTAGACTTTAGCCTTAAGTCCCTATTTATACTGTGCTATAAGCGCCCTATTATTTTACTCTACTTATATTGCTAGTGTCTGGAACTATATTATATACTTAATTGCTAAAGTTCGTTATATAAGGTTCTAAAGTTTTCTTTCTACTATAGTTATTTCTTCCAGGTCTCTAAATATCTACGTTAGTTATTCTATAAATCCTTCCTAACTTAAGAACATAAATTACATATCTTAGTTAGTGGTTATTATCCCGTTCGCCTATATCTCCGTAAGATAAGGTTTAAACTACTTAAGTGCTTTTCTTAATAAAAATAGTCCTATATAGGCTATCCAATCCACGGGTATAGGTAATTTTGCTCCCTTCTATAAGACCTTAAAGTGCATCTATATAAGGAATCCTTTAAGCTTTAACCTCTCTCCTATAAATCTCTTAATTAATAGTAGCTTAATCTTTACTGCTCCTATTCCGTTAAGTCTTTCTTCTAATACTATATTATTAGCTATTAGCTAGTTAACTATTTCCTATAGCTATCTAACCATTACAGGTTACTATAAGTCAGTATCCGCTATACTGGTATCACCTCCTGTCCCTAAAGTAGTTGCTGCCGTCAATAGCATTATAGTAGCTGCTTTTGGTGGTATATTGTTCAACTTCTTATATTAATACTATAATTGAGTAGTAATTATATAACGGAACCTTATAGCAAGAACTACGATGGGCTCGTTATTAGGCTAGGTGTATAGGAAATATAAGTATAAAAGTCAACAACGTAATAATAACTGGTGGAGTAGTTGCCTAACAAATTAACTCTAATTATATTCTAAGAATTACTATAAGGAAGGAACTATCTAGGTAGGGACTAAGGGTCCTTAAATACACAACCGTACTTCTATAAAATCCTTCTTATACGTAATATACGTCTTATACATAAGGCACGTAAGTTCCTCTTATTCCTCTTATTTAATACGTAGCACATTATATGACCTCGGTTACTATTCCTCGTCACATAGTTCTATCGGCTCCATTCTGGACCGTGCCTAAATTAACTAACTAGCTTCTTCCGTCTCTTCTCTAAGTAGTCGTAATATTGTACTTAAAGCGTCCGTAACATACGTCTTATAAAGCAATAGACATTATATCTAGTAGGGTCTTAATCCCTACTAATATTCCCTATTCTGTAGTGGAATTATCCTCTACCTCTTATATAATATTTTTAAGGTCTATATACTTTTAGTAAGCCGCCTTTACTACCTTATCGTTATAAAATATTTCGCCTATATTAAATTTATTGTCCTTAATATCTAATCTATAAACTAGTTTATTAGTTCCTTTATATTCCGCTAAATATAGCTTCTATAGCTAATAGCTTACGCTATACTTAGCGTCCTTATAAATTTAGTATATGTTATTATAATAAAACGCAAAGCTTTTAATTAAACATTCTTTTGTTCCTTGCAGTATATTATTATCCCTCTATATATATATATCGTCTACTAGTCTTATTCCTTTTACTATATAGTAACTTTAACCACTTTTATAGTTTTTAACGTAATAACCCTGTTTTCTATAATTTATATAAGCTCCTTCTTTAAACCATTTTTCTTACTATAGAGTCCGCCTAAATGTCTTCTGCTGCTAAGATCTCTGGTTTAGCCTCTGCTTCTTAGACCTTTAATTACTTAATCCTTATCCTCTAGGTTTTTATAATTTCTTATTTTATCTTCTAAATTCTTTAGTACTACTTAGGTCTATTAGCTCTGCGCCATACTATAGTTTTTAACTTAGCTTTAGTTATTGCGTACTCTACGCCTTATAAAACTATAAAACTCCATTCTAGCCTCTCTTAGCCTATTCCCTTTAGTAGATCTAATTATTAATCTTAATTACTTAATCTATTAACTTCTATAGGGTTTCCGCATCTTTTATTAGGATAATCACGTCTTAGACTTTAGCCTTAAGTTCTTACTTATACTATACTATAAGCGCCTTATTATTCTACTCTACTTATATTGCTAATATTTGGAACTATATTATATACTTAATTACTAAGGTTTATTGCGTAATATCTTAGAGTTTTTTTTTACTATAGTTACTGCCTCTAGGTCTCCAAATATTTATATAAGTTGCTTTATAAACTCTTCCTAGCTTATAAATATAAACCGTACTTCTTAATTAGTGGTCGTTATACTATTCGCTTATATTTCCGTAAGGTAAGGCTTAAACTATTTAAGTGCTCTCCCTAATAGGAATAGTCCCGTATATACTATTTAATCTATAGGTATTAGTAATTTCGCTTCTTCTTACGTTACCTTAAAGTATATTTGCGTAAGGAATCCTTTAAGTTTTAATCTTTCTCCTAAGTATCTTTTAATTAATAGTAACTTAATCTTTGCTGCTTCTATCCCGTTAATCCTATTTTCTAATATCGCATTATTTTCTATTAACTAGTTAACTATCTCTTATAACTGTCTAACTGTTATAGGTTGCTATAAGTCAGTGTTTGCTATACTAGTGTCGTTACCTAACCTTAAAGTAGTTGCCGCCGTCGATAGTGTTATAGTGGCTGCTTTTAGTGGTATATTATTCAACTTTATTAATACCGTAATCTTAGTAGTAAATATATAACAAAGCCTTATAGTAGGAATTACGGTAAACTTATTAATGGGCTGGGTATATAGGTAAATAAGAAGTTAATAATGTAATAATAACTAGTGGAGTAGTTGCCTAATAGATTAACTCTAATTATATTCTAAGATTTACTACAAAGGAAAGAACTATCTAGGTAGGGACTGTGGTCCTTTAAATACACAACTATACTCTTAAGAAATCCCCTTAGTATATAAGGTACGTATGCTCTATCTACTTTATTACAGATCCTGCGGATCCTATAGATTATATAGATTACGTTATATAACCTTAGCTACTATTCCTTATTATATAGCTCTATTGGCTCCATTCTAAACCATACCTATATTAACTAACTAGCTTCTTTTAACTCCTCTTTAAGTAGTTATAATATTGTACTTAAAGCGTCTGTAATACGCCGCGAATAGTTGCTAGTAGTGGCCTAGCTACTTATAGGCATAAGAAAGATAAGGCAATAGTATAGTATAATAGGCGAAGCCTACTACTACTAGAGCTATAAGGCCCTAAAGAATAGACTTAAGAAGATAATAGAGAAATAAGGAAGAAATAACTAGCGCTAATTCTTAAAAGAAACTACCTTAAACCTTACTAAACTATATAATAAGGGACTTTAGCGTATATTAAAGTGGAGTAGGTAGGCCGCTAAAGAGACGCTAGGGGACCTTTATCTACCTATACTCCGCTAAATAGAATAGGATTAGTATATAAATAATAATAAAGGAAAAATTAAAATACTAGTAGAGAGGTTTTTTCTAGGTATGGGCTAAGCAAACCTATAGGATATTAGTAGCCTACCTTACTCCCTACCTATTAAAATAAGCTATATAATATTAGTAAAAGAAATAAAAGACGCTATATAAAAGCTCTTTACTAGTAAAGCGCTAGGGCTAAATAAGATTATAAATAAGGCAATTAAAGCTATGGTAGAAGTAGTAGTAATACTTACTAAGGCTATAACCACCTATCTCTAGAGAGGCGAACTACCTAAATACTTTATAGCAATAACTATAGGTATCCTATAAAAGGTAAAGAAAAAAAACCACTTCCTTTTAGAAAGCTACCGTCCAATTACCCTAAAAAAAATACCCTAGGAAAACTCCTAGAAAAGATAGTTATAGAATGTATATAAGAAGTAGCAGAAATATAGGAGATACTACTATAGATACAAATAAGCGTAAGAAAGAAATAATTAACCCTTTTAGCCTTTTCCTTAATTACCTCTAATATCTAAGTAGTATAGTAAGCTTACCTAGGATATATTATATCTATACTAAGCCTAGACCTAAGCAGAGCCTTTAATAATATATTATATAAGACTTTTATAGATCCTAAGAAATAAGGGCCTACTAGACTAGATAATTAAGTTTATCTAAGTATTCCTAATAGGGTATACTACTAAATTTGTAATTAAGGGCTATAAAAGTAAGCTAATACCTATACCTATAGTGATTACCCCTATTACTAATCCTATTCCTTTTCTTTATATCTAAATTATTAGAGACATATAATAATAGCTAGGAGATAATAGCCCTAAGATTTATAAATAATATAAACTTAATTATATAGGGAAATATAGTAGTAGAAAACTACATTAGGCTAAACTAGGCGTATAATAGGTGTATTATATAGGCAAAGTAATACGGCGCTAAATTTATACTAGATAAATACTAGCTTATCTACTTTATAAGGAAAAGGAGGGCAAGTAGCAACCTAGCCTTAATAGTAAATATCTAGGGCTGTAAAATAAAACTAGAAGCTACCCTTAAGGTCCTAGGAATCTAGGTAGATTTTAAACTAAATTAGAACGAGTATATTATACAGGCGACCTATAGGGGAGTAGCAGTATTCTTAGTAGTTTTACAAATTACTGCCTTAATATAGTGACCCTCTTTTAGATATATACGTCTACTATATATAGCAGTTATAAGGCTAATAATACTATATAGCTCCTAGATCTAGGGCCTAGAACTAAGCGGTAAGGGGTTAATAAAAAGCCCCCTAGCGCTACTAGCTAAGATATAAAACTAATGCCTATATAAAGCTATAGGGGCCTATAGGAGAATACTACGCGCTATACTAGAACGCGAAGCAGTAGTTCTACTACTAGACCTATATATTGACATAACTGCTATATAAATAGTAGTTATAGTATAAGACTACCTAATAGAAGAAAAGATACGTTAAACTTTAAAATGTATATAAGAAATGGAATATATATACAGAGCGAGGGCCCCCTAAAGGAGTAAGCTCTTAAACTCTTAAGAGAGAATTTGTTGGTTAATAAGGAGCAGTATGCCTACCCGTGCGCGTAGTATACGTACCATCGGTCCCCCAAGGGTCTGATTTATAAGATATAGTTAAACCTCCTTAATATAATATGGGGTATATAACGATATCCTCCGCATTACGATCTACACCCCTTAATTAAGCCTTTTTTGGTGTAATATTACGATAATCTGACTTTTGACAATATCGCTAAACACCTACCACTAATATTAGTAGAGAATTTGTATGGGAGAGGGCCCTATTTGGCCCGTGAAGTAGATATCCTAAGCCTTTTTAGGTATTAAGCTCCTCTTTTTCCTATTTACTTACCTAACACGTGACTCTTAATATAACAATATTACTGGCACTACGGTATGCTCGGCCGAACGAACGGTATCGTATTAAAGAGATTTAACTGTAAAAGCAAGGCGGGGACTATACGTAACCGAAAGCGGCAGGTTCCTTAGCGCGTACGTTCGTTGATGTACTGACCAGACTTAAATTCAATGGGCTTATTTTTTTCTAAGCTCATTGGGCTGTACCCACGAAAGCCGTATTAATATCTGTTCAAACTACCCCATCTTCTATAGAGGCGATCTGTAGAGTCATAAATGGCAGTAGATCTAAGCACGAAACAGTCTCCTAATTCTCCCTGCTACACTCTGTTCAACCGCCAATAATCGAACGGCTCATATTTCAGGCTCTCAGCCGCTTAACTTATCTTGGCAAAGTTTGCCAGCTCATGCTTCAAAGCGGCCCTAACTGCGCCCCGCACCTCTTCACAGTGTTACTACTTTTTCCATCCCAACCTAGGTGTACTATAGTTTTGGAATATAATTCCTAGCAGCTATTACTGGACTCAAGAATATTGACTGCCTTCCGAAATCAGATTGAGATTACCAGGAAAATGTCTCGCATGTTTCGTAATGGACAAACCATTGCTAACCAAAAAGACGATGGAAGGCTGTGGTCCAGGACTCCCATGCAGAAACTTCGTTCAAGGGTAGACGCACAAGTCTATCTAGGCGACCTCATTAATGCGTTATGTGAGTTTTTAGTGTATTAGATTATAAAGACGGAGCTCTTAGCCTAACATCAAAAGACAAAAAGGTGCTCCGGAACGAACTGAAAAAGGATTGTGGAAGCATTAATAAGAGAGGTCGCTAATTCTGTGCAAGACATCCAATCCGAGAACCATACGCTCTCTCAAGAAATTGTGGAGTTACGCCAAAAGCCCAATATGGTTGTCGGTAGTACGGCATGGCCAGTAACCCTGCGAATGGTTCTCATGATGCGAATCATGGAAGCTAACTTCGGAGCATCCACTCTAAACAGCAGCAACAACCCCCCCGTTCCTACACTGGAACGTGTCCCCCCAATTCCTGCTGGTGCACTCGATATTACTTTAACTCCAGATCAGGCTCACCAACTCGGACAACTTCTTCCGGATAGGGCGACGTATGGCGACCTTTACAGTGAAATTTACATTCAGACATGCACCAAGTGTTTCAAACCCCGATTGAAGGTTAAAAAGTCCAATACTTTTGCTCTTTTTCATGACTTGGACGAATATCCCAAGCTATGTAATGTGCACCTTGGAAACGTATGCTCAGCATGCGGTCTCGAAACTCTTCTTGAGGCTATTTGGCGTGACTGGTGGCGTGACCTAGGGAATATGAAGTGGCTAAAGCATGTCTGGGATCAAAATTGCCCTTCTTGGATTCCCACCGAAAAGAAGCTAGAGAAAGTCTTGAATTACTTTGGGTGTCGGGACGTAAATGATAAGGATGAATATGTAAAGAAGTATGCTGTTTGCTATCTTCCTCTTGCGTATGAAGCTCACTGTCCTAGCTTCAAAAAGGCTCGCAAATATCGGCAAGCACTTCGAGATCTCGATCCACGGCCAGATTCGAAAGCGCTAGATGTGGCTGCACAACTTCACGCGCACCTCATCAAGAAAGGTTACATGAGAAACTTCTTCGATGTCACGATCGGCCGACCAATATCCGAATTCGAAAAAGTACCTGAATTTAATCCCGGACCTATCATCCTGAGCAAGATCGATGACTTAACAATTCCCATCTTCTCGGGACTTTTCGAACGGCAGCATATTCCGAAGGAATGCATAGTGTGCGTTGAAGAAAAGTATGAGATAGATTATGGAATACTAGAACAATGGGAACAAGATTGTGCTGGATACACTGGACCGTGGATGTGGAGTATGTTAGAGTATCCTAATAGTGCGATACAAAGTTGCGATCACGATTTCGACGTCTGTCGAGCCTGTACTGCTAGACATATTTCTACATCGCTTGAAAGCGGTGACGTCAACCAGGTGACATGTGCTCAGTGTAACAGAGTTCTGAACTACGAGGATATCCGGAACCTCACAGAGCCCGAAACTTTCGAAAGGTCACGAAATATATTAACAGAATCTAGAACGCTAATCACCTATGCTAATACGCGCCGTAGATACGATAAAATCCTCCTTCGGCGAGCTCTCTCTTCCGAGCCGAATTTTCGCTGGTGCTTATCGAGTACATGCGAAAATGGCCAAGTGTATGATAACGTCGATCCTTCTTTTGCAGCAGTACGCTGTGAGGAGTGTGGGTTTATGATGTGCTTTACGCATCAACAGCCCTGGCATACGGATATTACTTGCACTGAATTTGATAATTCACGCTTGTCTGGCGATCCGAATTATGCACAGACACAGAAATGCATATTGGGAACCACCAAAGGGTGTCCAGAATGTGGAGTCAGGATTACGAAGGGAAACGGTTGTTTTCACATGACATGTAAGATACCTTTTGATGTCAAAATGACTTTACCCACGCCTTTCTGATCATAACGTATATTTAACCAACACATGAGCCGCCACCATAAAGTATACATCTAATTGCCGTAATTTACAGGCCGGTTTTGTAATCATGAATTCTGCTGGGAGTGCCTGGCCGACTGGAAAGGCGTCCGGAAAAGTTCCCAAGCCCATAGCGTCGAATGCTATTTTCGCAACAGCACAGTCCATCCAACTGGCATCGCAGGGAACAATCTGCAAATAGCGTTACAGCAAGCACATGGATGAGCTTCTTGAATAAGGCTTTTCTAAAGGCTTTCACGAACACAACAGGGGAGCTAGATTGCAAAAATGTGTTGGCCTGGCGTCGATCACTACGTACCTTTGACCCACCCACTTCGTGTATTTAATAAGGCTCTGGAGCCTCTCGCAATAAACCGGAGTTCTTTTTAATCGTCCTGTTCGGCAGTTATAAGCCTAGGTTATTTACTGTTGGTATGACTTTTACAACGTGCAGAATACATATATCACAATGATATGTACTATGCGGTGTTGTAGATGGATGATTTTTATTCTCTAAGATCTACGCGTCGCGAGAGGTAAGGCTTATTGCGTGTTCTCCTGTGACCTTTATCAACCAATTACGATTTTCCATGCCCGGCATGGAAAATCGCCATTGGCTCGCTTACCACTAGCGCCTTAGCCGCCCTTATGATGTATCTAATACTTCTAGCTACACTAGGAATACTTTAGAAAACGTGAAGATCCGGTATCCTACAACTGTATAATTTAAAAATCCATATACGCACTTCTCCTTCCTTCCTTTCTTACTATTATAGTATAGGTTATAATAGTACTAGGTAGTGTTATAGGTGCAGGCAGATTGCTATAGGTTGCCATAGATTACTATAGATTGCGGTTACGTAACACAGAGATCGTATATACCCTCTTTGCTATATTTACACGTTAATTAACTAGGTTACTAATATAGTGCGTTTTACCCATTCCACTGTCTTTAACTTAATTCGGTTTATATTAATAAGTCGCTTAAGGGCTAATAATAGTTTGCTTTTAGTTATAGCGTCTATAGGGTTACTGTCTCCGTTAATCTATTTAACTTCCGCTATTTCGCGTCTTTTATATAACTAGCGTAGGCATATAATATTAATTATAAGTTTTTTCTCTTATATAGTTTCTAGTTTAATAAGGCATTTATAAATTAACTTAGAATTAGTGCAAAGAATAAGCGGGAGGCTAATGTTAAGTTATAATTTAATTATGGCCTTAATTACAGCGCCGATGTTAAAACTATAGGCTATAGTATATAATTCGGAGGCTAGTACGCTTTTAGTAATTCTCTTATACTTAACTAAGGACTAGTGGATAATATTCGCCTTATTTAATAAGTTTGCTAGTACTAGGATATATCCAATCTATAATAAGAGGTCTTTATTATTTGCGAATAAGGAATTAGTAAATATAAGTAGTTAAAGTGTCTTTATNTTAAGNTTAANAAAGCTTAAGCCTNTTATTNAGTTCTTAATTTNCNACTANATTCTCTTATTAAGTAGTTTTGCGTCTTTTTTATTAGGGTTAATTACCTAGGCAGCGTAGGATAAATTAAAAGAAGCTTTAGGCTGGCATACGGACGCAATATAAGCTCCTCTTACTCGTTAGGCGATATATTAGTCCTTAGGTGTAAGTACTGTGCGAATAGTACCTCTGGAACTAGTTATTATAGTAGCTTCCTTAATATTAATAAGGGTTAAGTTCTAGTATTGGCGCTCTTATATAAGCGTAATTATATAATCCTATTATTGGACAATACCTCTATTAAACTTAATTAGGTGTTTCGGTATAAGTTACTTGCGTTTTTTAGTTAGGAACTTAGCTTTCTTAATCTTCTCCTATTCTAAAGCTGTAAAAACTAAGTTAACTAGTAGGAGGGTATTATTAGTCTATAAACCAACTATTCTAAAACTTATAGTGTTTTTAAGGTGAAGTAGGCAGGGGTTATAAGTAGATTGGCTTATGTTTAGTTCTTTAATATAGTGGTTATAGTAAGTCTTAAACTAATAATTACCTACCTTAAAAATGCCGTATAAAGGTCTAACGACCTTTAGAATTATGCCTTATAAGACTCTAAGTGCTATACTAAGTTTAAGAGGTGCTTTAATATAAAAGTCTCGGTTTAGTTTTATAGTTAATTATATATAGGCCTATAAAATGTCTTATAAGTAGAGATATATACTATTGTTCTAAGTTATGGCTATAATGCAAAGAATAAGGCGTTGGCTAACTTGTTAAATTATAGGTAATTAGGTTAGTATAAGGTCTTTCTTTAGGTCGTTATAGGCCTATATAACTAGTCTTAACTTCTTAAAGGCTTTATTAGTGCTGGGGTTTTTAATCTTATTAACAAATCTAGAGTTAAATACTTTATTGCCTTGTGGTATATCCTTAGGGTTAACTAATTTAAAAACTCCTTTCTTAAGTAATCCCTTAATCTCCTTCTAGCGTAATACTATAAACTAATTAAGATTTATAAGTTGATTATTATCCTTATCCTATAGATAAATTAAGATATTTACGGTATTTGCTTTAATAGGGTACTTATATAGTCTACCTCTTCCGCATTTAACGGGTTAAGGTCTAGGCTTAGTTTAAGGTTAAGGTTTAGGCTCAGTTTAAGGTAAAGGTAGTTTAATATTGTTATCTTCTAGTTATATATCTTTTATAATTTTAGGGTCTATAGGGAAGTTATATAGTATAGGTTTTATTTTTAATGCTAAGTAGGTTATACGGACCAGACCAGTAGCTAGGTTGGCCTATAGGTCCTTCTCTCCATACTAATATAGGTAAGTTAAGCGGTAGGTTATAAATCGCGGTTGTCTTAGGTCCGTTACGCATGTTAAGGGTATCTACTACTTAGCGCTTAGCTTTAAGCTTCTTAACTTCTTCTATAGCCTTTTTAAGAGCTACTGCTTATTTTATAACCGTAGGATTAGGTATATTGGATTCTACTATATATAGGTAAGCTCTAAATACTAATAAGGTAAGTATAAGACTATTAGGGCCTACGGAGTCGTTAATTGCTTTAAAAGCTATTTATAAAGCTATATCTTTATTAATATCCGGTAGTTTTATAATAATAATATGGTATATGCGACGGAGGGGGCTATAGTAACGTTCTACTATTCTAACTAAATTATGGGCTTTAATAGGTACGCCTTTTGTAACTGTTCCGAGTATTATAGCGTATTATTTAAATTCTTTACTTATAAAGTTCTTGCCTATATTGTATATAATAATATTAGGGGGTTCTAGGTATATATCGATCTAGTATATTCGTAGTATATCCCATATATGCTTAGCGCTAATGCTTTACAGCTATCTACTAGCTTAAAATCGTATTCCTTTATTAATAATATATAGTAGAGGTATGCCATTAATATACATAATATTAACCACGATTAAGTAGTTAAAATTAATATTATTATATAAGGTAAATCTAAATCTACTAGGCGACTTTCTATATTTTTAATAATGGTGGCAGTAACGTGTAAGATGGTCTAAAGTCTTGCTATTAATGTCGTGCCCTAAGCGTTTAAGTATTCGTGTAAGACGCTTAACTAAAGGGTGGCCGAAGCGACGATATAGTCGTCTTAATTTAATGTTAGTTAAGTAGCAAGGGTTTTAATTAAATGATATAGTTAAGTAGTTATATAGGGATGTGTTTTAAAGGAGGAATAGATGGCTAAAGTAATATATAACTGGTACTTCGCTCTAAGGGGTAATTAGTATATTTTTTAGGTTGTTAAAGTATACTTATAGTTAATCTATATCTGCCAGGTAGAGCAAAAATAGGGTGTCGACTTTAATAATATAAAACTTAATTGTGCCAATTAGGGTAGTTACTTTAGTTAATTTAATTAATAAGGTTAATCTAATGCTAAATTATACATTAACTATACCTTATCTGGTGGTATTAAGTTATATACCAGTATTAAGTCTTTAGAATGCTAGGAATTAGCCATATCCTACTATAGATTGTTTAGATACTCCTGTGTTAATTATTATACCTATAAAGTAGTCTGTAGTATAGCGGGACGTAGATATGGTTATATTGTAGGTAAAGGGGTCCTAGTTGGTTATAAGAGGTGTTATATTGTCTATAATTGTAACTAAATAGCTAAAGGCTTTATTAGCTAGGGTAGCAGCTATAAAAGTTGCTTTATACTGTTCTACTTGGCTAAAAGAGGTATAGAAGTGGTTAATGTCTAGTTAAGAGTTCTTGTCGGTTGCCTTATAATTTGTATTAATAGTTAGTGCTTAAAAAGCTTCCTTAAGCTCTTCTTCTAAGTTAATATTATTATCTTTATAGTCTATAATATATTAATTAAGTCGTTTATTAAATCGGTTGTTAAATTTACTAAACTTATCTCTATTAGTGGTTCTAAACTTAGCTTTAGACTCTTTTTATTCTTCTTAGGTATAGTTTTATAATTGGCAGCCTTTCTTATTATATATAAAGCAACGTAGTTTATAATATAGAGAGAAATAAAGGCGGGTGCGGTCGCGGTTATGGTTTTAGTTATAAGTTTGGTTTTAATATTAGTTATGGTTTTAATACTAATTATAGTTATTCTCCCTTCTAAAGTACCAACAATCTGTATAGTAAGCTTAAGTTTAAGCTTACTCTAGGTTCTGTTTTTTATAAGCCGTAATTAAGGACTATAGTTTTTAATAAGGGGGCCTAGTTCTTAAGGTAGGTCTAATACAGCAAATTGGCATACGTGAATTCCCTAGCAAGATGTAATAAGTTTATTAGTTAGGAATGGTGTTATTTATAGTTCTGGGGTAAGGCCATACTATAGTTGGGAGAGTATATCGATTAATATTTGGAGGCAATCGCTAGTCGATTTATCTGTGTTCTTATTTATTATCGTCCTTAATAAGATTGCATTTTATTTACTAAGGTTCTTACGTTCTAAGCTAGGGCCTTTAAAGAAATTGTAAAGGTGCCTGCAAGTGTCTTTAAATAAGAGATTACTAAGTCCGCTGTTAAAGTACTAGTTTAAGGCTAGACCTATTAATATAATTAGTAAAGCTTTATTATAAGCCTCTTATAGAACATTAGATTGGTTATAGATATTATAGAAGATAGTAAGTTTATAATTAAAGCTGCTATTTATACCATTATATTTAAGTTCCTCTGTATATATCTTTACTGCGTTAGAAATCTCTTTGCCCTATCCTAGTATAGTTAGTATCTATAAGAGGGGAGCGGTTTAGGGTCGTGGGGTTATATACGGTAAAGGTCCTACTAGTGTTCCTCTAGATAGTAGTAGGGTTATAGTCTAGACACTTAATGGTTGTTATAGTTAAAATGGGGTTATACGAACTATTGGGTCTTATAATACTTTATAGTTAAGACCGCGCTTAAGTATATTGTTTATTTTGTTTAACTAAAACTCGTTTTTATTTAGCTTATTATATACCTTATCTAAGTTCTCTTAAGTCTAGGAATATTGGCGTTCTTCCTAGGTTAATTTAAATAAGAGTTGCGTATATATTATACGTTTCTCCTTTATACGTATATATACTCCTCTATATTATAGGAAAGTATATATACTTTAAAAGTGCTATACATTTACTTTTAAAAATATATTAATACTAAATGTTTCAAAATCGTCTTAGAAGGAGGACTAAAGTCTATTATCTATTAACTTGTACTTATTATATTCCCATAACTTAAATAGTATAAAGTCTATAAGGTCTTTACTAGTTACCGTTTGTATATTAATCCCGTTCCTCTATTATTCTATTTCTACCTTCTAGTCTATAGGTATAGCCATCTTAAAAGAAATAAGGAAGATGTGTAGAATAGTTTAAGGGATGGTTTAAGTGGTCGTTTAAGGGACAGTTTAAGTAGTGGTTAGGGTGGTCGCGTTCTTAGTATAGTCGCGTTCTTAACGTAGTTACGTTAACTACTAGTACAGTAGTCTGTCTCTAGTTAAGGTAGAGCATTAAACGTCTTCCAAATCTAGGGTAGATTTAAGGTATTTCCGGGTAAGGTAGAGCGTTAGACGTCTTCTAAATCCAAAGTACTTTAATTCTCTTTAACTGAAATAGGGCCTTTGCAAGGTGGAGCGTAAACATTTTCTAAGTAAGTGCGTATCTCCTAATCTGTGCGCGCTCACTAATTAGTATTAGTATGACTTTTATAATGTGCAGAATATATATATTACAATGATATGTACTATACGGTGTTGTAGATAGATGATTTTTATTCTCTAAGATCTACGCGTCGCAAGAGGTAAGGCTTGTCGCGTGTTCTCCTGTAACCTCTGTTAACTAATTACGATTTTCTATGCCCGGCATAGAAAATCGCCATTAGCTCGCTCACCACTAGCGCCTTAGCCGCCCTTACGATGTGTCTAACACTTCTAGCTACATTTACCGTATTGCTAGTAATTATATACACATTATATTTGTTTAATTTATTGCCCGATTTGGTCCCTTTTCTAGGTCTATGTAGGCTTCTACCTTCTATTTACAGGAAAAATCCCTAGTAAGGGAAAAACCTAGGTATAACCTTCTAGCTAGTCTTGCGCGCTCCGCCTTCCGCGAAATTACCTTATAGGTATAGTTAAATCTATAGTAGCTACCTATAAGATTATTATAATTCCGCTTAAAGACCTCCTATTATAGTAGTATATAATTTAGCACCTAGACCTTATTATTTCACTTTAGGTGTTCTTAATTATTAAGGGTATAGTCCTTATTACTAGTAGGGACTTACCCCTAAGTTAACTAATTATATAAAGGCGCCCCTTTTTTATAAAATTAACTACTAACTTAGGGGGGTGTTCCATAAACGCCGTTTTAGCTAAGGTAGCTACTACTACCTCTTACTATAGCACGAGATTCTATATAAAGTTAGTGCTAACGAAATAATATATAATATTTAGGCAACTTACTAGGTTATTATAAGGGACTATTACCTAGGCTAAGGGATTTCCTCTAGGTTAAACGCTATTAGGCTAGCTAAAAAGGGTTTAATAAGAATAGTAGAACATCCTAGTCTGTGTCACAGCACTAGCAGAAAATGGCAGAACTTGGTTGGCAGAACTTAGCAGAACTTTGCGATTACGTGACTAGAGAACCGTATAAAAGAACCCTACTTTGACCGGCGCTACTCTTCTTCTCCTTTCCTTTCTCTAGCTTTAGATCCTTATTTATAGACAATCCAATTATATAGGCTTGCGCGTCTCTCTAGCTATGCTTATACCTCGATTAATTAAGTCGCTAATAGTTTGCCAGCGCTATATTTATAAGGGTCACTTATATACTATACGTATACTATTTACTAGTTTAGTATAGTAGTACTAGGGTTACCTATAAGGCCTATAATCCGCAACTTTTGCTATAATATAGGCAGTATAGTATTAAGAACTATTCTCTTACCACTATCTTTAAAGCCTTTAGTATAATCTAGGCGCTAGAATAGTATATTAGCGGAATTGATTTCACCTAGCCTATATTTAATTTTAAAATTAAACTTAGCTAGTTCCTTAATATACTAGGCCTCTATAATAAGTAATTAGGTACTAATAGAGTTAGTTTTTCTACCTAAAGGCTATAGAAGTATACCACTATAGGTATAGTCAGAAGCGTTAGTAATAACTATTAGGAGTGGATTTAGGTTAAAGTAATAAATTAATAAAGCTTATATAAACGTAGCGAGTAGCTTATAAAACGCCTACTAAGTATTATTAGGTCCTTTTAACTTCTACTTTTACTTCTTCTTCTTCTCCCTATCTAACGTTAGGTTATAATATATCTATATAAAATATATATTTAGGGGTATATAGTATTTAAGTAGTTTTAGATAAATTGGCTATAGAAGTTAGCGAAGCTAAGAAAGACCTAAATATCCCTATAAAACTTAGGCTTAGGTTATTCCTTAATAGTTTTTATATAAATAAGGTTTATTATAATACTATTAGGGGTAATAATAAAGCCTAAAAACTTAATATTTTTAGTTTAGTATATACACCCTAAGGGTAGAGCTATTGTAGTACCTATTTAAGGTGCTTAATGTACTTATCTTTATTATTTAAGCAAATAAAAATATTATCTAGGTAGAGTATATAGATAGTATCTACTAGGGTCCCTAGAGCTTTATAAATATAGCTTTAGAAAGTTATAGGGGTATTAGTAAGACTAAAATGTTATATAGAAGGGACACGCAGATATTAAAAAGGATTAGCCTTAGTTACTACTAATTATAATAGATGGGTATAACGGACCTGCCCTATTTACTCGGTAGGATAGTAAAAAAGTCGTCCCTATATTTTCTGTGCTTTATAAGTAGGAGGGTATAAGAGGCTCTTACTTACGGCGTTAATTTCTAATTACTCTAGCTTTTACTCTTACTGTATATAAAAGCTAGGGCCTAATACTTAACTATATAGTTCTAGATATTAAGGAAAAGGATAAGACAGCCGGGCTAACCTATATAGCAATCTTACGAGTTAAGAAGCTTTTAGGGCTTATATTTAAACGTAGGTTTAATATAAAACAATTTTAGTTATTTATAAGTAAGACTAAAGAGGTATAATAAGAAGATTTTATACGGAGGTAGTAGCAACTACTTATAAACAACTTTTTCTAAATAGGAAATTATATACTAGCTTAGAGGTAAGTAGAGAATATAGTATTTATCTTAGTTTTCTAATTTTTAAATAGCTTAACCACGAAATCTAATTTTCTAAATGTTAACCTCCTTATCCATCCTACCTTCTTACCGCTTTTAAAGCTATTAAATATATATACAATAGTATATAGGGAGAATTGGCAGTATCACCGGATTAATATTACTATAGCGTTAATTAATTTTTAGAATTTTTTAAGTCTTTTTTAAAGGGCGGAAATGTCGCTTATATAAGAAGTTATATAACCTCCGAGAATACATGCTACTTAGGACCGTATATTAGCAGCCACAACTTCTCTATACTATAGTTAAGATTTTATATATACTATACCTGGAGCTGCTTATAATAACTATTACCTATAAATCTACCAATTTATAAATTAAAAATTAGATACAGTTAGAGCTGTTAGTAGGGGTTATTAATCGCGCTCCCCGTAATAAAATTTTAGATTATTAAATATAACTAACTACTAAGGCTGTCGCCACCTTATAACTTACTATACCTCGTATATATATATAGACTCTTCCCCATCTATTAAATAAACGGATAATTAACCCTAGTTAATAAACGTACCTAACTAATAAATAAACTAATGAATTAAATTAAAAGTTTGGAACGTCTAAATAAGGTTCTGCTAAGACGCTAGCTAGACTATAACTTAAACCCTTCCTAACCTATTAAATTCTAAAAATAACAACCTTTACTAAATTAAAAATTAACCTTATCCTTAACAAGCCATCCAATTAGATTTAATAGTTCTTTATTATCTAAGATATAGCTAAAACTAATAAGGTATAGCAGTATATCGACCTATATAAGAAGAAAAGACGATCTTCTAAAGCTAGAACTACTAAGTCGGCCCATACTAAGGGATATACCACCTATGGCTATATTAATAGCAAAGCTAGACCTAAACTAGCTTACTACTTATAACTGGCTCTACGCTAAATATAAAAACGATTTACGTATATACTAGAAGCAAAAACAGGATATTAATAACTATATTATTTATACTATATTAGTAGCCTACCTTCCACTTATTAATAGCCTTAGTAGTTAGTTATATTAAATATTTAAGGCGTCTCTACTACTATAGTAGCCACTATAGTAATAGAGATACCCTATATTTTAGTAAGCAATTAAGCCTATCTTATATAAGAATCTTATACTATTAGTACTTACCAAATTATATACTTATAGGGCCTCCTCCTATCTATAAATACTCCTTCTATACCTTACTCTCTTTCTTTCTTCTTCCTTATAAGAGCTAGCGGTGCTCTAATACTCCTCCTTAGTCCCTATTAAGGGATCTATTAGTTAACATAGCAATATAGATAGTATTAGATAAGGAGATAGGTAAGAGAGAAGATAGAAAGGACGGAGGAGCCTCTAGTAGGTATTAGTCGAGCAATATTAATAGCTATATTATAGCTGCCTAATCTCCTATGCTTATAGGCCTCCTCCTATCTATAAATACTCCCTCCTTTATACCTTCCTCTCTTCTTTTCTTCTTTCTTATAAGAGCTGGAGGTGCTCTAATACCTCCTTAGTCCTCACTAAGGGATTTATTAGTTAACGTAGTAATATAAACAGTATTAGACGAGGAGATAGGCGAGAGAGAAGATAGGAAGGACGGAGGAACCTCTAGTAGGTGTCAGTCGAGTAACATTAACGGCTAGTTTTTGTTACCTAAAAATTGCGTTATATAATAACATTTAGGAACGCAAATATATACCCTATTCTATACTTACACCACTACTAAATATTCTAGATTTTATACTTAAAGCTATTTATAATAAGCAGTCCTAAAAAATCTACTGGTTTAAAGCTCTATAATTAAACGTTGTTAACATTTTATATAGGGGTCGTTAATTAAGCTCCCAGGACACAATTTTTAAAGTTTAATACTACACTAATATTATAACCTTCTTGCAGTGGCCAAGCCACCCCCATTCTCCTTCCCTCCCTCTCTTTCCTCCTATTACTTGGCGCTAAGCTATTATATTATCGCTAAGCTATTATATTATTATACGTCTAAACTAGGTAGGTAATAACGTGGTTAATAGTTATTAGGTATTAAAAATATTTAGTATATAAAGCTTTAAATTAGAATTATAATCTACTATATTATATCCTATATAGAGGGCTCTATATTAAAGCTCTGCAGTTTAAATATATACTATATTTGTAACCAATATATTCTTTAGGCCCGGCTTAAGTAGGGCGCCTTAGTTACTATAGTAGATTCTTACTTAGTAGTAACTAAGGCGCCTTAATCTTACTACTACTTTTAAATTAAGCAAAAGCTCTATATAGAGGGGTCCTAGGGGGTCCCCCCCTGGAAAACCTCATCTCTATATATATTAATAAAAGTTTATATAATAAAGCTTAAAATTAAAGCTTTGGGTTAACTAATTAGCTTATTACACTTAGGTTAAAATTTGCATTAGGGGACTAACATTCCGCATATTAGTATACTACTCCTAGATAAACGGTTAGACGGAGATTATAAATTATTACTTAGACTAGAGACTTTAGCCCTTTATTAACTACTTTTAAGATAACTAGGGTAAACTACTACCCTTAATAGACTACGCCCAGGCAACCCTATTCTATAACTTTATAGAATTTGCATCCATCCAACTAAAAATAGGATATCTTGTTACGGACGCTTTAAGTACAATATTATAACTACTAGGAGAGGAGTTAAAAGCAGCTAGTTAGTTAATTGAGGCGCAGTCTAAAATAGAGCCGGTAGAACTATGTAATAAGGAATAGTAGCTAAGGTTATATAACGAGCTATATATTAAATAAGAGGAATAGAAGGAACTTACGTACCTTATATATAAGACGTACTTTACGTATAAGGAGGATTTCTTAGGAGTATAGTTGTGTATTTAAAGGACCATAATCCCTACCTAGATAGTTCTTCTCTCCTTATAGTAAATCTTAGAATATAATTAGAGTTAATCTATTAGGTAACTACTCCACTAGTTATATTTACGTTGTTAACTATTCTATACCTATATACCTAGCCCATTAATAAGTCTACTATAGTATTTCCTATAAGGCTTCATTATATATTTACTACTAAAGTTATAGTAAAAGAAGTTAAATAATATACTACTAAAAGCAGTAGCTATAACGGCGTCCACAGCGGCGACTACCTTAGGATTAGGTAATAACACTAGTATAGTAGATACTAACTTATAACTAATTACTATTAAACAGCTACAGAAAATAGTTAATTAATTAATAGATAATAATAGGATATTTAAAGAAAGGATTAATGGGATCGGAGCGGCTAAGGTTAAGTTACCCTTAATTAAGCAATTCTTAGGGGAGAAGTTAAAGCTTAAGGGATTTCTTATATAAATGCACTTTAAGGTTATACAGAAAGGAGTTAAACTAGAAACGCCTATAGATTAAGTCGCTTACGTAGGATTATTCTTAACAGGAAGGGCACTGAAGTAGTTTAAACCTTACCTTATAGAGGTATAGGAGCACGGCATAACGACTACTAACTAGGAGGTATAATATATATTCTTAAGTTAAAATAGGTTTGTGGAATAATTAATATAAATATTTAAAGACCTAGGGGCAACTACTATAGTAAAAAAAAAGCTTTAAAACCTAGTATAAAGAACTTTAGCAATTAAATATATAACGCAGTTTTAAACGTTAGCAATATAGGTTAAATAGAATAATAAAGCGTTTATAGTACAGTGTAAGTAAGGACTTAAGGCAAAAGTCTAGGACGTAATTATCCTAATAGAAGATACGGATACTCTTAGGGATTTAATTAATTAAGTAATTAAGATTAATAATAGGATTTACTAAAGAGAGCAGACTAAGAAGGGTTAGGATAGAGTTTTATAGTTATATAAGGCGCAAAGCACGCAATAATAAAGTTAAAGTTAAAAACTATAGTATAGCGCAGAGCTAATAGACCTTAGTAGTACTAAAGAAAATAAGAAATAGAATAAACGACTATAGAAACCTAGAGGATAAGGATTAAGTAATTAAAGGTCTAAGGAGCAGAGGCTAAATTAGGGATCTTAACAGTAGAAGATGTTTAGGCGGACTCTATAGCAAGAAAAATAGTTTAAAGAAGGAGCTTATATAAATTGCGGAAAATAAGGTTATTATATTAAAGACTATAGAAGTAGTTAAAATTACTATATAGTAAAAGGAACGAGACTAGTAGACGATATATATATATAGAGGGATAATAATATACTACGAGGAATAAAAGAATATTTAATTAGAAGTTTTGCGTTCTATTATAATAACATATACTAAATTTATAAGGACGCTAAGTACGGTATAAGCTATTAGCTATAAGAGCTAATCCTTAAAATTTACTAACTAGGACTAGATACGGTTATAAAGATAGACGTATTAGACTACGCACTAGGAGTATACTTACTATAAAAATATAAGGACGCATAGCACCCAGTATTATATTATAGTAGAAAGATAACACTACTAGAGTTAAACTATAACGTCTATAATAAGGAGTTATTAGGTATAATTATAGCACTTAAGGAATAGAGAGCATTCTTATAAGGCGTAGAGAAACTATTTATAGTTAAGACGGATTATAAGAACCTAACGGGGTTCCTAATAATAAAAGAACTTAATTATAGATAAGTTAAATAGATAGAGATACTTACAGAATATTATTTTAAGATTTAGTATACTAAAGGAACTAAGAACGTAAAAGCGGACGTACTTAGTAGAAAAGCTAAACTATAAAATAATAAGAAGCCATTAGGAGCAATGCTACGCAAAGATAAGGACGGATGGATTAGATATAATTACCCTAAGCTAATAGTAACTTAAGAGGATAATAAACTAAAAAGAGTCTATAAGATACTAGAAAGCTTTTAGATATAAATTTTTTTAGAAGTATAGCTAGAAGATCTATAGATGGATATATACGAGAATTAAGAAGTAAAGTATATCCTAAAGAGTATATTAGAGCATTTCGTAGAATATTTTTATAAGGGAATAACTTAAGGATATAATAGAGCAATAGGCTTAGTGTTAAGACTTTAAGAAGAATATATTATTAACGGAATCTAAGGTATAGCTAGAAAAGTAATAAAGGAGTATTTAGATTACTAAAAAAAATTAAACTAATAAGGTATAAGCTATATAGAGGGCTATAACCTATTAAGATACTAGAGAGACTATAGGAGGTTATATTATAGGACTTTATTATTAAGTTACTAAAGTTAAAAGATCCTATTACTAGATAAGAACACGACGTAATCTTAGTAATAGTAGATAAGTTAACTAAATAGGGCTACTTTATAGTATGTACAGAAGAAATTTTAGTAGAGGATATTGCTAAAATCTATATTAAAGAAGTGTTTATAAAATATAGGGTATTAAGTAAAATTATATCGGATAAAGATCTAATATTCGTAGTAGTATTTTAGGAGGTATTTTTAGCGGAGTAAGGAGTTTAAGTAGTAACTTTTATTATATATTACCCGCAAATGGACAGTTAAACGGAAAGATTAAATTAGATACTAGAATAGTATTTAAGATATTACATTAACCATATATAGAATAATTAGGTATTGTTATTACTAGTTATATAGTTTATATATAATACAACACTATAAAAAGAAATAGGTATATTACTATTTAAGGCAAATTACGGGTATAAGCTAAGAATATTGTTATTACTATAATAAGTAAAGAAAATAAGTAGTATAGTTAAAGAAAAAATAAAGATACTAATAAATCTTTATATAGACCTTATAGAATTAGTAAAAAAAGTATAAAAGAGAATAAAAAGGTACTATAACGCTAAGAGATCTAAGGGACTAGATCTTAAGGAGGGAGATAAAGTATAGCTACTATATAAAAATTTTAAAAGTTAACGACTAAGTAAGAAGTTAAACTATATTAAACTAGGACCTTTTAAAATTATATAAAGGATTTTACTAGTTATATTTAAGTTAAACCTACTAGCTAAGATAAAGATCTACCCTATATAGTATATTATAATACTAAAGCTAGTATATAGGAATATTAAGCTACTAGTCTATAAAGCGGATATATATAGAGAATAAAAGGAAAATAAATAGTAAGTTTTAAAGATCGTTAGTTATAAGAATATTAATAATAAAATATAGTATAAAGTCAAGTGGATAGGCTATAAAGAGACTACCTAGAAGCTACTAGAGAATCTAAAAAACGCTATAGGAAAGGTATAGGAGTATTAAAAGAGATTAGGTTAGGTAGTATTAATAAAAAAAATTGCCAAAAAATAAACCACCTAAGGGGGACTTAAGAAGAGTAGTTGCCGAACTACTTAGATTTATTTCCTTCTTAGCTAAAAAAATCCATTCTTTTATTACTCAGTTTCTATAAACCTTATTTTATAAGTTTTTACTTTTTAAAACGGACCTTCTTATAACCCTTCTTAAGATAAAGTAATTAAGTAGATGCCGTAATATAAGTATTTAGGGCCTTCTATTCCGCATTATAAGAATATTTTAATTTAGTAAGAGCTTAAGATAACTTATTATTAAGATAAGTAGTAGTAGATTAAATATAAGACCCTAAGATAAATTAACTAGGGAACTAGATAACTATTAAGGATAATAAAACACGTATATTTAGTATTAGAGGTAAAGCGAACGTTATAGGATAAATAAATATTTACTTTAGTATACTTTAAGCAAGAGGACGGTTATTAGGAGGATAGACTTGCTAATATAATATAAACTAACCCCTCTTTCGTATAATAAGAATATAGAGACGGTATAATCTTATTAAGTAATAATATTGCAGCAACGGTGTGGGTATAACGTTAGGCGTATAAAGAAGAAGGAGCTTTAGGTATAATAAGCAACAATATTAACTAAATTAATTAGATAGACATTATACCTTTAATAAATAACTTAAAGATATTATAAGTCTTTAAAAATAAAAATAAAAAGGAGGGAGATAGTATTACGGACGCTTTAAGTATAATATTACGACTATTAAGAGAGGAGTTAGAAGTAGCTAGTTAGTTAATTAAAACATAGTTTAAAATAGAGCCGGTAAAACTATATAATAAGGAAGGGTAGCTAAGGTTATATAACGTACTATATATTAAATAAGAGGAACGGAAGGAACTTACGTACCTTATATATAAGACGTACTTTGTATATAAGGAGGATTTCTTAGGAGTACGGTTATATATTTAAAGGACCCTAATCCCTACCTAGATAGTTCTTCTCTCTTTATAGTAAATCTTAGAATATAATTAGAGTTAATCTATTAGGCAACTACTCCACTAGTTATATTTATGTTGTTGACTATTCTATACCTATATACCTAGCCCATTAACAAGTCCACTGTAGTATTTCCTATAAGGCTTCGTTACAATAATCGATGAATTTTTAGGCCTTATATATATACCCATTGCGACGTCCGTTACGACATCCGTTGCGACATCTATTGCGACTCGCGTTACCTAAATTTGTATAGGGATATATACAATCTTTAACAAAATTATTAAAACTACCTACGTAAGGTCTAGGCCTGTATATAGGCTTAAAATAACCACAAGAACTAGATCTATTAGTGATAAATTTTTGGCTTTTATATATATACTTATTACAACATTATAGGTAATATTGGGATTCCTAAGAATGGATTTTTTTTTTTGCGAAAATAATCTTAACTTTAGGCAGTTGTAGGCTAATTTAGACCCAATATTAATGAAATATTAGGTCGTCTCTCTAATCGATTAACTTTTAGTAGTATTTTAAGCTGTTGTGGTTAAGTAATTCAACCGCGAGTATAGGGGGAATCATAAAAAAAGTCGGGTTTCTTAAGCAACGTTGGAAATGTCCCTTAGACTTATCTCATAAATCAGACCCTCGGGGGAGCGTTGTTACGTGCACTACGCGCACGGGCGGGCATACTGCTCCTTATTAACCAACGAAATTCTCCCCCGAGGGTCTAAGAGCTTATAGGCGTCGCTTTAGTGAGAATGTAGCGTTAAAATGCAGCAAAAATCACCTTTTTCACTGCTGTATCTCAACCATTTTATAACGTCTAGTTATTATAAAAATACTACGAGGTAGGAGCTCTTTAGCTTCTCTATCTATTGCATTAAAAAATAACGTTGCAGCTATATTATATAAAATATTAGATATAGGCAGTCGGTCGCATTTATGGTCAGTATTTTATCGCAATTTTATTATAATTTTGCCTTACTGCTATACCTTATATACTTCTCTACGTCTAATTATTTCTAAAATACTATAAGCTAAAAGCTCTTTATTTTCTCTATCGCCTCTACGTTACAGTAATATTATAGCTCTATTTTATAAGAAGTTAGACATAGGCAGTTAGTCGGTTTTAGTTAAAATCTACGGATCCGTATAAACATTTAAATTAGGAATCTAACTTACGTTCTGCGACGATATATCTCGCCCCCTAGTATTATTAGTAGGGGGTTATAATTTATAAATATATAGATATGATTACCTAAAGAATATATTGCATCAATAAAATATATAATATCTCTTGTGGTTAGGACGTCGCTCGTAGAAATACACAAAATTTAATTTTCAAAGCATTCAAATCTCACCAAAGCGACGCCCATAAGCTCTCAGACGCTCCGTTCAGAATTTTAAAATATAGGGAGCAGATATAAGCGATTTTCTAGTGTGCCTGCCCCGTAACCAAGCACGTGCTGATCTAACTGAGTTCGGTTAAAATTCTGCTACGGAGCGTCTGATTCATGAGTAGGGGTGTGAGCTTACACTTACACGTGTACATACACTTGTGTACATACACGGTGTACACGTGTATTCTGGAGGCTTACACCATGTATTGCACGGGCCATATGCTTAGTAAACAGTGTAATGAAGAATCTTTCCTTTGGATGGCTCGCCCATAGCAAATTACTAGAGCAGAGCATCTATTTACAACGCCGTTTATCACACTCTTTCTTTAAGCTATATACTCATCTTTATCACGAGTCTTAGCATAGTGTTTTAAGCCTACCTTTTTAATCGTTTAACTAAGGGCTACCGTCACTAAATAGGAGGCTCTATAGCTGATCTATGCTAGAAGGAGGTTGCTACCTATAAGCTCCCTAGTAAAACCCACCCAAAGGTTGTCTATATTCACTGCCAGAAGATATAGCACTCAAATAGCCGTCAGAAAGTCGTTACCTATCTAAAAAGGTACTAAGAACTACCTTAACGCCTATATTCTAAATATTAACTACACCTATTAGAGGCTCCAAAAAGCGCTTTAAAGCCCAATTACAAGCGACTGCGTGAGGGGGCTTAGCACGATAGCATTAAGACAGTAGAGGCAGCTATACTTAACAAGCTCCTTACTAAGTTCTTCTTTAGTGCTGGAATTACTTTAAGTTTAGTAGGTAGCTACTTAGTTAATATTTTAATTACTTACTAATTATCCTAGGTTAAGAATAAGCTGTTTCTTAAATTCCTCTATTAAATCCGACCTACCTATAAGCCTCCCTTACGCTACTAGCTAGCTAATCCTCTTCTTAATTAAATATATAAGAAGCTTAAGGCTAAAATAAACGGCCTAATTACTTAATATTTAGGTAAGCTAACACTAGTATCTAATGGCTGGTTAAATCCTCGGGGTAAGAGTATTGTTAACTACCTATTAATTACTTAATTAGAGGCTATATTCCTAAAGTTAATTATAGCAGGAAAGGACCGCTATACTAGTTAATATATTGCGGACGGCTTAAACGAGATAATTAGGGAAATTGGTCCTAAGAATATTGTCGCTATAACTACCAATAACACTAGCAATATAAAGAAGTCTTAGAAGGGCGTACCTGTCACAGCGACTCAGTCAATTGAGGCACGAGCGCCGTTTAGAACGTATGCAAGCCTGTACAATTGGAATGTCTATAGACCCAGATATCAAGATGAGGAGAAGAAGAAGATGGCGGTGAGGACACGTCTATATACAAGGGGGAGCCAAGCCTTTAGCCGAACCCTGACTAAGCCCTATCCAGGTTACGCGCGTCAGTGCCGTAACAGTACCCTAAGATTCTCTGCCTTAGATACGGCTCTTATATAATGAACCTTTTAGTTAAGGATATTATAAAGGTGCCAAAGCTTTATTAACACTTTAAAGCCGTTAAGGAGGTTAATTAATATTAGAAGAATTTAGGCGTATTAAATAGCTTACTTAAAGCTACTGCTAAGGAAATTAATTAAAAGTTTATTGCTTTATAGCTACCAGGTAAAACAAGGTAGTAGGGCAAATTATATACCGTTTAATTAAATATTAGTAATATTAAGGTAATATAATAGGCTATTCTTAATTAACGAGCTTGCTAAAGTAATAAGCTAGATATAAACGCGAAGGAGAAGTATAATAGGATAAGGAACGTAATTCTTAATAAGTAATACTGGACCAAGACAAAGGAATTAGAGGCTCTATTAACACCTTTTCTTTAAGTAATAATATCGCTTAAAACTAATAAGCCAAAGCTCTCGCGCTTATACGGTTATTACACCTTCCTACTTAAAGAGACAGCTACCTTATTAAATTCTCTACTTACTTACTCGGAGGCGCATAAGCTTATTAACCAGCGCTTTAAAAAGCTCTACTACCCCCTTATAACAATTGCCTACCTCTGCGATCCTGTTGCCCGTAATAAGATACCTATTAACGTCACCAACAAGCAGGTAAAAGGTATTAGAGGTTAGCTATTGAAGCACTATAAAAACGATAAAAAGAAGACGGCTATAGTATACGTAGAGCTTCTTAAATTACGAGCTAAATCAGGTCCTTTTAGTAGGCCTCTTAATTAGGCAGCTGCAAAGAAGATGGACCTAGTTCTATAGTAGAAGAATCTCTTTTTATCTCATACTAAGCTTATTTAATTAGCAAAGTGGGCGCTTTTAATATCACCTACTACTAGTGCTGCAGAAAGGAACTGGTCGGCCTTTAGCTATATTTATAGTAAGAATAGAAATTCTCTATTAAACGATTAAGTGAACAAGCTAGTATATATATACTGGAATCTGCGAATACGAGAGAGAGTTAGAGACAAAAGAAATACCTAGTTTAACGATAAAGAGGATAAGGATAAAGAAAAGGATAAGGATAAAGAAAAGGATAAGGATCTAGTAGAGGCTCTTTTTAAGCCGGATGTATATAAATTTGGCGACGATGAGGCTGATAATCAGGAGGACATTGAGGATTACGATATATAATATATTATATAAGCAGCTTACACTACACGGTGTATTACATTGTGTAATACACGGTGTACACGTGTAATATTTTGACTTACACTGTGTATTCACACCCCTATTCATGAGATAACCTCAGACGTGATTCCGGTGGTTTCGCACAAATGTAGTTAGTCAGCTTGCGGACCGATTAAAAATCCGCACCAACGGAATCACGTCTGAGCCTGCGGTAACTCAGACTTACCTCAGCAAGCTCAGACCGTAGAATCAATTAGCGGACTTACGTATATCCGCAAGCGGATATCGCTAACCTTTTTTGTCAAAAAGTTGATTCTATGGTCTGAGGGACTTTCGCGAGGTTTATTAAGCGATGCGACTTATTTTGTATGTAGAGCAGTNACCTTCTTNAACGAAATTNATCTACACCCCCACAACAGCTATNATCTCAGAAATACCGTCAAATTGATCCGCAGAAGCAGCTCTATAATCGATCAGTATATCTACTCCGTACGCCTCCACGATATCTAGTAGAAAGCGCCGCCGAATGGGCGATTCGCCTACTCAGGGTCTGCACGAAGCTCTGCACGAAGCTCTGCACGAAGCTCTGCACGAAGCTCTGCACGAGGCTCTGCACGAGGCTCTGCACGAGGCTCTGCACGAGGCTCTGCACGAAGCTCTGCACGAAGCTCTGCGTACGGAGGCTCTGCACGAAGCTTTATACGAAGCTTTACACGAAGCTTTACACGAAGCTCTGCACAAAGCTTTTATATAGAGCCTCCGTAGTAGAGCCGTCGTGCAGAGCCTCCGTATACAGAGTTTCGTGCGGAGCCTCCGTACGCAGAGCTTCGGTGCAGAGCTTCGTGCAGAGCTTCGTGCAGAGCTTCGTGCAGAGCTTCGTGCAGAGCTTCGTGCAGAGCTTCGTGCAGGGCCTCGTGCAGAGCTTCGTGCAGAGCTTCGTGCAGAGCTTCGTGCAGAGCCTCGTGCAGAGCTTCATGCAGAGCCTCCGTATGCAGAGCCTCCGTACGCAGAGCTTCGTGCAGAGCTTCATGCAGAGCCTCCGTATGCAGAGCCTCCGTATGCAGAGCCTCCGTACGCAAAGCTTCGTGCAGAGCTTCGTGCAGAGCTTCGTGCAGAGCCTCCATATGCAGAGCCTCCGTCGCAGAGTTTCGTGCAGAGCTTCGTGCAGAGCTTCGTGCAGAGCCTCCGTACGCAGAGCTTCGTGCAGAGCTTCATGCAGAGCTTCATGCAGAGCCTCCGTATGCAGAGCCTCCGTATGCAGCGCCTCCGTACGCAGGGCTTCGTGCAGAGCTTTTATACACGGAGCCTCTGTACGGCCTACCCAAATAATAACTACCTAAGGTTCTTTAGGGTAGCTATTGTAGATTTATATAGGTTTTATATATATTAGCTAGCGTTTAATAAAGTTATATATAGTCACAGAATTGCTAATAACGCTTTTTTTTTTTAACGAAAATGATCTTAAGACCTGAAAATACCTAAGTAATAAAAATAATATATTCTAAAAGCCTAGGTTCTGTTGTATAATCGATGAACTTTGGGAAATAATATAAAATATTGGTGTTGAGTTATTCCAATATCCGCAATTTCCGCAACGCGGATATTGTTGAATTTACTAAGAACCACGCTCAGACGTGATTCTGGTGGTTTCGCACAAACGTAGTTAGTAAGCTTGCGGACCGATTGAAAATCCGCACCAACAGAATCGCGTCTGAGCTTGCTGAGGTAAAACTCAGACGTGATTTTGCAAGGAGGACGGTCCTACCGTTATTCCAACGCTAGCCAAAAAAATCACGTCTTGCTGAGGTAAAGAGTTAAGGATTGTCTTAGCATGCTCAGACCACATGGGACGCCGGATAAATCCGGCCCGATGGCACTAAACCAGTTTAGGCCATCTGTCCCTATGTGGTCTGAGACACTTTGGCAGACGTTTGTAAAGCACATCACTAAATCCACATTGCTAATATTACGGATATTCACTTTTTATTATTATAACGAGTTTAGGCAGCTTAAAAAATCCATTAATTATATATTAAGCTCTGGCGAATCAAATAGTCTATATAAAAAGTCTCCCTGCCTTCCCATTTCTAACATTAATTTCAAAATAGCCGTGATATAGTTTGCCAAAGTATACAATACAAGAATTCTGCCAAATTTTCCAAGAACTTACAGCCCTCAATTTTTACTACCCTACTACTGCCCTACTACTAACCTACTACTACCCTACTACTGCCCTACTGCTGCCCTACTGCTGCCCTACTACTACCACTACTACCATTACTGCTACTACTGCCATACCGTCCCCTACTCTAGCTGCTTTGGCCACTACCATCTAGGCTACTAGCAACCGTCCTAGCCGTTATTAGTTATATAACTGCGTCCGCTTAGACCTTTAGTATAAAGCTTTTTTATTGGTTATATAGCAGATCTCGCAAGTTTTAAACCGGCTAAGTTAGAAGGGTTAGCGTGGCTGGTTACAACTAGAGCAATAGCACGGAGGCTACTACGGAGACTACGGAGACCGCTACGGAGATTACTACGGAGATTGCTATAGAGATTGCTGCGGAGGCTGTTACAGAGGCTATTGCGGAGGCTATTACAGAGGCTATTGCGGAGGCTATTGCGAAGGCTGTTGCGGAGGCTGCTGTGGAGGCTGTTGTAGAGGTTACTATAGAGGCTGCTACCAAGGTCGCTGTTAGGCCTGCTTCTTCTCCTTCTGCCTATTATAATACTATTTATAGCTAGTTAATCTGTTACGGCTACGATGCTGCTATTACTAGAGAAGTAGTATAAAACTACTACGTAACGCTTGTGGATATTAATAAAGACCATTTATATATTAAATACGTACGCCCAACGTCTTAAATTTAAATTCTAGTCACATTAGATGCACTAGTACACAATACAGATATCCCAAATATCTACTGTTCAATCGAAAGCTTGAGAAGACTAGTTCCTGCTAGATAAAATAGGGGTTTCTTCCACGCCTTTTAGATGCACCCATGGCCGGCAGTTGGTTCTAGAAAATCCATCAATTAGAGAGCTAATAAAGGTGACTCTAATGCAGGTATTAACAGGATAATAGATGTAGCGGTTACTTACATTAATTTCATTAAAGTTAATAATTTGCCTTATATAAATAAAGCGGCTCGGCTTCCAAAAGCTTGCCAAAGTGGCTCAGACCAAGAAACAGATCGATCAATCGAATAGGTTAGCTTGCGGATATTCGATTATCCACGCAGCGGATATTCATCGGTTTCTTAGTCTGAGCATACTAAGTCAAAGTTAAGGAAGGGCTTTCCCTAGGCACGTGCCTCACAAGCGAGTCACCCCTAGGTCGCCCCATACCTTAGGCTATATAACTATCTACTTAGGTTTTACCTGACATAAAGTTCCTTAATATCCATCTTATCAGCAGCACTGATAGCAATATCTTTAACCTCTTTAGACTCAACCTGCTGTGCTATAGTGCGGAATTTCTCCTTCCAAAATAGCCACCTTTCAGGGCAAAGACCAGGTTCTCCCTTATAGAACGGGCCGGTAGCCGTCACTCGTAGTAATTCTTCATCATCTTCATCACCTAGCCTCTCAAAAAGCTTGGAACTGCTATACTCAATCCACTATGCAGCAGCAACGATCCGGAACCCCCAGAAATCCCGGGACTTTGGTGGTGGATTCTCTAGCGCTGCCCGCAGTGACCAAATAGCGAAATGTGTCCAACTGACCAGCCCAGTAGCTAGTAGACGGGCTGCAAAGGAATTCAGATTAACCCATTGGTAAAATGGTCCTAAGGTGTCATCTTGCTCCACAGGCTCTTAATAAACAAATTAGATTCGGGAATTAGATATATTAGGAGGAAACATACCAAGCCAGGCTTCTCTCAAACTCGTATCTAGAGAGGGAAGTTTAGTCCAGAACCTTATATCATACCCCTAAGACTAAAGCTTAGCATATGTATATTCTAAGAGCAATTAAACGGAAGTATCGCGTACATCTTGGGTAGTAATAGTGGTAGGCGGCAGAGAGTTTAGCTCTTCAAAAAATTGAATAAACCTTTCCTAAGATAGGTGATTATGAGGAATTTGCTTGGCTATGTCGATGAGTATGCCACATATTTCTAATAGGAAGCTATCAGGCTCCTCGACCCCTTCTCCATTCCCTTGCAAAGCTCGACGCTTCATCGGAGTTAGCTCGTTAATGGCCCGGGCGGTCGTTTTTGGAGAGACGGTGCTGTTAGGCTGAAGAAATTCGTTCAGGATATCGAAAGCCTTTTGTTCGATAATCCACGGATCTAGGTCCTCTAAGGATTTGAGGCGCAACGTGAGCGGTGCCATACCGGGTGTATTGGGGTTTGATGCTCGAAAATTCTAGTGTCGTGAGGTGAGGTCAAAGTGAGAGAGGGAAGGTGAGATTTAGTGTGGTGGGCGGAGGTTTCGCTTATCGGGCCGACCTTTTAGCGTGGTCTAGCCGACCTGTGCGCACACCTTCTGACCACTCCGAGCTGCGACCCCATTCTAGTCACCATAAAAGGTCTATTGCGGCCGTAAGCCTATCTAGAGGCTCTATACCGTATATGGCTTGGTGTTAAAGCCTCTAGTCAGTGCAGTTACTCGGCGGCAGTAGTTATAAAACCCTAAGAATAACCTTAACTATATTATATTCTCTAGTTCTTATTAACTTACTATAGCTTCTATCTTCTTTTAGTTTATATTAATATAACCTAGTTTAATAATAAATTTAATAAAATTAGTCTTCCTTATAAAGAACTTGCATTTTTTAATTACTACTAGCATTTATTCTTCTTATAGTCTTTTTAAACCCCATTTAATATACTCTCTGTATTTTTCCTTAGTTATTAAGTAGATAATAATATTTTTAAGGTATACTATAATAAACATATTAAGGTATTCTCCTAATACGCTATTAATTTGCTTTTAGAATATTATTAATACGTTTATAAATCTAAATTATATAACTAATAGTTTATATAGTCCTTCCTTTAACCTAAATGCTACCTTTTATTTATTACCCTCCTTAATTCTAATCTAATAGTACATCTATCTTAGATCTATCTTTATAAAGATTTGCGCGTTACCTATCTAGTCCTAAATTTCACTAATTAAGAGTAAAGGATATCTATTCTTCTAAGTAATGCTATTTAACTATTTATAGTTAATATATAGCCTAAGCTTTTTATTTTTCTTTAGTATGAATAGTACTGGATAATATACTAATAACTATAATAGTCTAATATATCCCTTTTATAAATTCTTCTAAACAAACTCTTTAAGTACTCTTAACTCTTCTTTTGTTTGCTTATAGATTAGAAAGAACTTTAGACTTATTTATAGTTCTAACTTTATTATATAGTCCTATACTATATATTCTAACGGCTTTTTACTTTTTAGGCTCTATAGCTTTTTGCTATATTTATAGTATCTCTTTAATATATAACTTACCCCTTTTTTAGTTTCCTTATATATTACTCTAAACTAGTACTTTACTAATTTAGTTACTATACGCCTTTTATATCGCTAAGTATTTTTAATATTAACTTAACCTATAACCCAATCGATTCTTAGATTATATTCCTATAACTAAGGCATTTCTAAAACTACCTTATTTTATCTTAATAGTAAGATATTAAAAGATATTAAAATTTATCTTCCTTTAATGGTTATCTAAATAGGTCTTATTTTAGACTTAATAATACCTTCTTTATAGGCTATTAGATCTCCTAAAATTATAACTAATAAGTAAAGGTGTTTCTTCTGTCTATAAGGTAGTTCTATCCTTTTAATTACTATTAGTAGATATAGTTTCTTATTGCTTTACTATCTATTAGTGCCTTAAACCATTAATTTTACCAATTAACTTATAAATTTAAGCATTATCTTTAAATTCCTTTAAGAGTTTAGGGCCTTACTACTAGCTCTATTTAGTTTTATAGGCCTCGCCCTTTCCTAACTATTAGCTACTTAATTTTATTATGCTTAGCTTACTCTTTAGCTAATGCCTAGTTTGCTTTTTATCCTTAATATATTATAAATATATATTTTCTAAGCATTTCTATTACTATTATCCGTCTAAGCATTATTCTATAAAGAATCCTTTTAGTTAAAGTATTAAGTTATCTAACTTCTAAACTTCTACTGGATGCTAGCTATATATACTTGGTATTTTATACTATTGCTTATTTAACGCCTAATATATTCTTATTAGATATTTCTATTTTTTTTCTTTTGGATTTTTATATATATTATATATATTATCTATATATATTATTTATACTAATATATAATATACTAGATATCTTAGGTTAACTCTTAGCTTATTTTTACTCTTAAGTTTAAACCTCTATCTAGCTAATTTAAATATTTGTTTCTTACTTGCTAGTACTAAAATCTACCTTTTATATCTTTAGTTTTCTAATCTTTCTTCTAAGTTTTTAGACATTATAATTAATGCTTCTTTAATATAACTTATACACCTTTCCGTAATAGCTTAGTCTTAAATAACTCTTTTATCTAGCGATAAGTAAAAATCTTCCTAATTATCGTTATAACGCTACCTATATTACTTTTAGTATAGCTCTATAAGTGTATTCAACCTATCTATAAAAAAGTACCTAGTTATTACTACTTTATAATAGCCCTTTATATACCGTTTTTTAAATCTTCTTCTTATTCTAGTTATTTGAGCCATTTTACTCTTAGCGTGCCTATTCTAGGCCTATTAGTAATTTTGTATAAGGGTGCTTTATCCCTTAGTCTACCTAGTATTCTTAATCCTCAGTAACCTCTTTATTCTTATTACGCTTTAATTTAATTCTTAAATCCTTTTCAGTCTTCTCCTGGTTCGCGTTTAGCTATTAAATTCTTTAGATCCTTAAACTTTATAATTCTAGTATTAATTATCCAACTCTAAGGCTAAATACTTTGTTTACCTTTTACTCGCTGTTTATTAGCCTATAAGCTATTTTATTTACCTAGCGGCCTAGCTCTTTAGCCGTGTCTTTTATATATATAAGGATTAATGCCTACTCTAGGTTTGGGTTCTTTTCCTATTTTTATAAAAGCCTTTCTTATGCTTCGCTTATAGGGAATCTTCGTCCTATACAAAGTCACCTCGCCCGTATATGTTGTTAGGCTACTAAGCAGGCTGGTGGAATGATATATATAATGCTCTATAAGCAAGAATCTAAGGGGCTCGGTAGCTGTCATGCGATGCGCTACCCATACCTGCGGTATAGGCCGGAGAGCTTATAAGGCATTCCAACCGGCAGCCCGTCCAGTCGCGAGACACTACTGCTACCTTTTTGGTGGTTTGTATGGTCGAGTGGGTTGGGCTTAGGCATAACAGTAGCCCAAGAAAGTAACTACACGATAGCCTGCGCGCTGTCACGTGACCTATTACGTGACACGCCACTGAGCTCAAAGAGACTGCCTAAGTCTTTTTTAATCAACGTTTTTTAATAGAACTTTTCTATAATAATTTTATTACTAATTTTATTTACCCCCCCACTAACATATATTGTTCCGCACGCCATACCTAACATCTTACTAGTTACTCGCTTACCTTTTAGGGTCTATGCTATAGCTAAGTAGTGTAGAGCCTATTACCTTACAGCATTTAGGGATCCTAACTTACGTTCTACGACGATATATCTCGCCTCCTAATATTCTAGATATAGGGCTATAGTATATATTTATAAAGATATAACTACCTAAATAATCTATTATATTATATATATATAATTCGATTTTTAAAATATTTAGTTTATACTAAAAGGATACCTATAAGCTCTTAGACGCTCTGCGGAAGACTTTAGGGGGGGTATAGGAAGCCGTTATATGTGCTTTTCCTACCCTATAACCAAAATCTACTACGGAGCGTCTAATTTATAAGATAACCAAACTATCCTTTTCTTACCACCAAGGCAGCTCGCTGTTAGCTCGCTGTAGTCTTATTACTAACTAATTGTTAACTAACTGTAACTACTTTATATACTAACTAACTGACTTACCTCAGCGAGCTTAGACGTGATTTTTTTTAGCTAGCGTTGGAATAACCTTCGCCGTCTTCCGAATTGCAAAATCACGTCTAAGAGCCTTTAGCGCGTCTTATTAAAATTATTAGCAAAATCCGCTAAGCGGATATTGCGGATATCTAATTCATTTATTTATATAACGCATTATTATTACCAAAAGTTAATATAATATTTTTAAGACTTAGGACTTTTAAATGGTATAAATTTTATAATACGGCTATTGCTTAGTCCTAACATTAATTTCGTTAAAGTTAAAAAACGTATTATTAAAATTATTATTACATATTATATTTTATTAAATAGTCTGCTAATATAGATAAAACTATACAGATATGTAGATATCTACTACTTAAAGCTATTGTAACACCTAGGAGGTGCTATAGTTAGGTCCTTCTTTAAAAATATCCTCTCTTGGCCTAGAGTGCCTCCACTACTACTAGGCGTTATATCCGCATAAAAAACCCACTATAGCTTAGAAGAAAGGCACTAGTCGTTAGGGTTAGAAGACCGTAGTTAAATAGGAACGCTAGTAGGTCTCGCGGAGCTTATAGGAGCTAGATAATTATATACAGGAGGATCTTACGTCCCTGGCAGAGAGGCAGTTATAAAATGTGTAAGATAAGCTTTTAGCCTTATAGGAGGTAAGCAAGGACAAATAGTTAAGCGTAATAGATAGAGCTATTAAGCTTCTATATCCGTATAGCGGACGACCTAGTTAAATTAAGGTATTAAGATGGGTAATATATAGGCGGAGGGACTTATTCTTAGTAGCAAAGATATTATAGGGTAAGAGTATAATAATGCAGGTAATTCTATTACTGGTTCGAGCTTCTATTACTATTATTATATTGCCTCTAAACGTAATTAGAGAGGAGCAGCTATTAAAGATACGGGCTATTTTAGGAGTAAATCCTATATTTATATGTATGGAGGTAATAAAAGCGTATACGGATATCCTAAAATATATTAAGGCGGGTTAGTTTACGTATATTCTAGTATTACTAGAGTTGCTATTAAGTAAACGGTTCCACCATATCCTTACTTAGCCTACTTTTCGCTCGTATATTTCCTTAGTTATAATTAATAAGTATTATCTAGTTACTAACTAGGGTAAGAGCTTCTGGCCCTATTACATATAGCTCTTTAAGGTCTAGTTACTACTTAGTTTAACAGTGCCGTAGTTTATATATACTGTAATACTTAATAAGGAGATGTATATAAAGGTAATAAAGCTAGTAGGGTTTTATTAGAGTATAACGGACCTTAAATAAACGGATATTAATCGGCCTAACCTATCTATTATTAGGGGCTATATTAAGAGGAGGGATAAGAACAATTATAAGGCACTATTCTTTATTATTAAAGAGGCATTTAAGGAGGCGGTAGTAGAGGAGGATTATATATCCGCGACCCCTAGCTAGATATCCGTAGGGTCTAGTAAAATATCCGCATTATTTAGCTAAACGCCCGCAGTGCCTAGTAGGATATCCGCATCTTCTAGTTAAATATCCGCTACCTCTATTTATTAATTAGTCGGGCATATTTAAAATCCGGTAGGAGGTACTATATAGCCGAAGAAACAAAAGGTTTTAAGTCCCGAATTAATTCCTAAGACAATTATCTTTCTTTATACCAAAAATTATATCTATAGGTGTATAAATACTATTTATTCGTGGCTTATAACTAAGGGCTATACTATTAAGTAGGCTAAAATAGCAGTACGGAGTTATTATACGATATTATCCAAACGTAATAAGAGTAGGGAGTATCGAAATTTCTATACAGAAGACTTACCTACCTATATTTTTATTATATTGGACGCCCTAGCCTATAGTACGGATATTCCAGATATTATCCGTTTTATTATATACAGTTATTATCCCAATAAAAGCCTAAATATAATACTGCAGCGATTCAGACGGGCCGCCTAACGCAATAGTATTACCAGATATATAATTATCCTTATTAAAAACTAGTATAAGGGCGCTCTTGCGGATATTATACCGCTAAAGCAAAAGTCTTAAAAACCTATAGCCCCTCTATCTACCCGACTCGCCCGTAACTTTATTACTACTAGGATGGTAATATAAGAGGATAAGGCAGCGGATTTCGCTAGCAATCTAGCTTTATTTGTTATAATTAATAGTAATATTATCTTATAGGTATCTGCTTAGGAGGAGGATTAAATACTTAATAAGAATATAACATTATTAGCCCTACTAATTAAGTATATAGAAAAATAGAAGAGGGCAAAAACTAATATAGAGAAACGGGCGGTACTTCTAAATATATTATACGAGCTTATAAATAAAGCTACTGGATATCTATATAATATTTTGCTTAAGCTATATAAGAAGACAAGTCTATTATCTAGAGGTTTACGCTATTGCTCTAATTATAATAATTTATTACAGGCTTATAAGGAGTATAATATTGTCGCACTATATACTAGGAATATTATAAAGAGTAAGTACTTAAAGGATCTATTTATAAGTGTTAAGAAGTAGATTAAAGAATGGCTTAATATAATATACTAGGATGCAGTTTAGAGTCTAATTTTCAGTTATATTATATCCGACAATTAAATCCGTATACTTTATATCCAACCTCTATTAACTTATAAGGGCCTTAAGCGGATATTGCCTAAATAGGATTACAGCTTCCTAGGAGATAAAGTGGACGCGCTTATCCGCTTTATTTATAAGGAAGAAACGCAATACTTTAATACTAGTGTTTTATAAGTTGCGTTGCAATCTAGTAGATATATTGCCGTATCTAGAAGCTTATTATAGACGCCTCTACTATTAGCGGGTTAATAGGGACCTATTAGTATATTAGCTATAAGGAGTGCTAGCTCTAATTAACTATTATAAACCGAAGTATTACCGCCCTTATAGCTATTATTAGTATTTAGCTCGTAAACAGATATAACCAATTTTTAAATATCTTAGCTTGCATTAACCTAAGACTTATAGGCAAACTGGTCCTAGACTACGTATACTACTTTATTATAGTTATCTTAATAACTAGATATTTAATATCCGTATACTCTAGATATATAGCTACCCGCTCGAAAATCGTCTAGTATATATCCGTAGTACCCTTAACTTGGCCTTCAGCATCCTAATAACTCCCTATAGCGCCTCTATTATTTTTAATAGCTTCTTAATATAGCTTCTTACAATTCTCCGCTGCCTTAGTTTATATCTTAAAATAACCTAGGTATTAGTCTGTGGTATAGCCTTTAAGCTCTATAGCAGAAGTTTAATAGTATTATTAGCTCGAATATAGGTAGCGCTAGTCCATAGTGTAGTATTTAATCTCCGCAGCGATTTCCGCGTGCGGTTATTGCAAATTAACGTGGCCTTATTAATGATCCTACTGGCAATAGTCTGTCGTTAGTAGCAATCTATAGTAATCTAGTATTAACGGCGACAGCAAACTGCCGCATTATAGCACCCTCTATAGTAACTTAGTAGCAGGATACTAGAAGGGAATTAGCCTATATAGCGGGTGTGGACGGATATCTATAAGGTTAGTATAGTGGTTCGGCAGCTTATCTATTAACCTAGGCTTATCGCTTATAGCGGCTTTTAAATAGTTCGTCTAATTAATCGTATATTAGTGCTTAATAACCGTATACTTCGCTTAGTGGCTCGCCGGTGCGGTTAAAAGGCTTATTCTAACGCGTAGACTTACGGGCTAATATATTAGCCACTATAGAGTTAGCTCCCTTTTAGCCAGCAGAATTAATTAGAGGTAAATTTAGCACTTTCCGCCGCTTTACTTAAGTAAGAAGTACTATATCTGCTTATATAGCTAGTGTTAATATAACTCTAAGCCAGTCTCTCTAGCTAATTCTCCCCTTTAGTACTATATTAGCTAGTAGTATAACCTTAAAAAGGATATAGAGACATTTATTTGCTAATATTAGTAGCAATATAAGTATAAATAGGCTGTAGCTAAAGCGCCGGATATTAGATCTTATAGCGTAGTATTAGGTCTTAGCCCTTAAAGCAATCTAGATATTAAAGCTCTTAGCGTAGTATTAAATCTAAATCCTTAGGGCAGCCTAAGTATTAGAGCTTATAGTGTAATACTAAGTCTTAACTTTTAGATAAGCCTAAGGTTTAATATTCGTAATATAACACCGGATCTCTAACTATAAAAAATTCTAAAGTTTGATATTAGCGGCATAGCACTAGTTCCTAGATAGTAGGAAATCTAGAAATTTAGAGTTTGTAATATAGTATTAGATCTCCGCTCCTAGAAAATCCTAAGGCTTAGGATTTAAGTTATAATACTAAATCTCCGCTTTTAGGGAACTCTAAGGCTTAGGGTTTGCAGGCTAATACTTAATCTCCACCCTCTAAACTAGACGTAGTTTAGAATTCGCGTACTAATACTTAATCCCCACCTTTTAAATTAGGTGCGGCTTAGAATTTACAGCCTAATATTTAATCTCCGCTCTCTAAACTAAGCGCAGCTTAGAACCTGCAGCCTAGTGCTTAATCTCCGCCCTTAGGTTTAGATATAACGCAGCTTTAGCAGGTTAGTATTTAATATTCCTTAGCGTTTTACTTATTTATTAACTTAACTAAAACTAGGGTAGAGCTCTAATTAATATCCGGGTATTAAGTATTAATTTCCGTATATATATTTAAATAGTCTATTAGATTCTTATTTAGAGAAATATTAAGGTTTATACCTAAAGCTCCTAAAACCCGCAAAACCTATATTATATTTATTAGTTATATAGGGTAACTTACCAATAACGACTACTTGAGTAGGTTACAGTAATATTGGTTAATAAAGCTTATTAATTGAAATAAGGAAGGGTAAGGAGCTTAAGGCTCCTCGCCACGCTAGTGCCGCGGCGTCACGTAACGACCGCTTGCCTCATTCCCAACACTAGCAACTCTTCTTTTATAGTTGCCATTTATATATAAATACTGCTTAACTAGCGTAACAAATATCGATCCTCCTTACTTACTATTGCTATTATAATATAAGTCTCGCTGTCCTAAAATTTGCCTTTTAGCACGTAGTGCTTTCTTACTTAGAGTTATAGGTAGATATTATATTAGGGCCGCTAAGGCGCTAGTTATAAGCGAGCTAATAGCAATTTTCTATGCCGGGTATGGAAAATCCTAATTAGCTAGTTAAAATTAGGGTCTGCAGAATATTATACTCTTACTCCCTTTTAACCCAACCTTTAACTTATATACGTAGAGTATTTATATTAACAAACGTTTCTAGAGCCTTATTTAGGTTTGCCTTTATTATTATATCTGCTAGGTTATCTTAACCGTTAATTTATTAAATTTTAAAGAGTTCTTGCCGTTTGTAAGATTAATAAAGTGCTATAATATCAATTATAAGGCGCTTCTTCTTTATAGTACTAAGCTTAACTAAATACTTATAGAGGGAGCATAAGTCGGTATATACGATTACAGGGATAACGGGAAGTTTAAGTCGATCTATAATTATTTTCAGGGTAGTTCTAATTATAATTGCTATATTAACTCCGCTAACTATTCTATATATCTCTAACGCTAAAACGCTTTAAGTAATATGCTTACTCTTAGTTAAGCTCTAATAGATAAGATTACTATAGATTATAAAGTTATTCTCTTTAGTAAATTCATTTGCGATAATAATCTTATATCCCAACTAGGAGCTAAAATCTTTATTATTTATAAACGATTTATTAATAAATACAAAGAGCTTAGTAGTGGGGAGATTAGTAGGCACGTAGAGTAGTCCCCGATTAAGATGGTTTATTTGCTAAAAAAAGACGCTTATTTAGGATAAGAACGTTATCCTTAGTTAGTTTCTAGTATTAAGCGGTAATAGAGAGATTAAATAAAGCCTTAGGTTAATAGATAGAAGTAATATAAACTCCATAAGCGCGTTACTCTATATATCCTTACTTTAAAGAATTAACGTTAATAACGTTAATCTTCTTACCTTAACCCTTTTAGCGTAAAGTAATAGAATTCTTATTTAGGGAGAGGATACATCTATTAAAGAGTAATAGTGTTATTAAATTAAGCTTCTCCTTTGGCTTTACTATAGGATTTACCTTTACTAGCTCGTTTTCTTTAAGGGCTAAGAACTAGTCGTCTCCTAAAATAATTATATTATTAGTTTATATACCGACGATTCTAAATAGAGTTCCCGTAATTATAATAAGGAAGTAGGAATTAAATATAAAAGTAGTTATTAAAAGCTTCTCTTTATAGTGCTTGCTGTAGGTAGCCCACTAGTAAGTTTCTACCTCTGCAATTCTATATAATAGCTTAAGTACAACTATAATCGTATCCTTAGGATACTGGTAGCGAATTTACTCCGGAAGGTATGCTAATATTAAGCGCTAAAGGTGCGTCTCTAATTGGGTATAGGCTTAAGTAATATCTTATAAATAAACCGCTATTTTATTCTTTATTAAGGAGGGAGCTAGCGTAACAATAACTCGCTAACTAGCTCGTTAAATTATGGGAGATTACGTAAGAATTACCTCCTTACTATTATTATTATAACCTTAGATAATAAGCCTTAATTTCTTAAATAGGGCATTAATAGCTTTACCCTTAATCTTATTAACTATTCTTAACTTAAAGATGCGAACTTCGTTAAACTTAGTAGGGTTATACTTTTTAAATTTAAAGACTCCTCTTGTAATAAGGCTACCGATCTCCTGCTTATTAGATACTTAGAAAGGAGCTTCTAAAGTTATAATACGACCTTCCTTTTAGAGCTGTTTTGCGAGCTTAAAATTAGCCTTCTCCTTAGCTATTATAAAGGCCATTAATAACTTAACTCTATTCTTAATGGCAGTAATAAATTGCTCTTTAAAATTAATAAGATATTAGCGATTTTGTAATCCTTTCGGGCGACCTTTACCGCGTTATGGTTGCGGCGTATCTACTATAATTATATTAGAATTATAGTCGCCTTTTAGAGCATATTAATTATAGCTCTTCTTTAGGGCATCTTTTATAGTATCCTATAAAGGCTTGGAACTATTATCTTTATAATAAGGCTTAATAATAGTTAAACGGAATTAAGTAGGTCTGTAAGGCATCTAAATAGTATAAGTTTAACTATTAATTATAATAAGTTAATGTAGGCCTAACTATCCTCCCTTTTTACGCTATACGCGTACCTTAAACTAGAGTGGTAGATTAAGCGTAGTTAAGGTGTTTAGGCCATTTCTTATTCCTAGTATATTGTTAACCTGGCATATAGCGTAGAGATATCGCACCTCCTTTATTGCCTTGTAAATAGCCTTAGCTTATTATATAATAGAGGGAGATANTAAANAATTNTTAGTTATTTAANGGTAGGCGCTAAAGACTAGTAATATAGGTACGAGTCTATCTAGGCTAGCGGAATTATTAATAGCTTTAACAGCTATTTATAAGGTAAGTTTTTTGCTAGCGTCCTCTAGTTTTAAAGAGATAATCTTATATACGCAGTATAATGGCGCGTAATATTACTCTACTTTTTTAATACTATTATATGCCTTAATAGGGACTTCCTTAACCTTAATTACTATTACCTTTATCTATTGTTAAAACTCTACTAATAAGAAGTTCTTTCCTATACTATAGACGATTTAATTAGGGGGTTCTAGGTAGATATTAATCTAGTATAATTATAGGGTATCCTATGCGTTTCTAGCCAATATATCCTTTAGGAAACGTGCAGCTTAAAAAAAGATTAAGAAGTTAATAACTTAGAGTACTGGCTTACCGCTAAGATATATAATATTAATAATAATATAGAAGTTGAATTTGTAGTTACCCTTAAGGGTAAACTTAAATTGGCTAGGGGACTTCTAGTTTATTTAATAGTAATAGCAGTACTTTATAAGATGCTTAATTGCCTTAACTTTAACTTTATAGCCTATTTACTAAAGAACTCTAAGCAATTAGTAAATAAAGGGGTGGCTAAAATAATGGTGTAGTTAACGTAACTTTAACTTAGTTAAATAGCTCTAAGTAATACTCTTTTCTGGTTATTAAAGGAGTAGCTAAGGGTAACCCTACTTACGTATAATAGGCACCCAATTATCTCCCTGTACGAGTATATTCTTAAAGTTATTAAGCTTAACGCCTAATTTGTCTATATCCCTAATATAGAATAGAAACGAAGTATTTGTAGGAATAATGTAGAAAGTAATGTATCCTAAGGGGGTTTAGACCCTAATTATGCCGAGAGAGATTATGGTACCCTTACTAAAACATATTATATATTAGCCTACCGTTAATTAGTTAATCTAGATAGAAGTATTAAGTTATTAAAGAGCTTAAACTTAAGGTTCTCCTACTGTAAATACTCCTGCGGCTCTAGTATCTAGCATAATACTATAAAAGATATTTGCTAAGTATCTATCGTTAAAGGAGAACGCGGAGCTCTCCTTTAGCTTATTAAAGATATCTAACTTTATAACAGAATGGAGCGTAGATTGGTTATTAAGAATAGCAACGGTTTATATACCATCTACCTTACTATACTTAGTAAAGTATTAGTTGGGTAAGTAGTCTTTAATTTCTATATCTATAAGAAGCTATTCGGCCTTATTAACCTTACCCTTAAGATTTTCTACGCCTTTATATTAAACTAGAAAGCTTTAAAAGTAGGCCGTAGTAACCTTATAATTTTTAACGTTTTTTATACTCTGGCGAAACTTATTATATGCCTCCTTTTGTTTATTAAGAGAATGCCTAGTTAACTAGCAATTCGGTTTTTTATAAATATAATACTTTTTTTAGCAATTACTTTAAAATAAACCTCTATAAGGACCTCTACCTTTACCTTATAGTTATTAATTATACCCTCTACTATATTGCCTACTACGGCTACTATATGTTTAATTAGTCTAGTTATAATTATATTAGTTAGGCGGGTTAATCGAAGTAGGTTAGAGTTAGGCGTTAAATTGCTATACTTTTTAAGAGCGTAGAGCGGTACTAATAGAAGATCTTAATTAAGTATATATTCCTTTATAAGTATTTATAGGATTAAAGAGAGTAAGGTTATATTCTTTAACGCCTTAGTATATGCTAATAACTTAATTATATAGGCTAAAATCCTCTTAATATGATTTGGATAAACCACGCTAAATTATCTAAAGTTAATTAAAGAGCTTTTAAAGATAATTAAGCCGAGGGACACCTAGGTTTATAGCAATAATCCTTAAAAAGGTAGTCTCTCTCCATTCTAATATATACTACTACTTAATCTCTTCTATTTTAAAGTGGTATCTTAATATATATATTATGCGGTTAAAATTATATCCTTTTCCTACTAAACGATTATAATAGAAGGTACTAGCTTAGCCCTTAAGCATAACGGAATAAGCGTTATGGTATTAATTAGACTCTATTCCTACCTTTTAGTAATAGTTATAGAAGATACGTAGTTTCGAATTAAGAATATTATATAATTCCCCGCTAAACTTCTTCTCCTAATCTAAGTAGAGCTTCGCAAGCTCTATAAGCAATTTTAAACTACCTCTAATTTAAAATTAAGGTAAAGGAGGTAGGAGTTGCATTATAGGCTATAGTAGGGATATAGGTCTAGTTAGTAGAGTCTAAAGGTTGTTAAATTGTAAAGCAATAGGATCCTATGCCTACTCTCATTGGGGTATAGTATCTAACATTAAGGTTATAGGTTAAATTGGATATAGAGGAGTTAAAGGTAGAGGTAGATTTGTCTCTAGAGGTATATTGCTTGGATTCTATTATAAATTAAGCTTCCTTATAGTACGTAGTTGGTGCTTAATCTCTTATAGAGTCTATTTATGCTCTTCTTTTATATTAATAACCTGCTCCTAAATATTGTCCCTAATAGTACCCCCGTCTATAGGTATAAACACTTTATACTCCTATAAGAAGTTACGGAAGTCTTATATAATATCCTTCTTTATAGAAGTCTATATTCCCTTTATCTATCTAATAAAGTCCTCCCTTATATAGTACTATAGTATAGTATTGTTATATTCGCTATCTTTATAGTATACTATGCGGTATAATAGGAATCCGTTTAAGTCTTACTGATTAACATCTTTAAGGTTAGTTATATTGGTGTTCTATATCTCTAGGTTAATGTCTTTCTTATACTTCTTTAGGTAGGTTAACGCTATAATAGAATCTATAAAGGTACACGGAGGGTATTAAGGTAGTTATTTAACGCGTTTTAATAAAAAGATTAAGGAAAATAAGGGTTATTTAACGTGTAATTAGGTAGTAATTATAATTCTATAGTCTATAAAGGTACACAAAGGGTATTAAGGTGGTTGTTTTTAACGCGTTTTAGACGTTAACTTAGGACCCTAGGTTTAGTAACACTTCTAACCTAAAGTACTCGACTAAATCTTCGTAAACGTAGTTATTCTACATAATAGATGTAACTTAGTATCTCCTAGTACTTAGTAACACTTCTATTACTAGTTTTCTATAAGTTTAAAGTAGCATAGTATCGCCGGGATCTATTCCATATAAGCGTATATAGCACCCTTATATAAGACTGTCTCTTCTATTTAAAAACCTAGCTGCTCTATAGTTGACTATATATTTAACCACTAATTAGTATTGGTTATATAGGGTAACTTACTAATAATAACTACTCGAGTAGATTATAGTAATGTTGGTTAATAAAGCTTATTAATTAGAATAAGGAAGGGCGAGGAGCTTAAGACTCCTTACTATGCTAGTGCCGCGGCGTTACGTAACGACCGCTTGCCTCATTCCCAACAATATTAGCTATTTAGTTTAAGTGTTTTATAATCCTCTTAGTTAGATATTATCCGTTCTTTTTAGGCTACTATACCTTAAGCCTTTTAGCTAATATTAGATCTGCCTTATAGTAAGAGAAAACGAAATAATATATCTGCGCACTTTAAAAGGAAGAAATCCGCTTATAACCCTTCTCCAATACCTTAGCTAAGCGGTAATTTTATATTAATACTATTTCGCAAGTTAACTAGAAGGCGCCTACTTACTCTAATTAGTAGTAACTTAACTATAAAGGATTTACGCGTTATAAATAAGCGTATATAAGGTAGTTAATATTTACTAAGGTAAATTACTATAATAGTGATTATTTATTAGTAAGCTAATTCGGTAAAATCTTAGCGCGGATATTTACCTTTAATTAATCTCCATACCTCTTCTTCTACTAACCTTTTACCTTATAATAACGCACCACAAACTTTATTATTGTTGTTTTATCTACTATTAATTAGCATACTACTATTTATAATGCCTTCTTTTATACCTCTAAATACGTTTAATAGCTATTTAGTTAAGGAACTTAATACGCGCAATGTTAACGATAAAATAATTAAGGACGCTTTTAAGAACGCTCTTTTTTTTACTAATCCTTTAGAATTTTTACTTAGAGAGTAAGCTTTCTAATACTAAATTATGCCTATAGCTAATATAATTTTAGGAAATATATATTAAAGCACTCTTTATCAGATATAGCAGAACACTATAATAAGGTTATTACAAAATCCACTAAAAATCCGCTTACCTTTTTACTACTTACCTCTTTACCGCCTACTTCTTTACCGCTTACCTCTTTATTGCCTACCTTTAAGCTACCTATTTCTTTATCGCCTACTACTTTTAAAAAGTTTAATCCTTATTATGCTTCTACTTCTCTTAAGAGGCAGGCTAATAAAATTACTGTGTAAAATATTTAGTATAAAATAGCCTTTAAATCGTATGTGTTAGCTATACTCTTTTAGTATCTTATCTACTAATTTACCTCTTATAGTAACCTAACAGAAATGTTAGAGATTTTAGATAATAATAAAGAGATTAATCTTAATAACGCTAACTCTCCTAAAAGCCCTCCTTTATCCTCTTATAATCTCCGCAGCCCTTATAAGCTCTATAGTATATAGACGGCCTAAGCTATAACGTCAAATATTAATATAAACAAGCGCCTTCCTATTTAAGTGCCGTTAGTAAATAAATAGTATACCCTAAAAGCTGGTGCTTAGGAGAATATAAAGGAAGCTCGCTAGCGGATATATACCTATATCCAGAATATTAAGGATAGCTCTAGTATACTGCGTAATCCGCTATACACTCTATGCGTTAAGTAAGATTATAAATATCACGTTTATAAGCAGAACTCTAGGCCATATTTTAAAGGTACGTACTTAAAATATCGCTTAAGTAATAGGTCGTGTGAAAAGGTATATACTAATAGTATACCACTATTCTATTAGCTAACACGTATATAGGATAGTTTGTTAAGACTAAAGCTAGTTATACCTTAGCGCAAAAAACGTGCGCAATTAGCTTCTACTAGTAGTCTAGCTAAAACACCTATTAAAAAAGTATAATATCCGCATCTTAATAATACGGATATTGCTAATATCCGCATAGCTTTATACCCGCATCATCCCCCCTTTAGAAACCTTCCCTCCCCCTAAGACTTCTACTTATAGTAATATACGCAGCCATAGAGGCACCTATTCTACTACTGCTTCTCCTACTATTAGATCATAAGGTGATATCACGTAGCTACGGTTCGTAGATAGTATGATGGTTATTGTTATATAATACTTCTTAGAAAGGGGGAGGGTAAGGAACTTAAGGTTCCTTACCACGCTAGTGCCGCGGCAACACGTGACGACACGTGACGGCAATTTGTCGCACGTAACGGCAAATTACCTTATTCCCGACACTGGCAACTCTTCTTTTATAGTTGCCACCTATATATAAATAACGCAATAATATAAAGATACTAAGCTAAGGAAAAGAAGAAGAGGAAGAGCATTAGGGGTTAACGTGAAGACGTATAGGCCGCCAAGGCGCTAGTAGTAAGCGAGCCAATAGCAATTTTCTATCCCGGGGATAGAAAATCCTAATTAGTTAGCTTAATAAATAGCATCGGTAGAACTCCACACCGCCACCTAAATTAATTAGGCGCGGCGCTCTTAATAAAAATCTAACTAATTAGACAACTTTAACCGGCGGTTAAAGTTCTATAAGATCTTAACTTCTTTAAATCTCCCTTTTAACCTAACCTTTAACTTATATACGTAGAGTATTTATATTAACAAATGTCTCTAGTGCCTTATTTAGGTTTACCTTTGTTATCGCATCTACTGGGTTATCTTAGCCATTAATCTATTAAATCTTAAAGAGTTCTTGTCGCTTATAGGACTACTAAAGTGCCATAATATTAATTATAAGGCGCTTCTCCTTTATAGTACTAAGCTTAATTAAATACTTATAGAGGGAATATAAGTCGGTGTATACGATTATAGGGATAATAGAAAGTTTAAGTTGATCTATAATTATCTTAAGGGTAGTTCCGATTATAATTACCGTATTAACTCCGCTAACTATTCCGTATATCTCTAACGCTAGAATGCTTTAAGTAACGTACTTACTCTTAGTTAAGCTCTAATAGATAAGATTACCGTTAATTATAAAGTTATTCTCTCTGGTAGATTTATTTGTAATAATAATCTTATATCCTAGCTAAAAGCTAAAATCTTTATTATTTATAAACAATCTATTAACAAATACAAAGAGCTTAATAGTAGGAAGATTAATAGGTATATAGAGTAGTCCTTAATCAAGATAGCTTATTTGCTAGGAAAGGCGCTTATTTAGATTAAGGACGTCATCCTTAGTTAGTTCCTAGTGTTAAGCGGCAACTAAGAGATTAAAGGAAGCCTTAGGTTAATAGATAGAAGCAATATAAGCTTCGCGAGCGCGTTACTCTATATATCCTTACTTTAGAGAATTAACGTTAATAACTTTAATCTTCTTGCTTTAACTCTTCTGGCGTAAAGCAATAGAATCCTTATTTAGGGAGAGGATACATCTATTAAAGAGCAATAGTATTGTTAAATTAAGCTTTTCCTTTAGCTTTACTATAAGATTTACCTTTACTAGCTTATCTTCTTTAAGAGCTGAGAATTGGTCGTCTCCTAAGATAATTATATTATTAGTTTATATACCAACGATTCTAAATAGGGTTCCCGTGGTTGTGATAAGGAAGCATAAATTAAATATAAAAGTAGTTATTAAAAGCTTCTCTTTATAGTGCTTGCTATAGGTAGCCCACTAATAAGTTCCTACCTCTACAATTCCAAAGTATAACCATAATCGTATCTTCAGGATATTGGTAGTAAATTTACTCTAGAAGGTATGCCAGTATTAAGCGCTAAAGGTGCGTCTCTAATTAGGTATAGGCCTAAGTAATATCTCGCAAATAAACCGCTATTCCATTCTTTATTAAGGAGGAAGCTAGCGCAATAATAACTTACTAACTAGCTCGTTAAATTATAGGAGATTGCGTAAGAATTACCTCCTTACTATTGTCGTTATAGCCTTAGATAACAAGCCTTAATTTCTTAAATAGGGCGTTAGTAGCTTTACCCTTAATCTTATTAACCATTCTTAACTTAAAGATACGAACTCCATTAAACTTAGTAAGGTCATACTTCTTAAATTTAAAAACTCCTCTTGTAATAAAACCGTTGATCTTCTACTTATTAAATACTTAGAAAGGAGCTCCTGGAGTTATAATACGACCTTCCTTTTAAAGCTATTTTGTAAGCTTAAGGTTAGCCTTTTCTTTAGCTGTTATAAAGGCTATTAATAACTTAACTCTATTCTTAATGGCGGCAATAAATTACTCTTTAAAATTAATAAGATGTTAGCAATTTCGTGATCCCTTCGGGCGGCCTCTACCGCGTCGTAGTTACGGCGTATTTGCTATAATTATATTAGAGTTATAGTTGCCTTCTAGAGCACATTAATCGTGGTTCTCCTCTGGGGTATTATAGTTCTCCTCTAGAATATTATAATTCTCCTTTAGGGTATCCTAGTTCTCCTCCGGGGTATCCTTTAGGGCATCCTATAAAGGCTCGGAACTATTGTTTCTATAATAAGGCTTAACAGCGGTTAAGCGGAATTAAGTAGGTCTATAGGGCATCTAAAGAGTATAAGTTTAACCATTAGTTATAATAAGTTTATATAAGCCTAACTATCCTCCCTTTTTACGCTATACGCGTACCTTAGATTAGAGTGGCAGATTAAGCGTAGTTAAGGTATTTAGGCCATTTCTTATTTCTAGTGCGTTGTTAACCTGGCGCGTGGCGTAGAGATATCGTACCTCTTTTATTACCTTGCGAATAGCCTTAGCTTATTATATAATAGAAGGAAATAGTAGAGAATTATTAGTTATTTAAGGGTAGGTGCTAAAGACTAGTAATATGGGTATAAGCCTATCTAGACTAGCGGAATTGTTAACAGCCTTAACAGCCATCTATAAGATAATTTTTTTGCTAGCGTTCTTTAGTTCTAAAGAAATAATCTTATATACTTGGCGCAATGGCGTATAATATTGCTCCACTTTTTTAATACTATTATGTGCCTTAATAGGGACTTCCTTAACCTTAATTGCCATTGCTTTTACCTATTATTAAAACTCCGTAGATAAGAAGTTCTTTCCTACGTTATAAATAATTTAATTAGGGGGTCCTAAGTAGATATTAATTTAGCATAATTAAAGGGTATCCTATATATTTCTAGCTAATATATCCCTTAAGAAACGTGCGGCTTAGAAGAAAGTTAATAAGTTAACAGCTTAGAGGACTAGCTTACCGTTAAGATATATAACATTAATAATAATATAGAAGTTAAAGTTGTAGTTATCTTTAAGGGTAAACTTAAATCGGCCAGGGGACTTCTAGTTTATTTAGTAGTAATAGCAGTACTTTATAAGATGCTTAATTACCTTAACCTTAACTTTATAACCTACTCGCTAAAGAACCCTAAGCAGTTAGTAAACGGATAGGTAGCTAAAATAACGGTGTAGTTAACGTAGCTCTAACTTAGTTAAGTAACTTTAAGCAACGCTCCTTTCTAGTTATTAGAGGAATAACTAAGGATAACCCTACTTGCGTATAACGGGTACCTAATTATCTCCCTAAATAAGTATATTCTTAAGGTTATTAAGCTTAACGCCTAATTTATCTATATCTTAGATATAGAATAGGAATAGGGTGTTTATAAGAATAATATAGAAGGTAATATATCCTAATAGGGTTTGGACCTTAATTATGCTAAAAGAGGTTATAGTACCCTTACCGAAGCAAATTATATATTAGCCTGCCGTTAATTAATTAATTTAAATAGAGCTATTAAGCTGCTAAAGAGCTTAAACTTAAGGTTCTCCTACTATAGATACTCCTACGGCTCTAGTATCTAGCATAATACTATAGAAGACGTTCGCCGAGTATTTGTTATTAAAGGAGAACGCGGAACTTTCCTTTAGCTTATTAAAGATATCTAACTTTATAATAGAATAGAATATAGATTGGTTATTAAGGATAGCGACAGTTTATATGCCATTTACCTTACTATACTTAGTAAAGTATTAGTCGGAAGAGTAGTCCTTAATTTCCATATCTATAAGAAGCTGTTCGGCCTCGTCAACCTTATCCTTAAGGTCTTTTGCGCCTTTATATTAAACTAAAAAGCTTTAGAAGTAGGCCGTAGTGACCTTATAATTTCTAATATTTCTTATACTTTGTCGAAACTTATTATATACCTTCTTTCGCTTATTAAGAGAGTGCCTAGTTAACTAGCAATTTGGCTTCTTATAAACGTAGCACTTTTTTTAACGGTTGCTCCGAAATAAACCTCTATAAAGACCTCTATAATTACTTTATAGTTAACGTTAATTATACCCTCTGCCGTATTCTTTACTCCGGCCACTATATATTTAATTAGTCCAGTTATAATTATATTAGTCTAGAATTCCGGTTTAAATAGGGTTTTTAGCATAGAATTATTAGGATTCTTGTATTTGTATTATAGTACCTATAGTAGAGCGTAGTTTAGTATATACTCCTTTAAATATATCTATAGGTTTATATAGCGCTAAGTTATACTTAGGAACGTTATAGCAGGCTAAAATAACCTAGTCCCTTAAACTATTCTTATTTTAGTAGGTTTTAATAAAACCATATTAGATTTTCTAGAGTTTATTAAAGAGTAGTTAAAGATACTCTAGGTAAGTTATTATTAGGTTAGAAGCGATAACTCTCTAGAATATAGTTTCCCGCCATTTAAATATATAAAATTAGCGGTTCTTATTAGTTTTAAAGTAGGCTCTAGTAAGCTAAAGCATTATATTAAAGCTATAGTTTTTACCTATAATATAGTTATAATAAAATATCGCCGCCCGTCCCTTTAATATAACAGAAAAAGTATAATAGAACTAATGGCGTTAAATTCTAACTTTATTGTAACAGTTATAAAAGACCTATAGTTTTACTCTAAGCATATTATATAATTCTCCTCTAAACTTCTTCTCTTTGTCTAAATATACCTTTATTAGATTTATAACTTCTTAAAATAAAGGCTTATTAGTTAGCTAGAATAGAGAAGTTAAAGGTAGTAAAGGTAGAGGAAAAGCACCTCTAGGTAAGAGAGCACTTTTAGGTAAGAGAGTAGTGTTCTAGGGGTTTTATTCCAAATTAAAGTTGCCTTCTAAAGAATATAGGTTAGTTTTAGGTTTCCGTAGTTAATGTATAATCTTAGCTTCCGTCTATACTAGTTCTTCTATACTAGTAAAAACGGCGTAAATATTACTAGTAATTAGGTTACTATCCTTAACAATATATACCCTATTCCTTTAGAGGGAGTCTTAAAAATCCTAAATAATATTAATATTGCTAAGTGCCCAGGTATTAGTAGTCTATCCTATAAAATCCTCCCTAAAGTATTCCTATAACTATAAATCGGCGTAATAGCTATCTTAGTAAAATAAAATATAGTATAGGAGAAAGCTATTAACTTATTTTATGGTATAGGTTATTGCATTAAAGGTAAATATATCCCAATCTTTATTGATAAATTTCGCGTATATAGCTACCCCTAGTAGTAAGGAGTCTCTCCAGTTGTTTAGAGTAGCCATAGTTATATCTTTAAAGGAAGGGGATATTAGTAGTGTAGGGATTATTATTTAGTACGCGTTTATAATATATATTTGCAATTATAGGGCTTAGGACTAGTTTTAGCCTTAAATCGCAAAGACTTATAAAGCGTATTATTCTGCGTAATAGACGTAAGAATCTATAATCTAGGGAAGGCTTAGGACCAGTTCTAGCCTTTTAAATCCTTAGATTTATATAAGAGTTCTATTTAAGGTTTAGGACCAGTTCTAAGCTTAAAAGACAGCTTCCCTTAGCACGAGTAGCACTAGTATAGTAGCTTATCTCTTCTTAGTAAATACCTAGCTGTTCTATAGTATAACTATAAAGTTAACCACTAATTAGTGTTAGATTATAAGGTAATATCATATAGCTACGGTTTATAGATAGTATAATGGTTATTATTATATAATACTTCTTAGAAAGGGGGAGGGTAAGGAACTTAAGGTTCCTTACCACGCTAGTGCCGCGGCAACACGTGACGACACGTGACGGCAATTTGTCGCACGTAACGGCAAATTGCCTTATTCCCGACACCTACTCTTTTACTAATTCCTAGTACGCGTAATACTGCCTCCGGTACTACTGCCGCTCCCGCTACTATAGAAAATATTAGAGCATATTTAGCAATTACTATTTCTGCGCGTATTAATATAGTTTATAAACGAGTAACTAAGATAGCAAAAGATACTCAGGCTATAAATCGCCAGTTAAGTAAGCTTAAAGATTCTCTAAGTAAGATAAAGAATAAACTTGCGTTTATAGGGTGTGGTATTACTATACTTATACGTAACGCTAGGTTACTAGATATAGAATTTAAGTAGATATAGGTTAGCTATTATTACGGGTTTAGAGTAATAAAATAGTAACTCTTACCTCTCTGCTACTATGTATATAGGAATTAAGTCTCTGCCTTATATTTAATAGATATACTTAATTAATATTATAATATCTATATAGGCTAGGATAAGGATATCCGCATAAGCTAAGATAAAGATATTTATATATCCGCACCGTTAATATTTACTAAAGTAAGTTACTATAGCAGCGATTATTTGTTAGTAAGCTAATTTAATAAAATTAGTAGCGTAGATATTTACCTTTAATTAACCTCTGTACCTCTTCTTCCTCTACTAACCTTCCACCTTATAGCACCGCATCGCGAACTTTATTATTATTGTTTTATATACTGTTCTTTAGAATACTACTATCTATAATGCCTATATTTACATCTATAAACGATATTAATGCGAATAATAGTAACTAAGCGGTTAAGGAACTTAATATACGCGACGTTAATAATAAGGAGTTTAATACTATTAAGCACGCTATAGCTGCTCTTACTAAGCCTTTAGATTTTATTCCTAAAGAGTAAGCTTTCTAATATTAAATTATGCCTATAACTAATATAATTTTAGGAAATATATACCGAAGCGCTCTTTATAAGGTTTAGTAGACGACAATAATAAGGATAGAGTGAAATCCGCTAAAAACCCGCTTACCTTTTTACTGGATGCCTTTCCGCTGCCTATATTTTTGCTATAGGCTACTTTACTATCTACTACTTCACTATCTGCCTCCCTACTGCCGCCGCCTAATACTTCTAAAAAGAGGCTTAATAAGGCTCGTTTATCTTCTTTTCTTAAAAAGTAGGCTAGGAAGGCTACTAATATAAATATAAAGCTTAAAATAGCTATTAAATCGTATATATTAGTTATACTATTTTAGCGTCTTATCTACTAATTTACCTTTTATAATGACCTAAATACTATATATAAGGTTCCTTTAGATAGTAATAAAGATAAAGACCTTAATGACGCTAACTCTTATAATCTCCGCAGCCCTCGCAATCTCCGCAGCTCTTATAATCTCTATAGTACTCCTAATATAAATAAGCGCCTTCCTATCTAAGTGCTGTTAGCGAATAAATAGTATACTCTAAAAGCTAGTGTTTAGGAAAGTATAAAGGAAAGTCGCTAGCGGATATTAACACACGTTTAGAATATTAAGGGTAGCTTTAGTAAGCTGCGTAATCTATTATGCGCTCTATATGAGAAGTATAGCTATAAATATTGCGTTTATAAGCAGAACTCTAGGCCTTATTTTAGAGGTGCGTGCTTAAAATATTATTTTAGTAGTAGGTTATATGGAACGGTATACGCTAATAGTATACTATTATTCTATTAGCTAATACGTATATAGAAAAGCTTACTAAATCTGGAGCCGGTTATACCTTAGCGCAAAAAATATACGTAATTAGCTTCTGCTAGTAGCCCGGCTGGAATACCTACTAAGAAGGTATAATATCCGCATCTTAATAATACGGATATTACTAATATCCGTATAGCTTTATACTCATACTATCCCCGCCCGCGCTACTACGCCTCTCCCCCCTACTAAGACCTCCCCCCTTATTAAGACTCCTACTCGCAGTAGTACGCGCGGCCGTAGAGGTACCTACTCTGCCGCTGCTTCTCTACCTCTTTTCCCAATTACTAGCACGCTAGGTGCTGCTATTACTGCTACTACTTCCACTAGCACGGAATTTGTTGGGGTGTATTTAGTAATTACTATTTCTGCGCGCATTAATATAGTTTATAAATAGGTAACTAATATAGCGAAAGATGTTTAAGCTATAGATCGCTAGTTAAATAAGTTTAGAGATTCTCTAAGTAAGATAAAGGATAAGCTTATATTCCTAAGGCGTAGTATTATTACACTTATACGCAATACTAGGCTACCGGATATTAAATAAGTAAATATAAATTAGCTGTTGCTACGGGTTAGCTATTATTACAGGTTTATAATAATAAAATAGTAGCTCTTACCTTTTTACTACTATATATATAGAAATTAAGTCTCCGCCTTATATTTAATAGATATACTTAATTAATATTATAATATCTGTATAAGCTAAGGTAAAGATATCCGCACAAGCTAAAATAAAGATATTTATATATCTGCACTATAAAACGGCTAACTACTACGTTATATACTACGTACTAAGAAGATTATATACTAGCTAGAATTAATATTAATAAAAAGAACTCGCTTAATATATTAAGACGGAAACGTACTATAAGCTCTAGTATTTAAAAGTCTTCCAGCATATTATCTATAGCCTTATTAAATCCGTCCTTATAAGGGTTATATAGTAAACTACTAATATAAGACATCCGTATATTAAAATTAGTAATACCGCCCTATAAAAGCCGCTTTAATCTAAGTTAAAGAATAGTAGGTGCCTTAAACCTAATATCCTATACACACTAACGCACAATAAAAGTATATCCGCAATTAAAACAATATATTACTATTGCTTTTAGCATTTATTAAGTAACTTATATACTAACTATTATACATATTAGCAGAGGTATAGGTATAACATTAAGACAACAAACCATATAAATATATTTAGTAGCTTCTCTTAGTACCTCTATATTCTTATTAGCGTCACTAAAGCTATATATAAGGGGATTAAATAGTAAACTAGCTGCAGTTAATAGAAAGGCGTTAAATATATTTACGCCGTCCTTTACGAGTTTTTTATATCTACGCTATAAAAGCGAAGGAGCCTTAAAATCCACTAAGCGCCGCGTATATTATATAATTAAATCCTTCCTAATCTAATCTATAAGATAGCGGATATCTAGTGCTGGAGACTTAGTTATATATTCGCTATTTATACGCTTGCTAAATACACGCTTAAAAATATCGCGGAGTATACTAGTGTAACTTATTATAAGAATACTCTACTTAAATAGCTCGTTTATACCAAACGTCGAATTCCTATACGTCCAGATTAACTCCTTAAGTTAAAGATTTAGTAGTTTATTAAGGCGATCCGTCTTAAAAAAGCTATCTAGCCGCCCTCGGAGGTTAACTAAACTATTAATAAGGATAGCCCGTTAAAGCACTAAATCGTAAGCGCTTATTCTAACTAGTTGCTATAGGATTAGCATATTATATATATAGTTCTTTAATAAGCTTTTAGCAAAGTATAAGCAAAGGCGGGTGATTATATACTTTAGTAGTCCGATATCCGCATACTTAATAGCGTATTTTAGAAGCTTATAAGTATTAATAACCTATAGGAACCGGATATAATTAAAGAACTCTATATTATAGTTATTAGCGGTAAAGCTTAATATATTCGTAGAGGACGACGTTATTACTAGCTAACGTACGTTAGCAAATAGCTCTAAATAATTAGACGTGCGCTAATTTACATCGCGGCATATATCTTTTAAAAAAGCCGCTATACAGATATCTTTAATATGCTTTAGAAATTGCTACGGAGATAGGTTTCGCATATATCGCTTAGTGTAAGCTTTATAGTATATGGGAATTGAATAAGTAACTTAATTGTAAATCTATGGAAATCAAGTGGTATAAATATATAAAAGTAGACCCCTAACTCCGGAACCTATAACTTATATTAAACGTATCCAAGATATATAAGGGTAGTGCTAACGTAGGTAAAACAGGGTAATATGTAAGGTCCGGTAGTCGGTTATACACCCCCCCAGATTTAACGGTGTAGTTAAAGCTGTAGAAAGAAAAATAAAGGCAGAAACTGTACTCCCTAGCTTTATATCTCTGGACATAGAGCTATATTTAAAGAGATATCCTCTATAGCCTTTTAGGAGACTATATTTTAAAAAAAATGTCCTCCCTAGCCTCTTAGAAGACTATATTCAAAAAGGCGTCCTCCCTAGCCTCTTAGGAGACTGTATTTAAAGAGGTGTAGTAATTTAATCTGCATTTAAGGCAGTTAATTAATCTATGCTCGCGGTAGATTTTTTTAATCTATAGTTGAGGTAGATATTTAATCTATGTTTAAGGTAGTTATTTAGGCTATAGCCATATAAGCTGTAATTAAGGTAGATCTAGAGGTAGTTACTTAGTAACTTTGGTGACGTTAAGACGTTATATCTGGTAACGTTAAGACATTAAATTTGGCGACGTGGAGACGTTAAGATTGGTGCCGATAAGGCTAGTGCCGATAAGGCTGGTGCTAATGTAGGCTGGCGTTTCGGAAGGGCGTCTATAGTGTAATAGCTGCGTGTAACGGAACCTTGTAGCAAGAACTACGATAGGTTCGTTAATGGGCTAGGTGTGTAGGAAATGCAAGTATAAAAGTCAACAACGTAATAATAACTAGTGGAGTGGTTGCCCAATAGATTAACTCTAATTATATTCTGAGAATTACTATAAGGAAGGAACTATCTAGGTAGGGACTAAGGGTCCTTAAATACACAACCGTACTCCTATAAAATCCTTCTTATACGTAATATACGTCTTATATATAAGGTACATAAGTTCCTTTTATTCCTCTTATTTAATACGTAGTATATTATATAACCTTAGTTACTATTCCTCGTTATATAGTTCTATCGGCTCTATTCTAGACCGTGCCTAAATTAACTAACTAGCTTCTTTTGTCTTTTCTCTAAGTAGTTATAATATTATACTTAGAGCGTCCGTAATACCATCTCCCTCCTCTTTATCTTTATCCTTAAAGATTTAAAATATCTTTAAGTCGTTTACTAAAGGTATAATATCTATTTAATTAATTTAGTTAATATTATTGCTTATTATACCTAAAGCAATTTCTTCTTTATACGCCCAACGTTATACTCACACTATTGCTGTAATATTATTTCTTAGTGAGATTATACCGTCTTTATATTCTTGTTGTTTAAAAAAGGGGTTAGTTTATGTTATATTAGCGAACCTATCTTTATAACAACCTTTTTTTTACTTAGAGTATATTAAAGTAAATATTTGTTTATCTTATGACGTTTACTTTACTTCTAATGCTAAATATACGCGACCTATTACTCTTAATAGTCATCTAGTTCCCTAATTAATTTGTCTTAGGGTTTTGTGTTTAATCTGCTGCTATATAGCTGGATAGTAAACTATTGTAAGCCCTTACTAAGTTAAAACGTTCCCGTAATACGGAATAAAAGGCCCTAAATATTTAAATTACGGTATTTACTCGTCTACTTTATCTTAAAAAGGTTTATAAGAAGGTTTGTTTTAAGAAGTAGAAACTTATAAAATAAGGTCTATAGGAACTAAGTAATAAAAAAACGGATTCTCTTTTAATAAAGAAGGAAATAAATCTAAGTAGTTTAGCAACTACTCTTCTTAGGTCCCCCTTAGGTAACTTATTCTTTGGCAATTTTTCTTTATTAATGCTGCCTAACCTAATCTCTTTTAATACTCCTATACCTTTCTTATAGCGTTTTTTAAATTCTCTAATAGCTCCTAGGTAGTCTTAGTATAGCCTATCCACTTAACCTTATACTATATCTTGTCGTTAATGTTCTTATAATTAACAATCTTTAATACTTACTATTTGTCTTCTTCTTATCCTCTATATATGTCTGCTTTATAAACCAGTGGCTTAATATTCCTATATACTAGCTCTAGCATTATAATATGCTATATAGGGTAGATCTTTATTTTAGCTAGTAGGTTTAACTTAAACGTAACCAGTAAAATCCTTTATATAATTTTAAAAGGTCCTAGTCTAACGTAATCCAATTTCTTACTTAGTTATCGACTTTTAAAAATTTTATATAGTAGCCATACTTTATCTCCCTCCTTAAGATCTGGTCCCTTAGATCTCTTAGTATTATAGTACTTTTTCATTCTCTCTTATACTTTCTTTACTAATTCCGTAAGGTCTATATAAAGATTTATTAATATCTTTATTCTCTCTTTAGCTATACTACTTATTTTCTTTACTTGCCGTAATAATAACAATGTTCTTAGCTTATATCCATAATTTGCCTTAAATAGTAATATACCTATTCCTTCTTAAGGTGTTATATTATATATAAACTATATAACTAGTAATAGCGATACCTAATTATTCTATACATAATTAATATAATGCCTTAGGTACTGCTCTAGCGTCTAATTTAACCTTTCTATTTAACTATCTGTCTGCGGATAATATACAGTGAAAGTTACTACTTAAACTCTTTGCTCCGCTAAGAATACTTCCTAAAATACTACTATGAATCTTAGATCTCTATCTAATATAATCTTGCTTAATACTCTATGTCTTATAAACACTTCTTTAACGTAGATTCTAGCGACATCTTCTACTAAGATTTCTTCTATACATGCTATAAAGTATCCCTACTTTATAAGCTTATCTACTATTACTAAGATCGCGTCGTGATCTTATCCGGTAATAGGGTTTTTTAATTTTAGTAACTTAATAATAAAGTCCTATAATATAACCTCCTATAGTCTCTCTAGTATTTTAATAGGTTATAGCCCTCTATATAGCTTATGCCTTATTAGTTTATTTCTTTAGTAATCTAAATATTTCTTTATAACCTTTCTAGCTATCCCCTAGATTCCGTTAATAATATACTCCTCCTAGAGTCTTAACACTAAGCCTATAGCTCCATTATGTCCTTAGGTTAGTCCCTTATAGAAGTCCTCTACAAATTACTCCGCTATACTTTTTAGGATGTACTTTACTTCTTAATTTTCGTATATATCCGTCTATAGATCTTCTAGCTATACCTCTAGAATTCTTTATACCTAAAAGCTTTCTAGTATCTTATAGACTTTCTTTAGTTTATTATCTTCTTAAGTTACTATAATTTTTGGATAATTGTACCTAATTAATCCGTCTATATCTTTTCGCAATAAAGCCCCTAATAGCTTTTCCTTATTTTATAGTTTAGCTTTACGGCTTAGAGCATCTACCCATATATTATTTATACCTTTAGTATACTAAATTTTAAAATAGTATTCCGTAAGCATCTCTACCTATCTAACCTATCTTTAATTAAGTTCCTTTATTATTAGGAATCCTATTAGGTTCTTATAATCCGTCTTAACTATAAATAGTTTCTCTATACCTTATAAGAATGCTCTCTATTCCTTTAATACTATAACTATACCTAATAACTCCTTATTATAGATGTTATAGTTTAACTCTAGTAGTGTTATCTTTTAACTATAGTATGCCACTAGGTGCCATCTATTTTAATGCCTTTATATAAAGCACGCCCCTAGTATATAGTCTAATGCATCTATTTCTATAACCGTCTTTAGTCCTAGTTAATAGATCTTAAGAACTAGCTCCTAGGTAAACAACTCTTTAACTTTCTTAAAAAGTTCTCTTTACTCCTCCCCCCATACCTATAGTTCTTCTTTCTTTATTAACCGCGTAAATAGCTTAATATCCTTTAACCACTGCGCTATAAACCTTCTATAGTAATTGCAAAACCCTAAAAACAATCTTAACTATATAATATTCTCTAGTTCCTACCAATTTACTATAGCCTCAATCTTCTTTAAATCTATACTAAGTTAGCCTAGTTTAATAATAAATCTAATAAAATCGGTCTTCCTAGTAAAGAACTCGCATTTCTTAATTGCTACTAGCATTTATTCTTCTTATAGTCTCTTTAAGACCTATTTAACGTGTTCCCCATATTTTTCCTTAGTTATTAAGTAGATAATAATATCGTTAAGATATACTATAATAAATTCATCTAAGTATTCTCCTAATATATTATTAATACGCTTCTAGAACGTTACTAGTACGTTTATAAGCCTAAATTGCATAACTAATGGTTTATATAGTCCTTCCTTTAACCTAAAGGCTGCCTTCTATTTATTGCCTTCCTTAATCCTAATCTAATAGTACGCCTATCTTAGATTTATCTTTATAAAGATTTGCGCATTACCTATCCTATCTTAGATTTCGCTAATTAAGGGTAAAGGATACCTATCCTTCCTAGTAATGCTGTTTAACTGTCTATAGTTAATATACAGCCTTAGTTTACTATTCTTCTTTAGTATAAATAGTACTAGATAACCCGCTAATAATTGCGATGGTCTAATATATCCCTTTTATAGATTTTCCTAGATAAACTCTTTTAATGCTCTACCTTCTTCTTTAGTAAGCTTGTAGATTAAAAAGAACCTTAGACTTATTCCTAGTTCTAACTCTATTTTATAGTCCTATACTATATATTCTAATAGCTTTTTACTTTCCGGTAACTATAGTTTCTTACCATACTTATAGTATCTCTTTAGTATATAGCTTAGTCCTTTTTCTATTTCTTTATAGGTTGCTCCTACTTAGTACCATACCATCTTAGCTTATTATTATATTTTACAGCATTAAGTATCTCTAATATTAACCTAACCTATAATTTAATCAATCCTTAGATTATATTCCTATAACTAAGGTATACCTAATACTGCCTCATCTCGTCCTAATAGTAGGATATTAAAAGACATCTCAATTTGTCTTCCTTTAATAGTTATCTAAATAGGTCCTATTTTAAGATTAATAATTCCTCCTCTATAGGTTATTAGATCTCCTAAAATTATAACTAATAGGTAAAATTACTCCTTTTGTCTATAAGGTAATCCTATTCTCTTAACTACTACTAGTAAAATATAGTTTCGCGTTACTCTACTATCTATTAGCGCTTTAAACTGCTAATCCTACCAATTAACTTATAAATTTAGGTATTATCCTTAAATTCCTTTAAGGGTCTAAGGCTCTACTACTGGCTCCCTTTGGTCCTATAGGCCTCTACTTTTCCTAACTATTAGCTGCTTAATCCTAGTATATTTAGCTCACTTTTTAGCTAATACCTAGTTCGCTTTTTATCTTTAATATACCATAGATACATATTTTCTGGGCATTTCCACTACTATCGTCCGTCTAAGTATTCTTCCGTAAGGAATCTTCCTGGTTAAAGTACTAAGCTTCCTTCCTCTTAGATTTCTATTAGATGCTATCTATATATATATTTAGCATTCCTATACTATTACTTATCCGTTATCTAGTATATCCTTATAGGGTATTTCTAATTCTTTTCTTTTAGATTCTTATATATTTTACATATATTATCCACGCATATAATCTATAATATCGTATAGTATACTAGGTGCTTTAAGTTAACTCTTAGCTCGTCTTCGTCCCTAAGTTTAAACCTTTATTATACTAATCTAAACGTTATAACTTTATTTATAGGTACTAAGATGCGTCTCTCGCTTCTTTAGTCCTCTAAATATTCCTTTAGATCCTTTAATATTATAATTAAGGCTCCTTTAATATACGTTATGGCCTTCTCTGTAATTAGGTGGTCTTAAATAACTTTTTTATCTAACTATATATAGAAATCTTCCTACTTATTATTACGTCATTACCTATACTACTTTTAGTATAACTGCTAGAGTATATACGGTCTGTCCGTAAGGAAATATCTCTTTATTACTACGTTATAATAGCCTTTAGTATATCGTTCCTTAAACCTAGTAGGAATCCCTAAATCCTCTTTTTATTTTAGTTTAGTAAGCCACTTAGCTCTTAGTGTGCCTACTCTCGGCTTATTAGTGATTCTTTATACTAATACTCTATCCTTTATACGTCCCAATATGCTAAATCTTTTATTTAGTTTCTGTTCTTACCACGCGATAATTCTTTATCTAAATTCTTCTATAGTTTCTTTTGGTTTGTGCCTTATACTTTAATCTTTAAAGTTATCTTACTTCTTAATCCTAATATTAGTTTTTCAATCTTTAGTCCGAATACTTTATTTAACTAGTAAATCCTCTAAGTCTATATATTCGTCTCCCAGTTTAATTACTATTTATATTACAGATTCTTTAATCTATAAAGAAGCTCCTTACCTCTTATCTATAGGTGTCCTAATTTACACCCCAAATTTTTAACCCCTTAGGTTCTTTAATCCCAAGCTTGCTTCTAACTTAAGCTTAGCCCCTGCCTTAGTCTAACTAGGCTTAACTAGTGTCCTTGTCTTATCTTAAGAGTCCTAGATCTTACTTATCTTATCTTAAGAATCTTATACTATTAGGAATTCTTATCCCAAGCTTATTCGTATATCTTTAAACTAAGCCACTACTCTACTCTATTGGTTTCTGTCTGTTGTAGGTCCTTAAGCTTGCCTTATCTTATCTTAAGAATCTTAGTCATCTCTTATCTTATTTTAAGAATCTTAAGCCTTTAGCCTTTTGCCTTTATTAAGTGCTAAAGTAGTTCACTATTTTACTTCTCTTACATCTTATAAAGCGATAGATATTATATCTAGTGGGGTTTCGATCCCTACTAATATTCCTTATTCTATAATAGAATTATCCTCTACCTTTAGTATAACATCTCTAAGGTCTGCTCGCTCCTAATAAGCAGCCCTTATTACCTTATCGTTATAGAATATTTCGCCTAAGTTAAATTTATCGTCCTTAATATCTGATCTGCGAACTAGTTTATTAGTTCCTCTATATCCTATAGGTGCTAGCTCTTATAGCTAATAGCTTGCGCTATACTTAGCGTCCTTATAAATTTAATATACGTTATTATAATAAAACGCAAAACTTCTAATTAAATANTCTTTTGTTCCTCGTAGTATATTATTATCCCTTTATATATATATATTATCTGCTAGTCTTATACCTTTTACTATAAAGTAACTCTACCTACTTCTATAGTTTCTAACGTAATAACCCTATTTTCCGTAATTTATATAAGCTCCTTTTTTAAACTATTTTTCTTATTATAGAGTCCGCCTAAATGTCTTCTGCTATTAAGATTCCTGATTCGGCCTCTACTCTTTAGACCTTTAATTACTTAATCCTTATCCTCTAGGTTTCTATAGTTTGCTCTATCTCTTATAGGCTTCTTTAGTACCACTTAGGTCTATTAGCTCTACGCTATACCATAGTTTCTAACTTAGCTTTTATCATTGCGTACTCTACGCCTTATATAACTATAGAACTCTATTTTAGCCTTTCTTAGCCTGTTCCCTTTAGTAAATCTAATTATTAATCTTAATCGCCTAATCTATTAGTTCCCTTAGAGTGTCCGCATCTTCTATTAGGATAATTACGTCCTAGACTTTAGCCTTAAGTCCCTATTTATATTATACTATAAGCGCCCTATTATTCCACTCTACTTATATTGCTAGTGTCTAAAACTATATTATATATTTAATTGCTAAAGTTCGTTGCATAAGGTTCTAGAGTTTTTTTTCCGCTATAGTTTTTTCTTTTAGGTCTCTAAATATCTACGTAAGTTGTTTTACAAATCCTTCCTAACTTAAGAATATAAATCGCACGTTTTAATTAGTGGTCGTTATTCCATTTACCTATATCTTTATAAGGTAAGGTTTAAACTACTTAAGTGCTTTTCCTAATAAGAATAGTCCTGTATAGGCTATCTAATCCACGGGTATAGGTAACTTTGCTCCCTTCTATAAAACCTTAAAGTGCATCTGCGTAAGGAATCCTTTAAGCTTTAACCTCTCTCCTATAAATCTCTTAATTGATAGTAACTTAATTTTTGCTACTCTTATCCCGTTAAGTCTTTCTTCTAACACTATATTATTAGCTGTTAGCTAGTTAACTATTTCCTATAGCTGTCCGACCGTCACAGGTTGCTGTGAGTTAGTATCCACTATACTAGTGTTACCTCCTATCCTTAAAGTAGTTACTGCCGTTAATGGCGTTATGGTGGCTGCTTTTGGTGGCATGTTATTTAACTTCTTATATTAATACTATAACTAGGTAGTAATTGTATAACGGAACCTTATAGTAAGAACTACAATAGGTTCATTAATGGGCTAGGTATATAGGAAATGTAAGTATAAAAGTTAACAACGTAATAATAACTAGTGGAGTGGTTGCCTAACAGATTAACTCTAATTGTATTCTAAGAATTACTATAAGGAAGAAACTATCTAGGTAGAGACTGAGGGTCCTTAAATACATAACTGTACTCCTATGAAATCCTTCTTATATATAATGTACGTCTTATACGTAAGGTACGTAAGTTCCTCTCGTTCCTCTTGTTTAATACGTAGCACATTATATGACTTTGGTTACTATTCCTCATTACATAGTTCTATCGGCTCCATTCTAGACCGTGCCTAAATCAACTAACTAGCTTCTTCCGTCTCTTCTCTAAGTAGTCGTAACATCGTACTTAGAGCGTCCGTAACACTGCGACTAGTTATAGCGGAAGGCGTCTATAGTATAAGAGCTGCGACTAATTGTAGTGTTGGTGCCTCCCTAGGAGGCCTTAATTTGATTTAGTAATAGGCCTATATTAAGGCTCTAGTGTTCGTTAGCTAGTCGTTTAAACGGTTATCTGGTTTTGGTGACGGTCCTTTAGCTATTATTAGTCTAGTGCCTTCCTTATATCTACCTAATATCCTTATCTCTTACTATTAGTATATCTAAGCTAGCTTATACATCTGGCTTTTACTAGCTTTATATTCTGGCGTCTTATACTAGCTCCGTGCTCTAGCTCTATGCTCTAGCATCTCGCTCTAGCTCTATACTCTAAATCGCGCTAGCTAGGCTCTTGCTTGGACGCTATATAAGGTCGTTATACTATAGTAAATAGGTTGACTTTATTAAATAGTTGTATATCTGGGTTAAAGGAGGTTAGGGTTTATACGGTCGGGTTTATATAGTTAGGTTTAGTTTAGTTCAATTAATGTTTAATATAATTAATGTTTAATTGTCCGTCCGTTTAGTAAATAAAGGTAATTATAAGTATAACAGCAGTACCTAGAAGAAGCTTAAAATACTTATAAAGGTAGAAGAAGTAGTGACTTCTTAAACGAGGTAGCAGATCAATTGCTTAGTAAGCGCTAAATATATAAATTAGATATAGTATAGTAGGTAGGCCGGGCTTATAACTATAAGCTTTATAGTATATAGGAATTAAATAAGCAACTTAATTATAAATCTATGGAAATTAAGTGGTATAAATATATAAAAGTAGACCCCTAACTCCGGAACCCATAACTTATATTAAACGTATCCGAGACATACGAGGGTAGTGCTAACGTAGGTGAAATAGGGTAATATGCAAGGTCCGGTAGTCGGTTACACTTAGCCTTACTATCCGCCTTAATATTGCACTTATTACGGATATAGAGTAGGAATAATGTAATAATATAAGTATTAAAGCTTTAGAGGATTAGCTCTTCTATATAATAAAATAAAGCCTTTTCCCTAGGAATATTACGCCGTCCTAGGTAGTTTATATAGGTATAAAGCGCTAAAAACTACTGCGCGGCTTCCTTACCCCTATAGAATGTACGCATAACTATATATAGGAAGTTTAATTATATATACTATAGCCCTAGAATAGGTAATACCCACTTATAGCTATTATACGCACCTTCCACCTTAACCCGCTCCTCTTTATATAATTAAATAAGCTTTACGGTTTTCTAATCTCTATATACTAGGAAAAGCTAATTATTAAAAGCGGTTTTATAGTTATACTGCAGTTATTCTAGGAAAATATTCTCTATTATATAATAGTTGTCGTTAATAAAAGCCTTACTATTTAAAATAGGTCCTAGAGTTATATACTCTATCCTTTTATAAGGGAGAATATTAACTACTAGTATACGTGGATATTTAATATCCGCGTTAGAGTTAAATATACTATTAACCGTAGTAGAATACGTATATTAGATGGCGTCCGTAATAAAACTTATAGATATCTACTTCTAAAGGTTATTAAACCTATTCCTAGCTATATTAACAACCTTATCTAGCTTAAGTTAACAGGTATTATTTAATATTAACTACTTAAGGCCCCCTTTAGGCATGTATACTCCGCGTAAAATCTTTCCTATAGTATGCGAATTAAACTTACTAATCTCGCCAATAACCTAATATTAAGTCTTTTAGCAATAGTTAAAGTCATTATAGATAATATAGATATTATTATAAATAGAAAGAGACTTAATCAGTTTCTTAAGGGTTATTAGCGCTAGAAGGGCTAGTAGAATTAATAAGACCTTTCTTAAAACGTTTGGCTAGCCTAAGCTTTTTAGCGTTAAGAGCCTTATAACTATTAATTAGACTAAGGCTATATAGAAAAGATAGTATATAGCGCTTTATATTAAGCGCCTAAAGATATAAACTAAGTAGACGGGCGAAACCATTTGCAAAGTTTTAGGCGAACCCTAGGAGGAATATAAAGGCAACTATAACTATATATCCACCGTGCAGATTCTAACTATATTCCTTTTCATCCAGTACGGACATCCCCTTAATAAGCTAAAACAGCAGCGGACTGTACTACTAAATAAACTTAGCTGCATTCTTAAGGTTAATATCCTTAAACTCTATATCTAGAGTCTATATATTAAAGGGGCTATATTATAACTATAGTTGGCGGAGCTCTTTCCGGATATAGTGGATAGTATAGGTTACCAGAGTCGTATAAGTATTAGGCGTGTTAATAAGTTCTTCTTATATTTCCTTATCCTCCAGCAAAGCAATAAGTAGGTCCCTTACTTTTTTCTTCTTTCTATTACCTCTATACCTATTCCCACTTTCTAAGTACTTAAAAACCAGCCTTTAAAAAGACCAACTTCATTTTTATAAAAGGTCTTTAATAATATTAACTTTCTCTTCCTTTAACGTATTTGTCCAACTAGTAGATAGAATATCCGCTGTCCGACTAGTAGATGGAATATCCGCTATTTAACTAGTAGATGGAATATCTGCTGGTTATAGAGAGGGTGGGCGGCATGGGCGTAAGCGTTTAGTGTTAGTAGTTACTACGCGGCTCGGTGGTATAGAGGTAGAATTATGGCCTCTACCGCGACAACTTCCTTTTAATATCGCGTGGGTATAAGGAGCTGAGGATCTTATAACTTATAGAGTAGGCTTTTCTCTATAATTTAGTATAATTTTAATGTTAACAGGTATTATAGGAGGGTAGATTAATTTTGTTAAAGTTGATAAAGTCTTCTCATATAAATAGTGTTTAGGTTTTCTATAAATCTCACCAAAGGGCCTCAGACTAAGAAAACGATTGCCGTCCTAAATCAGCTTAGCGGACGGTGCGGATATTCCTATATCCGCACAATCGATTTCTTAGTCTGAGCTTCTGAGGTAACTGACTGACTACTAGCTGACTGCTTACATTATCAGCTTCTTGGCAGCTACGCTGCCAGCGTCGCTGGCTATTGGACACACTGCTTGGTGTAATATAATTGGTTCAGGACTTGACAGGACTAGGGTATAGTGATTTGATCGGCTCAGGAGTCCACAAGCGTGGCACTAGATCCTTGGCGTCACGCCGTGGCGGGATTTTCCCCCGGGGGTCTGATTTACGAGATAATCTGCGGGGCACTATCTCTATTTAGTCTAGGATAGCCCTCTCAATCAAGGATCTAACTCTCTCTACACTTTCTGATCGAGCTGAAGACGGGTTACTATACTTCTCCAAGACAAGACCAAGCCTCATAATTCTACCAAACCCACTACCCAACCCATTTTCTAGCCATGCCGGAGCACGAGCTCCGCCTCCTAGCCCTTGATGGAGGCGGCGTTCGCGGTTTGTCGATGCTTCAGATCTTGAAGCAGCTCATGGACGTCGTCGACCCGGAATCTCCGCCAAAACCTTGCGACTATTTCGACATGATTGGGGGGACCAGCACTGGCGGGTTCGTGGAGTAGTTTGTAATACCGGGTATTTAGCTAACGTCTACAGCCTCATAGCGATAATGCTCGGCCGGCTTCAGATGACGGTCGACGATTGTATAGACGCATATATCTCGCTGTTTGATAAGGTGTTCCAAAAGCAGAGACACCGTGTGACAATCAAAGGTAACGTTCAAGGGCGATTCGACACCGATGCTTTGGAACGAGCGATAAAAGAGATTGTCGCGAGGCAAGGGTTAAAAGAGGATGAGCTGCTAAAGGACTCTCCTAACGCAAAGTGTAAAGTGTAAGTGTAGATAACGGAATACAGTAGGTCGAGGATATACCAACCGTTGGAGCGTAGGTTCGTGTGCGCAACAAGCAAGGAAACCGGTGACACGATTCACATAACTAGTTACCGATCCCCACGCGGTCGAGAACGGCTGCTTCGAACCGCCAAGATCTGGGAGGCCGGCCGAGCGACGTCGGCGGCCTCATCCTTCTTCGATCCTATTACGATCGGTAGCTTCCACGAAACCTTCGTCGACGGCGCTACAGGGGCGAACAACCCAGTATACGAAGTGTGGAACGAGGCTCAAGACATGTGGCCGTTGGGCTCCCTCGAAGATAGCGTCAGTTGTTTGGTGTCAATAGGGACTGGCGTTCCGTCCCTTAAGCGATTCACCGATGATCTCGTCGGCGTTGGCCAGAGTCTGCTCGCAATTGCTACAGAGACGGAGAAGACTGCTGAGAGGTTCTGTCGGGACAAGTCTGGGCTCGACGGCAAGGGGCGCTACTACCGATTTAACGTTCTACGAGGGTTGGAAGACATTGGCTTAGAAGACTCGAAGGAGGTGAATGCAATCATCGCGGCTACAGACCGATACATTGAATCTCAGGCTGTATTTAAGCAGATGAAGGCGTGTGGGAAGAGCCTTGGTGATAAACAGTGTAAGTCTACTAAATCCAGCATTATATATTTCACCAAATATGCTAACGAAATAGCCACTCAAACTCCAGACAACAATCCCGAACAAACTCGATTGCGCCTTGACGGCATCCCCGAGCACGCCATGCTCTCTTGGGCCGTTCAAAACGGGCGTGTTGCTGCAGTCAAAGAACTCCTCTCGCAAGATGCCATCAACTTTGACGTAAATGCTAGAGGCGAATATCGTATGGCGCCACTAATATTCGCCGCCCAGGAAGGCTTCACGAGCATCGTCGAAATGTTACTCCGTCACGGCGCCAATCCAAACATTCAGGATAAGCGCTACAGGACCGCGCTTTCACATGCGGCTCAAGAAGGCCACTGCGATGTGTTGGAACTCCTGCTGTCTCACGGTGCAGATCCAAACGTTATAGATGATGAGTGTTCCACCGCACTGATATGGGGAGCTTGCCGCGGGAAAGAGGATATCGTCAGGCGCCTTCTTGCCGTTGAAGGTATCGACAAAAATCCGGTGGATAATGAAGGGATGAGTCCATTAACATGGGCGATTGAAAGGCGGTATAGGAAGATTGCAGAGATGCTTGCTGACAGTCTGCCGTTCTCGAAAGCGAGACTGGTGGAAGAGGTGTTAAGGTGGAGGGTGTTAAGAGTCAAGACTGCAGGCCCTTGAGGCCGAGGACTCAGTCACGTGTATGACTCTTTTCGCGTCGCCCTTGGTATCTAGTAGTCCCTATCGCCAGTAGTGGCAAGCGAATTGGCCAGGCTGATCGGTGTCTAAAGGTGAACTCTCTCTCGAAGGGATGCATAAACTCAGCGTGGTCAGAAGCTGACCACGTTGAACCTTCTGACCACGCCGAGTTTTTCCGTGACCACGCCGAGCTGCGACCCCATTCTTGTCACCATAAAAGGTCTATTGCGGCCGTAAGCCTATCTAGAGGCTCTATACCGTATATGGCTTGGTGTTAAAGCCTCTGGTCAGTGCGGTTACTCGGCGGCAGTGGTGCTGGCACCTTATTAACGTCTTTGACGCTTAAATATTATGGTGAACAGTTGGACCTCGAGGCCTTCTTGCAGGAAATGCCCGACTACCTCGTCGCCGAGATGGACCGCTACGCCGTGTGCGTCGCACCGTATTACTACGCCAAGCTCGACATCGCGTGGCCGGACTCAAGCGCCACGACCACGATGTCGACGTTGAGGCATATGCGGGAGGCAAGCGGAGGCGAGTGTGATTTTGAGAAGCCGAATCTCGCCGACTTCTTCCGCCTTGGCTTCGACGACGCTGCGAACTGGAAGCTGGATCGCCAGTATCTGGAGCCGTTCCCGTTCCTAATCAATGAGGAGGTAGCGCGCATCCTGACCACGAAGGCGTGCGCGCGCTCAGCTGGATCTTCGCAGGGATACCGTATAGATTCAACAGCAGCAGCAGCAACAGCGTGGTTAGGTCAGCTGCGGACGTATGGGTGGTGTGCAGCACCGCGAGGGGGGTGCGTTTGGTTCTAGCAACAGCGCGTGTATTCCTTTTCCGAGTGACTCTTTAGACGGTTTCTAAGGGCTTCAGGGGCCCGATGAGGAGCGCTCGATTCAGTCTTTCCAAGTATAGTTGCAACGGGCAGGCCTGTATAAAGAGTAAGCCACAGCGCTCGCATCACTGTAGTCACTCTTCACTATACTAGAAATTTTATCCTGGGCTAAAGAAGTGCCCCCGCCCCCGCCCTCCTCCTTGCCCGCAAAACAGGCCGGGAGCGGCATGTGCGTCGCGCCGGTTGGAGGGGTGGCGGCGTGCTGCATCAAGGGGCTTCTTCGGCATCTGGTCTTCAGCGTCGAGGCAGCGGCGACGGGCCGGCGCGTTTGCGGTCTGGATGTCGGGCTGCGGTGGCTGGGGCTATGGCGCGCACTGCTGCCGAGCGCCTGACCTGGGGGGGACGGTGTCGTTGGGGGGTTTGAGTTGGTTTAAGCGGGTGAGTGGTGCGGAAGGAGGAGGAGAATAGACGAAGAGACATCGAGATTCATTCCTATATATACTTTTAATACAAATCTCATCCGTCATGCGAAAAAAAAGATCCCCACCTTTATATACCATTACATAAACCCCTATCTCCCTACAACTTCGCCGCCGCACCCCCAGCCAACTCCGCCCCAGCACCCGCAATACATAGTTTCCCCGTCTCGACCACCTTCGTCTGGAACACGACCTTATTCCCCTCCCTCCACATTTCGGTCCGCAGCGTCTGGCCCGGCAAAACCGTGCCCGCAAACCGGACTTTCACGTTCTTAAAGACACCATACGTCTGGACGACATGCTTGCCCGCATAGCCGAAGAAGCACAGCCCGTGCAGGATGGGGACCTTGAAGCCGCCGACCCTGCTGAACTCTGGGTCGATGTGCAGCGGGTTGCGGTCGCCGGACAGGCGGTACAGGGCGGCCTGCTCCTCGGTCGTCTTCTCCTCGACGACGGCGTCCGGGGCGCGCTGCGGCGGCTTGTGCACCTTGGTCGCCGCACCCCTGTCCGCGCCCTTGGTGGGGCCGCTGAAGCCGCCCGAGCCGCGGATAAACACGGTCAACTCATTGTAGAACAGATCCTCGCCCGTCCGCGCGTCTTTGGTCGTTGTGCCCGTCACCACAATACCCGCGTTGCCCTTGTCGATTACTTCGACTAGCTTCGGGTATGACACTAGCGTCGCTTCCGTTGGGATCGGGAATTTGCGGATCTCAAGGTATTGCTCGCCGTGCAGCAACATCATGGGCGAGAAGTTTGGCACAATATCACCTAGTGAGAAGGGCGCGACGGCGTTGAAGGGCGGGATGACGCCGAAGGTTGGGAGGACCTGGAAGTTGTCTGAGTTCTCATATACAAGGGGGAGGTCTGTCCGTTTGGCGCCGACGCCGAGATCTGGATATCATGTAAGTTACTGTGCCTTCAAAATAACTTTGCATAGAGCAAAGGAGGAGGCTTAGGGGTTAGGCTTACTGTAGAGAATGACATCCCGCTCATCGTATTTGAACTCAGTCCCTTGCGCCTGGGCCTTCTTCGCCTTCTCGATGTTCTCTAAGATCTCCTTATCGACCTTCCCGCTCTTCTTCTTTCCCCCAACCGTGTTGCCCATATTAGCCATAATCGACTTAAGACCATCCTGGTTGCTCTCCGGGTGATCCGCGCGGCCATCATTGAAGTCGTTGATCTTATCCCACACCTTGAGCACCGCTTCCGGCGTAAGGGGCTGATCTATGGGGAAGCCGTGGCCGCCTGTGCGCTGCCACCTCGTCTGGGCAACCCAGCCGCTGCCAACTTCATAGAGGCGACCGGTAGGCGGCTCAGGCGTCTTGTCCGAGCAAAGCAAGACGACGAGAGGCGCCACGTAGTCTGGCTTAAATGCCTGCACCATCTCCTCCGGCATGATTGTACGTGTGAGCTGGGTGCCAGCATTGGGGGCAATGGTATTGACCCAGATGTTGTGCTTGGCACCTTCACGTGCTAGCGCGCGTGAGAACCCAAGAATACCGCATTTAGCTGCTGCATAGTTAGCCTGGCCGAAGTTGCCGTAGATACCACTAGTGCTAGTGGTATTGATGATGCGGCCATATTTCTGCTTGAGCATGTACGGCCAGGCAGCCTTGGTGCATTTATAGGTTCCCCGCAAATGCACTCCCATAACGATGTCGAACATCCCGTCGTCCATGTTAGTGAACGCCTTATCCCTGAGGATACCGGCATTGTTGATCAGTACATCGATGCGGCCATAGGCGTCAATGGCTGACTTGACAACAGCATCACCGTCTGTCACGTTGGCCTTGTTTGGGATGGCTTCACCTCCCATCTTTTGTATTTCCTGGACGACTGTATCAGGATTTACAAGATCATTTACAACGACCTTGGCGCCGAGTTTAGCAAAAAGCAGAGCGTAAGAGCGGCCGAGACTGCAAGAATTAGCTGGTAACTTACTTAAGCTTCTAATATTAGCTTACCCCGCTCCAGCACCGGTAATGAGGACAACTTTTCCCTTGAAGTCCAATGGCTCGCCAGGCTTATTCGGAGACAGCTGTTGCGCCGCCTCAAGCAACTCCATGAAGTTGGCAGGGCCAGTCGGGTACTCAGGCTGAGAGAAGTCGTTGACTTCATTCCACTTGCTGAGAATAGATCCGGGCCTTAATGAACCGTCGGCCTTGTACAACGCTCCCTTCGAGCGTTCCCACCGCAGTTTAGCAATGTGACCGCCACCAACCTCATATAACGATCCAGTCTCGGTGTTCGATTTGTGAGTGAGAACAGCCACGAGAGGAACAACCCATTCTGGCTTCAGGATCTCCAGGACATCTGGAGGCATGACGGTCTGCGTCATTCGGCTTGCGGCGATGGGAGCAATGGTGTTGCAGAGGATGTTGTATTTCAACCCTTCCTTTGCGAGGGTCTCTGTAAAGCCAACAAGGGCCAATTTTGCAGCTTTAATATATTAGTGCCAAGTTCCTCTGTAACACAATGGATTTGAACATACCCGAGTAATTGCACTGTCCAAAGTTGCCAAAGAGACCAGCGGCGGACGCAGTGCTAATGACACGGCCATATTTCTGTTTCCTGAAATACGGCCATGCAGCTCTTGCGCACTATTTCCCAAGTAAGCAAATTATCCTAACTACACGCAATCATTGTAACGCACCTTGTATGCGCCCCGGACGTGAACAGCCATGATCAAATCCCAATCCTGGTCCTTCATATTCTTGAAGCTGATATCCCGTAGGATACCAGCGTTATTGATGAGGACATCCACGCGACCGAAGTTCTTGATAGCTGTTTCGATGATGGCCTCGCCATTCTCGACGCTATTGTAGTTGCCAACGGCCTTGCCGCCCTTGGCTCTGATCTCTTCGACAACGACATCGGCTGCCTGCAGACAAGCAATGGATTAGCAGAGTTTGCGACATGGAAGGTGTGGAGGAAAGGATAAAGCAAGGCTTGATGGCAATCGTTGGAGCTTAAGACGGCACCGGATCCCACTGGAGCAAAATCTCACCTTAGTCGACTTGCCCTCGCCTTTGAAGCTGCCACCTAGGTCGTTCACGACAACATTCGCGCCTCTTGAGCCATAGAACAGAGCGTATTGCTTGCCCAAGCCACCACCAGCGCCTGTCACAACGACCGTCTGGCCGTCGAAACGCAGCTCTTGCGGGGACGTCATAGTAGTCGTCTTACTCAATAACGCAAACAAAGAGAGGATGCAACGGGCAAGAAAATAAATGCAGCGATGGCAATGGAGATGGGGTAGGGGAAAAAAGGAGGGGGGGAATTAAATGGAGACAACGAGAGGTGTACGGTTGAATCGATTTATTAGAGTGCTGGTTGCAAGTGCCGCGATGACCGAGCTTCAGGTCGTCATCGTGCCGAGGTAGGCTCTGCTGGGGAGGCGCAAAGCACGTGATGCCTCTTTCACATGCCAGAGTCTGAGGCAGGCGACGAATGGGGATGTACATATGCGATTCATCTTGTGATCATCGGCCTGTAAAAACACTCGCCGCATGATGAGAGAGCCACCATAGTGGTCTATAATCACACCTATCATGCCCCAGATCATTGACGACAAGTCCGAACACTGCATCCCCTTCATCCTTGAGCGGCTAGAAGCCCATCGGGAAAAGTATGCTAACAGGAGCGAGCCGCCGCCACCCTTCTTCTTAGGTTTAAATGGCGTCCAAGGAGCTGGCAAGACCACTTTGGTACGTTAATGCCACATTTATCTATGTCGTGTGCATGCTTGGTACTGCTAGCATTCATTCAATCTGCCCTCTCCCTCTCCAAAACTCAGGGTTACTCAGACTCGAATTTAAACTTTCATTGCCACCTCTCTTGCGTTCGTGGTTAAACATTTGATGTTGCGTTGTCAAACCATATTTCCGCTTTCGTCGTTCCGCCAACGCAAGGGTCTAGAACCCTTTTTAAAAAAAAAGGCTCACGAAATCAACATCCCTGGAATTGTCCATTGACAACAACATAATCCTCAATCTCTGTTTACCATTTCCCTCATGTACCGCAATCAAACTACGTCTTAAAATGCAGCCCCTTAATGTCTTCACCAGGTCTCAACTCTTTGCAACACCCTCCAATCCCCTCCATACTCCCTTCCCACCGTTGTCCTGAGCATCGATGATCTCTATCTCCCATACTCCGCCCAAGTCGTCCTCGCCAAATCCCATCCCCTGAATCCCCTAGTTCAGCATCGCGGCCAACCCTCAACCCACGACCTTGCCCTTGGTGCTGCTGTCTTTTCAGCCCTGCAGTCTCGCCAACAGACGAAAATCCCCGTCTACGATAAATCGCAGTTCAATGGCCAGGGAGATCGCACCGATGAGGCCTCTTGGGAGACTGTAAATAAGCCAGGCGAGAAGCCGATAGAGCTCGTGGTGTTCGAGGGTTGGAGTGTGGGATTTCGTGCGCTCAATAACGACGAGTTGGAGTGGAAATGGGCTGAGGCAAGGGAGTGGGAGAACGACGGAGCGGCTGAAACGCAATTGGCGAAGCACCGATTGCAGGACCTGATGTTTGTTAATGAGGCCTTAAGAGGCTACGATATGTTGACCGAGTAATTCCGCCCTTTCGTTAGTTGGACAATGTTCTGCATTGCCGTTCAGGGAAGCAGAATGGGCTTTAGCATGCTGACTTTTGTGCCCAGCTCATTGGATGCGTTCGTCCATATGTAAGTTTCTCCTAGAATCCCCTTGTTGTCGTAAATGAGCAGATCAGTTGACAATGGTGGTAGCGATGCCGAAGATACGAAGTTTGTCTACGACTGGCGCCTCCAACAAGAAGCAGCTCTACGTGCTTCGAAAGGTGTGGGTATGACTGACGAACAAGTCATCAACTTCGTAAATGGATGTAAGTATCATCAAGCTCGCAGGAGCCAGGCGATGGCAGAGTTCGGCCCCCGCGCGGCCCACAATCCATCCCGATGTCTAACCTGATCTCGATCTCCGCTGGCGGAACTTCAGACTTGCTTGCAGCTTGGCTGACCTTGGTCTAAACAGACTATCCTGCTTACGAACTCTACACGCCAATACTGCGTAAGGGGATATTCGAGTCAGGGGACAAGGGGAGGCAGTTAAGGCTAGTTGTCGGCCAGGATCGCAGGGTCAAGTCCATCGAGAGCATATAAACGACGATAGTTGCGATCGGGTATAGTCTTCGTCTAAGAAGGTCGGGTGACAAACAAGCAACTTGTTGAGAGGGGATTCATGCAAGGTGCTGTTCTGCTCGACTGTAAATCTCGGCAGCACAGGCGTTCCCCGCAACGTCCCGTGCGCTATGAATCGGTTCCAGTGAAGGCGACCGCATGAATCGCGAGTCCGCATGTTAAGATAAACGCTCAACAGTCACATTATATAGACGGCGGATATGCCCATATGCCCCTTTTAACATGTTGTTAATGCCTACTCTTATCACATTAGCTGATTGTAGATGACTCCCTAGATCACTCCACATATAGCGCACTTAATCCGAGTAAGCTAGAGCCGTTATAACGTCCACTACCGTGTGGATTAAATCTTCTTGAATCCCACTGCAAAATGAGCCAATAGTCCCACTTCAATCACACCCACTTTGTGATAGCCCTATGCCAACGGCAATTGTATCTAGCCAATACGACGCTAAAGCCATGTTCTGATATCGTTCTTACTCCCCTGACCGCCCTGGACTATAATAAAGGATGCAAAGTGATGAGTGATGATGCACGCTCAGTTCATAGCTATTACTACGCGAGACTCTAGAACCTGATCGGTGAGCCTACCGAGGTTACCGTCCCACGTTAAACAGGGCGTTTAGCAAACCGGCTTTCTTCGCGCCTTCCGCGCATTGGTGGACACTAAAAACAGCGCAACATGAGGGTTTGATCTAGGAACTGCGACTGCGGATCTTCAGATGAGAACGCGGGGCGGAAGTATGTACAAGGTTCTGCTCGGGAACGTATTTGTATCCATAACGTCACCCTACAGAGAGGCGAGGGAAGTGATGCTGAACGATGAACTGTATTAATTTGTCTAAGGCATGCGCTTTAGAGACGCTAAAGGAGAGGATTCTGAACTAACTTATGCCTGACATCCACAGAGTGAGCAGACTGGTGGACGCATCATGACTCTTAAACGAAGGCTCTAATGCAAGTAAATGACAAACTAAACCCCACACGCCAGTGTACAGGCCACTTGAGGTTTGCCCTGAGCCAGGTTTTGCAACAGAGGAGTACCTCAGATGTCATGTTTTGGGAGTAGCTAACATATCATGACAATATGCGGTAGAGTGGCGTCGTCTCAAATGATCGAAACGAGTAAAGCCATTGCCGCATGAGGAATAGCGGCAAGGGTTGACAATGCAAGATCAGGCAAAGGCAAAATCGGCCGAATCTTGAGGTGAGCTCAATTTTGAGGCCCCATCCCGTTGCCGGTGGAGTGCGCAGCCATGCAGGCGTGAGGCGGATAGCTACATAATGCGGGTGCTATGATGTCTCCCGTAGGCGTAAACTGACAAGCAGGAGGAGGATGCGCAACGGCACAGCCTGTTCAGCTGCGCGAAATCGGCGGTAGATCAAGTCCCAAAGCAGAGGGCGGTGCGGGAAGATGCTTTGGGAATTGTGACTGCCAGACCACCACGTGGTGGAGCCAAGATCTCTGCATAGCAGGATTCAATGCCAGGACGAGCCAGCGCTGGCTAGCAGCAAGACGGAGCTCGCTGACCCGGCGAGCATGGAAAGACGCCTGTCTGGATTCGCTGGGGGGGGCGGACGCGCAGAGGACAGGTCACATTTTCAGGGTAATTCTCTCCGCTTGGCGGTCTGGTAAGGCGGATAGCGGGTGTTGTGTGGGCGACCTGGCGATGTGCAGCGAGGGCAGTTATCCAATTTGTTTCGTGTGGGTAAGCGAGCCCAATCAACCAGAAGTGGCACCAGCAGGCTTTCTGGTGGGTGGTGATGCCCTCCTTCTCGCCCGCTGCGGCAATAATCTGGGGGGAGCATACCACCCCGGCATCAGTCCAGCAGTCTCATGGGCTTCTGGAGGACTCTATATTCCAAGGCCATGTCGCTGGGAACTAGTTTACCGGAAAGCCTTATCGGCGCCATCCGGGCACGGCGTTTTGTGTTCCAACTGGGCTGGTCAAGCTCCCGCTAAGTTAGTTTCGGAGTTTATGAGATGACGGTAGCTCATTGTTAGGTTGACCACCAATTTTCTTGGTCAACTGACAAACCAATGAACTATGCCCACTCAAGCTACGAGAAGGCTTGCCACTGGCCTCCTCAGCTTCAATTAACTGCTCCAATCGCGGTTACGCAGAAATTCCCGATAACGGAAGCCGCGCCTGCTGCTTTAACTTCTCTTTCTCCTTTCAAGGGAACGGCCTAATTCTACCGGTTGTCGCTGTTGTGGACCGTCCCCCATGCCGCTAGTCCCTCGGCCATTGCGTCAGTCGCGATGCTGGAGAGCAGCGAATGGGTATTTGGAAAAGTTGGGACCCTCCGACGCCCGAGAGGCCACAGGCTACCTCTCTACGGCCAGCAGAATCCTTCATGTTTCGGTCGGGTGCAACCAACTCTGCATTCGGGAGCCTGTTCCAGAACCCCAAGGAGTGTTGACAGCTGTCTCCTACTGACCCTTCGCAGCCAGCGTTTAGGCCGGGTTCCCGTGGCTGGCAGGCCAGCTCATTCACCGTATTTCCAGGCTTACTAGACGTATCCAGTCAAGGGGCGTGATTGCCAACCAAGGCTATATCCGGCTCGTTGTCTATAGGGCGACTCCCTGGCTCTGTTTGTCAGGTGAGCCGTGATCTTCATGGGAGGGCGACGTTTTCCTCCTTGTGTGGCCTTTTGCCGATGCTTTAACTAGTTTGCCGCAGGCATTGCGGCAGGTTTCAGAATCTGAGCCCGAGTCTTATGCAACGTAGTCATCACGATACCAGACCCTGCTCCATCGTCTCAAGTTCCTCAGCCCTCTTGTAAACGCCAAGCGTCTGTGACTCTCGTCCTTAACGTTAAGACATGCGACACTGCACATTGTGGATATCTCCTTTCGGTATTCTTGACGAGTTAGAATTTCTCATTAAACCAATCTGCTGGAGGAATGCCCTTGCTGACGCACTATAACATAGCCGCATCCTTGTTGACATAGCGTCATCTGTCAAAAGAGACATTGCAGAGGGGTCTGAATGCAACGCAGCGATCCGCCCTAGGATACTTACGAAGATTTTGCTTCATCGCATAGAAATATCTTTCTTGAACGGCGCATATATCTAAAGCAGGATGGCAGAAGTCGACGAGGCCGCATACAGAGAAACAGTAAACATCCACGATAGAGACTTTCAGATACATTCTGTAACCCATAGAATATATTGTGTTCCAGTAGATGAGGTACGTTTGACCGTTTGCAGCAGGCTTCTTAGCCTGGGAGTAAACTTCCACGTTATTATGGTTGTTGGGGGATGTCCTTATGAGAGCTCCGCCAGCTGTGTTTCCAAGGCTAACATTTCTGAAGGATGAAGAAGATAGACTTGAGTCGCAACACGATGTCATACAGAGACTTTTCGCGGAAAGGTCACGAGACGCACTGTTCTTCCCACCCATCGACTATCCGATGAGGATCCTAGATTGTGGTTATGGAAGAGGACAATGGGCAGTAGCCATGGCAGAAACCTACACTGATAGCAGAGTAAGCAATGATCCTTTCCAATTCCGACATGGCCGAAGGTGATTTTCCTAGTGAATCTCGACAACGCCATGAGATCCAGCACCTTTAACGGCAGATGATTCTTGTTGTCCTAATCTCCGTAATCGGTCATGAGATACCTAACCCGGCGTTGCTGATAATTCCATCCGGATAGGTAACGGCAATCGATATCTACCCAGCAACCCTACCTGATCAACCAGATAATCTTGAATGTGAGGTGTGGAACTTAAACGACCCCTTAACCCCGACAGATCAAGCGAATACCTATGACCTAATTCATTCCCGGTTTGTCGCTCCCGGAATCAAGAGAACCAGATGGCTAGACTATGTGAAGGACCTAAGAAGACTTCTAAAGCGAAACGGCTGGGTACAGATGGTGGAATATTATTATAATTTCCAATCTGATAGCGGGCTCCTCACCGATGACCACGCCATACGGAAATGGTACGCTTACTATCGGCGTGCCATGGAGACAGAGAGAGATCCGAGAGTAGGATCCCGCCTGCAAGATTTGATGAGAAATTCAGGGCTTGTTGATGTCCAAGGTCTGCAATATAGCCTTCCTATTGGGCCGTGGTCGACTGGTATGGCAATCTCCGTTAGTTTATTGTCATTCTGTATAATCATTTCTTATCCTCTACTTCTTATTTTCTTATGCCATTTTGGATATACTCCAATTCCACCTGGAAGCCTTGGTTTAGGGATTTTGTTCTCTTTTTCGAACAACGAAGGCTTCCTTTCCGTAGGGTAAAGCCCTAGACCATGTCAATGTCATTCTCACGATGGTGATGGAATTTTGCTGCTTGGACTCCTGAGGCAACATAAGCACTTGAGGAATCTACGAATCATCACTGACGAATCCTTGAAAAACGCCATCAGATCCAACCCTGCGAAGCATTGGCCAGGATAATTTGGAGAATGTAGCGGAGTTGCTTGATTCTCATGCAATCTGGCCATTCACACATCGTCTGGGCTGGACAAAGGAGCAAGTGGAGGCGTTCACACAGCAGGCGCGTGATGAAGTCGCGGATATGAGATACCGGCTATACATGCCAGTGTGAGTTCCACCCATCCCTCAAGAAGTACGGATAACTAACAGCAGAAATAAGGTATGTTGCTTGGGGGAGGAAACGTTGAGTGTTGCGTTGGGATGAACGTGGCCTGCAGCATGGGTAGCCGTTTGCCTTGATTCAGCTGAGCGGAGTAATGCTACACATGCCGTCGGCGACATATAGTGGTTATAGTAGTTGGCAAGGACTCAAGTGTGTAATCTCCAAGCCTCATGTATGCTCTCCTTTCGCAGTTTTCAGGTCCAAATAATCCGATTCCGCCCCTGTGGTCACCAGCACCTATCCGTAATCTTTCAGTAGAGTATATGAAACAATAAAGAACCATGACGTACAATGCAAAGACAACAGCCGAGGATCCCTGTAATAGTGCATAAAGCAGATACAGAACGGTATGATTGACCTTGGTGGTGAGGCCGACAAGATGGTGTTGGCAGATGACGGCAAAACGAGGCCGTCTTGACTAACAACGAGCAATGAAGAACAAAGAAGATAGTAGAGCCTAGGGTGGCTTCGGGCCCGTCGATGACAGATTGAGAGGAGTGAGATGAACAGCACAAGACGGTCGTTGTCACGTCTTGCCGGGAATGTCTGGCTAATCTCGTCGTAGGATTCGGGGAAAAGCAACGACGAGAGCGCTAAAGGGGGCGAGTACGGTGTTGAGACAAGGAGTGTTAGATCCGGAAGTAGCAAGTAGTGCAGCGGGTTTGTGATGGTGGTGGAAGAGGTCGGTCGAGATGTTGAAGTTGGTGGTTGAGGCGAGGGAGCGATGGAAGTTGAGGAAAGGATGAGAGTCAAAGACGCTGATTGGTATGGTTCCGGCGTGGCGGGTCAGGCATCCTTGGGCAGCGGTAATCACATAGCAGTCATGGTGAGAATAGGGGAGGAGAAAGCAATTGCATAGAATACACAGGCGTGGAGGACGTGGGAAAGGAAGTAAGCTGGCGGGAGGATTGAATTGGAATGATATTGTCAGGCGAAATAAGGTAACTACGTCAACAGGAAGGAAGCAGCCACGCAACAACGCATCGGACATAAAAGAAATACGGCACTTGGCTCACCCCCAACGCCCAGAGCGTGATTGGGAAAGGCTGCTCCGCTGATGTGCCCGCCATGCTTTCCGACGGCGTGGTAACGAAGGTCCAGCATCGCGACGTGGAAGCGGGAGTCTGTGGAAAAACCAGCCACTTTCGGACCCGCAGGCATGACTCGGGGATACTTCCATGGAGTCGCAGGCCCAATCCCATTCCATTCCCATTCACCGACTACCACGTACAGGAAACATGCTGCTCCCATTCGCACTGTAGCCGCGCAAATCACCTCGCCCTGCCTTTTGCCTCGCCATCCTGCCCATGATTTTTGCCGCAGAGCTGGCTCACGGTCCGTCCGAGGGAATATTGGGGCGCATGAAGAATCACTCGGAATGGGAGAATGGGCCGCCAACGCGGACAAGCCGGTAGCCTCAACGGAGCCCCCCCGCAAGAGCCCAGCCTGGTCTCAGTGGTCTGGGCTTCTCGCGAGGAAGTGGACCGTCTTAGACCCGCATAGGATTGCACGCACGTGAGCTGGAAGGAGATCCGTTCGGAAGATTATTTGATGCCTTGTGAGAGTAGTTTTCATTTTGCTGAAACCAGCACTACTACTACTACGACGATGACGATGACGATGACGAGGACTTCCTCAACGGCAGCCATTCAAGCCCTACAGTCGACAAAGCAGCCCAATCTCCCGAGCTCCTTCCTGCCTCGCCACTTCCAGGACGCAAACCGCTCTCTCCTTCCAAGTAGTCTCATCCCTTTCCGCCCTCGTCAATTGGGAGAACAGACAATCTAGGTGCATCGTCGTGTCGTTCCGGTCTATATCCCAGTGAAAGAGAGGCAAGATATGACAAACCGCATGAGATGATCCTAAACACGCATGGAACAGCCAAGACGCACGTCTGTTGCACGCCCACGCAGGACGATTAGGTCGTGGGGCAGTTGGTATTTCTGCCCCTGCGGCGGCCTTGGCGAGTACCACCGCCATTCGCATTATTTCTAATCCGCGGGGGTTAGCTCCGAGGAGCTTGCTGCCAACGTCAAACTAGCTCTATAATCCTCGTACGGTCCATTGGGTCTGAAATTCCTCTTCAGCGTTCACCTACCAACCTGTCTCGACGCCCAGCAGGAAAAAGGGAAATATCTGTCCCTGAGATCGGGCTTTTTTTCGAAAGAGTTTATTAGCTTATTTGACCAATTCGATCGCCCTCCGCACTCGCCTAAGCTTCGACCTGGTTAAACCCCCCCCCCCCCCCAAAGTGCCGCGGTCTTGCCAAAATCCTGGCTTCGATATACCCAGTGCGGGACGTCGGTGGAGGGGAACACTTATTAACCCGCAAGTGGTCTTAGCTTTGGCATTATTTCACGCATCATGGCCTTATTTAAATTTCCCCGACCGTTTCCTGGTTTTTCTCTTCAGCCGCCTTTCTAAACCCTCAGTATTTCAACATGCGGTGCTCACGCTTTAATTTTCTTGCTCTTACGCTGAGTTTCACTGTTGTGCTTGCTCATCCTAGGAGCTCATGGAATCTGAAGAAATTCAAGAGCCTCGTTGCTTTGGGAGACAGCTATACAGACGAAAGCCGACTCGGGTATTTTGGCAGCCACAATGGCTCCGCACCGCCAGTGGGGTGGGTGGACTCAATGGTAAGATTTTAATTATGTGTTTGATCTCGTCATCCCAATATTTTCCGCAGCCAATGGCCTTACAAGAGATCGTTTTACACGACAGAGTGAAGTTTCTCATGGATTATCCCTCAATTGATGCACTCTACATACTAGAGCCATTTTCAAGTTCTTAACAAGTCAATACGTTTCTCAAGTTTCACGTCGTGAGGGGCTTTCTATAAGTTTGCCCGTGACCCTCCGTCCATGTTCCACACGTAATCCCCCCCAAATAACTCTCTTCCTTCTCCAGTCTTTCAGCACCGCCTCCGGTGGTATCGTCTGGGCGCGCTATGTATCCCTATACACCTCAGCGAACCTATACAACTACGCCGTCGGCGGCGCCGTCTGCTCCAACAAACTAACGCCACGCACCTGGAACACGATCTCAGCGCCATTCCCAGACATCGCCGGCTACGAGCTGCCGGCCTTCCTCGCCGACGCTGCATACCGCATCCCAGGAACCCACCAGCCGTTCCTCAATATCCCGTCCAGCGAGACAGTCTACTCGATGTGGATTGGGACGAACGACCTCGGCAACTACGCGCTGCTGACCGACTCGCAAAAGGGCGGCACTACTATCGTCGACTACGTCTCGTGCGTCTACTCCATGCTCGACGGCCTCTACCACGCCGGCGCGCGCTACTTCGTCCTCATGAACATCGTGCCCTTGCAGCTGGCCCCGCTGTATGCCACCCCGGAAAACGGCGGCGTCGGCGCGAACCACTTCTGGCCCGACAAAGGCGGCAACCTAACCGAGATCAGCTACCGCATGTGGGAGAGCGTCGCCACCGTCAACGACATCTACAAGTACCAGACCCCGTACGAGATCCTGATCGCGCGGAGGTATCCCGGGGCGCATTTTGCCGTTTTTGACGTTAATGGCCTGGTAAGCTGCGTTTTCGATTTTTTCTGGCTTCTTAGGTTGGACTTAGGCTAATGCACTGTCACAGGTTACGGATATCTGGAATCATCCGGCTGGTTATTTGAATGGTACCGCGCCGCTCAATGTCAAGGGGTATGATAGACATTGCAGCCTGACGGGCTTGAATTGCACTAGGACGGATAGTCCGGACTCGTTCTTGTGGTATGACGAGCTGCATCCGAGCGAACAGACAGACCGGGTCATTGCAAAGAGTTTTGTGGACGTGGTGAGAGGGGAGAGTAAGTGGGCGACATACTGGTCATAGTCCCCAAGAGGACGAAATGAAGAGGTAAGAGAAGGAATGGGAGGTTCTTTAAGGTTGTAAAACTGCAAGGACAAAAGGGTGAGGAGGCTGGACTTCAAAAGAGTTCTATTCATCCTCAAGATGAATTATATTTAATAATTTTATAATGCTAAAGCCATCCCTCCAACCAAACCCAACCACGTCCATCTAACCTTAGATTTCCTATTTTCCGCATACCGCTCGTGACCCAACACACTATCCGTCAAATCTGCCGACACCACTTTTCCAACACTCGGTCAATGCCCGGCCCGACACTCGGCGCGATCTCCTCCAAAGCGACGTCTACCCTGACCATACTACCCGCACCTGTACCTCCACCTCCAATGACGGGCACCACTAACTCCCACCCAACAAGCCTCTCCCATTCCATCCGCGCCACGTCCCGTCCCCACACTTTTGTAGCACTCCCGCTAGCCACCGCTCCTCCAGCTGCGGACTGAATTTTCGCTTTTGAAGCCAGGGAGACGTACTCGGCGTATGCCATGTCGAAATTACAGGTATCAGTGTCGAGGATGACATCGAGGCGTGCGGCAGCAATGAGGAGCGCCAGCTGGAGAAAGGACAGAGAAGGTAGGAGAGCAAGCTTAGAGTCTGGAGGTGCGAGTGAGAATTTTGGGGAGAGGTGCGCAGTGAAGGTGTCAGGGGAGATGGGAAAGGTGGATACGGTAAGGAACGACGTTGGGAGCAGAAATGAAGTTAAGACTTCTGGGACGGATTTGCTGCGATAGTAATAAGGGGCGAGATGGGTCGTCAGGAAGATCTTGTTGGAAAACAGAGCCTTTGAAATTCTGTTAGGGATGTAACGAGGAGAAGAGAGGTTAAAGATGACTTACTGAGATGCTGTTATTCCAGCTGCTCAGGATATCTACATCTTTGGCTAGGGTTTTGAATTTATTTGAGACGGTGGGTTTGCCTGGTTGGGAAAGTACCGCTTGTTCCTCGACATTCAGCGCATCAGGTTGCAGGAGTAAGACAGCTTTACATATTTCTTGAAATGCGGTGAATGACTTTGCCAGGGAGAGGTGGACATAGCGATGGCTGAATCTGCTCTTCACGCGTTTCTCGAGGCTCTCAGCGACGTCTATCTTAGTAGTCAGACCAAGAACAGCGATTGGCGCTTTCCTGGACTGTGCGATGTCAAAGAGGTTGTATAATAGTGTTTGGCGCGGATGAGAGGCGAAGAGGTCGAATTCATCCATGACGAACACCACCGCTTTGGCGACTTGCTCTGTTTCTTGCCCAGTCTGCTCGGAAGGGTGAGAAAGTAGGGCTAGAAGCGTTGAGAGTGTGTCGGCGTAATTCTTGCCTAGGCCGTCCTCTTCGATCTCCATCTCTTTGCCCAGTTGTCTCCAAATCTCTCGAAGAGCAAGCTTATCGTCCGTATGAACGAAGCCATTCAACTTGACAACGTGGAAATCTTCCCGGTGGTCTTTCGATAATTCGAACAGAACTTTGCCCACCAAAGCAGTCTTCCCGCTACCTCTAGCCCCAATTAGAAGCATAGAGTTACCCTCTCCTGCTACTACTGTGTGCTCGACAAGCTGATAAACTTTCTTATATTCATCGTCTAAACCAACAAGGGGCCCTGAGCGCTTGACTGTGATCTTTTCCAGCACGATGCGTTTTAGAAGCTTGAGTTCGCTATCCGAGCTAGTCGCTCCATTAATCCCACTAATTCGCACAGTAGCCACCGGCATTTGCCTTTTCTTTCGCTGAACTTGAAAAGGGTTTATCTCTGCATCGCTCAGACGTTCTTCTTCATCAACACTCATTCGGTCAGAGACGTCTGAATTTTCATCCACGTCATTTGCAGTTTGAGACGTATATATTTGCCCACGTTTCGGCGCTCTCTCAGACACTGAACCCGGGAGTCCGCTTTCAATCACTTCGTCATCGTCACTATCAATATTATCTGTGTAGCTCCGTTTTCTTCTGGAAGAGGTATTTTTAATGCTTCCTTTGCCATTATACGGTCCCTCGAGACCACTTTCAGAAGTGGCGCCATCTTTTTCATCGTGATCTAGGGTGTTTCGTTTTCGTCCCGCTAGCGTGGCGGTGGTTGATTGAGGGCCCTTGCTTTGTTTGCTTAAGCTGTCCTCCTCACGTTTGTCCTCTATTACTTTTCTTGGCCGGCCAGCTTTTCTTTTCGCAGGCGTAGTTGATGCTACGTACTCATTGGCACCGTTCGGTTGGTTAGGCATATCCTGATCTGGTTCGTCTGACATAGCAGACCTCGCTGATCGGCGGGTAATGGGACCTGACAATGTGCCCTTTGCTGCTTTATTCACTCCACTGTGGGTGCCGTTCAATGCCCGCTGGATTTTACCACGGCGGGACGGAGTAGCCGGGCCTGATACCAGTTCGCCCTCATCATCCATCGGAAAGGCCTCCACTTGTTCTTCACCCAACATCTCGTTCATCAGCGTTGAGCGACCAACATGGTTCCTAGCAGACCCCTCCAAGTTTCTGGGAGACATTGTGTTTTTTGGTGTTCCATTAACCCCCGGGTGTACACGTGCTCTTTGCCCCTGATTTCCCGCACTCGTCCCGGGGCTGCCTCTCGTGCGGTTCGGTGAAGCGTCTCCGGAATTCCCTTCATTGTGGACAAGTCCTCGAATTCGACTGCGTAAGCGCTTGGCGGGAGAATCAACTTCTAGTGCTCCGTCAAAGTCGTTATATATGTCCTCTTCATTGTTCGGGAATCTGCGCTTTCGTAGTGCGCCATCCGGTGTGTGTGCTGGCGAGCTGGGAGAACTTTTTGAGGCCCTGGCTTGAGCGGCTGGAGGAGCGGCTTTTTCAGGTTCCTGGTCATTAGCTGTTGCCAAAGAAACAGCTCGTCGACCTGGTCGCTTCAAAGTCCCGCTAGCAGGAGCCTTCAGTGTTGCTGAGGCTTTCGTGAGTGGATTCGAAGCATTGCGGGTAGAAGTCTCGAGCTTCCTCCTCTTTGCAGAGCGTGGAGAGTCGTCCATGGCACGACTGTCCAGATTAATCTCAATTCAATATTTTTTTAGGAACTAGGCACATATCTACAAGCTTTGGCAGGAGGAACAGCATGTAGTTAGGCGTGAATGGTAGTTAAGATGTTTTATGGAAGCGCAGGCGCGTCGCGAGAAAGATTCGCGAGATGCGACCTCGCTTCATGCCGCCCGATCCGCCCCTGCCTAATCTTCATCACTACTTATTCATGCTCACATATTGTCTCTAGGCTTCTAAGAGCTTCAAAAATTGCATTGTTTTATCCGTACAGGATCCTAGTTAGTCAAACGGATTCGCGCATCTCACGGGTCGTTTCCTTAAAAACACGGAGACGACACCGAAGACAAATTACAACTAAAATGGGGTTTCCACACCAAAGATGTCGAAGAAGCTTAGTAAATTTCTCTTGATGATGTGAAGGAGCGTTCTTGTCTTTCACAATACACTTATAATATGCTCGGTTTACAAATAGTACTTAACGTAGTCCTCAGAACGCAGGGGATTCAGAAGTAAAAGACTACCCGTTCTAGGACAAGAGTGTAATAGGAAAAATCAATTGACGGAAGCTGTTAACTCTAATCCGCCAGGGCTCACCCAACCCCTACTCGTCACGCCTGTGTACAATGGGATTTGTTGTAGATACCATTCCTATGCTTTACATTCTCCACCGCCCCGGAATTCAGCCTCTCATTATTCTTCGCCCCTTCTCAGCGACCACTTGACCAGGCTATACAAGTCTGTATATTGTTTTCTACACGCGGTAACGAGTGGTTACGGCTCCAAAAGGCCTGATAATGGCCCGTCAAAATTGAAGAAATTGATATCGTCGGAGACGTTCGATGCCGGAAACCCCCCTATAACCGTATCATCAAAGACTGGCCACTCAATTGGACTCGACGTCTCCTTCAGGATGTTATTCTCAAAGTCTTCGAATTCCTTGTTGCATAAAGACTCTGGTCCGAATCCAGCCTCATCCATATGCCATTCTCGACTATCTGAGCTGCTTGAGGCTATGGGGCTAATGGCAAGACTCTTTCCGTTCATTCCTTCCTGGTACGACACCGGAGCGTTCGAACCGTAGGCGGAGTCTGAAGATTGGCTCTGGCTCTGAGTAGCAGCCATACCGCGTATATTTCCCTGTGTGTTTGCTTGAAAATGCAGATCGATATGGCCATGCATCATCAAAGGAGGGGGCTTAAAAAGCGGGGAAAGCTTATCCTCAAACTCGGTGTCTAAGTCCGTTGCTCTAGTATTGGCAGATGAATCCACCGATGTCCGAAGCTCCGAGTTCATGGACGTGCTCGAGCGCTTGGAGCGCTGGTAAGAAGAGAAAATGTCCGCATGGCAGCTGCGGACGATCTCGATGACTTGGCCCTTAAGCCGTTCCTCTAGCGGCTGTGATTCCTTCTCCACGATGAGCTCGAGCTGCTGGCGGACACGCCCAAGGAGCTCGCGCCTGGAGTATTCTTCGAATTCTGCAAACTCATCCGAGATTGGGGATTTCCGGCTCTTTTCAAGAGACTCCTGGTCGTAGTCATAAACTGAATCTCGTTAGTCATTTGCACTGCCATCACCAAAGGACTTGTCTTACATGGTGATGGTATTTTATCGTCTTCCGGAAACAAAATGAGATAGACCGCGTTCCACTTTTCTATTTCAGTTTGGCCTATCGGAGGTCTTTTTCTGCTTCTGAGTCTTTTCTCTTGCTCCTTATCAAACCCTTCCTTTGGGCCCTCTTCGCGGACCTCACATCCTTCTGGCCTTCTTTGATGTTCTTTTAACGACGTGTCGGTGTCGAATTTTAGTGCACATCTAGCGCACTGGATTGGCAAAGCATGCCTTCGATATAAATGCTGTCTATAGACTATAAATGTTTGTATTAATAAAGGAAGGAAACATCTACTTACTTCAATCTATGCACAGTATCCCAACCAGGTCCACTACATGACCCATATTGTTGGTGTTTTCTAGGGCTCCGTTTAAAATACGGGCAAGCGAACTTCTGTGGAGTACTTAGTTGGCTCTTTTGAGACATACTTTCTGGTCCCGAATGCTCGTCTTTGTCATCCCAATCGTCGTTAGGTGATAGTGAGTCCGATTCGTCTCTGGTACGTTTTCTACTACCCCTGAAACGGCCGTATGAGTTTCCACCCGATGAAGCATTTGATGTAGCAGCATTTTGGAAAGACGACGAATTGCCCCCAGGGTTACAGCTTATCGCGCCGAAGCGGTCACCGAAGGTGAAAGAGAGTTCGCCCATCACTCGGTCAACCAGTTTTTGTTTCAATGGTGACAGAATCTTCTCAAGGACATCCCTTTTATGCGAATTTGGAAGTGTTTCGAGGTCAACACACTCACTGCATAGCGTCTCGTCATCAGAGGATGAATCGAAAGTTTCGCTTTCTTCCTCTGAAGCATTAGGGTCGCTCTTGGCTTCTGGCTCTGATGCTGCACACTCCAACTCACTTCCTTTTTCTAGATACAAAGGGTCTCTTCGTGGAGCTGACACTGGCTGTTCCAAACTTGCTGGGTCGAGTTGATCCGGATCTAGGGATTTTATACAATCAAAGTCCGTAGTCGTAACCCAGGACTCGACCATAGATGATAATTCAGAGCCAGACTCCCGATTAGGGGAATTGGGTGGGATTAGATTTAGGTTACTTGATTGGCAACAGAGCTTCCAGTCGTCTACCTTTGGGATGAGGGTTGATTCTGAATCAAAAATGTATTTGGGTAGGAGTTTTCCGGTGATCCCCGGTCTCTCCGTAGTCGGCCAAAGGTCCTGTTTAGATAACGGTTCCTTAAGATTGATCCTGCTAATTCGGTTGTCAGGTCTGACGCCTGTTGGAGTTGTTGACCTAGAAAGTGACCTAGGATCTTATGCTTTGCGGTTAGCAAGTCTCGTGACCATTCTACTATCGGATTGGCCCATACCGTCCGTCCAAGTCAGCTCAGATGATCTCGCACTGTCAAATTGAAAAAATCCATCGCCAGAATCCGAGAGGTCTAAAACTTCCGTTTCAGGAGAGAAGTCACACTCCGGTGAGTGGCTACTGGAGGTGGAGAGAGGCGGGGGTTCGTTGTCGCCTTCTGGCCACACCAAACTCTCCACCAAGTAATTACTCTGAACACCGTCATCCGTACTGGCCTTATCCCGCCTACTCGTTGTCTTAGAGGTCGGGAGGTCCGCAGACTGAGATTCGGATCTTTTAGCTTGCATGAGCGGGTACGTAAGTGGGACTGAAAAGTGCTGCTCTACTCCCGATGATGGCGACGAAGGTGCTTTCAGGCTGAGTAATTCATTAAAATGAATAGGAAGGTCCATCATACTAGTTGGTACGGTCTAGGAGTGTCGTTGACCGACGATCTGGCAATATCTCCTCTGCTATTTCCCTGAAACGTTTGACAGTGTCGTATTTCTTTGTGATCGCACAAAAAGATCGGATTCTTTAAAGACGTAGCAATTCTATTGGCACTTAAACTTCAAAGCTTCAGTTTTTCATATGTTACAAAAAGATTTATTCTAGGGCGGCATGGCCTTCGAGTGAGTGTTGCCTGGTGCTGAGTAACTACAACGCTCAAATGTGCAAAACTCCCCTGCGTGGACGCCACAGTTTATGCGCCACAATCGCTTCAGCCTTCCCCATATATGTGTTTCCGCGGAAGTGAGGAATAGACCTGGAACTTTACCATTAGGTGTCTCTAAGGAGTTTGCAAGAACATGGTATTTAGAATCTAATATCTTAAAATCCATATTTAAAATATTAGTAGTAACCCTGTTATAAACCCCTTGCGTCTTCCTTAATCCAGTCAGCTGCCCGCTCAGCAAGGGCGTATACCTGTCAGATAACTCATATAGAGCTATTCATTAATGAAATGGGTTGATTGATTGATGATCTTGTCTTGAGGTTGATTTGATGACCTGGGGCCCTCGAGCTACGATGAAGAGATTTACAATGCAGGTGCCCCGTACACGTGACTCGTGCACGGTCTACGCCACTAGAGAATACAGATTATCTGACATACCCCCTTAGCTTTGACCTGGTTGAGGACGAAGCTAACCACCTTCTTGTGTCCGTTAATACGTTAAATAAACCATAATCTTATCTGAATCCTTCCGTCTTACCCTAACCTTCTCCCGTAGGTTCTCTAGTTGCTTCTCCTTATTCAGCCGCTCCTTAATATTTACTATCCTGATTATATTAACAAAGCTTTAAAACCTCTGCTTGGGCAGGGCCTTCGTAAGTCCATTAGCGATTATTTCCTTCGTCGCTGTCTATTAAAATAATACTTATCTCCTTGCGTATTCCTAATGTAGCTAGTGTTAATAGATATTAACGTATCGGAGCTTCGTAATTAGTTTTGCCGTGTCTTTTATAATTAGTTGGAGTATTTAGGTGTTGTCGCAGTTAATAATTAAGGGCTCGTTTAGCTATAACGTTATTGCTTTAAATAGCCTACTAATAAAGATAGCTTCCTGTGCTGTTTGAGATAGGGCTAATAACTTAGCTTCTGTGCTTGACGTTATTACTATATCCTGCTTATTCGCTCTCTATATAATTGGTCCCCTAAATAGCTTTATAATATATCCTTGCGAGCTCTTTCTATTAATAGAGTTGTCCGCGAATAATGTATCGCTAGCATAGATAAATGATTGCGCTTTACCTCTACCGTCTCCGTTATCTTGACCTTTGTCGCTTATATCTCTTCCTCTACCGTTTATTCCTTCCGTATCTCTTCTATAGTAGATTGCTCTGCCCCTTATACTATATAGGTATTAGATAACTCTATCTACCACTTAATAGTGCTCCTAGCTAGGGTTCTAATTAAACCTTGCTAGCCGTAATACTGTAAAAGCAATATCCGGACGCGTTATAGTGGCTGTATAAAGTATTAAACCTATTTTTCTCTAATATAGCATTGTAAAAGCTGCTTCTCTTAATAGGGACTTAGGATGGACTAGTAGGTCTATATTAGGGGTCGGAAGCGTTAAATAGATTAATTAGTAATTAGTAGGGAGGAGTTTAGATTCTGCTATAGGAGTATCTAAAAGACGCCCTGTAAGATCTATCTTATACTAGTTAGCTATCTTCTTAATATAGGCTTCCTAGGATAGCTATAGGAGCCTCTAGCTACGATTATATAGCATATAGATTCCTAGGAACTATTTTAGCTCGCCAAGGATACTCATCTGGTATTCCTTACTTAGCTCCTTAATCGCTTCTTAAGCTTTCTTCTCGTCTATCTTACGGTAGCAGAAGACAATATCGTCGACGTAGAAGAAGACGACTATTTTACCTTTTAGCATAATATACGGCTTTTAGGGTACCTCTTTAAAACCTAATTCTATTAGCAAGCTTATAAGATTCTTCTGCTATAATAGTGGTAATTATTATAGTCCGTAAAGGGCCTTTTTTAAGCGCAGTACTTTATCTATCTTTTCTTTATTAAACCCTAGTGGTAGCTTTATATAGACGACCTTGTTGAGATTGTAATAGATAAACGTATTAACTATATCTATTTATATCGTCTCTAGGTTAAATTTTGCAGTAATCGCTATAAGGGTTTAAAAGGTTATACTAGCTAATATAGTAGCTCTCGTAGGTAGGTCTCCTAGGGCCTATTAATTTCCGTAAACTACTAAGCGTGCCTTGCATTTTTGGAGAAACCTATACTTATCCGTCTTATAGATAAAGATCTACATTAAGCTGAGGACCTGCTATCCCCTTATATACTTCTTATCTATTTCTTAAAATAACCTTATTTAATAATAAGATTGGAGGTAGGCTTATTAAGCCTCTTAGAACTAATCTTAAAGAGGGTGCGTATTAAGGTCTTAGATTAACTAAGGTAGCAAAGGTAAGTTCTTCCTATATAATCTAATATCGCGTATTCTACCTAATTTTAGCTTACTATTATTAAGTCGACTATTAAGGTTAAACTTCCGTCCTACTAAGAAGGCGCCGTAATAGGCTAATGTAATCCTTTTAGTAATAAAGTCTTTAAACCTATTATCGCAGGCTTCCTTAAATAAGTCTTTAACCGAGTCGTTAAACACCCCCTAAGTATTAAACCCGTCTCCTTTTTATTGGATAATGTCCTAATCTGGTATATCTAACCTTATAGGGTACTTAATATAAAAGGCATATGGAGATTCTTTGTCTTCTTCTGTTAGAGGTGGCATATAATATATATCTTTAAGAGCTCTTATAAGCTTAAGATCGGCTAACTTATTAAAGGTTTAAACAGGCTCATTAACGTCGTTGTCTTCCTCTTAAATTAACGGTTTAAATACTTCTTTATTATCTTCCAAAAGAACCTTATTCTTAGTTAGGGTATTAGGAAGTTAAATCTTCTTAATTAGCGTGTCTAATTTAGCGTATAAGTTCTCTAAGATATCCGTTTGCTTACCGTTAAAGAACATCTTTTTATTAAAGATAATATCCCTTATAGAGATGACGATACCCTTATATAGGATCCAGATCCTATAGATATTAGTAGAGTTATAGCTAATAAGATAGCCAATATAGGCTCGTGGATCTAGCTTACTTAGCCTTTTCTTCCTTAGCTAGGCGTCCGACGTTATCGCGTATGCCCTATAGCCGTAGGCTTTTAGGTACGCTAGTTGCGGCTTTCTTAATCTCCTATTAGCTAGGAAGGTATAGAACCTCTTATATGGCGATATCTAACCGTTGCTTTCCCGTAGCGTTCAATCTTAAAGGTAGACTGTATAGTTAACTATCTCGTTCCATAGGTTATATAGTAGATTAGCAGCAATTCTCATTATTTATACTCTCTCAATAATTATACCCCCTAAGCGTTTGGCGGTACTATTCTAAGCTTAGGTATATAGCGCTAAAGGCTTAAATATAATCCCTTAAATCCGTAGCTATTTAAGGGTTCTCCTTCTCCCTAGCTCGTTGTCTGATCTAATAGTATTAACCTTAAGGTTATACCTTAGACGAATCCACTAGATAAAATCTTTAAGCATTTATAGTGTCTCCTTTTTCTTACTATGCGTCGTTATAAAGTACAGGAAGGATCTTCCTAAGTAGGTGTTATAGATAAGTATAACTCGTATAAATCCGGTATACGCTTTCTTAAGGTTAGTCTAGTCAATATAGAGGTTAAGATAGGGTTTATTAATTTTCTATTCTAAGAACCTTTTTAAGACCTAACGCTTAATTTTGGCGAGACTGTAATGTTAACATTCCGTTATCTTTAGGCCTTAAAGCTTAACTCCTAGGGTGTTAAAACCTAGATAATAAAGGCTTATAGGTCCTAAATAACCTAGACGTAGATGCTATAGTCGTGTATTACCTTTTAAATCTAGATAAAGGTCTCTTAACGATATCCGCTTCTGTTAACGGCGCGTTAAACGGCTAATATTAAATGCGGATTTTAAGTTTCCTAATTGGACGTATTTAATAGTCTATTATCCGTGACGTTCTTCCATTTAATATAGGATTGTGTTATCCTTTCAAACAAGAAGATTGTTATCTCCTTTATTATCCTAGTAGTACCCTTATTTTTAAAGTAAACGGAATAACACTAGATTTGTATTAAAGTCCGTATAAAAGGCAACGTCCTTAAGACGTAGGCTTCCCTTACTCTTATCTGGTTTTATAACTTAGATAGTAATATTACCGTAGCCTAGTATAGGGACTTTTAAGCTGCCTGCAATAATATATTTATATCTTAAAGCTTTCTTAAAATTATAAAAACGAGAGAGGTTATTAAAGATATAGAAAGTGGTTCCTAAGTTAAAAATAGTTAATAGCTTTAGTAGATGGAGTTAACTAGTATAATACAATTCTAGGAATATTATATTAGCTTCTCCCTTAATCTTAACTTTTTAACTCTCATCCTGTCGTTATTAAGCTTTATTAGCATTTGTTTCCTTAAGCTTAAGTTATTTTACTTAGGCAGCTAGATCCTTATCCTGCTTTACCTTTATAAGCACCCTTTTTATATATATATCTACGGCTTTAAATCCCTTAGGCCTTTTACACTTAAATAGGTACTAACAGTTAGGAAGAGTATACCCCCTTATATTATATGCCGGGCATTTAAGGTTCTTTAACCTTTTAGAAGAAGATATCTCTTCTTTAATCAAATTTGTCCCTGCCCTTTTTTGGCTATAAGATAAGCTTTTCCTTTTCCCTTTTAGACCTTTAGTAGCGGAGGTATCCTCTTTAGATCTTCCTATAAAGTCTACGTTAAATGCACTCCCTCTTACCGTTATAGGTATGGCTTTAGAAAGGTTTTGGAATGCTTCTTATAGCTCTATTACTACTTTACAATATCCTAATAAGTAAGCCTTTTTAGTATTATCTGCCTGCTTTATATATAGAACAAAATAGGTTTCGCTTATAGGTCGTATTGCATTTATAAGGTCCATTAGCTAGATCCCGTTAGTTATTTATAGAAGATTATACTTCTCAGCCATCTTTATTATATACTCCCATTGGTCAAGCTATTAGGTAATTTTTGCCTGCTTAAGACCCCTAAGCGAATCTGTATATTATAGCTGTACCTTCCTTATTATAAAGTTCCTTAAGGGCTTAGTGTCTTCTTTTAACCGAGTTAGCCATTCCTTAACTATAAGGGAAGGGTCGAGCAGTAGCTTCTTCTAAGTTGATACTGTGGACGTAATTTAGGTACGGATCTATTAAAGATGATCTTCCTATCTTAGGAAATACTTTATATCCTAGTCGTAGTATTATCTACTATTCTTATACGCTTTCTGTTGATTTATCGAGAGCTGTATATATAAGGTTGCATTCTCATTAAAATCTATAACCTTTAGATGAGGTGGTTTCATAAGTAGACCTTCTTAAGGTGCTTCTGTGGCTGGGTTAACGTGGGCCTAAATTTGCTAATTTACGAGGGCTCGGAGCTGCTATAGCCATTGTTCCCAGTCTTCTGGCTTATTAAGGATGATCGTAATTAACGAACTTAACGGTGGAGTCATTTGACTGATAGGCAAAGGAGGAATTGAGATGGTATTTTGTCGTCAGGATCGTCCTTGTCGTCAGGAGCGTCCTTGTCGTCAGGAGCGTCCTTGTCGTCAAGAGCGTCCTTGTTGTCAGGATCGTCCTGCGACGATTGAGGTAGAATTTCTGTCAGGGTCTGCGTCCTTGACGATGAGGGGTCAGAGTCTGACGATGAGGTAGAATTTCTTCAAATAATTGAGTAATAGCTGAATAGCTTCTTAAGTCGGCGGACCGGGCTTATAACTGTTAGATAACTCATATAGAGCTATTCATTGATGAAATGGGTTGATTGATTAATGATCTTGTCTTGAGGTTGATTTGATGACCTGGGGCCCTCGAGCTACGATGAAGAGATTTACAATGCAGGTGCCCCGTGCACGTGACTCGTGCACGGTCTACGCCACCAGAGAATACAGATTATCTGACAATACCAGCGTCTGCAAATTGCCTCTCGGAAGTAAAGGAAAGACACTCAATCACCCTTAAATTCTCCGCACCGTATACTTTAAATTTTGCATCCACAACCCCTCCCATATCCCGCGGCATCATTGAACAGGTGCCCGCTGGATGATACTCGCTTTGAAGGTACTGCCTCACCCAATCGTCTACATTGCTGTCGTTTAGCTTGAAATAACCCGGCTGGTAGACTGTCCCATTTCCTTTGAGGAGATTGCTCAAGGGCGCGGTTTTTGCGACCTCCTGGAGATGCAGTGCAATTTTGCTGAGGACCTTGAGATCGAACGGGTGTGATAGATACCGCGGATCAATTTGCGGATATGTCGCTGGATCGGTGGATTGGATATGTACGGAACCTCGGGAGAAAGGGTGCTCCAGCACGCCGAGCATGGTAAAGAAGTTTCCGTCGGTAGTTGTTGAACGGACGATCAGGAATGAGAACTCTGTTTTATTAAAGAGGGCTCTAGAAGCTCTCTTATATACATCAGGTAGGTCCCAAATACAATGACGACGACGTCGTCATGTAGTAGGTCATAGTTAAGAGAAATAGGTAATGAGACGTTTAATAAGACATACGAGCTTAAGATACGAGACAACTAAGACATAGTTCGTATAGACGATCTAGGTCGTCAAACAGTATTACAATAGTAGTAAGGAACTTCGATTCAGGTTAATACACCCCCCCAGCTATATAGAGCCTTTTAGGCTGCTGTAGAAAATACTAAAAAGTTATAATAGCAATTTGGTGTTAAGTTAAAGGAAATCCTCTATATATTTACCTTACCTAAATATTATTTAAATTAAATTAAATTAGATCCTTAATATTAACGAGGTTTAATTACTAAATAAATATCTTATGCTTTTAATAAGGCAGAGCCTTTATTAGGCCGTTTGCTATTATATCTATAGTAGGTACCTATTTAATATTAATGCTTTCTTTATAAACTTCCTAGCGGAGCTAGTAGTAATAGATATTAACGTATTAAAGCTTAGTATTAAGCTCTATGTTGCTTTTAGTAAGTAGTTAAATTATTTACAGGTTATTACAATATATTATTTGCTTCTTATTAGGGTTAAATCCAATTTCTTTAAAGAATCGCTACTACTAAATTAACTTAGTAGCTGTATGTAATAGGGCTAGGAGCTCTGCTTTTATGCTTAATTTTATTACTAACTTCTACTTTATAAATTGCTAGTTAATTAGCCCTCTAAATAAGGTAAATAAATAACTGTCGGAACATTAATCACGTGATGTAGTCACGGGACTATGAAGCGAGACTAACTGTCTAACCTTAGAGCAACCCCTTTCTTCTAGACAACAATTAACTACTAACTTCAACACCGCATACGTACTACTATAAGTGATATTTGTGCACGTTGATAAAGCAAGTATACCGATACTAATCAGTAGACGTATAGATTAGGAAATACGTAATAGCAAAGCTTAAAACCACATATTAGCTTAACTACTAACGCGTTAGATCGCAGAGCTATCGCCCTATTTTAGTTAAAGGAGAAAACTATATTACCCTTAAAGCTTAAAACTACGTATTAGCTTAACTGCTAATGTATTAGATTGCCTAGAGAACCATATCTTTACTTAGAGAGAGCTACGTTATCCTTAAAGCTTAAGACCACGTATTAGCTCGCTAATACGCTAGATCGCCTAGAGGACCCTTAAAGCTTAAAACCACGTATTAACTTAACTATTAACGCGTTAAATCGCCTAGAGGACCATATCTCTGCTAAGAATTGTCTATAGTGTCTAAGAACTGTAAATTTGTTAATAGGATACGTATATACCTTTACACCCTTAACCTTAACCTTAACTACACCCCTGGCCTCAATATAACCCTTAACCTCAACCTTAACCTCAACCTTAACCCTAACCTTAAACCTTAACCTTAAACTTAAACCTCTAGAACCTCTACTTAACCTTAAACTAAATATACACGAAAATATAACAATATAGAAATTGACTAGAAGGAAAGAATTGCTAAATACGGCAACGGAATCGACTTAGAGACGGCTATAGATAACAATCTAGCGGAGTATATGGAGACTAAGATGTACCTATACACACAATCCAACCTTACAGACTCTTTATTGTGGATAGTGTTTTAGGAAGACTTTAAGGACTTTATACTAGAGATCTTTATATAAGTACGATCTAATACTAAAATGGGAATCCGTAAATACCTAGTTAAGAGAGGAGTATATATTATTAAGCAAGATAAGAGATACTCCCTTGGCAAGGTACTAACGGATATTACTAATAAAGAAGAGTTTCACAAATGGATAGACGAAGAGATTGGTCTAGCCCTTAATAATATTAAGCCAATGATTACTGTGGCTCTGTAAGACCGACTTAATACGACCCTAAATAAGCTCGCTGTACTACTAGCTACTCCAATCGCTATACCGCCAGCTACTCCAATTACTATACCACTAGCTACTCCGGTCGCTGCCCCTACTACCCCTACTACTCCTCCTAGTCCTTAATCCTCCAATTATAACTAAATCTATGCTCTTATTAACTAACTGCTATGGCTAAGAGAACAGCAACTATAGCAGCTATAGCAGCCGCAGCAACCGTAGCAGCTACACATATATATACTACCTAAACTAGCTATGCCTAGTGTGGAGTAAGGACCTAGACAAGGACCTAGATATAGTAAAGAGGTGGCTATAATTATAAAGATCTACATAGATAACTAAAAGTATAATGGAGTTAGTAATAGCTTTAACTTTAAGTTAACTATCTTCTATAATATCTACAAGAGATCTGGCTTGCCACTAGAAGGCTATATAGTAGCATTCCCTAGTATACTAAAAGGGCTTACTTAGGACCACTACTATAATAGTAACCTTAAGTTAAGACCTTTTACTAAAGCCTATAACTATATGCGACAGTTTTTTAAAGGGCTAGAATACTACCGTAAGAACCTTATAGAGTAGAATAGTATAACCCTTTAAGAAGTTATGGACGAGAACCCTAATAAGTTAATCTATTAGAACTTCTAACTGCTTATAAATAAACTGCTAAAGCAACGTTATAGACTATACCTAGACTTCCGTATAAACCGCATTCTTATAAATAAGTTAGTTACTGCTTGCCAGGGAGTACTAGTATGCCGTATTACTGTCTCTAACCCCTTAGAAGACCTCTCTTAGTTAATTAGTAAACTATAATCCTCTATTATTATATAGGAAAAAGAACACCCCTTATAGGCCTTAATGAGACCGTCTTACTAAGCCTTTTTTATAGATTGACGCTACTATTAGAATGACTAAAGTCGAGACCGAAACACTAATTGCTATAGTAGTAATTGCTCTTATAGAACTAATGGTAGACTAAAGGCCAAGTGCTATATCTGCAAGAAGGAGGACTGCCGTTTATGGAAATATATAAAGGAGGAGCGTAATTGGTCTAGAGATGACTATAAAAGACGCTTTATTAATATTAAGGGCCGCAATAAGGGCAACTTTAACAACCACTTTAAGTAATACGTTGCTGCTTGCGAAAGAGATAAAGATAATGATTTAGACTTTAAAGCCTATATATAAGACGCTGACGACTCTAGGAGCGATGCTGGAGAACCTAACGATAGTTCTACCTATATTACTACTTTTAGAATACTTACTACGGAGGAAGCAACCTCTATAAGCGTAGAGCTAGCTAGTAAGGCTTGTACACACCTGCTTACAGCTTTAGAACTTACTACGGAGTCTACTACGGAACCTTACACGGAGACCGACCCATTTGCCTATAGTACGGCTACAGCCACAGCGTCACGATACACCTTGACGGTCTTTATGGGAATTATAATTAATACGGGTGCTTTATATAAGTCTATAGCTGGCTATAGTTAATTCTAAGCTCTATAGGCCGTAGATAAGTCCGTAAGTCTTAATATCTTAACTAAGGGCTAAGTAACTATCTAATTTGGGATTGGAGCCTCTACGTTTATTAAAACTATAGACGTTAACAGCCCTATAGGCAAGGTATAATTCTATATTATTAAAGCAGATACTCCTTTCCTACTTTGCTTAGCAGATATAGATAAACTCTATATTAAATACAATAACCTAAAAGACGTCATTATTACTCGCACTAAAAAGGTGCTAGTAGTTAGATAATTTGGCCACCTATTTCTCCTATAGAGCTTCTCCCTACAGTCTTATTTAGTTAAGTCTTTTAATATAAACCCTTACTACTTAACTGACGTAGAACTACGACGTCTATACTGTTAATTTGGTTACCCGTTAGTTAATAGACTGTAAAAGCTTCTTAATAAGGCTGGCTACGGCTATAACACTAACAGATCTGCTATTGAAGAACTAACTAGACTCTACCACCACTGCTAGAAGTTTAGTAGACCCCTAGGTAGATTTTACTTTACCTTATAAGACGACGTTAATTTTAATTATAATATTATCGTTAACATTATATATATTAGCGGCTCCCCCCTACTATATATAGTCGACGAAGCAACTTAATTTTAAGCTAGTAGATAGCTACGAGATATTAGCGCCAAGTATACTTAGGATATTCTTTAAATATGCTAGATTGACAGCTATTTAGGACTACTAAACTTAATTACTATAGACGCTAAGAAGAACTTTGTTAGTAAGGAGTTTAAGCACTATATAGCTACTATAGGAGCAACTATAAAGTTGGTTCTAGTCGAATTATATAATTCCATTAGAATGGTAGAACGCTACCACGGCCCGCTATAATAAGCCTACTAAATTATTACGACTGAAATCCCTGAAATTAGTAAGGAGATGGCCCTATAAATGGCCTTTAAAGCTATTAATGACACGGCCGGCCCAAAAGGCCTAGTCCCTACACTTCTAGTCTTTGGAGCCTACCCCTAAATGGTTAAATTGGACGCACTATTACCTTTAGTTATATAACGAGCTGCGGCTATTAAGAAAGCAATGGTGGAAATCTAGAAGCTATAAGCTGAATAATAGATTGCTAACGCTCTTAATATATAAAATAGACCACAAACTAACGCTATTTATGGCCTTCTACCTAGTTCGCCTGTCTTAGTCTAGAGAGAAGGCAATACTAGCTAAAGTAGTTATTGGGACGGACTATATATACTACTTACCGTTAACAGTAAGACCTATACCGTAAAGCTACTAAATAGGCCTATGACCTTCCGCTCTATAGTTGTAAAACCTTACCTACTAGACCTATAAGACCTAGTCGAACCATAAAAGTCTGCTAAATTAGATAAACTAGTACCTTTACTAGCTAAACCTTAATCGTTACCTAAGGCTAAACTATAGCTACCGCTAAAGTAAGGTAGAGGTCGCCCCCGTAAATACCTATTGCTTATAGCTGTTGCAGACACAACTGTTATAGATGCTACGATAGATATAGACACTTTTACGAGTGATATTGCGGATATTGCGGATATTATAGATATCGCTATTTACTTACAGGACGATGATACCGTAGATACGGCTGGCACTACTATTTACTTATAGAACGATAGTAACACCTAATTTAGCGCTTTATAACAAAAGGAGGTCATAGGCCTACTTAAGAAAGGCGTCTTTAAGATTATTAAATTACACGATATACCAAAGGGGGTCAGACTCTTTAATTTATAGTTTATTAATAAGATTAAGAATAAGGGAACTAATAAAGCCTTTAAGAAATTACGACTCGTTATATAGGCCTATAATGACTTAGAGAAAGAGCTGGTCCTTACTTAGTCACTAATAATTTAACAAGTTAGCTAGCGGCTGATTCTCTATATCGCTGCTATGCTACTATAGATATAACTCTACCTCCAAGACATCTCATAAGCCTATGTCTAGTCTACTATAAACCTAAACCGCAAGTTCTATATACGACTACCACATAAGCTAAATAAATAATTAGGAATTAATATAGACTCCGTTTTAAAGGTTATAAAGCCACTTTACGGAGTACCTAAAGCTGGAAACTACTGGTTTAAAACCTACTATTTATACTATGTTAATTAGCTGCGAATAGACTAGTCCACGTATAACCCTTACTTGCTCTACAGCGACAAGCCTTTTAGAATTGTCGGCTTATAAACTAATAATATACTATTCCTCGCAGATAATACCTTTATAGAGGCTGAATAAAGCGAACTATATAAGGCTAAATTTATGGCTAAAGAGCGAGAGCAATTAACCGCTAATATACTAATTAAGTTTAACAAAGGACTTATTTAATTAATATAAGATAGAAGTATTACGCTAACGTAAAAGCGCTAGTGTAAGAACCTTAGTGTGGTTAATACTACGCTAGTAGACAGCACTAGCTTTAGAGGAGTTACGCGTGGCCTACTTATGCTAAAGGACTAGTATATCGCTTAACGCGCTAGAGGAGCCTATATTGCCTTAGTCTGTCAGCTAAAGGCCTTATTTAACCTATCCTTTACTACCTAGGTAATTAACCTAGTTAAAGATAATATAAAGAGTCTTAATAAGCAATTAAGCTAGTAGATTAAGAACGTAAATAGAGGCCTAAAGTTTATTAAGCTAGACGTTAATACCTTATAACTCCTAGTATTTACAGACGCTTCCTTTACTAATAATAAGGACTTATCTTCGCAAATCGGCTACGTACTTATACTAGCAGACGCCTTAAATAAGGTAAATATTGTCTACTAGTCCTTAATTAAGTGTAAAAGAGTTACTAGGAGTGTATTAGCCTTAGAGTTATACGGCATAGCATATAGTTTCAACATAGGCGCTGTAATTAAATCCACGCTAGATAAGGTCTTATAGGTTAACTTACTACTTATTCTCTATACTAATTTAAAGTCTTTATATAACTATCTTATCCAACTAGGAACTACGTAAGAGAAACGCTTAATAATTAATATAATATGCCTTTGCTAAGCTTATAAACGAAGATAGATTACTAAAGTTAAGTAGATTAATGGAGATACTAACTCTACGGACGCTATAATAAAGGGTAAGCCCTATACGGCACTATTATAGCTTATTAACACGAATTAAGTTGAATTACGAGCTGTAGGGTGGGTTAAGCGAACGGATTTAACTTTGGTTTAGTGTTGGCGCTAGTACTAAGCAAGCTAATAGCGATTTTCTATCCCGGGGATGGAAAATCCTAATTGGTTAGCAGAAGTTAGGTTCGGCAGAATTTGGCAGAATTCGGTAATACGGTAGAATTCGGCAGAAAGTCACTATCGCGTATATATTACGAGTAGTCTAGAAGACTTAACTTTGGAGTGTAGATTAGCCTTCTTTTTAGAGTTGCTCTAGTGTTGGAATATTAATTACGTGACGTAGTTATAGGACTATAAAGTAAGACTAACTATCTAACCTTAGAGCAACCCCTTTCTTCTAGACAACAATTAACTACTAACTTCAATACCGCATACGTACCACTATAAGTGATATTCGTGCACGTTAATAAAGCGAGTATACCGATAATAACCTTCTATACTCTTTCTACTTACTAGGTTATCGCTAAATAATATATTACTAGCCCTTATAAAGATCTGGTTTATTATATTCTCCTTTAAGTACTTAATTATAAGAGTTTTAGTTTAATTAAGGTAGGCAATTGCCCTTATAGCAGCTGCGTCGTAAATTAGTAACGGATTTTATAAGAATTCTAATAGCTTACTTACTGTTTTTACTATATCTAGATAAGTAATATTAGCTATATAAAGTATAGATCCAACTTTCCTCTAATAGGCGTAGGTATCCTACTTAGAGGCTTGCTCTAGATTAGGCTTAAGTTCCTTAATACCTATTAGTATATATATTTTGCGATAATCTTTAACTTTAAAGCTTATTATAATTTTATTAATATAGGAATCCTAGCTAAGCTAGAGCTTCCTATTCTTTCTATTACGGATAATTTAAAAATTTAAGAACCAGGTAAGGTTACCTAGGTTCTTTATCTTATACTTTCTTATAAGGTGCTCCTTAAAGGTTTAAAGCTTAAGTAGATCTTTCTTCCTAAATATAGCTATAATATTGTTAATATAGAAGAAGACTATTAGCCAATTATTGTGATATAGGTAAGGTTCCTCCGCTACTAGCTTTAAGCCTTCCTTTTTTTAGCGTTGTTGTTAAGTTACCGTGCTATAGCAGAGGTAATCGCCTTAATCCGTAAAGCGCTCTTTGGAGAAGTAGGCACTTACCCTTAACTAAAAATTTATCTAAATACTTGACGTATACAACCTCGTTAATTATACTATTTACAAATATATTAATAGCGTTGCCTTACTAGCAGTCTAGGTTAAATATTACAATAATAGCTATTAAGGCTCTAAACGATCTTACTGCTAAAGTTGCGGTATAGGTGTTCTTATAAACTAACTCTTGCAGATTACCTTATACGTAAAGATAAGCTTTAAATCTCGTTAGATATCCGTTAATATTAGTTTTATATATAAATACCTAGATAATAGGTACGGTTTTAATATAGATTATCTCGTTAACGACTTAAAACGTTCCTCAATTTTAAAGGTCTATATACTTCTTCTAAGCAGCAGCCGCGAATTCTTCCTTATATTAATATCTTTAAAGCTCCTTTTAATTCCTAGGCGGCGGTGGGAGCTAATTACGGTATAGCTTTTTGTGAAATATAAGCCCTATATTAAAGGCTAATTTTTAAGCTAGAAGGCTCTGGTTAGTGATATTAGCAAGAAAGCCTATATAGATCTTTAATTGTCCTTTAAGTCTCTTTCCTTTAACTATATTTTGCTCTCCTATATTGCTATTAATCTTCTTTTTTAGCTTAGCTTTATTAGTCGGAACTAGGATATAATGCGGCTTTTTTACTAAGGTATTTAAGGATGGTAGTAGAGGCTCCAGTAAGTTAGGTTCTAGTATCTTATTTAGGGTAGGAAGCCCTAAAGCTAAGTTATTTTTGGAGCTTAAATCTTGTTACTTACTACTTTTAATATTAGGCTCTTCCTTATTTCTACTAGATTCTACCTATTATCTCCCTTTAGTATTAACTTAAATCTCGTCTTAAGTCTTATCGCTTTTATTAGATAACAATTCTAATTTATCTTAAAGATCCTATATTTAATAGACATTAATAATTTCTAATATTTAGTTAGTTTTAACTTAGAGTATATTCGCTAAATCTGGCTATAAGTTATTATAAAGTAACCGCTTATTAAACTTTACGTCTCTGGTTCTTATAACCTTCTTTTAACTAGGAATGTAGATTTGGAATATATTCGTTAAATTATATCCTACTAGATATCCTATATAGGCCCTTAACGCGAGCTTATTTAGGCGTAAAATATTATACTTAAGAGGGTAGGCCCTACAGCCGTAGACTTATAGGTGGCCTATATATAGTTTTAGTGGTAATATACCCATAGCTAACTAGATTCTTTTAAAAGGTATCTACTACCCAAGTCTTTTACTAGGCGTTTAATTAAGTAGATAGGTAGCTGCTTTATAGACTTTAGGATATAGCTCCTTTAATAGATAAGCCTTAATTCTTATACACCAAGCCTTCTATATAATTACCCCCCTAGATTATTCCGCTGGACCGTTCTGTGATTAAGTATTAGGTACTAATCTTTTAATACTAATTCCTTATTTAGCTGCCCATTCCTTAAATTTGCCTATAAGAGATATTTCTCTATTTATATAGATAATAGCTACCTTAAAGCCATATTGTCGTTTAATAATATTGTAATATTTAATAACAATTTAGGTAAGGGACAACTTCTTAGCCATTATCTCTACCTTATTTATTCGCGTTGCGTTATTAAGGAAGTATACCGTATACTTATTACTATTAAATACAACTATTCCAGGTATTAAATTAAGGTAGATTCTATAGAAAGGAACTAGTGACTAAGTTAGAGGTCTTCTAGATACCACCTTATAAGCTTTACTTACTCCATATAATTTATATTCTACTATTATTAGGCCTTTTATAATCGCGCCCGTTATTAACTAAGGTAGTTACTATAAGAGTATATATATTAGGTCCCGCCGCGCTTGCGACAAGTTCGCAAGCACTCTCAGTCTTTTTAGCCGTATGGCGACGTGGAGGCGGGCCACGTTACAATTGTGCTTGCGAACTTACTGGGGCCAAGTATTATGGGTTCGATCCCTATCGGTTACTTCGCTCTAGTATAGTCTAATATACATCTATGCGATAAGGCGGGTCGGCTAAGTCCGATCGCTTACGTTACTGGGGACTAACTAATATAGTGATACTCTTGGCGTTTAATCCCTGTGGCCCGGAATGGGTGCATAGAGGAATCCCTGCGCGCGCTCGGGGACGAGCGCGCAGAGGAGAGGGCAATTGTAAGAGTATATATATTAGGTCCCGCCGCGCTTGCGACAAGTTCGCAAGCACTCTTAGTCTTTTTGGCCGTATGGCGACGTAGAGGCGGGCCACGTTACAGTTACTTAATTACATCTTTTTCTATATAGCCTATTTACTAGTACTATATATAGCCTTCTGCCTAATTTAGTAGAGGCTTTAATAAATACTTTATTGGCTTTAATTGAGTCGCAAATAAAGCCTTAGGTAAGTTACTTTTTGGCTTATTATATTTAATGGTGTTTTAACTATAGTGGCGGCCACAGTAGGCGTACGTCTTGTTGTCGCTATAGAAGAGAGTGTTCTCTTTATTATTCTAGTAGACTCCCTTATTATTAAGCTTATTAAGATATACTAAGTTAGTATAGAAGCCTAGTATAAAGGCTGCTCCTAAGAGCTATATCTATCTCTTCCCTTTTAGGTTATTAATTGTGACTATAGCTATACTATAGCCTACGCGTTCTATTATAGGCTTAATATCGCTAATAAACCTAGCTCTATTGTTAAAGATATATAGGCTAGTTTCTAAGTTAAGAATTATACTATTACAAAGCTTATAATTAGAAGTTATATTATTAGATCCTATATAATAAACTATAAAGTTTCTAGTAGGCCCTTATAAGCTCTAATTACTACCTTCCTTTGGCTTTTTATTAGCTTAATCGTCCTTCTTATTAGCTTAATTATCCTTTTTAATTTGCTTAATATAAGCCTTAATTTCGGGCGTTATATTAGTAATCTTCTTATCTACCTTCTTCTGAATTTTGTTACTTAGTTTAAACCATAATAGGTAAGGAATTAACTCTATAATATACTAGCATTTGTTAAAGTAGTAACGCTTTCCATATAGGTACTCTAGCGGCAGTTGCCTTTCCTTCTTCTACTTATCTACTAACAATTAAGGCTTTAATTTAGGCTTTAAATTTAGTAACTTATCTTTAAAGGTAACTCTAAAGGATCTTCCTTATAGGGTTTTGCCCTTCTAGGCGAGGTCTATATAACGGTGGTTTTAGTATATTTTAACTAGTTTAAAGAAGGTAGGAAGCGTCTTTTTCTCCTACTTACGCTTATTAAGCTTATTCTTCCAATATTCTAACTAGCTTAGTATAATTAATTTAACTATATATACGAAGTCTTTTACTAAATAATTACTATCTACCTTAGGTAGAGCTTGCTTCTTGCACTCTATATATACCTTCTTTTACTCTTATAACTAGATCTTAAAGTTTTAGTTCTAAGGCACCTTCTTAAGCCTTATATATTGAGTAGCTATTTAAAGCTTTTAGGCGTAGTTAGTCGGAGTAATTCTCTTCTTAATAGATACTAAGACGTTATAGGTAGTGGTGCATTTAAATATATAGATAAGGTAGGTATATAAGATAGAGCTTAGGATATAGCTACGCAACGTATTAAGAGCTAATAGCTGTTTTCTATATAGCTTTATATTATCCCTATAGTCGGCTTTAAGCATATAGAGCTCCTCCTTCTCCTTCTTATCTAGGTCCGCGAGCTTCATCTTCCCCTAGCTATTAGCATCTTTAGATAAGGCATAAATAGGTTCTTTAAGCTATAGCAGATCAGTCTTAGGTATTAATAGGTTAATATACTTCTAGAGACGATTATTATTCGCTTTTAACTTAATAACCTTAATCCATTTATCCTAATTATTTAGGCTTATAAGGATAACGGATGATATAATAATGGGAGGGATTTCTTGTTGAGAAGTTATTATAGGTAGTTATCTACAATTAAGATAATAATTAAAATTAATGGGAATAAAGGCTTTGGAATTAAAGATGATGTAGTAGACGGCCTAGGCTTATAACTGTTAAACGGACGATTAGAAATGAGAACTCTGTTTTATTAAAGAGGGCTCTAGAAGCTCTCTTATATACATTAGGTAGGTCCCAAATACAATAACGACGACGTCGTCATGTAGTAGGTCATAGTTAAGAGAAACAGGTAATGAGACGTTCGATAAGACATACGAGCTCAAGATACGAGACAACTGAGACATAGTTCGTATAGACGATCTAGGTCGTCAGACAGTATTACGATGGTAGTAAGGAACTTCGATTCAGGTCGACAGTAGTCGTTGTGAATAGTTTGATAGTGTCATTGACATACTGCGGGCTCATACCGCCGGTTACCGTCAGCTCTTGTGTGACAGCTTCAGTCTGGAAATATTTGGTAAGAAGTTTGTATTGCTCTGCTCAGTGTTATATAGAAACACCTGAAACCGAAACTAATACATGTTTAAGTTTATTAAAACAAAACAGCCCGTTTCATATCAGACTTTTAATACGTTTCAGGTCTATATACAGAATAAAGGGTAGCTAGGGGCGGCCGGTTTCCAGGGCAACAGGTTTCCAGGGCAATAGTATTAGCGACTCGGTTAATCGAGGCATGAGCACGGCAAGAGGGACGCGCAAGCCTGTACGATTGGATTGTCTATAAACGAGGATCCAAAGCTAGAGAAAGAAAAGGAGAAGAATAGCAGCGCTGCTCGAAGTTTTATGCGGTCCTCAAGTCACGTAAGCTTACGTGACTCTGCGTCTACTATAACGTCTACCATAATCCACCATTTTCTACCAGCGCTGTAACAAATAGCTTTAAACCGTGATAATTACCTTATCGCTATCGCCTTCCCCTTCTAATACCTTTAAAGCCTTATCCATAAAGCAGCTATTTGTAAATACGCCACTTAATGGTGCCCTGCCTGTTGTCTTTATAATACGGACCCAGCTCTTTAATAACTCTACCATCTCCAACATCTTCGCTCCAAGCCTTACTCTCTCTGGTACAATTGTATATTTAGCGCCTAAGAACACTCGTTCTAGGCCAGCCGACATTAGGGGGATACTAAAGATAGTAACAGCCATTCGGGTAAGGTTAGGGTAGATTAGTTGCCGTACAGGCTCTAGCCACTAGTTAAGAGGTAATTACTCACCAATAGGGATTTATACGCCCTATAGGTGTTAGCTAGAGTAATAAGCGCTTATTAGAGATATACCTTAATAAAGTTATCAAATTTATTGCTTGCTGCCGTTGAAATAGTTATCTTAGCAAGAAATCGTGCGGCTAGGTCTTTGATTAAGTCGAGATCTACTAATTATACACTCTCTGGCTTAAAATAGTCCCTCCATAGGTTTCGAACCTTAGTAATAGTAGGCTTAATCCACTTCTGCTGCTCCCTTGTTAACCATACTTTCTTAAGGTAGGCTTCACGTAGTTAAGGGTAAAGAAGAGCTGCTGCCATATAAACGGGCGTATCATTAGTAAGCTTATAGTACTTATTAAATTTATACCAAGCTGCTATCAACCTTGCAGTTATTTAAGCGTTACCCTTAAATTTCTCTCATATTTAGGTGAAGTGGCGGATAAGAAATTCTATGTTATTAAAAGTCATATAAAGCGTAGCGGTATGCCCTTCTGTATTCTTTATATACGTCTTAAGAGGTTAGAGGATTTCTTTAATATCTTTAAGCTCTTACCAATCGTCTCTTATTAGAGCGTCATTACTAAGCTCCTACTAGTGATCTTCCGTCCAGGATATAAATTCCTTACACTTCTATAAAGCGACAGTAACCTCATCTAGCCAGGAGTTCCACCGCGTGTCATTATCTATAGAAATTACTCAGCTAACTACTATAAGGAGAGCTTAAAATCGACTAGAAGAAGAGCAAGAAAAGGCGTTACAGTTATAGAGTTTACTAAGGCTACCATGCTTACAAAACTCTTTAGTAATATCTTCTTTACTTTATAATCCTTAACGTTAAAGCTTATCTTAGAGTTTAGTAATGTCCTAAATAGCTATATCAATTGCCTTATCCTTATCCTTCTGTCCCTCTCCTTACTTTACCATAGATCTGAAAAGAAAGGCTTAGGCGATATAATTAAGATTATGGCCAAAGTAACGTATTTAACAAAGAACCGGGTTAAAGTCTTTAATCTCCTCTGCAATATGGCGTAGCATAAGGTTATTTAAGCCATAATTATCTAACGTAAAGAAGCCGAGTTAATCTTATAGACTAACCTCTCTTATAACCTAAAGAAAGACCTCTACCTACTCCTCACCACTATAAGCTCCCTTAAATTCTTTGAGTAATAACAAGGCAGTCTCTATACAGCGAGTCTCTGCATCTACCCAATGCACCACAATTACTTAGAACCCTATCTTTGCTGGCGATGTCCACATATCAATTAAAAAGTGTATTAAGGAGAGGGAGTTCTTAAGCTTTTTAATAAGCTCTTCGCGGTGGAGGATATAGGTTAATTCAATGAGCTTTGGGACGTCTTGTCGCGCAAATTTGAGAGTCTCTTTAGCCATATAATTGACTAATAGAATAACAGCCCAAAATTTAGGCCAATCGAGTAGTGAGCAAGGTAGGTTTTGTACGGTAATAAGCCGTACGCAGGCTTCTTTAAATTTAGGTACTTTGATAGCTGCTTAGAGGGTCTTTTCTTTAATTAGGTTCTGCTTCTCTTATAAAGTCCTTTACTCGCTAAGGATATCCGCAATTATATTAATAAAAGCTATCTTTATTAGACCTAGAGGCGTAGAACTAACGCGTGTATCATAGGTTTTAAAAAGGTGTGTACGGAATCTTTTAGCATTCGGAGAGCCCTTATAGCTAGCGCAATACTTACAATAGTATATCTGCTGGTAATGCTTATTCCTTACCTCCTCAGAACCCTTTGCTTTACGAGTATAAGACCATAGCTCTTCATTTACCTTTGGCTTCTTTTGGCGGAGGATTTCGTCGCTATCAGTAGTGCTAGCTTAGGATGCTAGGTAGGAGTTATCGTCTTTATCTTGTGTATACTCCGTAAAGTCTAAAACTGTAGAGGTATCGTCTTAAGAAGCCATGGTAGAGGTAAAAGGGTACTAAGATAGAAGGTTTAGAGGGGAAAAACTTTTCGTTAGCTGTTACGGGACCACCCCATAACACCTCGCACATGCCCACCTGTTTCTACCGTCTCGACCTCTACCGTATTCCACCTGCCCCATTGGCAGAACTTGGCAGAACCTAGCAGAATATGGTAAAACACGGCAGAATATGGCAGGAGACACGCTCCGGCACCGTTATGTGTCCCGTACACAATACGGCACTTATATTACGGCACTGGTGGAAAACGGCAGATTATAGTAGACGTTATAGTAGACGCAGAGTTATATGAGCTCACGTGATTCAAGGACCGTATAAAACTTTAAGCGGCGCTGCTATTCTTCTCCTTTCCTTTCTCTAGCTTTGGATCCTCGTTTATAGACAATCCAATCGTACAGGCTTACGCGTCCCTCTTGCCGTATCCGTGCCTCGATTGACTGAGTCGCTAACAACTTATTAACCCAGCAACCATGTAACGATACTCGTATTTACTCCGTAATATTAGCTAAACTTATAAAACGGTCTTGAAACATCTTAAACTAAACCTTGTTTAGTTTAATATGAACCCGCACAGCTGAAACGTTTCAAACGTATTAAAACTAATACGTTTCTATACATCACTGGCTCTGCTAAGCCTGGACTGATGTGGTCGCCAATCTCTTCTCCTGGAGCTAGGTGTGTGCAACCTATTTGCGGGCATGAAAGAAGCCCAGAGCTGGCACCAGTCGTCGCCAAAGGTCCGGTTGCATTTGTAATGTATTCTTCGTAAGCATTATTAAAGTATGTGGGGTTTTTAAAGTCGTCTAGAGTGGGAACCCCAGGGGTAACCTCATAGCTTTACACCTATTAGAACTGACTCACTGAAGCTATGGAGAACTGGATTGACTTACCCAATTGGAACGTAAATATGATCCTGTAGATTCTCTCCAACATTTTCATTGCTAATTGCCACGTTGATACCATACTTGGAGAGCAAATCCGAATTGCCAATTCCCGAGAGCTCCAGTATATGAGGTGAGCCAATTGAGCCCGCGGAAAGAACCACTTCCCGTTTGGCCTGAACCTTGAAGGATGTTGTGGTTTTTATATACTGCGCCCCTATCGCGGTCACTCTATTTTCACGAGAGCTCCTTTTCAGCAGAAATTTCTCAACAAGAGCTCCTGTAATGACTTTCAGATTCGGGCGCTTCGATGCGGGCAGATAGTAAGCCGTTGCTGCATAGCTACGTGACCTCCCCTTCGGATTCATACTAATTAGATTGGTGTAGCCCCCCAATGCAAGCCCATCTCGTGGATCTGATTGTACAGCAAGACCGAGTTTCTCATAAGTGCGCGGCCATGCTTCATCCAGCGGTCCGTAGATGTCCGGGAAGGTGTTTATGATAGGGCCTTTCATTCCATGGATACCAGGAACAACATACTCGGTCTGGAGATCATTTTCGGTTCTTTTGGAAGGCACAATGTACTCTTCAGATCGTTTGTAATAAGGTTGAAGGGCATCCCACGACCAATTCGTATTTCCTAAACTCCCCCAGTTATCAATATCTCGTCGGGAGGCATGGGTCCAGAACATGAGATTAATAGCACTGGACCCTCCCAGTTGTTTCCCACGAGGGTGGGCAACGACTTGACCATTTGCAAAAACCTTGTTAAGTCATTAGCAATTTTCGGAAGTCGCATATTTTGTTGACATTTTGTACACAAAACTAGAACATACCTGTGGCACGGTACTATAATTCCAATCATACTCTGGATCTCCATACATAATAGTACAAAGACCAGGTGAGAGCACGTTGGTGTCGTTTGAGTGGTCATTTCCGGCTTCGAGAACTATGACTGAGACCTCGGGATCTTCTGTGAGGCGAGCTGCTATTGTTAACCCCGCCGTACCACCTCCGACGATACTATGATTATTAGCAGAAAAATTCCTCTATCGCTTCTATTTTGTGGCAAACTTACACATAATCATAAGTGGGAGTCGCTCGAGTTATAGCGAAGAGGTATTGTGAGAAGAGTAGTACGCGCGATATTCCCCACATCCTTTATTTTCTGCTGCACACACCCGCTGTCTTTCAGTCGTCCTGGCCGGGAACACTAGGTATCTGACTGATATAGGTATTCATACCATGATCGCCCAGAGTTTACTCATCAAATAACCAGCTCGTACCTTTTTGCACCGAGTAATTGGCCATTGGCTACATCCTGTCAGTGCGTGCGTGAGGAGTACTCCTTTCGGATGCCCAGGCGATTACTGAGCGCTTGTGGCGCATCGGATCTGTTAGTAAGTTAGTCCAGCTGAGGAAGGCAAAAAATCTAAAGAGGTAATTTTTTGGCTCTGCTCGTCGATATGCGATGCGGTTCTATTTTTGACTTCAAACATACAGTTGTGAAATTTTCAAGGGTACATGCTGTTCGGAAAGGTGAAATGGAGCTGTCTAAACCGGCCGCATAGAAGAAGCTACCTTGCCCAACAATCGGTGGCAAGGTTTGGCTGCAGAGCGGCTCGCAATGGCTTCTCAACCACAACGCCAGCAACGAGCTGTTGGGTATTTCCTTGGAGCAGCTCAGTGTTTTGTGCCTTGCTTTTTCAACATAGCCCTACCAAACACCCCGAGATTTACCATTTTAAGAAAAATCCAGTAACCCATTGATCGCACTGCGTTTTACCGCTGCCGAGCAAGTGTTCAAAATCCCTTTTCAGTCAACTCGCAGAATTCTGACTAGGATGCTGCCACGCGGAATCTGATCAAAATCGAATGCGACCTTGAGTGTGACACTCTTGGGGACACTCTATATAATAAGTAAACAACCATGTATTTATAAAGCATAATGCAAGCCGTTTTATACACGATGATAGTATCTAGCCAGCTGACAAGAATACGAATAATTTAATCCTTCATAGATTCTCATTCAACAATATATATAAGCGCCGGTAGTTGACCAGCAATCCCCGATGATATTTTGTGATGGTGTGATGGTGCAAGCCTTCTATAACAATACAAAATTCGCTCTTGAGCGAGAAGAGAAACTCTTGCACTCATTGTAATGCCCATATATGATCCTTCCTAGTCATGGCCTAGTTCCCGCTATATGCACAATCAAACATACCGAAATAAAAAAAATAGCAAATAAACTTATTAAGACTGTAATCCTGGGTATCAATAAATATGTCTTTCGTGAAATGCATGTAGAAGTCTTAGTAAAAACTAAGAAAATAGGGCTATTAGAGTAGCAGATGTCGAGGTAGAGACCAAACCCCGGTAAATGCCACTGGATGAGAGTTTGTACGAAGTAGAACGCCAGGACAGAATCTGAATAACAATCTTGCGGGGCCATTGCATCTCTGCCGAAGAGCCCACAACATCGTTTTAAATAATGCTGGTAACAGGCACCCTCCTAAGAGCCTAGGTGTCGTCTACTCATGGAGAAGCGTTCTTTTCCTCATTCGTAATTTTTAGTTTTGGTAATTGAATTGCTGGACAGGATCAATTATGAGATCTTGCCGATTATGGGGATACGATCGAGACGGCCCAGCGGTGGAACGAGGAACCTCATATTCCGCAGGAAGATCTGGGTGGTTTGTCCCAGTTGCAGGATCGAGCTGCTGTGATCGTCTGAGGGTGAAATTGCTTTTCGCCCTCCTTAGAGACTTCTTTATGATCTGTCCAGGGGAGGGACGAGCAGAGAATGGAGAGTCCTGGATTGTCGGCGCTGAATCAAAGTAGTTCGGGAAAGGTCCAATGAGCGGGTTGGTAGGCCTCCCGGGATCAACAAATGCTGGGTAGTATGTAGAGTCATGAGGGATTGGAGAATCTAAACACGAAGACATCCGGTCCATCGACTCCATAGATAGACTTAATTCAGGAACAGTATCGACTACATCCATGAAACTGATGCGATCTTGAGAGGAATTGAACCCGATCGTGTGATCATATGAGGGTTCTTGGCCTTCTGTGATTCCTTGGGATGGAAGTGGAGACTGTAGAAGTTGTTCGGGAGGATGTTCGAGTGGAGATTTTGGAATGTCAAGCCGGAAACGAGAGTGCTGATTTGAAGGTCCACCTCTAAGGATAACCCTGAATTGCTCCGGAGACAACGTATCGATATTCTGAACTGAGTCAAAGCTCGGCGTTACAAAACCGTCGGGCAATGCGACAGCTTGTTCAGAAGAGCCTGGAACCGATGGTGGTGGTAAATCTAAACCTAGCTTCAGTGTCGTCATCAAGAAGTCGTCACGATTAGGTCGAAAATCACTGCATTCCAGTTTTTGTCTGAGGATTCTAGTGTTGTGCGGGTGCCAACAAAGCTGAGATCCGTCTTTCTTCAACTGTTCGCGAAAAGTAACAAATAGGAATTTCCAGTCATCGCGAATACTGTCCTGACGAATTAAATTTCGAATTACGTTCGTATAGCGCCACTGTGTCCTTTTCATACCGTCCTTCATATGCTTTGCAACGTGATCACAGCGATCGTTCCAGGAAGACAGCAAAGTCTTGCAATTGTCAAAGCCACACCCAAAGACCCCCTTCGGCAACAGCTGAACCTTGACGTCACTTAGAGGGGGAAGAGGCCGACCAGGATGAGAGCGCTGATGATGCCGACTAAAATCTGCGTCGCGGTCGAAGACTAGACAACAGTTCGGCGTTGGACACGGCCATTCCTGTCCAGTCTCGTGAATCCTTGTTTCATGTTTCTTCCAATCCGACTTCGTCCCGAACGTCTTGTTGACGTTCTGTTCAGCACAGAATGTACAGAAAAGGACTCGCTCGTTCGAATGAATAGAGGACTGGCCGGCTTCATGACAGTCATTATCAACCTGACTGAGAGGAGAATTTTCGGAGAAAGCTTGTTCGACGGAGGCAGTAAATTCATATGGTGTGCGTCGCGCAGATGGCGGCACAGGACGGTTAGGATCCAAGCCGAGGGGATAATGAACGGCTCGCTGTGCAGTACGGCTACGAGACGATGCTGACGATGATAGTGAAGGATTAAAATCGCTGCTAGAAGAAGAATAGAGGCTTGAGCCAATGGATAGGCGGTGCGTGAAGACTGATGAGCCGGATGTGGTTGAAAAGGAAGCGACGGAATTGCGACCTGCAAAATGAGTCAGCAGAAGCGAGAAGGGATGGAAAGTGAAGACGAACGAGACTTTGTGGCCTCGAGAAACATGTGCTCTATTGTCTGTAGAGAATATTTGTTGAGCAAAGCCTCAACATGGTGTCGATCCTCCTCTGGGTAGTCTTGCCATTCCTCCATCGCCAAGCGTAGTAATCGGGAGTGTCTATTATGGTACGATGGAAAAGAGGCCGACAACCTCCGAAGTCATATGCGTGGTTTCTAGAATCCAAGATGGAAGGCCGAAATCGCCTATGTCTCCTATCCTGGATCCCTCGTCCGCGATCAATTGAACCAATAGAGACGAACGATAAAGGAATATAATAGATGCACGACAAGCGAGGCTTCCGAGGCTGATCGAAATTGCGGAGGATTGCTGCAGGGCAGAACGAGCAATCCAGATTATGCAGGTCTTACCGCAACGTAGCGCACGATTGAAATGAGTGATTTGAAGCACGCAGAATGAGCGACAAAAGGCAGTGAGAATAAAAATGCTCTCAAAAATATACATAAGACAGCTTTTGCACCCCCTGGCGTACACGCGGCGAGATGGGAAAGAGAAATATTCTAGAAGGGCAGAGAGAAGGTAAATACCTAGTGTGGACGGTTCGCCGCCCCGGCCGCGTCTGAAGACTTCAACCCAAAGTTGAGGCAAGGCTGAGAACACTTCTCTCCTTCCTGAAACTCTTAAGGCTCACAAGCCATTGGCTTGCCTGTGCAACCAGCACCTTGTCCAGCAAGTCATCCTCAAGTACCGAGTGCGCGCCAAATCATCTTGCCATTTTGCGAACGTCTTTCCCCCTAATTGGCAGCAGAAAGGGTCGATAATTAACAGAGAGCCTGGGAAATATTTTGGAGAGCTGGGCGCTGTGAAACACGCTAGGCTGGTTCCTGGCCCCCTTGGTGTGCCGTTCCTATTTCTTGCCTGGCTGGCTGGCGGAACCCAGACGCCAACGGAGATCTCCGAGTGACATGCATCATCATCTCCCCATACCCAAACGGAGTCTTCCAGAAGTCAAAAGACGTTCGATATGTGGGGCGATACCCTGGCCCGCTTGTGATAGGAAAGATTCGGAGTCGTGTCCAAATATCACGCCAATCGCTCCCATCCAACCCTGTTGTATGCACTTCGATGTCATTCCAGTTCAGCGTGACGCCGAGTGCTCACCGACAAAAGGATCCAAGCTTCCCCGCTTTCCCCCTTTTCTCTCAGCAAGCAGATGACGCATAAACGCCATTGCTGACAACCAGCCAGAGACACACAACGCGGGCGGTCTCGGTAGGAAGATAATAGGTGGTGGGGGGTAGCAAAATAGTAGTTGTTTCGAGGATGGGGGGTTGAGCTTGGAAATCGACATGACCTGGAACGTCCAATCCCTAGCGCAACCAACTCTATCCAGACCACCTCTCATATCACACTGCTTACTTTAGCTAGAACAAGGTATGCAGAGCAATCACCATTTCCCAAACTCCTAATGTAGGAAAGCGAGTTCATGCAGACCGTGCAATCCTAGCACAGCCAAACTATATTAGCTTACGATATCAATGCGCCTTCCATCCGTTATGGACCATCTTGAAAATTTTGAGGTCCACAAGTGGAGATACAGAACTGGTCTCACCGCATCGCCTCTTTGAAGCGGCTTGGTGCCGAAACTTCCTATCAAATGTGGATTTTCGCAGTATATATGGTCGTTCGAAGTCCAAGAATGGAATTAGCAACGTCTAAATGACATAACCTTCTTAAATTCCTTTTCTTCTTCCTCGGCCTTCTTTCCCTCTATTCACTACTAGAGTTTCACACCAAAATAATATCCTGCTCTATTAGAAGACCATCCTTCCACCAACGAATCGCCTCGCCTCGCATAATACAGTCGAAACTCTTTAGTACGATATTTGATTACAACGATATACTCTATATTACGATCTACACCCCTTAATCAAAATATTTTTGGTGTGATATTACGATATACTGACTATTCACAATATCGTTAAGTTTTCTCTACCAAAATCGTTATAACCAGTAGAGATTTTGTATGGGAGGGGTCCTACTTGGCCCGTGAAGTAGACGCCCTACGCCCTTTTGGGATGCCTAGCCACGCATCAGCCTCCTTTTCCTGCTTATTAACCTAACACGTGACTCTATGTATAACAATACCATTGGTATTACGATACGGTCGGCCGTACGACCCGCATCGTTATAAAGAGTTTTGACTGTACCGTGAATATAACACCCACCGACAAGTCTGTAATGCGACTTGGTGTTAGTCGGCCTCAAGATGAAAGGTATTTCGGCTCCAAAAAGCACGCAGCAAATGTCGCCTTTCTGTATCGTATATGGACTAAGGCCATAGCGACCTTTGGCTGTAGTGAAGAATTTCCGGTTATTACAAAATGTCCTTGCCAGTCGGAGAAATCGATCTGCATCCCCCAATGTGGTGGCCTTTCCAGCTTCGTGCACTGAATTGTTTAAATTATTGAAACCAGGACTACATCTTGCGAGGCAATACAATCGAAAATCTGCATTGTGAGCTGCAAGGTCTTTCTCAGCTAAGCCTTCATCCCAGCCTTTCCCTGCTACAAGAGTGAGACTAAAAGCCTGCCATTCGTTAGGATAAGGTGAAATTCCGCTCCGGTTGGCGTTGGTATCTAACCAAACGGACTCGACTAGGTTAGTCGTGCTTCCTTGTATCGTAGCTCCAGATTTCCGGAAGAAACCCTTGTGCCGCATGACTTTGGAGAAGACCTCTACCGAATCCACAACCAAGCCGCGAGTTCGGAGATGGGCTTCCTGTATTTTGCCCTCAACGATGCGGTGACTTCGCTGGGCGATATAGTGAGAAGTGGTTTCCGAGCTTAAAGTAGCGTCGTAATCGCCTTTAGTATATTCAAAGTTGGTAACAATGCAGAGTTTATCCCACTGTGGGATCCATGAGGGAAACCTGATTTGGTCGTTTCGCTTTAAGTGCCCAGCTACTGATAGAATGCGGAGTGATAGATCCAAGTTATCTAACAGTATTTTTGCTACTTTCCAGTAGAGCTCCTCGATTCCAATTGTGTAGTCCGCGTCCATGATGGCGCCAGTTTTACATTTAACCTGGGCGGCAGGGTGTCCAAGGAATGCATACACATAGTCTCTTAGGTCGGATGCCTTAAAGGTAGCTCCAATTTGTAACACGTCGCAGAAATTGCTTCTTAAAGCATTAGAGACTGCTGAAAAGTGAAGAAAGAAAAGTTCTTCTTTCCATCCCCCAGCGTTACCATAGGTACACCATATAATTTTGAATGCATTAGCAACTGTCCTTGTCCTGAGGCTGAGATCACTGGAATTTAGGTCTGTTCGGTAATCATATATCAGCGCATACTGAACGGCCTCACTCCAATTGATCAAACAGTTTCCGTAAACAACTACCGCTGTTGCTGCTAAGCCAACTTCTTGAAGCACCCAGACGCGCGTGAACCACGAATTGAGGAAAAGGCGTTTGACAGCTTGGTGTCTCAGAGGAAGAAGAAGCAGACTGTCTGGAGGAAGTAAAGGGATGCTATCAATGCTGCTATACTCCGCTAATCCGGTTTCAAAGTGTCTGTTGGTTTCGAGGATTAAGTTGCAAGCATCTTCAACATCATTATAGGTGTCTTCGCCAAGCTAGACTAGGACTCTATTTGCATGTTGGAATATTAGGCCCATGAGGTCGACTTGGTGCCCTCGTTCGGAGACGTTGTTTTGATCAATGCAGATGGCATCAGCCCAAAGGACCAGGGTATCAGAGGTATGCCTGATGCGTCGGAGGGCACCATTGAGATTGATGGTGATGTGTACGGCTTGCCCTCCACATTTAATTTCGACGGTCTTCTGAGGGTCCCCCCAGACGTAAGAGATGGCTTGATATGCTGGAAATTTCTCAAAATCCACCGCGAACAAGCTGCATAGAAGCGGGTCTCCGTGCTTGCCGGGCAAAAGTCGTAGCAGCCTAGTCCATTTTCCCTTCGGCAAAGGCTCATATACGTAAGGAAGATGAGCGAGAGACAGCTCGTGCAAGTTGCATGAGGTTTGTGACATGACGACCGGAGGAACTACATATTTACCTAATTTAGAAGATATCTGCGGCGGAACTAGAGGAGGAATAATTCTTGGGGTTCAGGTTGCGGAGGTTGTTGGAATTGAAAGACCTTGTAAGGCTGCGCGTGGCTATGCTCATAGCGGATGTGTCATTGTATATTTTCGAGGTGTTGCAGGTTAGAAACGAGACACTGTTCCTTATCAACGATGCCCTTGAGTTTGAGAAGAAATAACGTGGTTAGGATTCCTAGTCATGGTGATGGAATTCATGTTCTTCTATCCTCCATGTCCATGCGTTGTAAGGTGTCCGGTTAGACAAGTTTATGTGAGGTCGTAAGGCAGAAATATTTTCTAATTATATTAATTGTTGAATAATACGAAAAGCCCCATCTTGCCATATGCGGGATGCCCAGCCGCAGTCTATATAACAGCCTTGATATCTTCTTTGCTTAGCAGCTCCGAGTGCGACTAAAGGATTTATGGAGTATTCTAAGGGTCTAACCGTCCTAGCCTGCAAACGTTTTCTTGTCGCCCTATGAAGCCTGACTCGCGTAACAAAATTCCACGCGAATCCCTGAACCCTGCTATAAACCCCCAACAACACGCACAGCCATGAGCCTCGCCGAGAGGCACAAACATGGCGCGGCTCGAAAAATGCGGATCAGGAATAGTCGACCTAACCAACTCTAGTCCTGAGCCTTCCCTACCTGGTCCTTCCTCCATACCTCGATCCACGAAGACGAATGTATCGGCATCCGCTCCTGAAACCACAATGCCTCCATCTAGAAACGAGCAGTTGCAGCAATATATTGGGGCATATTGGGGAACTTTAAGCAGCATGGATAAGAAACGAGCGAAGGATATTATCCGCAGAGGCGATTGTTCATTTGCTCGAAAGGACGCCAGCGGGAAAACGCATAAATTGGACCTGTCAAGATTGTCAAATCGTAGCTTGGAAGAACTATACCGTCATATCTACGACATCAAACACCCGCAGAACCAGTCTGCTAAGCTTGCTAAACGATATATACCCAAAGAGACTCCGATTCAAAGCCTTGCGCAACGGACAGCTGGTTCTCTCGAGTCCTCCCAAGCAGCGTTACCTGTGCCGCCATCCGAATTAGTTCGTCATGTTATAATATCCTCTGACCTAATACAAGTCCGCGACCTATTTCTCCAGCTGTGCGAATCCTCGCCTGCGCTCTCTCGAGCAGCTGTCCGGTGCCTTGCGCATCATTCCGAATTCGCACAATCAACCCTGAGACCCACTGGGCATTCAGTAAAAGAAGAACATACATCCTCTCCTTCCAAGACACCCAATACGAATATTCAGAGGTTGAAAAAACAGCACTCAACGCCTTATTCATCATCGCATGAGATAAAAAGGGCGCTCTCAGAATCATCGTCGCCGTCTCCTCATGGTAGCTTCCGCCGCCCTCCTCTCACACAATCCCTATCCCAGGGTAACCGGCAAGTTTATGGAAGTTCTTCTACTTCTTACATCATAGGCCGGAAGCGCAAAACATCTCCGGATGACTTTGCTTGTGCACAATGTGGTGAAGACTTCAACAGCTCGAGGTGCATGTACCACCCAGGTAAGTCGGATTAAGACCTTGTTCGCATCCCAGGAGCCACTATCTGATATGCAGTTTTCCTAGGCTACCTTATACCTAGTAATTCTACCGCGTACGGGTTGGAACGCAATGACGATACCCTTGACCAATTTCATTATTCATGTTGTAATAAGAACGGAAGGACTGAAGGCTGTCAAGCTGGTGTGCATACTCTGAAGGAGGTAAAGAGGGGAAGGTGGTGACGTGGCGTGATTTACGGGAGGGACTTATGTTTAAGTCAATAAAGATAAGGTTATTTTTGAGTATAATGCGGATTCGGCGTTGTTGGTCTAGACAGTCGCAAGAGTCTTAGTTCTCAGGAGATGGAGTAGAAAGCGTTATTTGGATACCCTGCACCTCCGTCTGAGGTCAAAATAAATGTTTTACATAGGTCAATTGCAGCATCCGTCATTTTCAGTCCTCGCATTGATTCGTACGGCCTGACAGTGTATTACTGAAGATCCCAGATTACGGTGTTTCCATACCATAGTGGGTATTCCACGTAAGTAACTTTAGACGGTTTAAAATAAGAGTTAGCTAAGGACAAGATGGCTGCTAAGCATTGGGCGGAAGAAGCATTTCCAGATAAGTACAAGATTCATTGATCATTATATGTTCAAAGCCACAATACCGCATTCGTACCGCTAAACTAAAGGCTAACAGTGGAAAAGATATACCCGTTTTTTGCATCTGGCGGTGGAAAGAAGCCCCTAGCTGCTGTCATATGTCAAACATGTAGAGGACACTTTATTTCTGTTAGCAATACCCTCTTTATCGTGCATATGTCCCTCTCATGTTTACTAGGATTGACTCACATGAACACCCTGCGCCGATCTCACAAATCCTTTCGAAATAGCCGTTGCCCCGACCAAGGCAAAGTCATTATCTACAGCAATCACTCTAATCAGTAGTCTTAAAAATACTGAACAAGGGCCTAATTTGGCTTATCAAAACAGATTATACAAAGGTCGATAATAATTATACACCCCTAAATGATACGCATACACCCCCACCCAAACAGGCTTAGATTATTCCCGTTCAGTTTAGCACGTCGCCATTTTCACCACTATTCTTACTACCTACTTCTAAGTTAACTAATTAGATTACGTAGGGGCCCAAAAGGCACTGCGCAAGCTAATTTAGGTGCTGCTACTTTTACTTAACTCCTGCAAACTGCCTCGGCAGGTATAACTAGCGCCTACGCCCACGCCAGCGCCTAATGTGTGCGGTATTTTACTTAAATGCCGATAGCTCACGACGAGTTGAAGTATTAATGTGATTTATATTTTATAGAACTAGCTATAAGGCTAAATTCACGCAATTTTTAAACCTAAAGTAGAAGGATCTAGGCTTATTTTAGGGAGGTGTACGTATATTAATTAGGGGGTATATGCGTATCATTTAGGGGTGTATGATTATCATCGACCTATACAAATGATCTACAAACTCGTAGGTGAGGCGCGCGAAGAGTAAGCGGCCGATTAATGGTGAATACAGTAACAGCCCAGCCAAAAGTGAAACCGCAGAGGAGAAGGTGTGCATGAGAGCAGCTACGCACACATACTCAAAGACTGCAGCAACTAAAACGGGTTTGGCCAGACGAAATAGATAATATAGAGACCTAGTTGTCGAAATAAAATAAAATAGGGTCTGCTAGAGATTAACGCCCGATATTGACGCTGTTTTGCGGTGCATAGCCACGATCTAGGCCTAATTAAGGAGTCAGCTCCAAGGGTCGTTAACCTCAATATTAACAAATTCAATATGGGCTAACGGCCGATTACAGTTGGGTCTTAATAAAGTAAGGCTCTTAATTTAACGTTGTTGACTTTAAAGCTTTTTAAGTTCCTATTGTTACGGGCCTTATATTAGTAGTAGTACGGCTACTTAGAGAGACGGACGAACGGGACGAGGGCTAAGCGAGGTCACATGGGGAATCACGGGATCACCTACCAACGGTCTACCAGGGGTCTGATTTATGAGATAAGTCAGATGAGTAAGGGACGGAAGGTTGATTTAAAAGAGCGGAGATGAGAAGAATATTTCTATGGCCTAGGCCCAAATATTCGTTGTCCATAGTGACCAAAGTAACCGTCCAGTGAGATTTCGAGGCAACGACATGTTTGTAACGTATCAAGGGATGGTGGTGACACGCAGTCGCGTGACAGCGCGCCATTGCCATGGAAATGCCATTTTGAAGGAAGCAACCTTAATGTTGAATGGATATATACATTATGCTTTACGAACTAAACTTCCCGTGATCTCATACGAAGATGATGATACTTGGAAAGCTCGCACACATGAAACTGGAGGCATCGATTGATCCCGCTGTTTTAAGAACCTTGGCGTCGTTGAACCCTCGCCTCCAACCTCAACAGCACAATGCGCGAACGATGGCTAGACTGCAAACCGCGACAGTCTCGAATCAGGTAGTAAGGAAAAGGAAGAGGAAGAATCATGAAGGGCGTCAGGTAGAAGCGACACCGCCTCCGGAGGAACGCTTTGCTGGAGGCCTGACCCCCGGCTCCACAACGACTACTATCCCGACGAAGACTCACGATGGCGGCAAGAAATCTCGTCGTACTCCAAAAGTGAAACCCGATAAATCGAATCCCGCACTACTACGCCATAACTTCTCCACTGTTGAGACCTCGATACCATGGCCAGAGCATTTCACCAAGCTCGCACAAACTCATCGGGCGCTAAACTTGGTTTACACGTTTTGCTGCACACGTAAACATTTAGCGACAACATTCGATAACATCAAAGCGACCGTAAAGGGACACATAAAACGGGAGTTGCTTGTAGAAGATGTCGCGCAGATCAAGGTGTTGGTCCCGAGGACTATAAACTTCGTCTATGTAGACGAGGCTATGTTACAGGCCAATTTGATGGGTTTAGAAGATAACGTTAATGGGAGGAAGGCAAAGGAATTCGTCATAGCAGAGACTACGAACGATGGTAAAGATGAGAATAAAGAAGTGCTTTTATTCGAGTTCATCGATGGCGATCTCAAGCGACAGGTTCAGCATGCTAAGACCGGAGAGCCTACTAAGGCTGCGCAAAAATTGAGACAAGAAGACTTAAAAATGCCGGTGTATAGCCAGAAGCAGATGATGAAATTGATTGAAAAGAGGAATAACAAATTCACATCAGCTGTAAATGCCTTTCTCAATCATTGTGTAGCAAAGAATGTCGATCCAGTGGAAAGAATCCACGAAGAGCACATCGCATTCATTCCTGAGCCCTTAGAGGGCAGGCATACGACGCCAGGTCCCGACATGCGTGCCGGTTTACCAGCATCGATACCCAAGGAGCGAAAAACCATTCCGGAAATCATCGCTGATATAAAGACTCTTGAGTGGTATACCGGTCAAATTGTTCCGGATGGACACCGCGTCTTTGATCCGCAGCTTCCCATATATGGTGAACTCAATTTCCAACTCTCCCAAAGCATGGTAGACGCGTTGTACAACGCTCGTGGCATCACTTACTTATACGCACATCAAGCTGAAGCAATCAACAACCTCTACTCGGGTCACAATGTCATTGTATCGACTTCCACGAGCTCTGGAAAATCTTTGATATACCAGATACCCGTCCTTCATGAACTGGAAAAGAATCGCAATACTCGAGCTATGTATATTTTTCCAACAAAGGCATTGGCTCAGGACCAGCGCCGAAGCTTGAAAGAGCTCCTCAGCTTCATGGATGGGCTGCAAGATCTCGTAGTTGAGACGTTTGACGGAGACACTCCCATACCGGAACGAAATTACATCAGAGATGAGGGAAGAATCATTTTCACCAATCCGGATATGCTTCACATAACCATCCTTCCACAAGAAGAAGCGTGGAGGACATTTCTCCAGAATCTGAAGCTTGTTGTGGTAGATGAATTGCATGTATACAACGGCTTGTTCGGCTCACATGTTTCTTTCATCATGAGAAGACTGCGAAGGATATGTGCAGCAGTAGGAAACCGCCACGTTAAGTTCATATCCTGCTCTGCAACAGTCGCAAACCCAGAAGAACATATGAAGACAATCTTTGGAGTTGAGCAGGTGAAATTGACAGATTTCGATGGCTCTCCTTCTGGACGAAAAGAATTCCTTTGCTGGAACACGCCATTCAAAGACCCGGCAGATCCCACTTCGGGGAGAGGAAACAGCGTGGAAGAATCTGCAAAGCTTTTCTGTCAACTTATCCTTCGGGGCGTAAGAGTCATTGCGTTCTGCCGTATCAGGAAACAGTGTGAAGCGCTTCTTGCGGCCGTCAAAACCGAACTAACAAATTTGGAGCGGCCTGAAGTAATTGCGAGGGTCATGTCATACCGCGGCGGATACACACCGCAAGACCGAAGACAGATTGAAAAAGAGATGTTCGACGGGAAGCTCGTCGGTATCGTGGCTACTAATGCTCTAGAACTTGGTGTCGATATTGGTTCTCTGGATGCTGTTATCACTGTTGGATTCCCTTACACGATCGCAAACCTCCGACAGCAAAGTGGCAGAGCAGGCAGACGAAACAAGGATTCATTGTCCGTTCTCGTTGGAGACAGTTTCCCTACAGATCAGTATTACATGGCAAATCCCGACGAGATCTTCACCAAGCCCAACTGCGAACTCCAGGTCGATCTTGAGAACATGCTAGTACTAGAAGGCCATATTCAATGCGCCGCCCACGAAATGCCCGTCCGTCCGGAAGCAGACTCTCTATACTTAGGAGCTCTACTGCCTCAAATTGCCGCCGAGCGTATGCGTAAAGATTCGCAAGGATTCTATCACTGCAACGAGCGTTTCCTACCATATCCCTCCCGCTTCGTGGCCATTCGCGACACTGAAGATGCTCACTTCGCCATTATCGACGTTACTAATGGACGTAACGTCGTTCTCGAAGAGCTTGAAGGCTCCCGAGCCTTCTTTACCATATACGAAGGAGGAATCTTCTTGCATCAAGGTAACACCTACCTAGTCAAAGAGTTCTCTCAGGACCGCATGATCGCGAAAGTCGAGTACGTAAAGGTCGACTGGACGACCCAGCAGCGCGATTTCACCGACATCGACCCCATCGAAACCGAAGCCATCCGGCGCATCCCAGGCTCCCTGTCCCGCGCCTTTTTCGGCCCGATCAAGATTAAACAAGTCGTTTTCGGCTTCTTTAAAGTCGACAAGAAGGGCCGCATTTTAGATGCTGTTCAAGTCGACAACCCGCCAATTATTCTCTTCAGCAAAGGCATGTGGCTCGACGTTCCCAAGTCGGCGCTCGACATCCTAAACTCGCGGAGGCTGAATGTCGCCGGCGCGATCCATGCAGCTGAACACGCCATTCTAAGCCTGATGCCAAATTTTGTCATAAGCATGCCCGGGGACGTGCGCACAGAATGCAAAAACGCCAAAAAGGAATTCGCAACCAAGGAAACCTCACGGAAGCGCCCCGCGCGCTTGACCTTTTACGACGCGAAAGGCGGGGCGGGAGGCTCGGGGATTAGTACCAAGGCGTTTGAGTTCATCGATATGTTGCTTAAGCAAGCGTGCCAAAGAATGGCGGCGTGCCACTGTCTGGAGGGTTGTCTGGAATGCTGTTGTAGCGAAAGCTGTAAAGAGGCGAATCAGGTTATGAGTAAGGCTGGTGCTGAGGTTATCATTAAGAGTTTGCTCAATTGGGAGATTGACATTGACGCGCTGCCGTGGGGACCGGAAGAGGCGGTTCCCGCGGGGGTTGAAACGGTTATTGCAGCTGAGGAGATAATGCCAGCAAGGGGGAAGATGGTTGAAGCTGTGGAGGTAAGAAGGGAGGGGGTTATTATGAATGTTGTAGGGATGGAGACGACGGATAGAGTTGGTATCAAGGGTGTTTGCGCCACAGCCATTTAATTTTGCCTTTAGCGAGCGAGTTATGGTGTATATGAAAATGTTGGGGGTCGCTGTTACGTAGAATGATGTATGCGCGTGGGAACGAATAGAGTCAGTGATCTATTCGGGACTGGACTGACGTGGATCCGAGGGTAAATCCACTCTATCCACCAAAAAAAGACGATTTGACGCTAGGAGCGCTGTGGACCTCCAGTGTCAATATATGGCACGTGCATATTAAAGGTAGTTAACCCTAATATAGTAGTAAGTTAGTCGGTAGGTGCGTAGAGTTGGGCTCAGGGGCAGAAGGGTGAGCTTAAATACATTTTCGCTTTGTCATGCTCTTTGTAAGACTCAAGTACGGGATGGCTGAGGCATTCCATCTAAGCTCGCTATACTGAAGGCCGTTATGAAGTAGATACGAATCAATCTTGGATGAGGAATTCTCCTCCTTGATGCTTCCTCGTAGGATGGCTAGTGTAGTTAGGGCACTCGGGGCTGCGTTTCGCGCAAGATGCTGGCCATCGTAGCGTCAGTCGCTGTCGCCCCCTCCTTACAGACATCTGGGGCGAAAATTGGGGCGAAAATATAGTAATCGATAGCGCCCAATTGTACTCTACTGCTGAGTACGTGCTATGAGCGGTGTTGGAGTGATTGAAGTTGAAAATGCCAAGACTTCGGTAGTTTCCGCGACTTAGATAATTCAATTCGCAGTCAACTCGGGGACAAACCTCACTTTGCAAACTGAGCTCTACAACGTACCTCTCCACTCTCCAATGTTCCTCCAACGCTCTGCAGTAGCTGTAGCACGGCGCAGTGCTATCAGACCCATTGTCAAGCGCACCTTCGCCTCGTCTTTCGTTCGCCGTAAGCTTCAGGAACAGCCGAACCACCAGCCATTGCATACCCGCTAATCTGTTTGCTGTAGGGGACGCCAAGGTCGCTGTAGAAACCAGCAAGCAGATGAAGAAATTCGAAGGTGAGTCGGTGGAATTTCAATACCCATGTTTTAGGCTCAATTGCTAATTCCACTCGCGGTTATATAGATATCAAATCTGAAGAGGATCTCATCCCACCAGGAGCTACACCAGGCACTGTCCCCACTGATGTCGAACAGGCTACGGGTTTAGAGCGTTTTGAAATTTTGGGCAAGATGCAGGGAATTGATGTATTTGATATGAAGCCTTTGGATGCGTCGAGGAAAGGTAAGTTTTAACCGGCTCTGAATACGGGCCATGGAAGATGGATAGTTGAGAGAGGAACTGCTAGCAATAGATTCTTCGGACTTGAGAATAACTGACTAATCGCCTCTGTATTTATTTAGGCACTCTTGATAACCCAATCGTCGTAAAGTCTTTCGGCGATGAACAGTACGCTGGCTGCACCGGCTATCCGGCTGATTCACACGTCGTTCACTGGCTCGCGGTATAGTGCCTTTGTTCTGTATCTTCTTTTGGTACACACTGATATGATGTCTTACAGATGTCCCGCGACCGACCAATCGAACGCTGCCCCGAATGCGGCAACGTTCTTAAGATGGAATATGTCGGACCTCAGGATGACCCCCACCACCACCACGACCGTATGTGTCTACCTCCGTTTTGACGTACCGCTGCGTCCTGCAATGAGTACGAGTACTGTTCTGGGCTAACTTCAATATAGATTCCGATGGCGCACATAACTACGAAGGAGAACCGAAAACCTTTGCCGACTTCGTAAAGCCAGAATATCGAACATTGTGATAGACACTATCTAAGATCGGAGCAAGAATCAATTGTACATTTCCCTAGCATATTTGGAACTGCTCTTCAAACGCAGGCTTGTAGCATAGTGGACTAGTGGAAGACTTGTTGCCTTAGACTGTTGAATCAGTCCCGGAAGAACGCTTTATAATGTGTGGCGACGGAACCCCCGACCCCAGGCTGCTTGCTCGGTAGCCAATCCCGCTTCTAGATTATTTCCCTTGACTCCACGGTCCGAAGTCCTGTGCAATTTGCACCACAAGTATGCGCATCCTCTCCAGCCGACTTTACGGGATGCTTCGTGATGCGCGGCAATTCTGTAGCCTCTAGCCGTCAGCTATCGCGAATGACGCATGCGCTTTCAAGACCCTTTCAGCGCCATTATCCCTAGAATGACGCTTTCCATTTCTACCCTTTCATCTAGGCCAGTTTCCAACCTATTTGCATCACTATTGATCATAGCATCCTCATTACCTCCGGGTTTACCCCTCCTCCCTTTCTTTCCAACACTGCCACTGCTATTCACGTTGCTAGCGTCTAATTTGTATGTCTTCCTAACTTTCACTAAATCCGTGATATTAGTCAGCACGTCGTTTGTGAAAGGTATAGCCACGCCAGTGATGGAACTCGAAAGATGCCTCTCAACACTTTCGGCAGTTATGTTTGGATTAGTCGATATTTTGATGGCGAGAAGTATACGTGTAGTGTCGACGATACCGAATCGGCGGAATGCATCGGCAATGTTATTGTTTGGATTGAGCGAGAAAACGACTTCGGAATGCACATTACGGCTCTTCAGGCGACTATTTAGCATATCATTCAACGCGCGAAACACAGCCGCAAGGGCATGTGTACTGGAGAGGATCTAGTTGCATATTAAAGTCTTGCACGTGACCGAGAGATAAATGCAGAATCGGGGAGAACGCATACCATCGTGGCATCCAGAAATGCATACTCAAATTCGGTATTGGCCTCAAGCAGCTGTTGGCGAAGAAAACTTGCGTTCTCTACATCCTTGAATAGAGAAATGTAAATCGGGTATGAAGGGAAATGTGGGAGGTGAAAAGTCTGAACAGGTGACATCCTTCCGACAATGTCGTGCTGTATGCTAAGATAACCCAATACGTGGGAAGGCGCTGTGACCCTAGATGTTTTCGAAGCTTGATGTGCGGCCTGCAAATGATGTCTTGATTTTGATGTCAACGACTTCTCCACGCAGGCCTCGTGCCTTGGCGGTGTGGTCGACTGTGGGGTTAGCTGATATCTGTCGTCGCCTTTACTTTGGATGAATCATTAAATATCTTGAAAAGGATTTGGAAGAATAAAATGGCAGCAATGAAGTAAATGTGATATCGTGAAACCGTGGACTGATGTGGCTGTTGTAAATATTGAAGAGCTGAAAAACTCGTGACTGAAAGTCTTATCCAAAGGTGGCTCAAACTGGTCGTCTTCACGGCCCAATTCCAGTCGATCACTGGTTTCTTCTTCTTAGCTTTGCGCTGGTCTCCCTACTTTTTATGCCCTCCCTCTTGTTTCTGCGTGTTTGGATCGTCCAAAAGTACTCTTAAACTCTTCTAGGGTTCCTATAGCTCGCGCAGCACGAGCAGGCATTTCCAGAAGGCATTTCCCGCGGATTTCTCCATCCCCTTCCCTTCGAGGATGGCGCCAAAACGGGCAACGGACGATGATGCGCAAACGGGCAACAAACTCCCTAAGACCGAGAATACAATCTCAACACCATTGGCTCAATCGCATCATACTTCGGCTGATTTCTCGAGTTCTGTGAAAAAGAAGCTCTCTGCGTCGACGCGAACTGGCCAGGCCTGCGACAGATGTAAGGTAAGAACATGAGAGGCGCCCGGCAAAACAAACAGCTCCTGACCCAGAATTGCAATGCCTTCGTAAAGCATTCTACGACAGTTCATCGTAATGGTTGGGATAGGTTTCTCAATCTGAAAGATTCCCGTGAACCCCTTGTCTTACCGTATCTCCATATTTTACCATGAAAGCCCGCTGATCCGCATGTAGATCCGGAAGATTCGATGCGATGGTAGGCCAGGAGGCTGTTCGCCGTGCATTCAAAATAATACGCCATGCAAGACAACCGATCGTATTACCGGTCGAGCAACCACAAGAGGTCACACCGAAGCGCTAGAATCCGAAAACACATATCTACGGCAGCAAGTCGCAGAGCTACAATCACAATTGAAGGACCTAGGAGTCGAAGTCAAGCCACTAGCTGGGTATAACAATGGATATATGCCAGCTACACTACAACCCCATGGGATTCCATGGACGCCCACCTCTGCAGGGAACGAGGGTCAGATGTGGGAAGCTGAACAAAGCCAAAGCAGTGGAAGTGCTCCTCCCCTAGCGCCCTACAACAGTCATGTTGGAGCACCCTCCGCCCCTAATGACCTGGACAGCGGCATATTTCCTGCCTTACCGGCTTTCAAGACGGGATGTATTGGGGACAATTATCTCGGTGTTTCTGCCGACTCTCTCCTCAGTCCCATTAAAGGCACCTCCCTTTCTGTCTTTGGCGCAGAGATTGATATAACCGATTTTGTACAAGGAGATTCAGATGATCCTCGCTCCGTGATGTCATACGGGCATTTTCTCAATGTTGCGATGAACTTTGACCAAAGTGTTGAAGTTGCCCATCTGCCCGATTTTCAGCAGATGAACGAATACGCTATTTGGTATCTCCGATCACTTAACCCTTACACACCTGTTGTTCATAAATCAGCATTCATGGAACTAGTGAGTAGCACTTTAAATCGCTTTTCACTCAGATTGCGTCACTGACTGACCGATCTTAGATATGGCGGATCTACTATGAGAAAGGTTTCACGCCGTCTTCAGCCGAAGTTGTTCTAGTACAGATGATGCTCGCAATACTAAAGTACCAGATATCGGCTCGTAACCACGACGAGGCGATGATGGAGGAATCCAATAAACACTATCGATATTCGCTTAGATTTTTCAAAGACCTTGTTGCTAGTCATACACTTCAAGATGTCCAAGCCATGATCTTGATCTGTATACATCTTCGCAATTTCCCGAAACCCGGGGCTGCATGGATTATGTCATGGATGACCTTTGCGGTCGCTCTTGAAATGGGTCTTCATCGATCTGCCAATGCCTGGGCAGAAACGGCACCCAAAAGAGATGTGCATGAAGTTGAGTTGAGGAAACGAGTATTCTGGACCATCTATAGTCTCAATGTTGGCCTCAGCGGAAAGCTCGGTCGTCCTATGCCCATCAGGATGGAAGACGTGGATGTCGAGTTTCCAGAGCCGCTTGATGATAGTTTACCCCATGACGGTAACTTGAGCAATTTTCACAAATGTTCATTCCACGTTGGAATTCAGGCAGCTAAGATTACCGTCTTTTTTGGCCAAATGTATAGCACAGTATATGCCGTCAGGCAACCACCACACATATATGAAGAGACGGTCCGAAGGCTAGAAGAAGACATCCGACGTTGGCGGGAGGAACTTCCTGCAGAACTTTCAGGCAGCTTTCGTGCCAATCAGGAAAGTTACATCTTCGCACGTTACTTGGAGTTCTGGGACCAGGAATTTCAGCTTCTCCTTCATCACCCAGCAATATGCCGTTCGACAAGTCCAGAGTTTATGAATTCGAATCTTGATATTTGTCTGGATGCGTCTTCCAAAATGCTCCGCAACGTCAACGAACTGCGCAAGTTTAAGAGCTTGGACATTCCTTGGATTAATTGTACCGTTTATATAGCCGCAATTTTTACTACGCTCTTTGTTTACTCACAACGAAAGGATAGCATGACCTCAGCAGACATGATCAAACTAAGAAATGACATGGATCTTTGGCTTGACATTATGGGGGAATGTGGCGAGTTGCTCGGTAAGTTTGGTTCACACTCTTCATTGAAGAAAACGTGCACTGATTTCAGGAGGCACCGACCTAAAGTTGAAGAACGCAATCCAAAAGATTGTGGAACACTCTCTTGAGAGTATTAGCGATCATTTCGTAAAGAAAACTGCCGCCTCCGCCACTGTAGCAGTGGCTCGAGCAGCTCTTAACCAATCACCCCAGCAAGAAACCAGCCCTACTTCCAACGTTTTCGGAAATACAAATGGTTTCCATGCGCAATATAACGAGCCCAGCGCAAGCTCGGATGATGCGGAGTCCAAACCGCCGAGCTACCTACCTCCAGACGATCCTTNCATGGCTTCCTCGAGCAACCCTTACCCCACTGTGCCACCAGCTCCTGAGTATTCGTACGGTAACGGCACGCCAGCCTCAATGCCTTCCTACCAGAGCAATGCCAACGCTTTCGACCAATCCAATTACCCTGGTGTTGGAGAAGCTGATATGAGCGCAGCTCACGCCACAGCTATTGCGTCGGCTGCATCGGCTGCGGCACCTCAGCCGACTGGAGATAGCTATTTGTTTGCCGCCCCCACTGCTAGTAATGATGCAGTCTCGCACTATTCAGCTCATGGCGCATCACACAATGATGCTTGGCGCCAGTGGACGCGTGCCGTGATGACTCCCCTTGGCCCTACTCAGGATTACCATCGTCCGCAGGAATACCTCAATACTGCAAACACTCTCATGTCCCTGGGAGGTCGCGATGGCGGCACACAAGTTCCTGGACAGGACGGCGCGGCATCGGTTGAAGGCGCATCTATGCAGGGACAGGGCCAATCGAACACGTCCTGGCCGTTGATGTTATTCGGAATCGGTCCCAACGGAAATATAGGAGGACCGTAAGCAGTGTGCAGTGTGCAGCGTTATAAGGAGGCGGATGTTTAATGTGGTCAATGTGGAGCCTTCAATTTTGGTGCTGGCGTGGTCAGGATGAGACCTGTATATTTTTAATGCGGCTCGACTGGAAAATTGTCGTTGACCGGCTTATTTCAACGCTTCGATAATCAACAAAGGATCAAGGAACCGGTCTAGCATAGTCTAGCTTTCTTTGGACTTTATGCACGTCTTTTGACTGCTATATTCGTTGTTTATATTAATTACACACGGCCGCTAAAACGGGCCGATGAAAGATGCTCTCTCCCGACTCATACGTGACATCGAAGGACTTCCCAAATCTAAGACATCTGACATGTACACAACTGGAACAAGGCCACTTCATGCTTTGCTTGGTCTACAACAATTCGACGCGCCTTGGGGGCGAAACCTTTTGCCTCGGCTCATGCTCAGCAATGCAGAAGGCGAGTTGCCTTGTTGGTATCCGTTCGCCACGGGGCAATTTCGATTAGGACTCTCATATGATTTGATCCCGAGGTTAGCAGCAGGAGGGTCAGCCGCAATCTGTGGTTAATAAAATCTTGGTGTTTCGTGACGCTATGCCTGGATGGGAAACTATTCATCATTGGCAGCTTGGTATCATTCTTTGAGGCCCTGTGATTGGATTGGTCCTGTGAGCCTCATCTACAACTGCCTATCGGAGACAAGATCAACCCCCGCTGTACCTGGGTATCACCTTCCGCATGGATCTAAATCCGGGATCTTTACAGAGATATGGCTTTTCACTGGACACGATTGCATTAAACACGTCGATCGTTCTCCATTCTCCCGTCCCGCAATGAGGAGCCTCGCAGGTATATATGAAAGTAAGTACCCACCATGAATTCACCCTCCTGTCTTTCGTGCTACAGGCCATTTTGAGGTGTTTGAATATATCCAGCAGAGCGGACGGAGATCTCATTTGTTGGTCGTTGCTTTAGCTATTGTTTCTAGCCCGAATTTGAGCTTGTCCTCAATTGCATGTCACGATGCGTTCTCTGCTTTCAATATGTATTTTCTCTCTTTCCTTTCTCCCAAATGTGTTTATCGACGCTTTGGGCGGCTCCCTTAGCCATAGGTTTCGTACAATGGCAGAAATGGGACTTTTACCCGACGGGACACCGATGCGACTACCCGCGGAAATTCAGTCGTTAAAAGCGTTAGCGCCAGCTGCTGCCAACAGCACTCCTGAAACCACCGTCCCCGAGTACGTTACACTTCCTCTGGACCATTTCCACTCCGGGTATGGCTCGGCGGGTACCTTCAACAATCGATTCTGGGTCGCCGAATCTGGTTACAGGCCTGGCGGTCCTGTATTCCTCTACGGTGTCGGAGAGGCAGATGCAGAACCTAATGCTTTATTTCGCCTGCAGAACGAAACTTCATTTTTCAACCAAATCGTTGACGCATATGGTGGAATTGGCATAGTATGGGAGCATCGCTATTATGGCAACTCAACACCCTCTCCAATTGATCTGGACACCCCAGCGGAGAAGTTTGTTTACCTTACAACCGAGCAATCACTGGCCGATATTCCTATCTTCGCAGCAAACTTCTCAAGGAAAGATATCAAAGCCGACCTCACTCCCAATTCCACACCTTGGATCTTTGTCGGTGGCTCGTACCCCGGCATGCGGGCCGCTTTCATGCGCAAGTTCTATCCCGACACCATATATGCTTCTTTTGCATCATCGGCGCCAGTGGAAGCAAAGAATGACATGTCCATGTACTTCGAACCCGTTTGGCGCGGGATGAATGCCTACGGCTGGGGTAATTGCACGAAGGATATCCATGCAGCTATCAACTATATGGACAAGGTCATGGAGAAACCCACAGCAGCAGCAGCTTTGAAAGAGCGCTTCCTCGGAGTTGGAGCTGGCAACAACACGAACGCCGGCTTTGCAGATGCCCTCACCACCCCATTTTACTTATGGCAGTCGTACGGTGTTGAAGGCGGCTTAACCAGCCTTCGGTCATTCTGTGACTGGCTCTCTACAGACCCGACCACAAATATCTTATCTGGAGCAGCTGGATGGGCTGCAAGCATGGGCGCAAACTTCACCGTCAGTCGATGGGCTAGCTTTCCGTATTTTGTGGATATGGTTAATTCGTATTTGACGACGAACTGCTCGGGTTCGATGACTACCATGGGTGGCTGCAACCTGCAGCTCAGGTTTTCTGATCCGGCTTCAATCAGCTGGACTTGGCAGTATTGCACGCAATGGGGTGAGTTTTAATTTTCTTTCGAAGTGATTCGACACTCGGGACTATGTCATGATGTCTCAGAACCACCATTACGAGCCATCCCCAGGAACTCTAGATTATACGAGAGCATTAAGAGGCCGTAAAGCACTCCACCAAATCCATTTCAGGGGCTTCAAAGCCCTGGTTCACGGATTTTAGATTACATTATTCTACGTAGCTGTTCTCATTTCCACATTTACACCTTATAGCCCTAACAGTATAGGCCAATGTTCATTCCGCTAACCTTCATCCCCAGGCTTCCTCCAATCTGCCAACCTCGGCCCCACACAACTTGTCTCCCGCTACAACAGCCTGCAGCATCAAGCCGACATCTGCCACCGGCAATTCCCCGACGCGCCGCTCTCGCTGCTGCCCGCCTGGCCCGCCGTCGACAAGATCAACGCGCACTTCGGCGGCTGGAACATCCGGCCCTCCAACGTCTACTGGAGCGGTGGTGAATTCGATCCCTGGCGCACTCTTAGCCCGCTGTCCGGCGAGCCCTGGGCGCCACACCCAAAGCTGTTCACCGAGCCCATCCCGAAGTGCGGCGTTAGTACTGCTGAGAGCGAGATTTTTGCGTATATCATGTCGGATGCGGAACACGCTTTTGATTTTAGGACTACGTTTCCTGGAGGTGCAGTTAGTAGAGAGTATTTTACGGGCGCTTTGACGGAGTGGTTGAAGTGCTTTAAGCCGAAGAGGCAGAAGGGGGCTAAAGAGGTGCCGTAAAGGAATGAGGAAAGATGACTGAGTTGTTTTTGCCAGATCTAGGCAAGTTTAGGAAGCATAACTAGTGCATGAAAGGACTCTACCATTGATCGGTATTTCTAGGCATGAGTCAAAGTCGCCGAACGACGGTAGGGATGTATATAACTATTTGTCAATCGGAATATCAAGAATAAAAAGAATGAGGACCCCGTCCATTCAAACCGGCTCCAAGGAGCCTTGCATATACATGAGGAAGGTGTAGGCAACAGAAACGGGGCGGTAGGAAGTCCGATTTTGGTCGACACTATTCTATAAGCTATATAAGTTATGATTATTATATAATATAACTAATCGTAATCGAAATTATTCTTGTGATTATAGTTACAAATTAATATAATCACCCGCGGTAAGAACGTAGGAATAGAATGTAGTAATAAAGCTTTAGTTTTAAGAAAATTACTTTTAATTTTCCTATATGATGATCGGTGTCAGGTGAAACCTGAGTAGATAGTTATATAGCCGCAAGGTACGGGCGACCCAGGGGCAACGGGTGACTCAGGGGTGACTCGCCTGTGAGGCACGTGCGCTGCACGTGCCTAGGGAAAACCCTTCCTTACCTTGCACACAGACTCCTCCTTTTCCCTCAAGGCTTCGTCTGTTTATACATATACCCTATTGTTCTATCAATTGGACTCCCTATCCACATCCTCACCTCACAATCGGCGCTTACTAAAGTGCCGAGCCCGTGGTTTTATAAATAAAAAACATCCGTACGGGCTTTTAGAAAAAGTCAATATATACGCCGACGCGCATCTTATCTTACCTATATTTTTACACCTACATACTATGTCTTCCTTATAACGCACGTGGTAAGCAATTAGGAAGCAAATAAGGCAGCAGATAGATAAGGGAATTAAATAGTAAATACAATTTGTAGAGCATCTCTTAAGCCAAGATCAATCTAATCCTAATTAAAGTAATCAATAAAACCAATCAGAATCAGGTGGGACGATTTTACAATAATCAAAATCTATGGGCCGATTACGGTTACACTGATTATGTACAACCCTGAACGGCGGCGATAGATGGAGCAACGGAAGGAACTGTTGCCACGCAGATCAAATCCTGTTGACTGAGAGGGCATTCTTGTGAAATTCAGGGCCTCTGGATCTGCCGTATGGCTGACAGATCTGGGTTATCGCCCATGCGGCGTATGACTCGGTGGTTGGGGGCAAAGCTGGGCTGAGCTGTCCGATGCGCTGATGAGATTCTTGAATAATTTTGGAGACGACTATATAATTTCCACTTTATGGCATGTTAACTTCCTTCGCGTTTGATCGGTTAAGGAACAGTGGACTCCGTTGGCGTGAAATGGCGCTAACGAATATGAAGGCAAGCAGGAACATTATCGCTGTGGTGGGGGTCCGTGCCCCGTATGGCACGGCAGGACCGGAAACAAGGGAAGCATCGATAGATTGATTAGAGTAGATGGACTGCATTCGAAACTAGTGTACGCTGCGATATACAAGTAAGCAATGCAAGGTCTGAAATGGAACAAGGTATAAGGCTGAGAGTGGAGAGAGTTTTAGATCTACCTGGGGTTACGCACAGTAACGCCCTCAGTCTTCGTTTGGGTGTTTGAGCATCTTCTTTTGAATTCCAATTCCTCCTGCCTATTACAAATAAGTATTGTCTATACAAATCAAAGGAAATGCGCCGAGTACTGAAACAGTACCGAAAATCTTGTAACGAGAGTATGCGCAATGTGCTTCTAAACGAATGGAAGGGATGTGTATTTCCCAAAACAACGAGAGACAAAATCCTCCTCTTCAATAATACGCATCGTACGAAAAACCATCTCCATGATGTGTGCTGCTTCAAATGACGAAACACAAGAAAAGCGTTCCGTAATTCGCCTGGGTACCTTCCACTCCTTGATGCCAATTTGAGAATCCCAAAACTAAAGATGCAAAGGCCTAGAACCATCCCTGAATCGCTGCTACTCAAGCCGTTCTACGTCCAATCCGTCCTATAAAGTTTGATAATCCGCGAAAAAGGGTTGGATGAATATGATTTCTTCCTCCCAACCGGTCCGGAACCAAGGAACCTTTCCACTTTGCCAACGCTGTCCCGCTATGCTGACCTGACCCTCCCCGCGGCCTGCGTGAAGGACACCAGCCGTCTCCGGTTTGATGACGCTGGTCCAAAAACCTGAGAGAAATAGACCCCTAATGTAATTCTTAACGGGACTCGAGAAATGAAGTGAGCCCAGCTGTGAGTCGTAGGAAATTCATGAGAAATAGGTGATTAAATTGGTTTCCGGTAAAATGGAAGATCCGCGAATAGCGCTTCTATGAAGAAATATGACTAGCACAATGAAAACGTCTCCCCAAAAATTACTGCATGATGCCTATCCCTTAACCCGCCAACGTCCACAAGGCAAGCGGTCCGTGCGGAACACCAGGATCAGAACAATGCTGTCGAACGGACACGTCAAGAAGGAGAACTCTGTCGAACTGATGTAGGCCGTTAAGCCTCAATATATACAGTCAAGTGAAATAGCCGAGACACCGCTAATCTATACCCACATAGGAAACAGAACGACGATCGCAATTAGCGCGTCGACAAACGCGTATAGGCTGTATAGATTTGATCAATACAAACCATCAAACTGTGCCTTCCAAATGTACTTCCAATGATATGGACCTTGTTCAGCCGACTCAATATAGCGTTCAGCCAAATCGTGTCTCAAAAAACCTCCCCCGGAGCCTTGGCCGTTGCCCGATTTCGAACTTCTCTACATCAGCTGTATATTCCTGGCACGCATTGATTTGATTGGTAAATCCTTATCGATAACGTGTGGACGAATTTTGGCGGGTTAAGGGATAGGGTGTAGGGTGTGTCATTGGAAGGGCGCTGCGGGATCGCTCGAGCTTCCCGCAGTTCGGGTCTGCGTGTAACTCTCCTCCGCCTCCTCCGCTTCGACCTCCAGTTCCGTAGCCTTGTCTCTGCATGCTGTCGGAGAAAATCCACTGCCAACCTTTGAGGAGATGATCCGCCAACGGTCGTTCTCGTACTCCTGCATGGCGTTGCGTAGCTTAAGCACCTGCTTGTCCGATCCAGGTTAGCACCTCCGAACCACATTCGCTTCAAAATGCCTCACGCCTCGAATTTGGCGCACTTACCATCTCATCCGTCCAGACGGTGGTTTTCGCCTTCAGCTTCGTGCAGTATCGGACTTGCAGCGTGCCGGAGCTTCTCCCAGGAAAGAAGTCGGCAATTTGCTTCCAGGTAAGGTTTTTCTTCTCCTTGAGATCCACAAGCAGCTGATCGTCCTCGGGCGTGAATTTGAGCTTCGGCCCTCGGGGTCGCAGCGCAGGAAGTGGCATACCCTCCTGCCCCACTACGCTTAGCCCGTGATGCTGCGTTTCTGGAGAAGAGGCCTCGCTGCTGTGGCGAGGCATCTTACCGGGAGGAGGCTGGTTCGGCAGACGGTGGTGATGGTGGCGCGGAGGAAGGGGCGGGGCGGGAGCTTGGTAGTGGAGAGAAAGGCCTTGTGGCTGGGCGTGGTGGCCGCGCGGAGTCAGTTCTACCTGGACGTCAGCGGAGGATTGCGCGTGGACGTCGGCGGGAAGTTCTTGGAGGCCTTGTAGATCCAGTTGAAGGTCCTCGTGCGGGCGACTGCGCTTTCGGCTTCCCGCTTGTGTGTAGTCGAGGTGGGAAGGAGCGGAACCGTAGGGAGAAGACGGCGATTGTTGTTGCATCTGCTGATGGCGCAACAAGTGCGGTTGATGTAAACTGGGGTGAGCCTCTATACTTGTGACTTGGATAAGTTGATGGTGGCCGCCATGCTGTTGAAGTGTTTGATGATGGTGGGGTGGCTGCAGAAAGGGATTCTGGCCCGGTAAGCCATATTGGAGGACGTGTTGAGTGTCTGCGTTTGAGGATGGACTCTGTTCTTCTTCCGGGTGTTCTTGCACGGCGTAGTCGAGGGAGAAGCCTCGATAGGAGCTCGCCAGCGTTGCGAATATGCATGGAGACTACCAGAGCTAGCTTGCTCTGGCAGGCCGCCGCAGTGAGACCTGAGCCAGAGGGAAGCCTGGTTTGAGATTCGGTACCGACTCGAAATATGTATCGCACGTGTTTGGGGTTGCTCGTGTTTTGCTATATTGACAAATATTGCAGCAGAAGCAGCCTAGAGCGGTGCGCCATCAAGCAGAGGGATCTTATCAGTCGTGTTAAGCGTTAGGATGCCTGATAAAGCCTTCGAAGAACTATGAGTCGGGTGTGCTGTGCATTATAACCTTTAGCCGCGCAAGATCAGGAGAAGCATTGAAAATCTCGGGCGCTGCTCTCCCCATCAAAAGCACCGGTCTTGTGCAATTGCCACGCGGACACAGAAGTCCAAGCACGAGAGGCGATGGGTCCTCGACAAGACGGTCTTTGTTCCTGAAGGGTAGGGAATTAGCTGAGTAGGGCAAGCTCAGGACGAATTCTACGTCAAGCATAATGCGGTGATCAATTGCTGGGGGACGCCCCCAGCACAGATCTGGAGGAGCAATCGGAGGTCATTTAGCAGGTTGCAATGCGGCGGACCTCGTGTTTTGAGTGGCTGACGACTCAAATTGAAGGCAGCTTAGAAAAGGTTGGGCTGCTTCCAATCGCTTCCAATCCAGAACTGCCCTAGACGGCCCTCGAAAGGGTCCCCAGGCCATCGTAGCCCTATTTCTAGAACGCTGGCAGAAGTCTCTAAAGCCGTTACAGAATTTGCATGCCCGATCCCCGGCCCAGCATAGCCTCAAAGCGTGGCATTAACAGCCCAATATTGGCAAGGGAGATGAGCAGCTCCAAAAACAGCGCCGAAAGCAGCGCCGTGGCTGCTGGACAGCTAGCACATGATAGAGCATACGAGATTGGACACGCCCGTTTGGAATAGGTATGCTATGCAGACTAGGTAGAGGCTGGGCAGAGGCAAGGCCGCTGAGAGGACTGAGGGCTGGCTATGACTACACTAGGCAGGAGACTGGGGTAGAATGGGGAGCGTAATGGGAGGATTTCAGCAGCTTTAGGCCAACACTAGAGGTGGCGGACATGCCGGCAAGGAATGCGCTTTGCCGTGGGTGAGAACTTACTGCATGTGTACCTCTGACGCGTATTATGCTGGCTGGCTTCAGGTCTTAGCTCATGCAAATGCCGTTTCAGGAGGTATATCAGAAGCCCATGCCTATATGCGCTTCGCCCTCCCCGCCCTGCGAAGATCGCCTGAGCCGTGGTAGTATTCCGATATTTCGGGGTGCGACGTGCGAGGTCATGACGTGCAAACAAACGCACGCGGCGGAGTGTTCGAGCTGCAGTAGCAACGGCGGCGTTCGCGCAGCGGAAAGGCCTGCGGTGGTGGGAGGAGAGGTGTGAAGGAGCGGCAGGGGCATTTGCACACTTGGCATGTCCCCCTAGCCACTCGGTCCAAGCGCCAATACACGGGACAATGCAACGACAACGCCTTGCTAACAACAGGCCGCCGGTTCGGCCCACTTTCCTCAGCCCTGTCTGCTACTTTTCCACCCTCTTAAGCGCATGGAAGCGTGGAAGCTTGGGGCTTTGAGGCTTGGAGCTTGGACAATGCCGGGTACCTAGTTACCCACAAGAATCACACGTGACAGCCGCTTTCACCACAGCATGCTGGGTGTACTCCTGGGGTGTTCCCTACCGGCGGCCGTCGTCATTTCAATATCACGGCTTTCCGTTGGTGATACTACGTGGTGGACAGGATCGCATTGCTGTTTGATACGCCTTCACCGTTTCCAGCTGTCAAGCGCCTGCTTTGACCATTTAGGCTCTACCTGGTTGCCATTTCAATGGCCTAGCTTCTCCGAAATAACTATGTTTCCACTCGCCATCCGTCATCTCCCTTTATGCGTTGCGTCTTCCCATTCCCTGGCTCGTTTGGCCACGGCCATTCGCTAGCGGGTCATCGTTCAACGGCCGCTTGTTTCGCCTTGAGGATCGGTGGGGGACTTCTGGGAGGGATCCTCGTGCAATCCCGCCGGTCATTGCGTGCCCGTCGCAAGCCTGTCTCCCAGCGGCATCGGCCACCATGTCGGTTCGGCAGGGCAGCCGAAAGGGCCCGCCTGCAAGCGTCGCCGTTGCACGAGATCAACTCAAGATCCCCAACCGACGGCGCCAGTGCGGGAGTGGTGTGGTCGGCGGGATTGCGGCAGCGCGGTGATACCGCGGAGGGGCAGCTGCATGTGTGCCACTTGACGGGAGGCGGTGGCGGCTCCAAGCGATCTGTGAACAGGGCAAGGGAAGGAAACGAGGGAAATGTTTCTCTCGAGGCAACGATGGACAGCAAGAAACCAAATTCAAAACGGGAGACCCATTCAACTGACCAATTACTGCTTCCGCAGCCCCAGACAACCTGGGCGCCGTCCAAGTCCATCAAGGAAGTGGCTCGCCGCGCGGTCGGTTCCGCTATATCAAGCAAGCGGATATTACGCCCAGAACATTTTCCCTCGACCTGATTTCCCAGCACCATGGGAACAAAATGGAAACAGACGAATCAACTGCGAGAGATAGCACGAGAGAAGCCGCCGATATCAGCAACCTTCTCACCAAACGGAAATGCGCATATGCCCTCGTATGCTCCACTGCTAAGAAAATCCATGTCCGAAGACTCCTAAGAAAGGATTGAGCGGCTGCCGACAGAAGTCTGCGATCTGCGTATGCAATGCTCCATAAAAAAAGAGAGCTGGTATCATAAGCAACGCGCTAAACCGGAAAGATGCAGACTGTGATCTTAAAGTTCAGGCTTTCCCACCGAAATGCTCCTTCGCATACTGCTCGCAAGCCTATCCCATAGGTCAGCTGGATTTGCTTCACGGCCTTGAACACAGAAGATGCAAAGCACGGCCTACTTTTGCAGGTTTGCCCACTTTTGCCCCTATGACCTTCCATTTGCTGGCGTCGTACTCTTTGATTGCTGCAAGCAGCGCGGCGCTCTTTTTATTATTTAGTCAATGTTCATGCTGATAATATATACGGCTCAGGTGTCTTGGAGGACCCACCTCGTCTTCCCCGAACTCGGCATAATGCATGTCCTTGATCCAACGTCGTCAGCGGCGCGAAGTACAAGTACGTTGGTTTGGGGCTCGTGTACCTTGTACCAGTGTTTCTTCACACTTCCTTCTGTTCGCGTTGGAAAGGTCTGAAAGCATGAAACTCGAATCAGTAACCCCAGTCCTTTCAGTCGGCTCCGACTTAAGCCCGCAGTGCGTCCGAACTCCGAGCGTGTTTGTCTACCTTTGCAATTTCGCTCCAGCTGTTTCCAGCATCTCTCATGGTCTTCAACCTCTGCTCCTCTGCGGGAGTCCACGGCGTGTTCGTCCGACCTTTCTTTGCCGGCGGCTGCTGTGGAGGTGGGTCCAGGTCCGCAGTTGCTGGCCCCAGCCCACGCGGATCAGCATACGCGGCCGAAGACGTCGTCGACGAGGGCGCTATGGCATTGGTACTCATTTCGTCTCTTGACGGCTTCCGCTTTCTGGGATTCGCTGAAGCTGCGGGAGGAGCAAACGTCCCAAACGTGGGATTGCTCAATAGGGAAGGAGTCTCGGTCGAGAGCGTGTTTAGCTGTGAAGGTGAAGCGGAGATAGGCGTGGGTTTCAGATTGCGCTTCGAGGCGGCGGGCGACGACCTGTGAAACAGCGAGCACTACGTCAGCGCCTTGGGGATAGATGGTGGAAAGCTCAGGAAAGCTCAGTTCACGACTCAGTACACGGCTCAGTACACGGCTCAGTACTCGGCGCAGAGCAGGTGTTAAGGCCACGGTCGAGGTTGGAGGTTGACTCACGACATGACAGTTCAGCCGTCTGAGAGGGCGGCGGGAAGCGAGGACGACCTGGAGGGTGAGTGGGTAGCTTCACTTGTTACTGAGTTTGCATCTGCCGCTGGTTCATGCTCAAAGCAGGTTCAAAGCTCATTCAAAGTGACAAGCCGCCAACGTGGAGGCGGTAGATCATCATGATATTCAAGTAGGCAGATCCTCAGTCGGGTGCAGACGCTGATCAAGTACATGGATACAAAGAGGGTCAGGTTCGCGGGCAGACGAGCGAATGGGAGCTCGGTGGTATTGGGTGGTGGAAGGCGACAAGGATGGCTTTCTGGGGGTCATTGGAGCTATCAGCCAAGGGCCAGCTAGGGCAGCGTGCAAAGCGGCCTTGGGGAGTACTGCTACCTCGCGGCGGGTGGGAGAGGTTATGTGGCGTGAAGTCGCGATACCAGCGGTACCAGGCAGGTTGGAAGACGAGAAGCGGGGTAGCAGCCTCCTCCTAGTTCTCTGAGTGAATTAGGTTACGGGACAAGTCCTGGTGGGCGGGGGGAATGCAGAGCGAGTCGCCGTCACGCGCCTATCTTCATGCGAGTGTTGCATCGAATGCATACATCGGATTCTGGAGTACGCCCCGATGGGTGCTGGCCTACCGCGGCGCCGCGCGCCCTCTGGTTCGCTGCGTCCGTCATGTTTACGGTGACCTGCACCGCGAGGATTTGCCCGTGCAGCCCTTTCCCAGATGTCGGCGGTGCTTTTTCTGTCGCCATGCAGTGATGTTTGAATTGAGCTCGCGAGAGTGCCGGTGGTGCTTGGTGGTCCTTGCGCCGCTGTTCTGTGCGGGTGTGTGGTTCTGCTGGCTCGTGCTTGATGCGCCTTCCATACTACCAGTCTCCATACACGCTTCGAGCGCTCCGTACAGGCTCCATACAAGCTCCATACATCCCTCCACCGCCCTCGTCATCCCTCGCCATCCTCGCCATCCTCGCCATTTTCGCCATCTTCGCCATCCTCCCCCGTCCCTCCCCCCATATCGCTGACCTCCACACACTCCCACACCACCTGAGCACCCAAAATATTCTTTTTGACCAGCGAATGAGGCCCGCTCCTTCGCAGATTATGCGTTTATTGTCGTCCTTTTCCCCTCCGCAGAAAAATCTCCCGGTCACATGCCCTCCGGCCGTCTGAAACAGCCAGGCCTGCAACCCGAGTCTGTGTACCTTCACGCTATCAACAAATTTTGCGCCCGTTGCTATTGCGGCATCGCCGTCGCTGCGCGGGGATCAAAGCACAATTCCCGTATACGGCTCCGCCCTCTCCTTTATGAAGCGTAAAGCTTGCGGCTTCTTAACCCCGATGTATTGTTTCCCGCCCGCCAAGAAGGGGGGCGTTTATGCGCACCCTTGACACGATCTTCGTCCCAGACATAAGCCTCGTGTTTGAGGCAGTCTCCGCCGCTGTGTCGAACATCAACGTAAGGATTTGAGCGGATTGCCAAGTGCTACAAGCAGGAACTCGCTGTGTATGCTGCTAAACACGGCATTGCCTTGTCCCGACATGTCGTTTTCGCTGTTTCGTCTGGTTTGTCGCCAGGGCTGTTGAGTACCCCTAAATTATTTTTTTGTGGTTTTGGTGTAATTCGTATACCGCCGCAGCGGCCCTAAACGCTGCCTTCTCTCAGTAACAACCAACAATGGTAAACACAACAGCGACAACCAACAGGAAGCTGTGGAGTATTGGCTGTTATAAGGTCTCAGATAACCTTAATAGTGCGCGGCTACCCTCCGTCTTTTCAGGCTCTTTCGTGTTAGCGCCCATCTTCAGGCAATGCTTCGGCAAGGCTTGTTTCTCTTCATAGTAGTTTGACACATCGCTCGCTTCGAGCAATCAGGAGGGCCACATACCACTTCCTGCCACGGTCTGACCCTCCCAGCAACTGAGTTTTGAAACTGCCTCCACTATGACCGTAAGAGTTGCTGGAATTCATGCAGTACCGCCTCTGATCCCCAGCGGCCGCTACGCCAAGATCTCAGCCAAACCGTCGCGCCACCCCAATGCGGCTTGGTGTGTGTCGCATCGTGGATTTCCCAATCATATTCGCACAGAGCCCAGCGACCACTATGGCGACGATCAAAACTTAGCTTGCAGGATGAAGGTTTGAAAACGTTGCTAACATCAAATCCTGCCACTCCAATCAACCATGCCGCTGACACGGAAAGCTAGCGGTCTGTTGTCCGGACCAAACTCTTATATCAGATCCGCTCATGTCCCACCATTCGAACATCATTCCGCTATTGTTCCATCAGCACCAATCCTTTTCTTCTTAGCAGCCTTGTAATACTTTCTTTCACTTCCCACTGGTTGGGCTGTCTTACATTCCTTCATTGACATTGCTGAGCAATAACCACCATCGTGTGTACATACACGTTTTTTAATCCATTCCTTCAGGACCAGTACACGGCATCAATTCGGACATTCCCTTACCGTAGAACGGAAAACACTCACGATTTGATACGCTCTCAAAGACAAAGCAACGCAATTTCAAAGTTTCAATCAATTGGCTCTCAACTCACCATGCTTCATCACGGCGCTTCCCAATCCCTTTCTCCTCTCAATGAGATGGACCGTCACAGTTCATCAAGCCTCAGAGCTCGTAAGATGTCATCCACCGGTGGGAACAGATCTTGGTCTGAGGAAGAGGTGAGTGGCATTCAAACCTCGCTTTGGGATGACTGCAATCATACTAATGTAAAAATTCACAGGAAAACTATCTGCTCCAAACACGCATGCAGAAGATGCCTTATAAGCATATTGCAGCACACCTTAAGAAGACTGAGTTGGCCTGCCGCCTTCACTATCACCAGCTGTCTCACGGAAGCCACCGCCGAAAACGAACGGCCTCTGTGTCGTCTTCCACTTCCTCTGCCTCGGCAGGCCAGTCCCCCAACTGCTCTCAATATACAGTCCATCTGGACCACGATGATTACTCTACTGTCGAAGCATCCCGACACGGCACGCCTGTCAGCTATGATAGCAGCCCCACCAGTCGCAACAACGCTCTCAGCACTTCTCCCAATCGCAACCAACACAAGATCCTTCTACCCAAGCCGCGGCCTTTGACTCCTCGCGGTTCGCCAGAACCCCTAAACGCCCTCCGCATCAATACCACTGATATACACCCCAAAACCGTAGACACGGACCGCCTTCGTGCTATCTATGAAGCACGTCGTGCCTCCTTCTGGGCGGCTATCGCTGCCGACTATGGCGCCGATGTTTCTCCCTCTCAGCTTGAGGAAATATGGCGTCAAGGCACCAGCATTGCCAGACCTCCTACTCCCGACGTGTCCCCGGATGGTAGCATCACGGCACACCCTGTACTTAAACCCTCACCTTTCGGTTACCCGTCCGCCTCGGCTACCGAACCCAGCAAGAACTTCAGCCCACTTAACGGCATCAGTGCGGTGTCAGCGCCGGACCGTATGCAGTTTATGTTGCCCATGCCTGTGCAGACGCCAAGCCTAGGAAACCTAAGCCGGAGCTCAACCTGGGGATCTACCTCTACACGGGAGAACGTACCGATCGCGTCGTTGCTGACCGAGGATAAGAATCCAAGGGGAGAGGACGCTTCTATGAGGGATTAGATGATTTCCTCTCCATTTTCGTCTTCTTTTTATGCTGGATTGAATTGGTTTGGGCTATACCCTACTGGAACGAGCCGATGGCTGTAGGCTCTATGAGATATTTCTTTTTTATTTTGACGGCCTGATTTCCTTACCTTTTCTTGTATCTCTTTTGTGGACATGCAGATATGTCCACGGCGCGAAGGAGTTCGATTTGGAAGAGGGGTGTTGGAGAGTCGTACGATAGGGATAAACCGCGGTTTACCCGCGTTACCGTAGAATCATAGTAGAAATAAGTAGCGATTCCTTAGCACTTGACTGATAGACTGGGGAGCGTAACTTTTTCGACCGCGAAACGAGTTGTTTAAAGGCCTGGCGCAAGTTTTGAAACAGGCTTTTGTCCTGCTTAATTTCTTTTCTTAGATAAGATAGCTACATGCTCTATACGAAGGAAGAGCGCATGAATGAAACCTTTAGTGTACTTAATTAAGCGTGCATAGAGTGTATGGACATGCGGCTGAGATGGGGCGGGGGGAGATCTTGGGGCTCTCCAAAACCATGTCTTCGTTCCCCGAACGACTCCGCCGGGCGTATTGGCTGGTTTCCAGCACTTTATGACAAGTAGTTGTCCCGTTGACAGATGTTGCCAGACACTTTGAAGAAGCATTTGGTATCTATTCATTCACGGTGTAGATTATTGGATAATTCCAAGGCGTCGAGAGTAGAAGCGCAAGCAAAGATCAGATAACAAAACGGTGGAACGGATTTGATGCATTGCCTTGACGCTGTGCCTGAAAATCCCAAATCCCGGAAACAGACTTAGCCTTGCGAAACAAGCAGGCGGTCCGTCGTTACTTCAGCCGCACCTGGGCCTTGGAGTAGCTTAGGCGTGTGATGGGATTAAAAAATAAATCGAATATTCGAGATGCGTTTGAGGCAGAGTGCACACCGGAGGCGGATAGTTCTCGTCTGGCGCTACGGCATGGCTTCTCACCGGTGTGCGTGTGCGGGTACAGGAGGGTGAGTCGCAAACTGCAGACGCAGTTGCGGCATCTGCCCTTGGCCCTTTGAATCCAGATAAATGGTGGATGCATGCAGATGAACATAGGGAAGCTGCAAAACGAGAGCGGTTAGAAATAGAAAAAAGCACAGGGAAAGGAGATTGTCGCGGCGCTGCGAGGGCGCCTCATTGGCCTGTTTTCATTGGCGTCATCACCCTTCTGCAAGCACTTTGGCACTTTGGCACTTGGAAACCTTGTCGCATCGAGCCTGGATCATCACCCATCGTGACCGTCTCCTCTCTCCGGACCTGCCTCCAAGTCGATTCCTCCTTCAGAACACGGCCCGAATCTCAAGTCGCAGTTGCACTCACCGCATCGACTTCCATCCTCTGTATCCTTGTCCGTTGTATCACTACCAAGCTATCTCTGTCACGACACTTGTCCTGCACCCAGCCATCCTCTCATCCCCCCAAACGCGCAAGCGACGTCCACGATTCGACACCTTGCGACTGGCCTCCAACCACCGACTTTCAACCATCCTACTGGCCGTTTTCCTGGTCCGCCAAAATAGAAGCGTCATCCGATTCTTAGAATAGCCCTATTTCCTAGCTGCAGTCCCCGAGCCATTTCTGGTGGATCTGCCTGGAGTCCCGCCGCCCAGTTCTTGGCCGCACTCCGATTCATTCCTTCCCACAGGCTGCCTGCATCCTCCAATCTGGCTACAGTAACCAGAAACCCTCCCACCACCAGGACAAAATTTGCGCAACACTCTGGCGTGGTAATATTGGAAAGGGCGATATTTTGATGGTATAGGGGATCGACACCGGGATCCTAGAATTCGGTCAACGACATCACAACTCGCCATCCTAGACAGCTGAGGAGATGAGGCTTTGATATCTTCATGTGCGAGTTTCGGTCTACCGCGAAGTTGATTGGAGATAGGAGACGGAGACTTAGCTTAGGCGACCAGACGGGTTATTCTGGAGGCATCTCCTGAAAAATGATCAGCATTTCCAACATGCCAGGACCACATTCGGATCAAACTTACACTCTTCTCGAGCCATCTTTCCACGAGATGCCACTGCTAAAATCTCACAAGGCCCTACCACGACGAAGAAACGACTTTCGTAGCATATCCCCTGCCGCCGCGCCTGTTAAGGTCGCTGCTTCATTTACTGATGATGAAACTTCCGCGCAGCTCAGCACACACGATCTAACGCCTCTTGCATCGCCCAGTCTTTTGAAAAGCGCCGATTCAGGTTTACCTCCGACGCCACCCTCGAATTCACTAGACCATGCTCCGAGGGTTGAATTCAGCCCACCACCTTTTGCGGACGGCGTCATGTCTTCCTTGATCTCGAAGAAGCCATCTCTCAGCACCCCGATTAATCAACGAAGTCCCCCAACGCCTGGTCCTAGTCCACCCAGGACGACGGACTCCTTAGCTACTCCGGAGCGATCTCTGCCGTTTACATACCCGTCATCGAGGGCCGAGTCATTTAAAACTGCAAGAGAAGAACAGTGGTCATCTGATGCAGGAGATAGCCGAATACATCTTCCGTTAGATGATGCTCCTATACCTGGGTCCTCAGGCTCGTCGAGACTCGGACGGGCGGATGATAGGGGACTGGGCTTGGCGTTTGAAATCGACGATGGCGATTCGACGCCGACTGCTCGAACTCCACACGGACATACGATTGTTAAGACACCCACAGAGAACGATGAAGAGGACGATAATGAGAGTTTTAATGTGGATTATGTTCCGAACCGAGAATGGGATACAAATTTGATGAGGTATGTAACGGTACGCAGAAAACGGCGACCAAAGACATCACCCAAACAGAAACTGGATCTCCTGGACACCACGTCATCAGGGACCGGGTCAACCGTCAGAAGAGGCTCGAGCTTGCGTGAACGTGTCAATGTAAGCAAAAACAGTCCTCGCACACCTTCCATGGAGAAATTTGCGCACGAGATTGGATGGCCAAACGAGGTCAACGATATTCTGAACTCCCACCTACGAAATGCCGACCCGAAGCGACTCTCTACGGTGTCTACTGCTTCAACCGTTGTGGAAGCAGTGGTCATCATTACACCCCCACAACGACACCGGACTCTCCGCCACACTGGAAAGAATCTTGCCCTTCGTAGAGATGGTGATTCTCCTACTGAGCGCAGTCCAGTAACCCGGTCGAACCGGAACTCTCTCACCTCTGATGATGTCCCTTTGCACCGACTGGTCCATAAGAGGTCACGAATACCTGACAGGAAAAACCGATATAGTGGGGAATCAGATATATCAGTGATGGATACCGCGTCTGCGCCAACTTCATCGCCGAGACAACTTCGTGAGACTATTCCAGTGGTAGTATTTCCTCAGGAGAAGGAAACCAAAGTTCTTCAGCCAGCTGCAGAGATTCTGAGAAAAGAACTTACACAGGCTCATTCGCTTCCACGAACTCATCGTAAAGATATTTACGGTCATAGGCGGATGTTTTCTGCTCCAGAAGCTACCAGAGACATCAGGGTATCTCAGCCTACACGGAAATCAACTTTACAATCGCAAACACCTGAAACGCCTGACAAGGAGACTGAGGTTAAGAGTCCCATAGAGCCAACTGCGAACTCTGCGCCAAGGATTGAGACGACTTCGCCTTCCCCTACATCTCCGACACTGCGTCGGACTAGGCGTGTCTCTGAGAATTTAACAACTCCGCTTAACACTTGTAAGGAATTGCCAGCATTACCCATAACACCTCCACTCGAAAATACTCTGCGTCAAGCAGTCATCTCTGAGTTGAAAGAAAAGGAGAATAGTGAGCAACGGAAGTCTTATTCAGAACGAGTTCCTACTATAAAAGAACCACATCCGCCAGCAAGAGGCAATTCAGAGAATCGACGTCTTAGTTCTAACATTGGAGGGTCTTCTATATCTCAGGAAGACCACCTTCACCCACTCGAACGGAGTGCCATCGAAGAGCTTCCTCGTGTTAGTTTTGATGGATCCTCTTTGCATCCAGACGATCATAGACGCATGAGCTTCGACAGATCCACCGTCCGTACCGAAGAGCATGCTATGGCGCGTCATCTCTACGCACCGTCGACACCGTTCTCCCAGTTCTCTGATACGCCTGATGCTCTTGAAGTTAGCGAAGCAACAGCCGTAAGCATATATCCCCATAACAACCACTCTCTTCTCGTTGTGCAGCAAGTCGCGCGCTCAAATACTCTATCTTACACTCCACACGAACTTACCAACTCCCCATTAAACTTTCCTTCGTCTCCTCCGTCAGTGGAAACAGAACTTCTACAACCCCAACAACCAACTCTAGCCTTTGAACCTTCGACCCCACCACTTCAAAGCATTCTGCCAGTGCCTGGTACTGTAGACTCGCCACTGAAGAACCCCCGCAAGCCACCTATCCCCCCAGCATTCAAAATAATACCGCCAACCCCGATGGAAGAGCTAGACCGCCAACTCACCCCAGGCCCACCGCCCCAAAGCACCGCACGCCCCGTGCGCCGGCTCTCCCTCGTGCAGCGCGCACGACGGTACTCCGACACATTCATCGCGCCGCTACTCGCACGAGCACCCAGCACACGCACCCGCGTAGTCGGCGGCGGCGGCGGCGGCGGCGGCAGCAGCAGCGGCGCAGCACCCGGGGCGCGACGCGTGCCGAGCGTCAGCGAGGACGACGGCAACCTACACCCGTTCTGGCGGCCGCGCGGCTTCTGGGAGGGGTTCGAGGACAGCGACCCGGAGAGCGAGGACAGCGAGGCGGGCGCGTCGCCGCTCCCCCTGGGCGGCGACACCAGCGACGTCGAGGTGCGCGAGTCGCCGGCCGCGGTGGCCGCGCTGGGCGCGCTGGGCCGCCGCCTCACCAACAGCTTCAAGGGCTCCGGCGGGTTCCTGATCGGGAACTCGCTCGGGGTCGAGCGCTCGGGGACGAATCGTCGCCGTCCGCATGTGGCGGTTCCCGCGGCGATGGCCGCGAGTGTAGCGCCGAGTCGGGTCGAGAAGCGCAGTTCGAGGGGCTCGTTGGGGAGTTCGGGGTCGCTTGAGCGTGGGAGGAAGGAGGCCCGTAGGGAGGGCTGGCGGAAGGGCAAGTCGATCCCTGGGTTGGGGATGCAGGTGCAGTATATTGGGCTCAGTGGAATGAAGGAGAAGTTCCAAGAGCGCAGGCGCAGGAAGTGGGAGCGTAGCGCGGAGAAGAGGCGGGAGGTGTTGAGGCAGAGTATCGGGCCGAGGTATTTGGTGGAAGGGGTGAGAGTTGTGTAGTGTTGCAGCAGAAGGAGATGGTGATGCAAGGAACAGGTGTGGAGGGGAGTGGAGGGTTGAGTGTCTGGCAGTGGTGCATCCATTCGCTTTCAGTTTCGCAACTGACGACCTATCTACGATGGACGAACGAACGAAAGAACGAACGATCTACAATGCGTGAGAAGATACACGGGTGGAGTTTCCGGTGGTGCTAGCTTCTCTTTCCCCTTCTTTATGCCCTCCTTTCTCCAATTCCCCGGCTTGATTCAGCAATGGCTTAATCCGCGTTTGCGTTTTCTCTTCTTGCGCGGTGTTTCGTGGACAGACGGGCTCTTTTTACGGTATGGGACTTTTGGTTTAGCTCTCCAGCTCAGCACTGGGAGCGTGGGCGGTCTGCGCGATTCTTGATGAATTTACGAGACACGGACGGGAACAGCAAGCTTGCTTTTTTGACGATCTGCATGCGTGCTTCATGGCATCTCCCTCTTTTCTTGCTCTGCAGCGCGGCGTGGCCCATGGCGGTGCTTATGGCGGTCTTGTGGGGTTCTGTTCAGAGCGGAGTTTGCTCTCTTTTCTCACGGATGACTTTGAGGGGACGCTGAAGGGGCGGGCTTGATGATTGATGATGGATGGGTTGTATTATATGGGTTCATCGTGCGTGGCATGTGCTGTGAGGCCGGCCTTGCAGGGGGAGGGCAGGTTTTTCTTTTTTGGGGTTACATAGGTGGGCGGGTATGGAATCTACGGATTTATGATTTTTGTTTCTATTTGAGTGCATGTGCGGTTTGTAATTGATGCTTTGATTATGTGATGCGGATGACCTATCTACTTGGCTGCTGTGCTTACATTGTCTTCTAGACCGCAAGGATAGGCTACGCAGGAGAGTGGGATGGGTGTGATTCTGGACGCCGGAGAGATGTGGGAAGAGGTGGGAGTAATGCAAATGTGAGTTGAGGGGGCTGTGTGGGATGTTGCTCAGCTCGGTCTGTCAAATTCCTAGATGGTTATTGCTATTGCTGTGCAGCTGGGGTGCGTGTGAGTGATAGAATGAGGATTGTTCAAATTTTAGCTGGGCAAGGGAAGAAGTGCCGTTGAAAGCCAAATGGGGATGGGATGCGACGCATGGTGATTTCAAATTAGTGTAGAGTGTAGAGTGTAGACTTTGATAGGACGATATTAATTTATACTGCCAGAATAGCTTCTTTATAATAGCAGTAGATTTAGATGTTTAGGGCATGAGATGAATAATACAAGTGCTGACCTCTTTACTACCTACTTTGCCCCTTTTTTCCTACGCTTCTGTCAAACAGGAAGAAATTCTACGGTCTTACGAGAGCTTGACAGAAACCGCAGTAAGACCCTCAAGTATAGTCGTCTCATCATCACGATCAAATGACGCTGGAATGAGACGGGACGCGAATACTGCTCGGTTTGAGGTGGCTGCAGTCTGCAAGGCCCATGGTGTTGAAACCTACCCGGTAGATTCCACGCGGACGCAGAATTGAGTTCTGACTTAATTACACGATGCGTGTGGCCTAAGTGGCTTGGCAGACATCGCTGAGCCGTGGACTGAAGACAGCCACGGTGGACATGGGCGGGCTAATAGTTCGATCTGTTGCAGGAAACACAGACGCATGTGGAAGGAGATTATCGCCCATTAAAGCCGTGTAGATCATCCGAAAGAGTGAGAAGTTGACTACAGTCGAGGATTCAATTGCCGGTGGAGGGCCGTTAGTGGCATGTGCGGAGTGGTGAGCTTAATATCGACGCAGATAAGGCTGCAGGGGATGCGAGAAGGATCATATTCCCATCGCTAGGGCAGTATTGGGGGGCCGAGATGAGGTTTGCTGGCACACAAGATGTGCTAGACGCTGGTCCCTGGATTCGCAGTCATAGTGCCAGAATCATTGCCACAGCGACGTTCACCACGGAAACGGCGAGGATTTTGGCGGCGGGTGGCTCAATGATGGCGAGGGGACGGTGGTTTTGCGCGGGCCCCAAGCTCAGTTTTAGCGTCGGGATCCCCCAGAAAGTCGCGGGTAATGTAACGTTATTTGATGCGCTGGTGAGGCAACGAAACTTGAAACCAGCATGATGTGGACGTGAATGAGAGGGCGGGTAGTACGTATGCGAATCTAGGACAATGGTTCAATTCTCTGCCATTGGTGGGTCTGACGACAGGTGCACTGCTTTTCTTTGCTTGAGCAGAGACAATGTGTTGTCGACAGCATTGACGACAGCGTGAGGACAGTGCTGGAGACGTCTCAGACATAGCGAAAGGACGGGCCTCTCTTTCCGCTACACCTGCCAATACCGACGCCTATTCTCAGCCTCGGCCGCTCCCTTAAGCGCCATCTGTGCCGCATTGGGCTGCCCAGCTACCCACCGCCGATAACGGCTGGCCGTCAGTAGTCGCCGCGATACCCGTCGAACTGCTGTGCAACTTATGCGTCTCCCCAGTCTCGGGCCCGCATGAACTTGCTACTTTCTGTGCCTGCGGCCACCATCCTCTCCTGTATACCGTCGTCGCGTGCTCACTTTGCCCTCAACCCCTCAACCACTCGCACTTCTCGCCATGACCGACAGTGAAGCCACCGTAGGGCGTCAGGACGAACGCAAATTCCTCAGCAAGCGCCGCTGGCGCGGCAAAATATTTTCCAACGACGAAGCACCTGCTAAACCTGCTAAGGAAACGAAGCAGCAGAAAGCAAATATCGAGCAAGACGTTGCCGACTTCCTCAAACCCTCCACTCAAAAAGCGCAGCTGAACGCCCTACCCAAACCTCGCATAGATGTCGCCGCCGCGCAGAGATGGCCCGGTGCCCACGATATACATGCTCAGACGCCGAGCCCAAGACCCACACCGCTAGGTATACCGTCGTCGATGCGGGGTAGCAGTAATAGCCGGCCAAGGAAAGGGAAAGGTCTCACGGTGTCCTTTGCCAGGACCGCGCCTGAGGTTATTGGCGAGGGTGGTGATGAGGCGGAATCTCCTTCAATTGACGTGTCACGGCGGAAGAGCAGCACACCCTCGGTAGACCTAGAACAGTTTCAGGGACATAGGGACGACAGTGTGGTGGGATTGCGCTCTCCCGAATTCAATGGACTTCGTAGTGGACAATCTAAGCAGTCTGTCACTGAGGATGAGCGGCCTCCTGGTATCAGAAGGGCCCAGACGTCTCACGGAGAAATTTCCCCGCCATTGCAACTGAAAATGGACATGGGTAATATTACATCGCAGGCAGCGCCTATGCCATCTCCTCCACAAAGATTAGGACCACTGGGATTGGGCGATCGACCTCAACCTCTCAAGAGGGCACCCACTGGATTTCAAGGCGTTGATGATGGGGTTCCGAGGCCCAGTATGGATTCAATAAATTCAGCAGATTCGGATGATTTTCATGCATCGCCAATATTTCGGCGTGTGAAACCCGCATTTACTGAGTCACTACCTGAAAGGGATGAATTCGAACCTCAGCCTCTTCGACGCACACAGACCAGTTATGTACCGCATAATGTTTGCATTCCTGAGGAAGAGGACACACCTCGGTTACCGGAGATGGATCTTGGAGAGAACGACTCACCAATTGACTTCAAGAAGCATTTTTTGGAGAGTGAACCTTCAGACCCGAATTCGTTCTCTGCGAGGGTCCAGCAGAAGATGCGAGCTGATGAGGGTAGGGCGTTGCATGAGGCTGCGTTGTATCACACCAGTTCTGCTGTGGAGGATGGGAGAAGGCCGTCTGTTTCAAGCACATACTCTTTCTCTGTAGGCTCCCCTCAATCATACACCCAGTCGCCATCCGGGAATGCGGCGAGATCGTCGTACGAAGCTCCTTTTCCACCGCCAGTGCAACTCCAGTCACGGCCGTCGAATTCTTCGAGACGTTCTCCGGTAAATCCCATCATGACACAACCACAGCTACAGTCACGACCTCCAAATGCTCCGAGATCCTCCAACGAACTTCCTATTCGCAAATCTCTTATGGCGCCCCAAAACTCACATCTCGACATCGATACCCAAAGACCATCAGCTTCGTCTTCACCGAACTATCCCATACCACAGCCGCAAACCCTTCCGCGAGGCTCTCCAATTGCTCCAGCCCCATCGCCTCGTAAAGCACAGTTTGACAACTATCCTAATAATGGCTCTTTGCGCCCCTCACCACAGCCCCCCTCACGCAACTCCCCGAGTTATTTCACATCATCTACCTCGGAGATGGAGTTTTCTCAACCTCTGAGATCTCCGGCGCTCGCTCTAGACCAAGATCCTGGAATGCGCACTGCCCTCCCTTCGAATCAGGATCCAGTTATGCAGGCCGTTGCTCCCTCTCGACAGGATCCGGGTATGCAAGCAGCACCTAACTCGCTTAGCCGATCAGATACGAGGTCACAGGGGGATGCAGCGCTGGCAGATTTTACCGATCGTATAATACACATGCAAGGCATTTTCCGACTCACCGCAGAACTGGAAAGACCACTTCATGAATTCTCACCAATGCAATGGCTACGTGCAGCTATCTGGTGGTTCTTACGCGGACGTGCTGGAATGGAAAACCTCATCCGGAATCGGCCTCGTGGAGATCCTGGAGCGCCCCCGACAGCTCAACTGCTGACTCAGGCACATGTCGACCTTGCGAAAACGTGGTGGATACTAACTGAAGTTATTCAGAAACATCCTACCATCAGGAAGTACGGTGACTTGAAGGCGGGATCTCAAGCTCGCTTAGCAAGAGAAGCCGGAGATATTGCCATGGCCGAGATTTTCGAAGTGCACGATACTGTTCTAGGATTTCTGAAACTGCTTCTGGCATCAATGAAGCGCCATCATGTCATGCCGCCGCGGCAGTCACTAATCCAAGGTCAGGATCAAACGATTTGGATTAAATATCCAAACTTTGCTCCGGACGTTAAAGCTATCTTGTCTGGCAATTCTACAAGATCACTGGTGATGGATGGGCCTGCTCAGCAGTTGAATCCTCTGACTTGTATGCCGCCGGGCGATACAAAAACGGACTTCTGCTATTTCCGCATGTTCGTCCAGGTTTCAGTCACAACAGACGAGGCTGAGACTGATCGTGTCCCCATACCTTGCGTTCTCTCTGTTCTCCGCTCGCATAACGACCTCAAAGTCAAGATCTCAATTTGTAGCCTAAACGAGCTCGTTAACATCCGCGTGCAAAATGACAAGAAACTTGGTCCAACGTGGGACGATGTGACATGGAAAGTCCGTTCCTCTAACATGTGTGTCAGTCTACCTCACGGCTTCAACCTCAACATCGACTTCACCGAACAAGACTTGCGCAACCTCTGGACTATTGTCGACCATACAAATAAAATTGAAGTGAGCCTCAGGCCCCGCGAAGACGAACGCATTGTCTACAACCTGATCCTCCGAGAGTTCCAGTACACGGATCCAGCCAATTCCGGAGTGTTCCCAGCGGAACGCGTCAAGCGATGTAGAGCTGTCCTTTTTGAGAAATGCGAGAGGCGCAACGAAGGAAGTGGAAAGAGACGTCTACATCGTGGATATCGTTTCCTAATAGTCACAAACCCAAAAAGCAGGACGTTAAATTCTATCAGTCATGAATTTGGGAAACAGGAGCCCATGAACTTCGAATTTAAAGCAGATGCTTCTGAGAGTGGTTTCCCGGTAGTGGTATTCCGGGTTAAGGAGAAAGCCGACAAGAAGCTGAAACAGTGTGTTATGTTTCTTGTTTTCAATGACGAGAAAGAGAGGGACATGCTCTTTGGCACCCTCACCGGCATGAACGTAGATACAGATGAGACCGTGTTTGCGCAGGTGCCGTTGAAAGGCTTCAGCATTGAGAATGCAGATCAGGCTGAAGCCTTTTCCCACTCAGGAAGAGACGCCTTGAAGAGACTACAATGGCAGGATGTGAAGACGCTTAATCTTGATCCTGAGACCGGCAATATGGATATACCACAGACGGTGCTGTCAGAGAGGTTAAGGGTTGTGGCGAGACACTCGGCTGGATCTTTAACGGACCGGATGAATTTGAGTAAGGCTAACCCCCACATTATTTGTAGCTCTCTATACCACTTTACTGGTTGCACTTGGCAAAATTCAAGCTAACTTTGTGTATCAGGTCCCGGCGAGCTTCTTCTCCGGCTCCAAACTAGCGGTAGTGCTGAGATCACCGTTCTACGCAATCCACAAGAAGACATGAATATTGCCGTCGATGTCAAACACACAGAGCAAGACATCCCTGAAGCATTGGCTGAGCTGCTGCGGACACTTACCACCGCATCGACGTTGAGGACCTATTCTTTCCATAACCTGAAAGATCTGCATGCTTTCCAAATGGCTATTACGGGCTTCTACGTCAAGTTTGACGGGTGAGCATCCTATTATTCCTCGTTTCATTTGAATCCCAGCTTACCAATGCATTAACAGCATTGCTTCCTCCTACACCATCGCTCGGCGTCGCATGGTCGTGCCCATCTACAAGCGATGGGAAGCGTCAACCGTACGAATTCAAATCGTACAGCAAGACAACATATGCCGGCTACTCGCCTTCTTCGAAGAGTTCTCGCACGCCGACTCCATGGCCTTCCAGCTCAAATCGATGGATGTGTTCGAGAAGGTCGACAAGGGTGGCAAATTCTACCTGCGGCTGGTGGACGCCAAGTTCGCGCTACCAGTTGAGGAACGCAAGGGCGAGGGCAAGCTGGAGAAAGCCGAGGGCAGGCAGCAGGGTTGGGCGGGTCAGAAGCGCCGGTTCGTGTGCTTGGATGTGGTTGAGTATCCTGGTGAACATGATGATGTTACTATTGGGTTTGATACTCAGGCTGGTACGTTCTCTCCTCCCCCTCCCCCTCCCTCCTCTTCCCTTAGTCCCCCTTCCTTGACACCGATTCATGGCCCCGAACCTGGTGCTAATCTTGGCCGATGATAGAGCGCGATCGCTTCGCCGATGCCCTACCTGCCGCGACGCAGATCTCACGCATGAAGACATTCTCACGGAAGATCTAAGCCTCACCTATTTCTAAATTACCCCATTATACCATATACTGGTGGCATTAGTCACCTACTGCAAACTACTACCCGAGCAAGCATTTTATGCGTAAAGCTCGCGTTATCCACGCATCTCCAGTGAGAGTTTCCCGTACTGATATGTTCTGTTTCCTTTGTCCTATACCTTTTTTTGACTTTTTGTTTTTTAAACTTCTCCTTCGCATGTTACATCGGGTCCGGGTACGGTGGCTGCTACTGCGAGAACAGCTCCTGAGCAATTGCAAGCGAGTGAGTATGGATACCTGTGTCTTTTCTTGCATATTTTCCCCCTTGGTTTGGCATGGGAGCGAGTGGTGTCATGGCTGGCGTTTTCTTTGGGCGAGATGGCACCGTGTGGATAGCGGATATCATTGCTTTGCTTCCGGTGGAATTTTGATGGGATGAGTGAAGGGAGGTTGTCGGGGACGAGGGAAATGTAGGTATCGCTAGCTGCAGAGAGAGAAGGAATGGGTATCTAGTATTCTGAGTGCTCAGCGTATAAGGGTGTGAAGTCTAGAGAGCGACATACACAAGAGGACCTCCATGATCCTGTATCCAGCCAAAATATCTAACTCCAGCAGCGCCGTCGCTATGCATTAACCCATCAGCGTCACCCACCTACCCACCCGTCCATCCATCCATCCGCCCAGACTTGTAAAATCAATTAAGAGCAGCCAAACCCGCTAAAACCACGCCAGCGTCCACAGCGCCGGCAACCCCGGCCACCGCACCTGCCACTCCCCCAAAATCTCCGGCACCTTCTCATCAAACCCCTCCCTCGCCTTCCCGCTCCCCCGCTCCCACTCACCCTCCCCATGCACCTCCCTCTCCCGCGCCGCACACTCGTTCAGCCTCACGGCCAGATCCAGAATGGCGCGCCCACCCACCAGGGCCTCCTCGTGGTTATCCCGGATATCGACATTGAAGACATGGACGGGCCTGTTCAGCCTGCCGCCTTTATTCAGCAGGTCGTCGAGCACGGCGTCGAAGCAGCGCTCCTCGCAGGTGATGATGGCGTCGACGACGCCGGCCTCGGTGCCCGGCGCGCCCTTGTCGGCGGCGTGGTCGAGGCGCGGCTTCCCCGGCACCCAGTCCTGGAAGCGCTCCGGGTAGGATTTTATGCCGAGGTTGCGGGCGAGCATGGGCAGGAGGCCGTTGGCGTTGTAGAGCGCCGTGTTCTGGTTGGCGAGCTCGGCGTGGATCGCGCGGTACGTCGTGCTGTTGAACGAGTAGACGTTTGGTTGCGTTATGGACGGTCCTGGGAGCCGGACCAGCGAGCCGGTGCCGAAGGAGATGACGGGGAGCGAGGCGGTGGCGAGGCGGAGGTGGGATTCCATTGATCTGTGGGTGATTAGTTGCTGGTGAGATGAGGCGAGAGTGGTGAGGATACGAATGGGGTGTGTGGGTGTGCTGCGGAGACAGGTGTGGGCGTGGACGTTGGGGGAGTGAGGGGAGTTCTCTGCAGCAATATCTAAAATTGGGAAAGGACATACCTGTTGTTGTTGCTGGCGCATACTGTGCAGAATCGCAGCTTGAAGCCGTCTTTTACTACGCCTTCTTGCGGCTGAGCGTCTTTGGCGCCGTCGACGGCCATTTTTGTTGAGTCCGGGTGCGCTTCTACCGGTGGCGGCGGCGGCGGCGGAGGCGGGACCGTCGTGGGTTGCTGCGGCCGTGAGCGTGCGAGTCGAGGGTCGGCTGACATTGTGAGGGTGTAAGAGGAGGTAGCGGTGGTTTGAGGAAACGACAGTGGAGGAGTGGGCTAGATGTCTCGTCGAAGTAGTTGCCCGTATTGCAGCTGAATCTTCATGCACGCTATCAGCACAGGATTTTCACTCGGCAGTGGGAGCTGTAGAATGGCGAGATGCACGCGGTTTCGCAGTTCAGATAGTTGTTTTGCGTATATTTGATTTGTCCGCATTCCCGTAGGAGATAGGACAGCTCCAATATGGTAGTCATCATATGGCATGGGCAATAGCTACTCGAGGATGTGAGGCAATGGGAATACGAGGCATCCACTTACCGGAACGATGACAGAAAAATTCAAGGAAATATGAGACTCGGTTGTCTATATCTAGAGAAGCTATATATGTAGAGAGGCGCTCTATCTGGCACGTTGTGGAAATTAAGAAGGACAAGCGGATGAGGTGGAGCATGAAATTTGATTCAAGACAAAGCGTGGAGTTGAGGCTCACGAACGGTTCTATCTCGAGCCAGACCTTCTGCCGAGGTTTTACCAGCACGCTAAACCGTTTCAAGCTTCTCGGCTTGATCCTGTCGGTCTTGTTTGCTGTACAGTACAATTGCTTGCAACATCGGCTTCACCTTTTCGCAATCACACAACCATTGGACCCTTGTTGGCTAGGGATACCCCTAGTTCCGGACCACCAATCATTGGCGAGCAGCAATACGATGTTATGTGTCTGCTAATTTGCAAATTCTGAACTGCTTTATTTAAACACTCCGTCCTGCCACTTAGTGAAAGTCCGGGCCGCGCAGAGAGAAAGAGTTGCATGATTTAATCATAGGACTGGTAACCTGTGACGGCGACCTCGACAGTGAGACTGTCATCGTTCCTGACCTGTGTCCCTCAATGAGCCCAGCTCGGCCCATGTCGTATTCTCATTCAAGTCAATGATTCAACGTGCGTTTCGGGTATTCGTTCTTAGACTTTGAAGCCTACGATCCTCCCCGCTGTAGAGAATCATTTGAATGGAAATACAGTGCACGGAAATTATGATTCGTCATCAGGTGGCATCGACTCCACATCACCCTTCCTCCCCTTCTTTCCCACTACTCTCATTAATTTGTGTATCAAGTATACAGCCAGCCACCAATCAGGCGGTGTCCTTCGGTTAGGACTGGATCCTTGGAGTTTCGTTCCCAATTCTTTCCAGCTGTCATCTAGCCGCATTTCTTTCACTAAATTCGCTCTCTGATCATAGTACAGTCCCACAATAATATCGAGATTGAAGGTAACAACTAAGGTCGCCAATCCAACAACGGTCGCAGTAATGACGAAAGGATTCCGAGTCGCGCTGTCGGTAATATTTGGAATGGCCCAGAGCGCCTACAGACCCATATACTTGCATCAGTACTCGCTCGATATAGGCTGTTCTGAATGGCACGGTGGCAATTATAGCGAGCAAGGTCAGAGATACTTACTGCGCAGAAGCCTAAGGGCAAATAGAAGATGCTGACATACGTCAGAAGCATGACATTCTGTCCCAATCTGGTCGAGATTCTGGTCTCGCTCATCGAGACCCAGGCAAACTCCTGAGTAGGGTGAGCTCGGATGAAATTGTTGGAATAGTCAGAGTACCAACAATCTGTAGAAGATCTCTTACTGTTTGATCCAACTCGTTGATCAGATCACTAACTCTAGATTCAAATTCACCTATTACCTGCAGCGTATCTTTCGGAATCTGGTTTTCGTTGTAGCGTTGACCGTATTCCACAGCAAATTTTCGGGCCCTTCGAACTTGGTCCTGCAAGCTGCTACGAAACTCGGCCCACCTCTGTGCATCATTCGCTAAGTAACCAATTAGTCCAGGATTCTTCCCTTCCCAACGCAGTTGGTAAAGACGCTGGAGTATATAACCAATTAGCAGGTCAACCAAAACTTAGCGCAAGCTCAGCCCAACTCACACGGACGGTTAGATGATCTCTAGCTAGATCACAGAGTCTTAACCATCTTTCTTTTAGATAGAGTATGAACTGCTTGAAGAAGTCAGCACCATCGTCCGGTATCCAACCAAATGACATCATGCTGAAGTGGTCTAGCGACTTCCAATATCGATCGCCCTTTGGGTTCGAGGGTGGCGTCATGGTCCATGTTATTCTGCATGTGTCCCAGTCTGGTATCTTGGAGGGTTCTTGGTGTTCTAAATCCTCGGCGGGAAACCGAATAGCGACAGAAATGGTATCATCTTGGCCGCCATCGCGTCGTTGTGAGGAAATTTCCAGTCTGTAGGGCGCCAATTTGATCTTGGGACCGGGAATCAATCCACTTTGCCAGGTACAGTTGTGTGAAATTAGACTGGCAAAGGTTAAGCTTCCTTCATAGATATAGAGGAGATCAATAACTCACAAGAGACGTCGGTCTGTCCCGCTTTCAATTGAAACCTGAGCTGATTCCTCTTCGGCTATAAAGCACACAGACTTTTCATGACTGTCTCTTTCCGACAGCATCACAATATCTGATGCCTGTTTTCCATATGCTTTACGCCATTCATCAACCATAATATCCTCTGAAAGTGCCGACCTCTCGAGCAGCGACTTAATGAGATCGGGACATTCAATCTGAATCGCCAAACGTAATGGAGTTATACCATCATTATCCTTCAGGTTGATGTCGGTTGCGTTGAAAGAGATGAGAATAGTTGCTATCTCCACATACCGAGAAGAAATTGCAATGTGCAATGGAGATTTGCCTAGAGCATCCCTGGTATTGACATCATATTTGGCATCGAGAAGTAGTCGAACCAGAGACTCTTTTCTTTCCCGGACGAGCGTATGCAGTGTGATTCTGTCTCTTTGCGCAAGCAGCCTCACTAGCACTAGGTGACTGTTCTCTGCTGCCCACAAGAGCGGTGTCCAGCCATTGGTGTCTCTGGAGTTTACGTCAATGCCGTCCTTCGAGAGCAGCCATTGTACCACCTTCTCATTCCTCTTCTCTGCTGCCCACGAGAGCGGTGTCCGACCATTGTTGTCTTTGTAGTTCACGTCAATGCCGTCCTTCGAGAGCAGGCATTGTACCACCTCCCTATCCCCCTTCTCTGCTGCCCATGAGAGTGGTGTCCGGCCGTTATAATCTTTAGAGTTTAGGTCAATGCCGTCCTCCTTAAGCAGTTGCAGTACTGCCCACTCATTCCCTTTCCCTGCTGCCCACGAGAGCGGTGTTCGGCCATTGTTGTCTTTGGAGTTTAGGCCAATGCTGTTATCCCTGAGCAGGCCTTGTACCACCTCCCCATTCCCCCCCTCAGCTGCCCACGAGAGCGGTGTCCGACCATTGTTGTCTTTGGAGTTCAGATCGATGTCGTCCTTCTCGAGCAGTAGCCGCACCACCCCGTAATTCCTCTTCTCTGCTGCCCATGAAAGTGGTGTTCGGCCGTTATTGTCTTTAGAGTTTAGGCTAATGCCGTCCTTCTCGAGCAGCCATTCCACCACCTCCACATTCCCCTCTGCTGCCCAAGAGAGCGGTGTCCGACCGTATTTATCATCTTGGTTGTTGACGTCTGCGCAATTATTGAGTGCCTCCTGCACTTCGCGCACAGTTCCCTTTCTCGCCGCCGCATAGAGATCCATCTTTGATGGGCCCTTGGTCAGCAGCTAGTAATGAGTATCTATCGGGACAACTTGTAGTTGGCTTATTCGCAGGAATTACGTTGGGTTGTTCGGCGGAATCAACACAGCGGATCTGAATCTTGTAAGAGTATGTGAAAATATCTAAAACGAGAACCTATCATCGTACCGGTAAAAACGTAACACTACATCACAGTGAAACTAAACAGTTAAATGCTAGATGGTACTGAGCCAGTGACGTGGTGGTCACTTGAGCCGAAACCCGCCACACTTGTGTAGAAAGTTCTTAGAGTTCAAAACAGTCATATCTGTCCAAAAATCGGAGGTGGAATGGTAGAACATGCAGCCTTGTGCGTATTGGGTTAAGTTCAGGCAGGGACAGCGACTGGGGCGGAAAGCCCTTCCTACAGGACATGGACACAAGCCCGCACAGCTGCTCGTCACCTGTGATTAGCGATATGCCCCTCTCTTCAGCCAATTAGCTATAGCTTCTGTTATGCTTCATTATCGCATACATTAGGGTGCGGCTGGAGTGCGGATCACTGAATGGCACCGCGTTATAGACCTGAACCCTGTCCTGTCGGAGTGATCCGCACATACTGTACCTCTGCTTTGACGAGCTGTGGCATTGTGGCTGAGATGGGAGGATTGTTAGTCTGAATAACCGTAATTGTAATAAAACATTTTTGCCAAGCCTACGAGTTGCTGCTTGAACTCTGCAAAATATCTGGCCCTAAACAGCCGCTTAGTCATACTTGATGATTGACCAAGCGTAGACTAGGGTCTCCTTGTAAGACAGGGGTTGAAATAACACCTGCGTGTGTAAAAGTGAAGCCGGTTTTGCAAGCTATTGTAATGGATCCCGCAACAGTCGCGATAGACTCGCACTGTCTGTCTTTTGGCCACATGGCGACGTGGAGCGGGACACGTTACAATTAGGGCCAATATATATCTACTTTAAGGCAAATTATATAGATACCTATAACTTTTATAAAAATTCCTAGTAAGTAGAAGTACTAAAAGAACACAGTAAAGAACGCCATGTTATTTTTTATGCCCGATTTTTAGTGGGTAGATTATTATCGTACTTTAAGCACTTGTAAGAAAGGCTTGGCAGCTAGATAAGTGTGTACAGCTCTACGTACAGAGGCTCTACTCAACGACAACGACGACGACAAATAGTGCCCACAGAGCCTCGTGTAGGGCCTTCCTATATAGCTTTATGGTTGCATTTGAGTTTGTAGAGGCCTTTAGGGGGCCTTTGATGGGTTTTTAGGTAAAGATTTGTGGCCAGCCTTGTTTTGCGGATAAAATGTGACAGGAACCACTACTCTGCTGATAAAAATAAAAGCACTCTCTGAATCGCCTTAATGAACTGATAAACGTAACGTCGAGCTTTTGTCGGTGAAGGGGCTGGTTAGTGGTGGAGTTGATAATTTGTGTGTTTATGTGGCGCCAAGTTTTGTATGAGAATTGCATACAAAATCTCGCTAACTACTCCCAGACGTCCGCGCTCATAGCTGATGTAATCAAGCGCTGATTGGTGGACGTCTGGTTACGAGATAATGGTCTCCACACCAAAGGCCCGCTGATTAAGTTAACGGGCGGACCAGAAAGGCGCCCAGGTGGCGTTGGCGATCCCAATCTTCTGGAAAAGGTAGGCGGGCTGAAGATATTATGGCCCGTCTCCGTCTCCAATGCGTGATATCATCGATAGGGCAAGGTAGCTCTGACACGCGCCGTCGACGTCGGAGATGACTGCTTGTTCCTGAAAGCCCTAGGATAGCACTGCCGCTACAACAGCTGTATTAGCAATTGTGTCTTCGTCACATGCCTCCGACAAAAATAACGGCCCGATAAAAGAGCCACCACGTCCCATCCATCCTTGTTCCAAATCCAACAGTCCTGCTACCGATGGTGGGTTGGGCCACCAGCCTACACGCGACTCTTCCGGGTTAACGTTGAATCTCTACTGCTGCTGCTTCTACTGCTGCTGCTACTGCTACTGCTGTGCCTTTGGCTTCTTTGTTATTCGCGGCCGATGCACTCCACCCTCTTTAAGGCGGCCGGCCCACTTGCTTATGAAGTGAGTGAAAAACGCGGGGTCTCTGAGAATGCGTTAGAGCGTTTCAAGCTACCTTAAGCCGCTCACGAACGGCGGATCGGCCAACTCGAAGCGTCCACTACCACGAAACCGCCCCCCAGATATTACTGAATACCCATCGCCTCCTTCGCTTTGCTCTTTTAAAAACACATCTGCCCTACCTCGAGTCCTACTGCTGGCTCCATCATGTCTTTGCGAGTGCCTATTCACCTAATCCAATAATCCCACCTAAAACCGCCAATCGGCCTCTAGCTGCCCCGTCCCCTCGCCTTGCAAGATAAAAATAGAACTGCAGAGCGCAGTACAACTCGTGCACGCTTCAACGACTTCTCTTCACCGACATCCCCATCTTCCCTTGCTTGCCTATTACCTGTCCGCCGAGACTCCGACTTTATACACGTTTCTTTCCTCCTCCCCTAGGCTTCCTCGCCCTCTTTGGCGTCTTGGGTCAACTTCTCCAACACCATCCATCCGCCTCTGCTTCTCCAGTCGACTGGGCAAGTCTTAGCGCCAACGCTTTCCCACCCCGGCCAGCGCTTCCGGAGAGGCGCCTTCACAGCGAATATCTTCATTCCAGGCACCCGGTCGTGTCAGCAAGCCCGCGCATTGATCCAATTCTGCTGTATTCCAGAAGCGGATCAAGCGCTCCCTTTTATCGATTGGCGGTCATTCTGGCCTATCCACCGCGAGATCTGCCTGAGAGCATTTGCGCCGGAGCCTCATCTCAGCCATTCCCTTTGTAACCACGCCCCAGGCCCAGGCACAAGCTTCCAAGGGCTGAGCTGTGATTCGAATACTAACGGCCGCTCCATCTGCAACCTGCACCTTTTGCGCGCGGCCGGCCCAACATCCAACTGCCTCTACCTTTCCACCTGTCAATGTCAAGCGCTGAGATACCTTTGCGCCAACTTGTTTCGACATTGCAGTGACTAACTGCACTTCCCGCACGCCCTCCCGCACGTTGCGACCCTCCTAACAAACCTCCTTCGCATAATTAATCCGCTTGGCTATCTTCTGTCGACCCCCCAACCTTCTTCGGGCTAAGGAATCCATCTACCACAAGCCCGATAGCCCCCAATAACAAGAAACCCACCGTCGCGGAAACAAAGACAATAGCACTAATCTTGGAGGCCATTTCGGAAGCAGAAGTCTACGGACGGCAAAGTCAACCAGAAATGGCGGCCGTCCTTTCACACCACCACTCCTCGACATCCTCACCACCACCGACGTCGTCTCCCAACGCTAATCCCACTTCCTTGCCACCATTAATAACTTCGCCACCCTCAAAAGCCAGCCTCCAGCGAGTACCTTCCTATGCGAACAAACGACTATCCACCTTCTCCAACGCATCCAACACACACTCTTCCCGCTCGCGACCTCAATCGACCGTCTTCCCACTCTTCCACTCGAGCCTACCCTACACATTAGTGCGCGACTTCGCATATGGTCCATTACATCCCCTCTTCTACGGTCCTCTACCCGAACAGGCCTCGGAGATATCAACCCCAGCAAGCGAAGTCAATCGGAGGTTGTCAGATCCCCCTCCGGTGTGGGACGGCGCTCGAGGGAGCTGGTCGGCTGGAGGCTGGGAGCATGGGGAACAGCTGCCGCAGACATCGTATGCCGATGGGCCGCCATGGAGCGAAGACGAAGACATACACAGTCCTGTAGTCACGAGCGTAAGGCACAAGAAGCACAAGTCGAACGTGGTGGACTTTGATCAAACACGAGGACGGAGAGGATTCGATGATGGCCGTCGCGCATCATACACAGGCACAAACGGCGATGGAAACCACATGTACTACGTCAGCGAAGTGAATGAATCTGCCAACGGGCCGGGCGGAGAATACATCACCTACCCGCCGAACAACCTGAACCAGTCGATACCTTTGCTTAGTGTGCCTGCCTCCGACTCACGGCGCGATTCGCACTTTGCAACCACATTGCCCAGGCGCAGCTACACGGATGAAGAAGCTCCAGGCTACGCGTCAGATGAGGAGATGTCAGACTCCTCATCACCGGAAGACTTCTCGCAGAACGAGAGCCGCTACTCACGCGACTACCAATTCACCATTGCCTCTCCGGACGAGGAAATGCACGGAAAGGCGGTTGCGCTGTTCGACTTCGCGCGCGAGAACGACAACGAACTACCTCTCGTCGAAGGCCAAGTAATTCTAGTCTCGTACCGCCACGGGCAAGGTTGGCTGGTGGCCCAGGATCCCAAGACAGGGGAGAGCGGGCTGGTCCCGGAGGAATACGTGCGGCTGCTGCGGGACATCGAAGGCGGGTGGAGCGGGCTGATGAACGGGTCCGGGCTGGCATCCAACGAGGGCCTCATGAGCCCCATCTCGGCGGGGCCCGAAGCACGAACGCCCACGCAGGCGGACCACAGCGGGCAAAACAACGAGCGCTACACGCCCGTCGTGTCCACTTTCTCGACCAGCTCCAAGGACCTGCACCCGTACCCGCAGCACCTGCTCGGCACGCCGACGAACGCGGACGGCCTGCCGTTCGGCCGCCGCGCGAGCACGAGCGAGGATCCAAAGGTTGCGCGGAAGTTCGAGCTCGGCGGCAGCATGGAGGACGTGCGGGAGAGCCCGGAGCCGCTGGAGCAGGGGAAGCCGGACGGGCTGCGATGACATTGACTCCCGCCTCCATCTCCCTTCCTCCAGGGCGTATCTCCAGTACCCGGCAGCGATCCAGATGTCACTGCATTCCGGCATCGGTCCCCTCCCCGCCGCCTCCAGCGCCTCAGGCCAGTCGCTGGAGGGCACCACCGCCGCCGCCGCTGCCGCTATCAGTATTACCTTATTCACGACGTTCGCTTCACCCGACTTGTTTTAACCCTTAAACCACTTGTTCCCATTCATTTCCTCCGTTCGTCTTCAGCCGGCCAGCCGCCTAGATCGGCAAGGCGCGCTCTTGCATACCATTTTCATCCCGGGTTTCTCCAAAGTCAGCAGGGCCATTTTTGTTCTCTTCACGCATCTCGCTGCAGACTTAAAATTTATTTTTTTTCTTTTCTATCCCGGCCTGCCCCTGGTTTTTTGTAGGTGTGTGTGCCGGTTTTGCGTGTTCGGGGTGCGGAGATTGTTTTTATGGCGTTTTGAAGGGGCGGGCTGCGATGCGTCACGAATTTCTCTGCCTCTGTCTCCGGGTTATGTTGGGGTTGTTCGATTGGAGGGGTGTGGACGCGGAACAGACGAGAGGTGATGTTGAAGAGAGAGAGATATGAGGGCTGGGATGTGATGAGATGGAAACGGAAATGCATTAGTAGGAGCATTGGGTGGGTTTTGCCCCTGCCTAGTTCTTTTTTTTTTCTAGATTTGAGGAAAAAGCGGTGAGGTTGAATAGGACTGTAGATGTATTTATGGATGGGGGACCCCGGAAAGGGGAGGATGGAAAAGAGAAGAGAAAGTTCAGCTTCATTTGATTGTGCTTATGCTTTACGTGTGATTTTTTATGCCTGAGAGGGTGGATGGGTATGATTGGGTTGAGCGCAAGGTGAGTGGATTATCCAGTGATTGGCGGGGGCTGAACCAGGACGAGATAACAATGAGTATAGGACAAGGCCATGACTCAAAGCTGCCCCAAAATTCAGGCAGAAGAATTCAGGCAGAAACAATCATGGAAGTCACAAAATGTTATAAATAGAGACCTCCTGGTTCAACTCGAGCCTAAATTCCCTTATCAAGGCTAAGAAATGGTAAATGCGTAACTGTACAGTGCTCCGCTTCCCGTGAATCCAAAGAAACAATTAAAAGCCGTAAATCAAACGTAGAATAAGAATTCAGGGAAAGGTCATCCATGTGTAACTAGGCGAATTGTTCTTACTGAGGAGCTTAGTCGGCATATTGGAATCGCAAATGAATTGAGAGTGGTTGGAGCTATCGTGCGCAGAGGCAAGGCAGCACGGCCAACCAAATTGGATTTTATGCTATTTATTAGCATACAGCTGTGCATTTTCACCGCGTCCATACATCTATTTACTATGCATATGCTAGGTTTTCAGCTTTGTTTTGCGAATTGGCTCACAAATGCTCAGCATACAGTAAAATCTCCTTAATACGATATGGGGTATATAGCGATAACCTCTACATTACGATCTACACCCCTTAATCAAGCCTTTTTAGTATTAAGCTCATTTTTTCCTACTTATTCACCCAACACGTGACTCTTGATATAACAATACCATTGGTATTACGATACGCTCGGCCGAACAACGGTATCATACTAAAGAGATTTTACTGTACTACTTTCCTTATCAACTCGCTTCTAGTCCACGTTGCCCGACCTACTATCAGCTACACTTTTCGATACCCTGCCATCATAGAACATGACACCCTCACCTAGCACTCTTCCTCTTACTTTAACGCGACGGCAACATAAGCATGTCTCTAAACGCCCATCTACCAATCAACAAGGTCCGCATTCGTAAACAGGTAGCCGCCCGCGGGGTCGGGTGGGCTCTTTCTTTTTGCAGTTTACCAAACGCACCAACAGGAAAGCGACCTCAAAGAGCCAAGGAAAAATCTACGAAGAGACCTCTTCGCAGAAGCCACATCTGAAAGGTATTAAACGCCTTCAGGAGCACCGACCCGCAAGCACACCGAAGAAGATCACGTACCTCTCTCTAACGATTAAGGCTCTTCGCAAAGAGGTATGCTATGCTTTCATATTATCAAGGTAACTCAAGCTAAGTCCTCGCAGAACTCATTGGCCCTTCCAGAGCCTAGTAGTGATCGACACCAGGTCGACAGCTTGGCACTAAGCTAGACGGCTTTGTAATGAGCCATCATTTTATCATTCTTTAATCCTCCACTCTTCACTCAACGAATAATGCGACAGCTTTTAAATAAAGTGCATTTCGCGCTCGAAGACTTCCGCATAGTGTTTCCACGTCTGGATGTACTGTTCAGCTGCCTCAGATCTCTACAATTGACTGGCTACGCGAGCTTGTTTGAGATATCTTCACAGAGGAAAGCGGCTACCATATTCATATTACCTCTTCAGATGTAACCTTGAGCGAAGATCCTCTACTATTATGGAATAATAGACTTGAAGCACCTAATAGGAAGATGAATGTAGCTTAGAAATGAATACTAGGCTATCGCTATGAGTGTGTTGCCTTAGCCTGATCGCCGTATTTAGCCCGCGCCGCTTACACCCGCGAAATAGCTATTATGAGAGTCTAGCGCCGTTTATTCGCACCTTCAAGGTCACTCACGATGAAGCTTTAGAACGAATATATGTTCCGTATCTAATCTGCAAGTTAAAATACGGCAATAAAGCATTTAACCTTGGTAATCAAGAGGTTTGGATAAATAGTAATGCTCTCAAAATTGTACCTAATCATATTCTGGAAGTGCTCACGGTGGGGTGGTTGTCTGGCAAGTTTCTTACCTCAGAAGCTCAGACTAAGAAATCGATTGCGGATATAGGAATATCCGCACCGTCCGCTAAGCTGATTTAGGACGGTAATCGTTTTCTTAGTCTGAGGCCCTTTGGCGAGATTTGTAGAAAACCTAAACACCATTTATATGAGAAGACCTTATTAACTTTAACGAAATTGATCTACCCTCCTATAATACTTATTGACATAAAAATTATACCAAATTATAGAGAAAAGCCCACTCTATAAGTTATGAGATCTTTAGCCCCTTATACGCGCGCGACGTTAAGAGGAATTCGTTGCCGTAGAGGCCCCAATTCTACCTCTGTACCGCTAAGCCGCGCAGTAAACACCAATGCTGAACGCTTACGCCTACGTTGCCAGCCCTCTTTGTAACCAGTAGGTATTCCATCTAGTATATACCTATTTAATTTATTTACTTTGTAGCCCTTTATAGGTTATAGTGTAGGCCCTAATAGAGTTGCAAGCTCTGCGTCTACGTAGAGCCGTAGAGCTTTACGAGAGCTCTGCGGAACGAAGCTCAGGGGGAGACCTGCACAGAGCTCTGCACGGAGCTCTACCAAAGCTCTGCAAAACCCTCTGCACGAAGCTCCGCACGAAGCTCCGTAAAAGTTCTGCTCGAAGCTCTCTGCTTGAAGGCTCTGCTCGAAGCTCTGGCTCAAGCTCTGCTTGAAGGCTCTTGCTCGAAAGCTCTGCTTGAAGGCTTGCTCGGAAGCTCTGCTTTGAAAGCTCTGCTCAGAAAGCTTCTGCTCAAAGCTCTACTCCCAAAGCCCTATAATAGGAGCTCTAAAGCTCTACTAACACGCAGCACTAATTATACTAGGGAAGGTTCTATAATCGCCCGTTACGAACGCGCCGTACGAACGCCCATACAATCAATTGATCAATTGCCCATACAATCGTCTTCTACAAACATCTCTGCAATTGATCGCCCCTACGAACGTCTGCACGTCTGCACGTCTGCACGTCTGCACGTCTGCACGTCTGCACGTCTTGCACACGTCTATGCACGTCTGCACGTCTGCACGTCTGCACGTCTGCACATCTACACGTCTGCACGCCTGCACGTGGGCTCTGCACGAAGCTCTGCATTAAGCTCTGCAGCCGAAGCTCTAGCAGGCGAAGCTCTGCACGAAGCTCTGCACGAAGCTCTGCACGAAGCTCTGCACGAAGCTCTACTAAGGCTCTGCATGAGGCTCTGCCCAAGGCTACCCCCTGGTAGTAGGCAGAGGCACTCCGGGCCAAGGGAGGATATTTTTTAAGGAAGGACCCAACTACAGCACCTACTAGGTGTTGCAATAGCTTTAAGTAGTAGATAATCTATATATCTGTATAGTTTTGTCTATATTGAGTAGACTATTTAATAAGATATAAATGTGCTTACGCTTTTAACAACGCGTTTTTTAACTTTAACGAAATTGATGTCAGGACCGGGCTATAGCCGTATTATAAAATCTATACTATCAGTAGTACTAAGCCTTAAAAATAATGTATGAACTTTTGGTAATAATAGCGCGTTTTGTAAATGAATAAATTAGATATCTATAATCTCTATTTATTGGATTTTGCTTACGTTTTTAACAAATCTCGCCAAAGGCTCTCAGACGTGATTTTGCAAGAAGGAGACGGCGTAGCTGTTATTCCGACGCTAGCCAAAAAAAATCACGTCTGAGCTCGCTGAGGTAAGCAAGTTTCTGGATGGGCATCTTACTAAGGCGGGGTTAGGTCGGGAGAGAGGTCGGGAAGGATGGGGTCGGAAAATTTCCGCGGCTGAGTAAAGCAAGAACCCTTACTATACCAATAGTAAATTCCATTGGCTAACCCGTCATCCAACGTCTGACGCTGCCAAATCCTTAGCCTGCAGGATCGAAACGGTGGAGGAGAGCTGTATTTACGGTAAAGTCCTGCTAAAATCCGGGCATGTTGGGCAACGATGGAGCTTGGGGACTGGGGCTAAGTGAGTATATTAGGGTGAGGAGTCTGGCAGGTTGAGGTTTGGTTCAGCAACTAATTTCGATTTCGATTTCGTACTGAGGCACTCAGTTCTTGCTTCGCTACAATAAATCACATATATTCAAGCGGTAACAGAGAAGGCGAAAAAGATCACAAGGTCTCTGAATTCTATCTTCCTCTTTTTTCCAAAGAATATTATCTTCACCATGTCCCTCCCTCTCGCCGGCAAAGTCGCCCTCATCACCGGCGCCTCCAAAGGCATCGGCGCAGCCGCCGTGCTCGAGCTGGCTAAGCAGGGCGCGAAAGTCGTCATCAACTACTCCTCTGACGCCGCACCGGCAGAGGAGCTTGTCGCACGCCTCGGCGCTGAAAACGCGATTGCTGTGAAAGCGGACGCGGGGAGCGTGAAGGAGATCGAGCGGCTAGTCCAGACGACGATAGGCAGATTTGGCAAGATCGATATCGTTGTGGCAAATGCGGGGATTATGCCGATGAGGGACTTGGAGAGCACGACGGAGGAGGACTTTGATAGGACGGTGGGGCTGAATGTTAAAGGGCCGTATTTTTTGGTGCAGGTGGGTTTGCTGCGTTCCCTCAACCTTTTACTCCTATTCCCGTAGTTCCCTGACTACGGTGGTTTAGATACAATGGGACATATTGGCTGACGCCCCTGTTGCAGAAAGCTGCACCACACATGACAGCTGGCTCGCACGTGATCCTACTCTCGACCAGCCTCACTGCGATCTCAGGTGTCGCGCCGAACTATCTGCTTTATGTGGCTACTAAAGGCGCTATCGACCAGATGACGCGCGTGCTGGCGAAGGATCTGGGCCGCAAGGGCATCAGCGTTAATGCAGTGGCGCCAGGCCCAACGGCAACGGAGTTGTTTTTCAAGGGCAAGTCGGAGCAGATGTTGAAGGGAATTGCGGGCCTGAATCCACATAATAGGCTTGGTACGCCGGAGGATATTGCGGGGACTATTGCCTTTTTGAGCGGGGATGCGTCGAACTGGGTTAATGGGCAAGTTCTCAGGGTTAATGGAGGGGTGGTTTAGGGGGGAGGATTGAGGGGAACTGCCGGAATGACGGTACTCTGGAGCAAGTAAAGGGGAAACGGTTACAGCTGCTGGCTGAAATCACCGCTAGGCCTATTTCTAAATTTCCATAGAAAAACCGATGTGGGATGCTCAATGAGATAAGCACTCCTCCAGCCATAAAAACATCTTCAATCAACTCATCATCCCTTCGTTGCTAGAATCTTAAACTGCTCCTCCACCTCCCTCACATCTGCTTCCAAGTCGTGCTCCCAGATCCAATCAAACCGTTTATTACAATTTTCTACTATCTTCCTCATATTACTCCCGGTCTCCGGATGCGAGAAGCTGAAAATCTCACCCAATTCAATGCTGGTTCGTACCACGCGCTGGGCGCGTGGTCGCCGGATTGAATCGTAGATTTTGAAAATATTTGGAATGTCAACAGGGTCCTTGGCGAGACTGAAAAGCCGCGAGAGAATGAGTGCGTCTTCAAGGCACTGGGCGGCACCAGCCGCTTGGAAAGGGGTGCTGGCGTGGGCTGAATCGCCTAGGAGGCAGATATGGTTGTTGAAGTATGTTGGTGTGGAAATGTGATGGTGGAGGGACCAGCGGAGTGGCTTGGCCAACTGATAATGGAGGATGCTTGCTTAGCTTCAGGATCTAGAATTGAGGGTATTGATAGCGGGGGTTTCTTGCCTCGAGCAGTTTAATCAGTCGGCTGTCAATGTCGAATTCACCGATCATCTCCTCTCTGGTGACTTCTTTGGCAAATCCTTTGTAAAGCCAAGGCTGATTGTCCTTCTTTAATGCAACGACATTACATTCTGCCCCTTTCGAGATTGGATATATAGACATGCTGCATCCCGGCCCCATAAACATAGTTGCATTTGGAGCGTAGCATCCGACAACCTCAATTGCTTCTTTCATTGGTACAATGGCCCTGTACGCATATCTTCCAGCGTAGGTTGGCTCCACCAAGTCTGGATATGTTGATCCGAGTACTGCACGTCTAGTGATGCTTTTAATCCCGTCGCACCCAATAACCGCGTCTGTCTCAACAACCTCGCCGTCCTCAAAGGCTATGAAGGCTTTCGTACCCTCTTGATGTAGCGTTTTGACTCGTTTGTTGAACTTGACTGTGCTCAAAGGAATTAAGCTCGTCATGATATCTAGCAGGGCTTTCCGATGCGCACTACTCCGCGCATATTTAGATCCCCACGATGCGCCAGTCCAGCCTTGTTTCTTCCCAAGTCCCTCTTCCATCATCAGAGCTTCCATTATGGAATGCTCTTTTTCCGGCGTCGTATTTCCCGTAGAGATACCGTCATAAAGACCGCGGAGCCGAGAGTCTATGAGATCCATGGCTCGTAACGCATTTGGTCCTAAGACAACGCCTGCACCCACCGCTGCATACTCCGACGCTCCTTCGTAGAGAGTGTACGTGACATTTTGGCGGATGAGACCTATCGCTAAAGCGAGACCCCCGATGCCCGCACCAATTATTGCGATGTCGAGAGGGGTTTTACTGGATTCCATGATAGAGAAATGGTCAAGGAAGTAAAGCACCTTTCATCGATAGAATCTTGCTTTATGGTTAGGTAGTTCTGTAGGTGCCACGAAGCCAGCAACACTCCCGAGAGCTTGGTTACTCCTGGAAGGATCCGCATGCATCGGATCCGAAGATCGCATATGTGGGTCGTAGCTTGAAGGCAAAAATCCCTTTGTCCAACGGGAAAAGAAATAGCGGATAACAACACCGATAAGGTAAATTCCATGGAGCTGTACTTCGCGGCTTTCGGCCCCACTCTCTTGTTAAAAATCATATGACTGCAATAGCAGAATTCCTGATCGTCCGTATACACAAATCTATTCCGTCGTTGCAGCAACCTCGAAGTTCGCAAACTAATTCCTTAAGCTTTTCGCCTTCATGCCACTGCCCCGGCTACGTATACAGCTGATTCCAGTGAAGTCAGTAACTGCCTGTCAAGTGAGACACTCAAACATGTAGTACCACCGTGGTGCTTGTGCAACGTATGGACTTCGATGTCCCATTGAACTTGTAATGGAGACCAGAAGTGTAATACAACACGACGCTTGATTACTCCAAATCATTGTGTTCAGGTTGACGCCGTATAAATGTTCTTCGTAGGCGGGACTGGGCTAGATCGCGCGAGCGATGGGTGAGGAAGTGGAAGTAGACGAGCTAGAGTAGGCAGGCATGTTTTGTAGAATGCTACAGATCACTATACCGTGGTAATGTGCAGAGATGTTGACGGTTGTCAGATGGAAATAGGCGGAAATAAGGCGATGGTTCAGACGCGTCTGGTCACAATCAGTACAGCACAAACGCACGCGTGCTAGAATTACCGCTTGTGCTTTCTTCCACGCCAAACTTCACGTTGCAACCCCATCTCAGCACTGCTGTCAAGACGATCCATAGAGAGTGCTCAAGAGCTTTCCAGAACACAATTTCATTTCCTCCGCCTACCAAGTAATATATTTCCATCATATTTCCATCTGTCGGTCAACTCTATAAACAATTTGCGCACCTCTCGTCCGATTTCCAGACAGCTAATCATACGCACTCATCTAATTTCAAGTTCCGAGGACCCATCCTCAGCATTTTCCATGTTGTTACTATTCTCCGCTCATTTCTTGGCATTATGATACAAATTAACCAGACCTCTACCGTCCGCCATTTCGAGTTGGTCGACCTTGAAACGATGATACTACAACTTGCTGAGATCCTCATGTGATCTCCTCTGGATCACATGGTTCCCCCGGGTATGGCCCGTGCCTCAACTAAACTGGCGTCCCAGAACTCTTAGTAGTTCTGACAGTCCAGTATTCGGTCCGTAACAGAAGTGAGGTCTTGGCACTAAAATCACGCGTTTCCAAAAAACGAAGGAGAAATCTCTTTTTGCGCGGTCGTTCGTACCCAACTGAGATTACTCACCAAGTGCCAAGACTACCAATGAACTCTTCAACCTTATCCTTAGCTTCGAACATCGTGGACATTACAAACTTATCTTCCACCGTCGCTCTCTCAACCGATATGGCCCGTAATTGCCAACGGGCGCCCGCGAAGCACGGGCGGCAAATACTGGTGATAAATAGTGAGACCGCGCCTCTCTATTCTCCATAAATCCTCCACGCTAACAATGGACAGGGGGAGGTCCTAAGGGTATCCAGAAAGTAGCAGCGCAAACGCATCTTCGCAGGAGCGCACGCGTGAACAGCGCAGCGACTCCTAATGAACAATCTAATTACAGTCTAACAAGCCCCGCAATTAGCAAAAGAGCCCAAAGAGAGGTATACCACCGTTATTCACCTAGGAATGAATTGAATGCCTGCCTACAGAGATATCTACAGCCCTTCTTGTTATAGCTGCAAAACTTACCTGGCTATAGCTACATCGAGACCCGCCGGCACCCCCACAAACTATAAGATGGAAGCAATTGCGGGATCCTAAAGATTCACCTCTATTGGAACACCCTCAAAAGCGACCGCGAAAATCCTCCATACAGCCCACCTCGGAGCATATACCTGTTAAAGAGCCGGCTGACGGCCACGCCCTAACCAAATCCAACTTACAAAAGTTTAACAAATTATTCACCCCGTCAGCGCAAGAGAAGATGGACACTAGATCGGTCGCTTATTCAAGGGGAAGGGATAGTAGAAGGCCGACACAGGCGTCTAGTAGAACTTCACGAAGTCGGTTGCGCCATTCATTATCAAGGAGCACAGCAACCGACTTAGACCTAGAGACATCAACACAAAGATCTCAGAAAACATCTTGTATCGCTGCTAGTTATCGTTTTACCAATCTAGAAAGTGCAAGGATATACATCGAAGTTGGATTGCCGCCAGAAGAAGTTCAAGAACGTGTTAAGGCGGTCGTTCAGAGTGATATCCCTCCGGCGAGGAAGGAACTATTAACTAAGCTCGCTAAAGATTTCTGTGGCGACTTCTTAAAGATTCTACGTAGGGCGGCCGGGGAAGATGACTATATAGAAGTTCTCTATAAGACCCTCTCCTGCATGTTCCCTGGGGATAAATACATGCACTCGAGGAAAGCAGGTACGGTATCCTATTTATTCCCCGTGTTTCTCATCAATACTACTGCGTCTTTGAGTGGAATGCTAATTCACGACGTGCATTTGATCCCTTAGATTGGCGACCCGTTCTCAAGCCTCTTATCCGTTCCTCTTGGGACTTCAGTTTCCTGAATGAGACCGGCAATGATCCTGACGACGTTCTTAATACACTCCCGAGGGAAGCGCCTGAGGAAGCTCCCAACAAAACTATCTCCCAGGTTATTCCAAGAAAGCGAGCGCAGGCAGACACCCAGTACCTTTCCCCACAACGATCTCTCGAATCTTTTAATATGGACGAGGTAGAAATCGCGGACGAAGTAAGTCTCTCAACATCGCTCTCCGCGGTCTAGGCAATTGAGAATGGTGGTTGCTATAGCACTCATACTAGACCGACAGCTAATTCTTTACAAGGCAGTAGCAGCGAATGAAGTCATGCCGCCACCCTCCCGATCTACCCGATCGCAAGCGGAGGTAGATGGCTCTCCTATTAAGACGCCTCGCCCAGACGTCACTATCGGCATCTCCCATGACGCAGTCGTGCAAATTTTACATCATACGCAGGATCTCGACCGTACCCGGGGGAGGGATTTTCTTAATGACCTCCAGCAGAAGACCATATATCGAGAGAACAGGAGACAAAGAGAGCCCGTACTTTGCAGTGAGCCAACTCAAAGAGCGCTCCAAATTCGATTCCCCTTCCTAGTCATAGAAGGCAAATCGTATGCAACCGGCAAACACATCTTTGACGCAGAGAATCAAGCTGCGGTTTCAGGTGCCTGCGCCCTCAAAATCCAATACGATCTTGACGACCTAGCTCAACGCGCTTCTCAAAGCTCTCACTGCCAAGAAACCACTCCTCTGTCTTTCTCTATCTGCACTCAAGGCCCCTTTCACGAACTCTGGGCACATTATGCTATAGTGGAAGACAATGTTCGCAAGTTTCATATGGTACCGGTCAAGACTTGCCGCGCGCCCATATTAGACGAGGTCCTACAGTGGCTAATGTGTGTGGATAATGTAATAAAATGGGGGGCCGGTGAGTTTTTAGAAGGCGTGGTGGAGCGACTGGGCAAAGTGGCCAGGCGGGCCGGAGGAGGGCTTTAGTCACTTACCTCACCAACCTCAGCAAGCTCAGACCATAGAATCAATTAGCGGCAGTATTTCCGAAACGGCAGTAAGATACAAGTTGACAACCAATGCATTCTTGTCAACCATCTCGATAGCTTAGACCCTGATTTTGATACACCGCACGCCGCACTCTAACAGCGATACTTGAAACCGCAAAACATTTACAGATGTAGGAAAAGTCATCTCATACATTTTAAAAGAGTGCATCACGTTGTAAGGCTCAAGCGCTATTATAAAGACAAGCATGGAAAAGGTAGCAACATTATTATTGTCTTCAAGTGTAAATATCCTAATGTCTCCTAGTACATATGCAAATTTTACGTTCATCATATCGTCTACTCATCAGGACCTGCTATTCCAAGTGCTTGGCGCCTCGTCGGAGCCTTCTCATCAAAATATGGCTTCTCGGCTAAAGCTGTGACTCTCGTTCCATGTCTTGGCTCATTGCCTTCATAGTCCCAACTTGCATTGTGGATGGTTATTCTGTCCTTTATTAGCTGTATACGCTTCCTCATTCAATCTTTCTGTCTTACCTATTATCCCACAAGGCCGACGTGTTTTGGGTCCACTTAAATCTGACTTGGATATCGACATTCCTTTCATACACGTCATACAAATAGCCAAGGATGAGATCACTTTCCGCTTTATCCAATCCAGCGATGCGGACAGTCATAGCACGGTTCACCCAAAGAGCCTTCCAGCCTGTTGCCGGATGCGCTCTTACCAATGGATGAACACGTTCTATGTACTTTGGACCAGCAGTAGGATTATTGCGGTCAAGGTACGGATGTGCGCTACGGTAGACAGCCTCTTTACCGTCAATCAACTTTCGGAAACCAGGAGACAACTTTTCATAAGCGGCATATCCTGTGACATTATAAGTCAAAGGCGTCACCACGCTATAATTTGGGATGTTTTGGTAACTTGCCTGATGCCCACAAAGTGTCTCCACCTATGGATGGTATGGTATCATTAAAGAGGTGGGTCACGCCTTTTTCCCATTAGCTCATGTCCTGGCGAGATCAGGGGCAAGAAAGATTACCGGCCGGCTGTCTTTCGTGTACAAGATCTGTATGCCATCGGCTCGCGCCTCCTGGATTCCGGAAGTTTGGCGCAACTTCTGTGGCCTGTAATGCTGGCCAAATGACCGTAGTTCCAGGAACGCCTGGCACTGAAGGAGCTTGCGGCTAATAGGGAGGTCACAATCAGTACAAAGCAGTTTTCATAGGTTCGGAAATTGGAGACACATCTTACGTGAACTTCAATCTCTCCAAACCATTCCCCAAGCTTCTTCTGCTCCTGAGGAGTGATTTCTTGGTCACGGAAAAACACCACGCTCCGTTCCGCAATCAAAAGACCAAGTTCATCCTTCTGCTGATCTGTAAGATCCTTCAGCTGTAGGCCCTTGATTTCCGTCCCGATATGTGCGGTCAAGTGAATAACCTCCGTTGCAGCAGACAACAGGGCTTTCTTTGCCGGGTCGGCACGGGAACCTGGGTCGGTGAAAGGGCGATCATGGTCCCGAACATTATAGACGTCGTCCAAGTAGATGGGTTTTGCCGGCCGGTATGGATAGCCAGCGGAGAGGTCAATGCCTGCCTTTTCAAAACGTTTACGAGCTGCTTCAGGAAGACCCAAAGTGTCTTTTTTGGGTGCGACCGTATCTTTTATTGAGGGCAAGATCGGAAGCGCTACGGGTGCCATTGTGGTCTCACAAGTATGTTTTCTTCATTTGGTGGTGTCACAGTTCTTAAAGATTCTCACAGTTTGACCTATTCCCGATAGGATTTATTCTACTCGTAAGCATTCTAAAATCTAAGGCTCGATTGTTTTGTCAGCTTGTTCTATTCCACGTAGGTGACTATTTTGGTTGCGGGGTAATCTTAATCACATCATTCTGTAAGTCAATTGCGCTTCACAACTCTACAACGCTCTCTACCTTATCGACGACTGGGATAGTCGTATATCGTTGGATACTCTTTATCACTATTTCCCTAGGCCCCCACACCATCTTACCTATCTGAGGTCTTATTCCGTTTCATATTTGAAATTCCCCGCCTTTTAATCGGCCCTGGAGTTGGACAATATGGGATTCAGATGACGCCATACATAATCTCCGGTCACTCGATGCAGTATCCATGACACGTAGAATCGGCATTTCGAGAGGTCACTCAACGGTCCACGATTACACTGTCCGAATTGCTTGATCTAAGAGCTTAATGATGTTCGCGACGAACAGTCGAATCAGATCAATTTGCTCCTCAACTTCATGAAGCTTTAGAAGCTGTTTCTAAACCCGAAGTTCATCCGTTTGCGGAACTCTTAAGGTAGTAGAGAATCTAACCTAGTCGATGCTACTGACCCACTCAAGAACGATGCAAGACCCCAGGATTTGTATTGCAGATCTTAGTCCCCACTTTCGCTATCACTCTATTCTCTAATATCCGATAGCTCCATCGCCGCTTGCAAATACTGTATCACTATCCTCTCGTCAGGGTAAGCACGAATACCATTGAGTAATGTTGCATGATGAAAGTATTTCTCTGGATGCTCAACTAGCTGATTAATCATTCTACTTTGGATAATCCGCGATCTTTTGCAGCTATTCCAATCTTTCCGCGTTTGAAATTCCTTAAATTAAATTTGATCTTGAACTGCTAGTCGGAAAGCACTTCAAACAGAAGAATGGCTCGATTCCCATCCAAGAGAATTGCGGTCATTGGAGCAGGTATCAGTGGTGTCGCTACCGCAGCTCACCTTAAGAGTGAAGGGCTAAATGTGATCGTGTTTGAGAGATCGAGTGTTGCAGGCGGCGTGTGGTACGCTCCCTTCGGCTAATCGTGACTTAATTGCTAACAAAGAGTAAAATAGGGTGTACGATGGACGGAAGCCTATCGAGCCAGCGTATCCTTCTACTCTTGCATCGCAAGCGGATAGACTATATATGGATACTCGCACGAACAGCGCCGAGGAGCCGTCAGAGATAGCACGGCTCCAGCATTCTCCGCCCGGGTAAGTAGCATTTGAAGCGTTTACCTTTTGTCCTACAGCAAGTTGATTAAATGGTATTAGGACAGACCTTGTTATATCGGCCTCACCAACAATGTACCCACAAGGTTGTTACAGACAACGCTAAACGCCTTTCCACCTGGAACGCCCGACTTTGTCGGTCATTCGGTTTTGAAAACATACATACAGGACACCTCTCGCAAGACTGGAGTAGAAAATATTACGGTATATGATACCGAGGTGAGGAATGTTCAGAAGAGTGGTGGGAAATGGATGGTGGAAACGGTCACTCTCGGTGGTGGTAGTACCGCAAGCAAATATAAGCGGAGGACGATATGGGTATGCATGCGCATCCGGAGCTGCAATTTAGGACTAAGTTTTTCAGGAATTTGATGCGGTCATAGCTGCCTCCGGTCATTATCATGCAGCTCGAGTTCCAAATATCCCTGGGTTAGGCGAGTTGAAGAAGCGATGGCCCAGTCGAGTTCAGCACTCGAAGGGATACAGAACGCCGGACGTATTCAAAGGAAAAGCACGTCACATCCTACTAAATAGCTACTTCACGCCATTCTAACTCTCTGACTAACCATCTTCAACCTTTAGAATGTCGTCCTAGTGGGTGCAAGCGTATCTTCCACGGATATCGCTCGCGAACTCGGTCCCGTAGCGAACGAAATATATCAAGTCCACCGAAATGGCGCTTTTGATCTCCCCTCAAGCCTCTTGCCGTCAAATGCTAATAGAGTTAGCGAGATTGAGTCTTTCGATCTTTCACATTCACACCCGGATGGCCCTCTGCCGGAAGCAGAATCCATTCCTACTACCATAATCCTGAAATCTGGGCAAAAGCTTTGTGACATCCACCATATTGTGTTGTGCACTGGCTATCACGTTTTCCTGCCTTTTCTACGCTACCTCCACTCTGATAATACGCCAGTTCACCTCGCAGATGACAAAGTCCTTGTGACTGACGGCACACAACGTCATAACCTTCACAAAGATATCTTCTATATCCCAGATCCAACGCTGATTTTCGTGGGTGTCCCGTATTTTACAGCTACATTTACACTATTCGAATTCCAGGCAATGGTGGTGGCGAAGGTGTTGAGTAGTAAGGTTAAATTACCTAAGGAGAGCTTTATGAGAGCGGAATACAGGAAAAGAGTGGAAGAAAAAGGCTTTGGCAAAAGATTTCACAGTCTAAAGGATAGGGAGGTAGACTACGTGGACGAGTTGTTGACCTGGGTGAATGCAGATTTGGAAAAGCAAGGCCTGGAGAAGCTGAAAGGACATACGGAAGTATGGAAGGAGCTGAAGGTGGAGCAGGTGAAGAGGATAAAGGTCATGTTCGCAGGGAAGAATGAGCCAGAAAGGCAGTTAACGTTGGTTTGTTGAGTGCATTTCCGAGATTGCGAAAGTGTACTTACCTGATTTAAGAAGCCCATTTTTCGATATCATTGCATCACTTAATCTGCAATGCTGGAGGAGAAATAGCTATGGAGCATGTTGTTTACTTTTGCGTTAAGATGTGTTCCCAAAATTGAAAATTGAATATTTTCGAGTGACTGCAACTGGACCAATCGCAACCGACCAGAAACGCAGCGATGCGCTGATCTTGAATCAACGACACTTCTTACTTTTGTCATCACGAACATCATATTGCCAGTGCATGGATCACCAGATGGTATGACGCTACCATATGTCGACAATAATTTCTTTTAACATATTGAGCTATATAAGGCTTTGCCGTAGTATTTGGTTTAGTCGGTGGCACGATAAAACGGTGTTTAGATGACTGTCGATAGTGTCGACGAGCCTTAATCACTCCTAGGGTGCGACCAGTCGCGTCACACAGCGCGACCTCGCCGTAGACACAAGTCGCCGTCTCACACTACCACTTGCCGACTCGAAGACCTCATACCACTATCCGCAGATTCGTCGTCTATGCTGCAGGAGATTCGCTGGATCGCAGGCGGACTCGTCACAAGACACGACAACTCGTCCCTCTTATCCTCTCCTACCAAGACGGGCCGACCCAGAGACCTCGAGTCGCTATCCCTACCAATCGAAGACTTCCTGAACAAGAGCCCTCATTCCAAACACTGCAAGTCGCCGCTTCAAGCCGATCGCAAGTTCTCATACCCTCTCTACTGCGTGATCCAGTCTGTGCTGCGCTTTTTCGGGGGCACACTTCTATCTTCAGCCTTAATTAGCCGCCTCGAAGCGGTCTACGCGTTAATAATCCTGTTATCCGGAATGATAAGAGGCTCTCTGGCATAAGCTGCAACTAACATAGTGACATACGGCTGCAACATCGGCTTAGGTACGAATTTAAATAGGCGCAAGTTCCGCGGATGACAATACGGTTGAAGTATGAAATCCAAGTTTGATTTACTGACCTGAGATAAACGGTTATATCGGACTACCTACCACTCCTTGATCTACTAGCTACCTCAACCATCGAGCTTTACTCTCAATAAAGATACGGTAGACGTCCAGCATACCAACAGACAAGCAGCCCCCACCTGAGTCCGAATATATCAAGATTCTCCCCTAACCAAATAATGGTAGCTTTGTGTCGGACGGACAAGTCACTCATAAGAACTCTGTCGATTGAAGCTAGCTCTAGAAGCTCTCTATATACATGAGGTCGGGGCAAAGGACTGACGACGACGCTGACGACTATTCTGGAGCTATTACTCAATCGCCACCAGGTCGATATTGCCACTCAGTCGGTAATAGGTAATAGAAACAGGGTGTGAGTCATAAGGTGGTACCTGACAGTGACCTCAACGTTCGACACTTTGCATATCTCAATCAGATGAAGACTTCAAAGTCTGTGCAAGTATTCCCTGAAGGGGTTGTTTTCGAGCTTATAATCGTAATTCGCCAGAGGAAATTGGATCAGGGGGATTTCTTACTGAACAATTCGAATTCGTTTTTGGATCTATGGTGGAGCCCTCCAAGATCAAGACAAAAAGACCCCTTAAACGTTCACTCCGTCTTAGCAAGCTTAAAGTCCCCACGGGCCCATTGCGCGCAACTCCTATGTAATCCACCAATTGGAACTCATCCAATCTATGTCTCTCTCCCTCTAGATCTGGATTACCGCCTCCTAAATTCATATCTGTAGCTGCAAGCCGCATATCAAAGCGATGCAGAATATGTGCCAGCACGAGTTTCAACTCCAAATACTCTACATTCTTCCCAATACACCGGCAAATGCCTAAGCTAAACGGACAAAATGTCCAATGAGCGAGCTCAACACTTTCTCTAGAGGTGCTTTCCGAGGGAATCCAACGTTCTGGGCGGAATTACTACGGGTCGGGGTAGCATTCGATGTTGTGGTGGATTGAGTATGCGGGAACGGCGACCACCATACCACCAGGAATGTGGTCCCGTAGACGTCAATATCGCCCGGGAGGACTTCGCGAGGAAGATGGCTGGGAGCTGGTGGTGCTAGACGCAATGTCTCCTGTATACAAGCTTGAAGATAGACACAAGAATTGAGCTTAGGCCCACTGCAGATTTCTGAGGGAGTACTAAACATTTCCCTGATTTCTTTCGTTGCTTTGCGTAGTGCACATTGATTATGCAATAGATAGAAGAAAGCTGCCGCAAGCACACCTGCAAACGGATCTGCCCCAGCATTAATGATATTAAGACTTCTGGAATTAAGCTCACTTCGGTCGGGCCGACTGCCTGTTTTGCGGTCTATGTTGTTGAGAAGGTAGTGCATCAAGTCCTTCGGAATATCTTTTTCTCCTCTTTGTGATTCCTTCTCTTTTTCAATTCTCCGGTCCAATTGGTCGATTGCGTAATTAACTGGTTGGATGCTTTCCCTGGCGGCTTTGCCACTCATAATTTCAGCAAATCCATTCTTCATCAGGAATCGCGCAAGCCAAGGAGACAGCAAACATGACGACTAGTGAGATGTTATCAGTAAGTAGACATTCTAAGTTTGTCTAGGAGAGGACACTGCTGCAGTAAGCAAACTTGCTCGTAGTTATCATAGATTTAGCCAAGGCACGATTATCTTCGTCCTCCATACACCGAAAGCGGCTTCCATATGCCAAATGGCCCTTGATATCAAACCCCAGCCATGTGGACAGGACGTTCACGTTCTTCTTCCCACTCTAAGTACCCGCAGGCTTCAACAAGTCACAGAATATATCAATATATCTCAGCATGGACTCCTCCACTGCCTTCAAGGAACTATCTGAGAATGCCGGGCTGATCCAGTGCCGTCTAACCGCATGCCTTCCTTGTCAGTCTCGCTGAAAGTGTTATATGCCTCCGCCACACATCCCGCCGTCTTGTACCTTTCCGAATTGCACACGTTTACCCGCTTGGATCCGTAAATGACATTTGGAGCCGTTTCAAGGTTAAACACAGGGGAGTTTGGTGCGATGCGGAGGATCGGGCCTTGAAAGATGGACTTCACTCGACGTTCTGCGAATGCAGTTGGGGGTGATCGCAGACCTCACCATACTTTTCGTGGCCTCTTAGAAGAGATGGCGGCTCCCGTTGTAGCATTGGAGTATGAGAGGCCAGACAGTTAGCTTGTAGCGCAGAGGTGGGATACTTAACCAATGGATGGAGCGTGAGTCGATGTATCCAGATTATGACGATCTGGATCCAATGGGTTTCAGTAGAGTTATTTTAAGCGTTAGCTTAATATCCAGGACTCAGATAGGCGGTAGTTGCAATACATGAATGGAAGATTAGCAAGTGGCGTGACTTTTCGAGCTGACGGGTACTCTGCGAAAAGCCTGAGATGATCTGCTCGAGAAATCGAGAATGGAGGTTCTGATTGAGCTGATTGAGCTGCTTGTAGAATTTAGGATGTTTGAATGTTTATGAAGGCCACTCTCGGGAGTGTGCTGCTCGCTCACGGAGATAGAAGGCAGTCTTGTATATGTCGACCGCTGCCGGGAGGAAGGACTCGCAGGGTGGGCGAAAATCGTTATCGATTAGATTGATACGATAAGTGATATCATATCATATCATTATTATATCGATCGATTTTTTTGATAAACCTCGCTAAATAAGCGAGTAATTATACCTGTAGGGAATTCTACTAATATCCTTAGCTTTCTTAATAATTTATACCCTCTTTATTTATACTTCTCCTTATATAAGATACTATAAAATAAAATAAAAATAGTAAAAAAGAGAGGAGACCCAGTGTTAGCAACTCAGTCAATCGAGGCATAAGCACGGCAAGAGGGACGCGCAAGCCTGTACGATTGGTAGTCTATAAACGAGGATCCAAAGCTAGAGAAAGGAAAGGAGAAGAGTAGCAGCGCCGCTCAAAGTTATGTACAATCCTCTGGTTACGTGACGGCAATTTGCGGCAATCTAACGGCAGTTTGCCAGTGCCGTAACATTACCCCCCCCTCCGAAAAAGCCTGCCCTTAGGCTTTATAGTCCGTACTATACCCATAGGGCGTTCCTATCTTTATGCTCTTCTGGTAACTTATTGTCTTTATTATGCTAGTATTCCATCCATTTATCTAGGTATTTTGGCGGTCTAGGTTTATTAGGGTAACGGCTATAGAACTCCTAAAGCTTATAGGGACTACCTATAAAGTTCTATGTGGGGTACTAAGTAGGGTCTAGGTTATATCCTTTCCAACTAATATAATACTTTAGCGTTCCCTTTATAAGTTTATAGGCCAGTATTTCTTTAATTTCCTATTCATCGTCGCCGTTAACTTAAATCGGTAGGGGCGGTTTATTCTTTTATCTAGGTAATAGGTTGTTTATAGCCTTTTGTAGCTTATCTAGTAAGAAGACAGGGTGGACCTTAATTAAATCCAGGAGTTTAACCTTGTACGAGTTGCCTACTTTATTAAGAATCTTATATAGTCCTACCATCTTATAGTCCAGCTTACGGCTAGGCCGTTCTATTTTCTAGTTCTTTATTATAACCTAGACCATATTACCTACGGTAAAGTTAGGCTTGCGCCTATACCTATTTACCTACTATTCCATTAATTTCTAGGCCTTTTATAGGTTTATGCGGGCTACCGTCTAGGCTTCTTCTAAGCGCTTAGCGTACTACTAGGCTTCCTTATGGGATAGTTTCTTATATATAGTCTAGGGTCCTTCTAGTCTTTTCTAGTTAAAGCTTATATGGGGTAAGTAGCCTATTTCTAGTTAAATAGGGGCAAATCTAGTAAAGTTGTGGGGTAGGGTCGCTTGGGTATAGTCTATTAGGGGTAGTAGTTTAGCCTAGTTATCCTAAAAGTAGTTAATAAAAGGCCGGAGTCTCTGGTCTAAATATTAGTTTATAATCTCCGTCTAACCGTCTATCTAGGGGTAGTATGCCGTAGAAAGCTTTAGCCTAATGCCTAAGATCCGGGTAAACTCGTTCTAAAAGGCCGATATAAACTGCGGCCCGTAATTGGATACAATAGTATTTAGTAGTCCGTAAATTCGGTAAACATAGTAGATATATAGTTAGGCCGCCTCTTTAGCATTAATATTCTTATAGTAGGGAATTAAGAACGGGCGCTTGCTAAAGCGGTTAACTAGAATTATAACTATATCGTATCTATTACGGTCTAGAGGCAGTTTATAGAAGTCTATAGAGATATACTGCTAGGGGCGTTCTAGTATTAGGAGTAGCTTTAATAATCCTAGGGTTTTATCCTATAAAATTATAAACCTACGGCAGTCGTTATAGTTCCGTATATAGCGGTCGATATCCGTAACTATTCTAGGCCAGTAGTATCGGTTACTAATAATTTTACGGGTCTTATTCTTTCTAGGGTGGGCCGTAGAGACCTAGGTATAAGCTTCGGCAATAAGCCGGGTCCGTAAGTTCTATTTCTTAGCTACTACTAGCCGTTCCTAGTGCTTAAGTAGTCCGTTTTTAAGGGACTATAGGCTGGCAATGTTCTTTGCCTTTTTACGGTACTCCTATAGAGAGGGGGCCGTTCGGTTTACCTGTAGTAGTTTATTAATAAAGTTAAATCCTAAGGGTTTAATAGGATACATCTCGGCGCCTAAGGAGTCTATACTTAGTTCTGCCTATATCTAGGGGTTAAGGTATTTCGGTCGTAGTAGTGTCTAGGTCTATAATAAGATCTTTATAGCCGTCTGGTTACCTAGGTCTTATTCACGCCTAGTAAAAGCATCCACACGGTTCGTAGCGCCTAGTCTATATATAATTAAGAAGTTAAACTAAGATAGGATATCCGCTTAGCGTGCCTGCCGGGCCGTAAGGGCCTTAGTTGTTATAAAGTATTCTAGGGCCTTATAATCCAAAACTACCTTAATAGGCTTAGGGGTCCCCTTTAGCTGTACACGCTAGTGCTAAAAGCTAAAGATAATAGCTAGCATTTCTTTATCATGGATGTAGTAGTTTAGTTTGGCATCTATTATAGTATTAGGACGCCAAGGTCCTTAGGGCATGTAGTAACGTGACAACAGTAGCGGGATGCAAAGAGTTTCTGGTTTTTGATGAAGTAGAACTGTAGAACTGAATTCTGCTATTCTCTAATACGGGGCGACTACGTTTTGTAGGCGCCTCGCCTGCGCTTCGCCTGCGCTAAGCCAGTTACGGCTAGTGCGTCTCTATGGCCTAATAATTGCCCCCCCCTTCTTAAGCGGCTGTCCTTAGCTAACGCTATTATTGCCCTTCTCTAAATAAAAAGTTTTTAACAAATTTAAGTGAATTAGATAATGTAACGATAGGACAATATAATAATAGGATAATGTAATAATAGGACCTTGTAGAGATCTATAAAGGTAGGAGTTCCCACTAAGGTAGGACACTAGATTTCCCTTCCTATTTAATTTCGATTCGTTTAGTTTGCGACTCGCCGTCTTCTTAACTTCTAATTAATTATAAATCGCAAGCGTAGCGCCGCCGGTCCGCCTGTTGGCGAGCCTTCCGTAAATATTCTTTATACTAGCTTATAGCTGTCGCTAACCCTACTAGATGCCGTCTAAGCTTCCTTATTGCTTGCAAGGTGCTCCCCCAGCCTTACTTAAACTAATTTGCCTCCGCTACGCCAAGCGCGTAGCTACTACTGGGTGGACTACTTACGGTAAGTAGGCTAACTGTAATTGCGGGTACTGCCGATAACTAAATAAGTCATACCAACTAGTAAGTCTAAGTGCGTTAGTTTAGGTTTTAATAGCTAATAGACTAGGTCCCTAAGGCCTTCTATAGCCGCCTAAATAAGCTACTTACCCTCATTAATAGGGCTAAGCGCTAGCGGGTTACTAGCGGAGATACGGCTAACCTTAACGCTCGCGTTACTGCCGTCTAAAAGTCCTTTATGAAGGATATCGAGGCCTTAGTACGCACCGGCGCTAAGCACGGTCTCCACCAGCGTCTAAAGGGCGAAGACTTTTCCCTACTCTAAGTGTAGGAATTACAGGCCATCCGTTATACTCTTAAAGGAATTCTTAATATAATACGCGCTTTAGTACGTGTCATAGCGTAGGTATTTCGCTGTTATAGCGTATACTAATAGTACTTATAGGCCAATATACCTCCCATTATAAGGGATAAGGAGGATAAGGAGGAGGGAGAGGAGGAGGAGAATAAGGGGGGAGAGGAGGAGAAAAAGGAAGGAGGGGAGGAGAGGGGGGATTTGTTAGAGCTATAGAGTATCTATATTTCTATTAGCGTACTACCATTACTTCGCCGTCGTTCTGTCGTCGCCCCGCTAATAGGGCGTAACCTTAGTTATAATTAAAAGTTTTTTATTTTTCTACCTACTTTCTTTTCTGTTTGCCCCTTAGGGTAAAGTAACTATTATATATCTCCTTTACGTCCTTATTAATATCTTTTACTAGGACCTATTTATTATATTCTTTTAGCTAGCCTTTTTACTTAACTAAGTACTGTAGGGTCTAGTTATATCCCTTCCTTTTATATACTTCTTCTACCTTATATTAGTCCTCTTAGTCCGCTTAATTATCTAGCTTAATAGGCCCTAGTAGAGGGTCTCTAGTAGTGCCCTTATATTATTTATATAGCTCTAGTAAGCTAATATAAAATACTAGGTAGATACGGTAAGACGTAGGTAGATATAGTTGGTATGCTTACTTTTTAACTAGTTTAGCTATACTAAAAGGTCTAATAAAGCGTGCTATAAGTTTCTTATTTAGCCTTTTTAGTTTAAGGTTCTTAGTCAATAGTAAGACTAGATCCCCTACTTTATATACCTATAGTTAGTAATAACGATTATAGTATTTCGCCTACGCCTTGGCGGCGTGCTCTTAGCGTTTCGCTAGCGCTTCGCGTTTAAGGGATATTCTTTTAATCCTCTTAGAGGCGGCTAGAATAGAACTACTATCGTTTGTCTAGACCTCGTATTCTAGATATAGGTAAAACCTATAGCAGGTATAAAACGGGCTTATACCTATTATACTATATTTAGCATTATTATAGGCGAATTCAGCTAGTAATAAAAGGCCTGCCTAGTTACTTTACTTTTTGTTATAAAACATATAGAGGTAATACTCTAGGGTTTAGTTCTGGCGTTCTATTTGCCCATGTCACGGCTTGAATAAATGCCTCTAAACCGAAGCTTGAACGAATGCTGTATTACGAAGATACTAAGCTAAAGAGAAGGAAAAGGGGTCGCTAGGACCAATGTAAACAAATATATAGGGTAAGCCGCCAAGGCGCTAGCTTTAGGCGGGCCAATCACAGGTCGGCAGAATATAGTAAAATTTAGCAGGTAACGTACGATAGCGCCATTACATCACCCCCCTCTTTAAAAGAAAGCCTGCCCTTAGGCTTAGTTAGAAAAAATAGGGTAGCACTAGGCTTATAAACGTAGGATTATAAAAATATAAGATAAGGAGATAAAGGAGATACGAGTCCGTCCTAACTAAGTATAAAGGGCGATTGTAGGCTAAGTAGAAGCACTAGGCTAGAAAGAGTAGCCGCTAAAAGTCTTAGCACGGATCTGACTAATTAAACAACTTTAACTGGCGGTCGAAGTTCCTAGACATCTGAAATTTTACGGTACTAGCAGAAAACAGCAGAATATGGCAGAATTTGGCAGATAGCTGTATTAGGGCTTTGGGGCGTTTTTATCCCTATATTCTTCCGGTAACTTATTATCTTTATTATGCTAGCATTCTATCTATTTGTTTAGGTACTTTAGGGGTCCAGGCGCATTAGGGTATTAGTTATAGAATTCTTTAAGCTTCTAGGGGCAGCCTATAAAGTTCTACGTAGGGTACCAGGTTGGGTTAGAATTGTAGCCCTTCCATTAAATATAGTATTTTAGCGCTCCCCGTACTATCTTATAGGCCAGTATTTTATTAACCTCCCATTTATTATTACCGTTTACTTAAACTAGTAGGGGAGGCTTGTTCTTTTATCTAGGTAATAGGTTATTTATAGCTTTCCGTAACTTATCTAGTAAGAAGATAGGGTAAACCCTAATTAAGTCTAGGAGCTTTATCTTATATAAGTTGCCTATCTTTTTAAGAACCTTATACGGTCCTGCTATCTAGTAATCCAGCTTATAGCTGGGTTGTTTAGTCCTCTAATTCCTTATTATAACCCAGACTATATCGCTAGGGGTAAAGTTAGGCTCTTAACGGTGTTTGTTTGCCTACTGTTTTATTAACCTCTAAGCTTTTTCTAGGTTCTCGCGGGCTACCGTCTAGGCCTCCTCTAATTGTTTAGTATACTATTAGGCCTTAGTATAGAATAGCTTCTCTTATATAGTTTAGGGTTTTTCTAGCCTTTTTTAGTTAAAGCTTATGCGGGGTAAGTATCCCATTTCTAGCTAAATTGGGGCAAACCCTGTAGAGTTATGGGGTAGGGTTACTTGCGTGTAGTCTATTAAGGGTAGTAGTTTAAACTAGTTATTCTAAAAATAGTTAATAAAGGGCCTAAGCCTCTAGTCCAGGTACTGATTTATAATCTCTGTTTAACTATCTATCTAGGGGTAATAAGCCGTAAAAAGCTTTAGCTTAATGCCTAAAATCTAGGTAAACTTATTTTAGAAGGCCGATATAAACTATAGCCTATAATTAGACACAATAGTATCTAATAGTCTGTAGATTTAGTAAACGTAATAGATATATAGCTAGGCTACCTCTTTAGCATTAATATTCTTATAATATAGAATTAAGAACGGGCGTTTACTAAAGCGGTTAACTATAACTATAACTATATCGTATTTATTACGGTCCCTAGGTAGTTTATAGAAGTCTATAAAGATATACTACTAAGGGCGCTCTAGTATTAGGAGTAGCTTAAGTAGTCCTAGGGTCTTATCCCGTGGGATTATAGCTCTCTAGTAGTCTTCGCAGTTCCGTATATATTAATTAATATTCGCAACTATTCTTGGCTAGTAATAGCGGCAGTTAATAATTTTACGGGTCTTATTCTTGCTAGGGTATGCCGTAGAGACTTAGTAATAAGCTTTACAGATTAGTTTAGTCCGTAGATTATTAATATTAGGGACTATAAGCCGCTCCTAGTATAGGAGTAATCCTTCCTCTGTCTTAAAATTGGGGTCTTCTTTTACGGCTTATTTGCGGAGGGCCCTTAAGGCGTTAGCCGTACGGTTTACAGTTAGGAGGCGGTTAATTAGCCTTATTAGCTTATCTAAGGACTCCTCTATTAGTGCTAGCTCGTTTTACTAGAAGTCTAGCTCCTTAAAAATCCGTAGGTCGAGCTATTCTAAATAAAGGAGGGCGCGCGTCTAATATTGGGTCTTTAGCTTATCCTAGGGTCCTACGTCTTGTTCTCTTTAGGTTAGGGTATTAGCCTTAGAGTTTTACTTACTAGAATAATATATAATTGTAAAGAAGAATTAAAAAAGTATTTCGGCCTACTAGGCTTATCGCCCTATAAGCTGCTTTATAGTTATAAAGTACTCTAGGGCTTTATAATCTATATATATCTTAATCCGGGAGTTTATACCTTTAAGCTTTGCGCGCTATTAAGAGAGTAATTAAATAATAGCTAGCATTTCTTTGTTATATACTTTATAGTTATACTTAGCTGGGTCTATTATCTTTAAGAAGAAAGCTATAAGGTACTATTCGCCGTCTAGATATAACTATAATAGGATTCCCGCTATAACCCTATTAGAGGCGTCTGTTTCTAGCATTAATTTAAGGTCTAGGTTATAGTAATAAAGGATTAGAGAAGAAATAAGCCGATCCTTTACCTCTTTAAAGGCCTCTATATAGCTATTATTAAAAATAAAAGGTATATCCTTTCTAGTTAGTCATACAAGAGGTTTTACTATAATTCTATAGTCACGGATAAACCAGCGGTAGAAATTATAAAAACTAAGGAAGGACTAGATTCCTTTTACTATATAAGGGGGCTTCTAGTTATGGATTACCTTTACCTTCTTAAGGTTAACCTTAATTCCTTCCGTAGTTACAATAAACCCAAGGTATTTTATACGTTTTACCCTAAACTCGTATTTCTTAATATCGACTTATAAGCCTATGTTCCGTAGCCTCTCTAGGACCTTCTTAACATAAACTTAATACTTAAGTTCGTCGTCTAAGTATATAAGAATGTCGTCTAGGTATGCCGTGTAGAATTCGTTAAGGTAATTAAAAAGAATATTATTTATATACCTTTAGTACATAGCTGGTCCGTTTATTAGTCTAAAAGGAAGAACTTTATATTTATAGGAACTATAGCGGGTATAGAACGTTGTTAAATCTTCGGATATAGGGTTTATCCTAATTCGGTAAAAAGCTTGGCAGATATTAAGTTTAGTAAAGATTTTTACCTAGCTTAGACGTGTAAGGGTCTTATTAATTAAAGGAATAGGATACTAGTCCTTTTAAGTAATAGCGTTTAGCTTTTAATAGTTAATATAAAAATAAAGGCCTCTATTAGGCTTTTTTACGAATAGAATAGGGGAAGCAAAAGGGGCTTAACTTGGCTTAATAAACCCTTTATCTAGGTTATTAATTAAGTACTGCTTTATTACTTTTAGCTTATCTATTAATTAATAGTAGAGGGGGCTATAGCCTAGCGAGTTATTGGCCTCTAATTAAATCTTATAATTATACGTCTGGTAGGGGAGTAACTTATCTAAGGCCGCCTTTAAAAATGCATCCTTGTAGCCTATATAAATGGTAAAAAGAAGGCGTTTAACTAGTTCCTTATTAGTTTCCTTATCTAGCCTTTCCTCTCTATTATTAATAATTTAGTTAATCTCATATAGGCTCGTTATAAAGACCTTATTGTCCTTCCGGTATATATTAAAGTGGAACGCTATAGCGCTAATTACGGTAATGTCTATGGTAGGGGGGTTAACTAATAATAGGGGCGTATATAACTTTAGGGACTTCTAGGGTACTAATGTTATTATTACTCCTTTTAGCTCCTATTGCATCTTTCAGAGGTTATCCCTTATATCCTATTAATACGTTCTTTTTTATAACGGTTAGATCTGTATAATTTAGACGTTATCTATATTATTATCTGTCCTACTTCTATACGTAGAGTCCTCTTTAAACATAGCGCTTTAGAAGAGTATTTTTATTAGTATAGAGTTCTTTCTAGCTTTATAGCGGGCGTCCTCTTAAGTAAAGGCTAGGTCACAGGCCTAGACATCCTACTGGTAGGTAGGGTTACCCCTTATAGCTAGTGTCTTACAGTTGGTTCGGATCTCCCTAATAAAGGAGGGCAACCTTAGTCTATCCTCCAGCTAGATAAACCGTCTTTTTTACACGTTTAACTAAATATTAAAATAGGACATCTATTTTCGTCTAAGGATTATATTATAGGACCCTAGGTCTAGGATGCAAAAGGGGATACCATATTAGCGTTATCCGTTAAGAGCGATATATAACTTTAAGACGTGGGTAACGGGCTAACCGGCTTAGCCGTTATAGCCCTTTACCTAAACAGGCTTCTCTAGTTAGATAGCTTCTGCATTTAAAAACTTGGCAACATTATTTATATAGGCAGTATTTATAAAGGCGAAGCCATTTACTCCAGTGTTAATAAGGGCGGTTATATTAACTCTATATCTATTTTAAGATACTATATATAGAACTATAAAATGCTTTCCACCCATTAACTAACTAAGATTAATCTCTTTAAGATCAATAGGGTACCCTAGGGGGGAGTCTTTCCCTAGGGTTCTTCTTTTCCTAACTTATCGGACGTTTCTCCTTCCTCTATCTCCTTAATATTGCCTATATCCTTTAGCTCCGGGCAAAATAAGATAAAGTAACTTTACTTTTTACAGTTAAAGCACGTGGCTAAGGCAGGGTTAATCGGAGTATTACGGCGAATACTAGTTAATGGCGTGGTACGTAGCTAGTCGGGTAAGGCTCGCCGGTGCGTAGTTATAACCGCCTTTAGTATAAGAGTAGTTATAACTTATCTTCCTGCTCTAGCTTTTATAGGTATAGCTAGCAAGTTCTAATTATTACGGAGTTGCTTCTGCTAATTAGGGTAGGCGTTAATCCGCTTTAGTTCTAAGTCTAATAATAGGCAACAAGCTGCGAGTTTTTTATAGGTTAGTAGGTTATCTAAGGTTATAGCGATCTTTTTTTATAGCTGGATTATTAGCTTATTATATAGGTCTAATCAGTAGTTCTTAAGGGGAACCTAGCCTTCTCCTGTAAGGTATAGGAATTAAGTCTAGAATTTAGCAAAGGGTTAGTTCGGTTTTATTATTAGGTAATTATAGTTATAATAGGCATCCTATACTTTATTTGGGTTAATATAAATAGCCGCTAGGTGCCGTATTATCTCGTTAATAGATATAAATTAGATAGGGAAGTCGTCCTTAAACTTAGCTTAAAGGTGCCGTTGGGCGTCCCCAGTAGTTTAACTAAAGAGGTAGAGTATTTTAGCTTCTTTAGAAAGGAAATAGTTATAGTTAACGCGGAGCTTTCCTTATACTTAAATCCTCTAATTCTTAAAGGTAGGGTCTATCCCGTCGGATAGTGGTAGGGGGTTAGGGAGCTTAACGGACTTTAATTGCTTTATTATTATATTTATACTCCCTAGTGTATTATATTTAGTAGAGTGAATAGGTCAGCTAGGGCTTTAAGAAGGGGAAGCTAGGCTATTTTATAGGGCCGCAAGGCTTTCTAGGATCTTTTATAGGGTCTCTTATATATTTCTTACTTTAAGACGATTGGCTTCCTGGCTGGCTGCGAGGGCGCGAATCTGCTCGCGTATGCCTATGACATTATTATTATCTTTAATTTCTAATCCTAATTGGATCTCAGGTTCCTCTTAGGTAGAGGCAGCTCTCTTAAATAAGCTTGCTTTAGGTGCCATCGTTAGCTTCCTAAGGTTTGTCGGTATTATATACTTTAGTTTTAATTCCAGGGGTACAGGTCCAGTCCTGTCTGGCTTATAAGGTAGGATATTATCCAGGCCTTCCCAGGCAATATAGAGTTGTTTTAGTGTCTAAGTATAGCGCGTTAATATGTTATTACAGACGAAGTTTCTTTAGGGTAGGATATTATTAAGGCCTTCCTAGGCAAGGTAGGGAGAGCTTAGTATAATATCACGGCTTAAACAAATGCCTCTAAACCGAAGCTTAAACGAATACTATATTACGAAGATACTAAGCTAAAGAGAAGGAAAAGGGGTCGCTAGGACCAATGTAAACAAATATGTAGGGTAAGCCGCCAAGGCGCTAGCTTTAGGCGGGCCAATCGCAGGTCGGCAGAATATAGCAGAATTTGGCAGGTAACGTGCGATAGCGCCGTTACAGCTCGTCCATTTGTGGGTAAAAGGCCGTACTTAGCCTACGTTTTATCTTCGTAGTAAAGTATAGCTCTAACTAGAACTTACTAGTGAAGATACTGCCGCGATTAGATATAATCCCCCTAGGGGTTCCAAAACGGCGTACTACTTCGTTAAGAAAGAGATCCGCGAGTTTAGTTGTAGTAATAGTTTTTACTATAGGCAGATATAAGGCCATCTTAGTATAGCAGTTAACTATTATATATATTGCGTTATATACCTTATCGCCTTATTTACTAGGCGGTAGGCCTATAATAAAGTCTATTATAATCTCCTACCATAGCTAGTCCGGGCAAGGCAGCGCTTAAAGCTCGCTATAAGGGCGATATTAAGGCGCATGTATATATTGGCATAAATTATAAGTAGAGATATAGTTTATAATGTCCGTATTTATACTAGGCCAGTAGTACTTACGCGAGAGTAGATTTAGAGTCTTTTTCTTACTAAAGTGCCCAGCTAGGGCATTATTGTGGTGGATTTATAGGAGTTCTATATAAACTGCTGGGTCTAGGGGTATATATAGCCTCCTATAGTAACAAAGTAGTCTAGCGGAATTAAACTACCACACTGGCTTTGAGCGGGCGCGTTAACGGTGTCTTACAGTATCTATACTATTACTGCGTTTTTATAGTATAAAGTTATCTTTAGTCTAAAGTCCTTTAATAAGCTTAACGACTGTTTCCGTACTGGACTCGCAAGTACTCTCTTAAGTACTTACTTCTCTAACCTAGGTCCTTATTACGCGCTGCTTAACAGTATACATGTAGGTTACCTAGTTAAACTATAATGCTACATAGCCTAGGCGTACCGCCGTTAAGTTGCTGGCTTATAGCTGTAGAAATAATACCTCTATAGAAGGCTTGCTTTCTTATACACCTAATAGGACTTTTATTTTAGGTTAGTAACCCTATATTTCTAAAGTCCTTTAAAGTAATAGTAGTATAGTGTCTTCTTCTAGCGGACCCCCTACGCCTAGGGGTCGCCTCGACGGCGCGTCTGCGGGGTTTATTTTTCCCGCCCTATGCTTAATAACAAAGTCATAGGCAGCTAATGCTATAGCCTATCTGGCTTGCCGTTTATTAAGGGCTTTTACTTTTATAAAACCCTTTAGATTATTATAGTCTATAAGCACTTCTAGGTGGCTTAATAGCCCCTTAATATAGTGTCTCTAATGCTTAAAAGCCTTTACGATAGCTAGTAGCTCCTAATTATAGGTCTTATAATTACGCTTTACTGGCGAAAGCTTTCTAGACTAGAAGGCTATTGGATACTAAAGGCTATCTTTAAATAGCTGTAATATAATTACTGCTAGGCCTTATATAGAGGTATTAGTCTCTAACTGGGTTAGTAAGCCCGGCGTATAGTATTATAGGAGCGGCGCTATTATAAAGGCGTCGCAGAGCCGGCGCATTGCCTACTCCGCCTCTTTAGGCTAGCTAAGAGGCCTAGCTTTACGGCCGTTCTTTACTCCCTTAAGGAGATTAGTAATAGGCTTTGCAATAATAAAGTACTTATAGATAAACCGGCAATAGAAGTTAGCAAAACTTAGGAAGACCTGGACATCCCTATAGGATTAAGGGCTCTCCTACTAGGTAATGGCTTCTACCCGGCTAGGATCTATCGCTACGCCTTTAGGACTAATAATATATCCTAGGAACTTAACCTCTTATACGCTAAACCTATACTTCTTAAGGTTTGTATATAGTTGATATTACCGCAACCTATATAGTACTTCTAGTACGTAGTACTAGTGTTCCTCTGGATTTTTAGAGAAAATTAGAATATTATTAAGGTAGACTATATAAAAGACGTCTACTAGTCCTAATAAGGCCCAATTAATATAGCCCTAAAAGGTTGCTGGTCTATTAGTTAGCCTAAAAGGTAAAACTAAATACTTAAAGTGGCCGTAACGCGTGCGGAACGCCGTCTTTTACTTATTGCCCTGACGGATACGAAGGCGGTAGTACGCATTCGTTAGGTCCAACTTAGTAAAGATTTTAGAACCTGCTAAGCGGTCTAAGGTCTTACTAATTAATAGTAGTGCGAGATAATTCTTAATCGTTACCTTGTTAAGGCCTTTATAGTTTATATAGAGCCGCAGCTTTCTATTTTTTTTAGGTATAAATAGGATAGGTGCCCCTACGGGACTAGTACTTGGTTAGATTTAGCCTTTAGCTAAGGCGTTGTCTAAGTACTCCTTTAGTACCTTTAGCTCCTTAACTAAGAGGTTATAGAGCGGTCTATATAGGACCTCTTGTCCCTCTTCTAGGTTAATAGCATGGTCGCCCTAGTGGTGTTAGGGTAGCTTTCCTGCTTCCTTATATAAGAAGACATTACTAGCTTCTTTTAACTGTGGGGAAAAGACTGGTAAGCTGCCGTTGTCTTATTTACTAGGTATTAATCTAGCAATTACTAGGGCGAAGACCCTAGATTCCCTCTAAAGAGACTTCGCGAAACCCTTAGGGGTTTATAGCAATAGGGACGAGCCGTCTAGCTTCTATTGCCACGCCTTCGCCTTATAGTTAATAAGAAGTCGGGCCTTCTTTAACCCCGGCATACCTAGGGTAATAGTAGGGGATGCGTTAGCCATTCTATAATAGATAAGGGTTACTTCCCTTATTCTGCCCTAGCTGTCCTTTATTCTTAATAGTACCTTATAGGCTTTATAGTAATATGCCTAAGTTTTATTTAACTAGGAGTAGGTAGCCAATTCTGTATCTAGTATTTTAAAGTTACACTCTATTACGAATTGCTAATTAATTATATTTACTTCGGCGCCGAGATTAAGCATTACTAAGGTCTCCTTCTAAATTTACTTAAATAGGACTTCTCCTAAGATAGTAATAGCTTCCTTATAATCTAGTAGTAGCTTACACCCTATAGGTATAAGGGGCTCCGAGGGCGCCTACCTTTTTCTAGCGTTGAGATGGCGTTTACGCTGCTTGACTACGGCTAGTACTATTATAGCTCCGGGCACTGTCGCCACTAATATTCTAGCTTGCCACAATTTTTGTAGTTCCCTTTGGGTTAGGTTAAACCCCTAGCAGTACTACTTTACCCCACCGTTACGTTACTAGCGGTGGTTTTAGAGTCTACTCTCCCTAAGTTACCTAATAGGGTAGTCTTTATATTTAAGTTCGCGGCGCGCCTATTGCTTCTAGCCTATAAGGCGCTTGCGCTCTTCTAGTTTTCCTTTAATAGGGTAGCTAGGGAAACTAGCTAATCTTAAGTTTATAAAAACTCCTAATAGTTAGTAACCGTAAGCCGTAGCTCTAGCCATAGCTTCGCGAATAGATATATTATTAGATGCTTTGCATTATAGGGAGGATTAATTTATACTTTTAAGGAGGTTAGGTAAGTAGTAAACTCGTTTATAGGTTAATTGGTTTATTATATTGCCCTTATATATATTAGGGCTATATAGAGTTCTTAATTAATAGGACTTTTAATTTAGTTAATTAGGAATTCCATTAGCTCCTTTTAGGTAAACTATATATTTAGGTAGTTATCTTTATACTACAGCTAAAGGGTTCGGTTAGTTCCCTTTATATATTATATAGTAAACGCAACTTTAGTATCCTTATCCGCGAAGCCGTCGTGCTCTAGGCGGAACGCTAGCTTTAAGCTATCGCGGAAGTCTTAGTGCTTTTATATAGTCTTACTATAATACAGAGCAATCTTCTCTATTTTAACGGCCCGTTTTAACAGAGTGCCTATTATATTAGTAGCCTTTTGCTTAAGATTTAGACGTATCTAGCTACCATCTAAGTACTTTAATGGAATAGTTTGAGGTTATAGATCTGGGTTAAGAACGGGAGTTGACGTCGCCTTGCCGCGTTAATGCCGTCTTAGCACTTCCACCTTTTTCCTAAGTAAGTATAGTTTTCCTTGCTCTAGGAGTTGTAGCTTCTTGTTTTCTAGCCGTTGTATTTTTTCCTATATATTTCCTTTATCTGTAGCTTCTAGTTCTATCTGGGACGATATAGGTTCGCCTATATTATCCTAGGGCCGATCCCCAGGCTTAGTAGTATGCACTACGCTAGTACGCCCACGTCTCGCCATTAGGTCAATAGGCTGCGATATAGTTGATAAATATAGGTCGTCTTCTTGACAGAGGGTTGCCGTTACGTAGTCGTGGCCTTAGTAGACCGCTGTGTTGTTGGGCCACTACCCCTAAAAAGGGATGAGAATTTAGTACTGTTAGGACGCTAAGGTTCTTAGGGTATATAGTAACGTAATAATAGTAGCGGGATGCAAAGAGTTTCTGGTTCTTAATAAAGTAGAACTATAGAACTAAATTCTGCTGTTCTCTAATGTGGGGTGACTACGTTTTATAGGCGCCTCGCCTGCGCTTTGCCTGCGCTAAGCCGGTTACGGCTAGTGCGTCTCTATGGCCTAACATATAGTCTTTAAATAGTATGCAATAGGGTGCTATTCTCCGTCTAGTTACTTCTAGGAAAAAACACTGGCTATCGCGCTATCTAAGGTATTAGTTTTTAGTATTAAGGGCCGTTCTGGGTTAAAATAGGCAAGTAAGGGAGCCGATACCAGCCGTTTTTTAAGCTCATTAAAGGCCTATATATATATAGCGTTAAAATAGAAGGGCTGGTCTTTCCTAGTAAGACAGTTAAGAGGCCAGGCAATCCTGCTGTAGTTCTTAATAAAGCGTTAGTAGAAGTTACAGCAACCTAAAAATAATTATACCCCCTTTATGGTCCATGGGGGTGCCTACTAGTTAATTACGGCCGTTTTCTCTAGGTTAGCCTTAATTCCATTTATACTAATAATAAAACCTAGATACTTTATACGCTTAATACTAAACTCTAACTTCTTAATATTGGCCTAGAGACCAGCCTTATAGAGCCGTTATAGGACTTTATAGACATGCTCCTTGTGTTCCAGTTTATTCTTAGAGTAAATTATAATATTATCTAGGTAGGCCGTATAGAAGTCATTAAGGTAGTTAAAGAGTACATCGTTTATATACCGCTAGTACGTAGCTAGTCCGTTAGTAAGTCTAAAAGGAAGTCCTTTATATTTATACGTTCTGTAACGGGTTTAAAATATAGTAAAATCCTTAGACCCGGGGTCTATCCTAATTTAGTAGAAGGCCTAGCGGATATCGAGCTTTGTAAAGATCTTAGCTCTACTTATTCGGGCTAGAGTCTTATTAAGTAGGGGCAGCGAATAGCGGTCCTTGCGAGTTAGGTTATTTAGCTTATAGTAGTTAATATAAAAACGGAGTCCTCTATTTAGCTTTTTGACAAAGAGAATAGGCGAGTTAAAAGGGGCTTAACTAGGCTCAATAAAGCCCTTATTTAGGTTATTAATAAGGTACTACTTTATAGCTTATAATTCGGCAATAGACTATAGGTAGAGGGGGCTAAAGCTAAGGGTGTTTTACTTGCCTTGCTTAATCTCAATCTTATAGTTATACGGTTAGTACGGCGGAAGCGTATTAGACACTGCCTTAGAGAACACATCCTTAAATTTACGGTGTTAATAGGGTAGTTTTTATTCTACTAGCTCCTTATCTATAAGCTCGCTTTCCTTTCCGCTAAGCTCGCTTTTTTTTCCTTAATTATTTAATTAATTTTATACAAGCTAGTCGTAAAGGCAACGGTGTTAGGCTAAACTAAGTTCCGGTAGAATCCTACGGCACTAATACAGTAGATATTAACGGGTAAGAGGTCCGTAGGTTTCTTTACGGACTTCCGTTAAGCCGTATTTTGCGGTATAGAGTTTATAGTCTTTCTTAGCTCACGTTCCATTTTCCGCAAGTTATCCTTCCTATCTATTAGTTTGGTATAGCGTCCGATATCCTTAGCTTTCCTTTATAGCTTTATAGGATTCTCTATAGGGGGCTTAGCTAGGTTACTACCGACTTCCTAGGTCTTTAGTGCGGGTGGCGTAATATAGGTAGTCTAGGGGCGGCGTAGTATACGGATCTATTATAGGTTAAGCTATATATCCTTCTTAAAGGCCTAGTCTCTACGTATAGCGTCGGCCTAGTAAATAGTATTAATCTAGGGCCGTATAAGGTTTTCCATTATAATGCTAATTTCTTTTATAAAGGAAGGGGTTAGGGGTAAGGTTTTAGGCTAGATAAGCCGTCTGTTCCGTATATTGAGCTATAAGCCTAAATAGGCTAGCCATTTTCTCCCTAAGATTATATTGTGACTTCCTAAGTCTATAATAAGAAAGGGGACGTTATACTACCTTCGTCCGTTAACGCGGAGGTAAATCCGCAAGATAGTCTTAATAGGTAGCCCTATCCGTCCGTTATACCCGCGAATAGGAATTGGTTTAGGCAGTTCTTTAAGGGGTATATTTAAAAGGTTAGCTAGCTTTACGGTATACTAGGTATCTATTAGGGCAAAGGCATTTACTCTAGAGTTAGCTAACACAGAGGTTAAAACTTAATATCTATTGCGGAATAAAGTATAAGGGATAGTGTAGCTTTTTCCACTAACTAGCTGACCCAGATTAATATATAACATATCAATCCCTTTTAACCCTAGAGAGGAGTCTTTCTTTAGGGTTCCTCTTTTTCTAACTCCGCGCTATCCTCCTAGATTAATAGAACCTCGCCTACTTTTATATTTATTAGGTAATCCTTAGCAAAGTAGTTCTTCTAGCCATATAAGAAGTAAGCTCCTTAATTACTAAGGGCCTGTCTATAGGGGTTGCTATATATTAGCCAGGTATACTCTAAACCCGTAGCGGGACTAGCTACGCAGCTAGCTGCTAGGTTAACGGCGGGCTGTATAACCGGTACTATAGGGTTAACCAATTGTGCCGAAGCACTACATATTATTCTTACAGTGCTTATAGTCTAGTTAGGAGGGTTTCTAGCTTTATACCTCTTAGCACGTACCTTAATTCGCTAAAGGCCTTAGTTAATAGCTAAGCACTAGTCCGCAAGTTCCTTTAGCGTCTTTACGGTAGTAAAGACTAGCAATACAGCTTGTTGCAGGTCTAGGGTAAGCTTATTAAATAGGTCTAGCAGCAGATCTTCCTAGGGAATTCGGGCCTAGCCAGCTAGGTGCAGGAAGCGGGTCTAGAAGGTTAAGAAGGTTTCGGTCGTTTTCATATTTAGACCCTTATAATTAAGGTAGGCGTTATATACCTTAAAGGGGTCCTTATAAATAGACGATAAGTAGTCAATTATCTCGTCTCCAGAGAGGAAGGGATCTACTAAGTCCTAGGCGTATCGCGGACGCAGGTACGTCTATACGTCTTCACTAGTACGGCCGAAGACGTAGACCATCTTAGCTTAAGTAGTAGGGAAGTAGTCCGCATTAACTTTAAGCTTATCCTATAGTTAAAGCTTCTAGTTATTAAATATAGGGTTAGTTCCATCTATAAGTAATAGGGGGTCCGTAACCTTCGCTGACCGCAACAATATAGATACTATACGCTAGGCTAGGGCCTTAAGGACTATAGCAAGTCTCTAGGTGTCTAATAACTTATTACTAGGTATAGGGGGGTCTTTAGCTTTAAGTAGCTCTTAAAGTCGTTTAATTTCGGCATTAGCTGCTATAAGCTCCACCTAGGGGTTTAAGTTAGTTACTGTTTTACTATCGGAGGTAGTTAAGGGTCCTACGGCTGCTTTACCGGCTGCTGTGTTTCTTGGCATAGTAGTAAGGGTATTAGGTAATTTCCGGTGTTTGTTTATTTTTAGGGGTCCTAGTCTATGCATATTCTATTCTTAGGGTTTATATTATACGTATCCTTTTAGTTCTATTCTGTCCTTATAGTCCTAGTAATATCCTTAGGGTTCTATCCTGTCCTTAAGGTTTGTAAATATATTTAAGTTCCTTCTTAGGAAGAAAGAGTAGTATAAGCTTTAGATAATGTTAGCAACTTAGTTAATTAAGGCATAAGTACGGCAAGAGGGACGCGTAAGCTTATACGATTGGTAGTTTATAAACGAGGATCTAAAGCTAGAGAAAGGAAAGGAGAAGAGTAGCAGCGCCGCTCGAAGTTATGTACAATCCTCTGGTCACGTAACGGCAATTTACGGCAATCTAACGGCAGTTTGCCAGTGCCGTAACACCCAGCAGTTAAATTTTAGTAACTTTTATCTATTTCTTATTACCCTCTAGTTCTATAACTTAATCCTTACCCTCTAGTGCTTTTGCTGCCACCGCTATAGGTTAAGAATTTTTGTTGTACGACGAATATCGAGCCCTATAATCCCGCTATTTGTAATTTCTATAGCACCTACTATAGAACCCTAGGAGACTCCGACACTTAGTAAAGGGGTAAGGGCCTACTAGATGACGTGGAGTTGCCGTATAGGCCTTATAGGGCTAGCGTTAATTAGCTCTCTACCTTATATAAGTAATATAGGTTACTTATAATTATATTTAGAGATCTACGGCTCTAAATTAGAATTATATTTATATATAAAGGCCTCCCCGTCTATACCTACTTCTCTAATACCCCCCCTACCTAAGCCTTTATATTAATTGCCGGTAAAGCTTCTATCCTCTCCTACTTATCTTAAGAGTAGTTAGTTATATAGGTATATTATATAGAGAGGAGAGTTTACTTATAGTATGATAATATTACTAAAGAATCTCTTATATAGTAGGACAGGAAGTATACTAGATAATTATATTTCCCAATTCTTAATAAAGAACGACGTTAGTGGGATTTAAACTTATAATCTATTAAGTTTAAAGTTAGTATATATTTACCTACGCCACCTACGCGCCTTTAGTGGTTACCTTTTGCCTAAAATTATTTTATTTATATATCTTATACCCCTCCCTTAGTGTTATATAATATATCTCTTATATACCTTTTTTTATACAACTACTATATTCCTTTTAAAATTATACTCTAGTGCTAGCTCTTTATACACTCCATCTTCTTAAGGTTCTGTAATTTAAGCTATATTCTCTCCTATAATACTATTAGCGACTTAGTTAATCGAGGTATAAGCACGGTAAGAGGGACGCGTAAGCCTATATAATTGGTAATCTATAAACAAAGATCTAAAGCTGGAGAAAGGAAAGGAGACAGAGGGCGGCGCCGCTTGACGTTATATACGATCCTCTAGTCACGTGACGGCAACTATCTAAAACTGTATAAAACTGTCTACGACTATCTACGACCGTTTGTAACTGTTTATAACTATCCGCTATAATCTACTAATATCCATTAGCTACAATCTACCAGTGCTATAATATTACCCCCCCTCTAAAAAAGCCTGCCCTTAGGCTTTATACGTCCGTATTATGTCTATAAGGTATTCTTATCTTTATACTTGTTGGTCACACAGGGTAACTCACTAATAACGACTACTCGAGTAGGGTTACAGTGATGTTGGTTAATAAAGCTTATTAATTGGAATAAGGGAGGGCGAGGAACTTAAGGCTTCTCGCCACGCTAGTACCGCGGCGACACGTAATAGTAACTTGCTATTACGTGACGGCAGTTTGCCGTACGTGGCGGTAACTTGCCTTATTCCCAATACTAGCAACTCTTTTTTTATAGTTACCATCTATATATAAATACTGCTTAACTATTATAACAAATATAAACCCTCCTCGCTTACTATTGCTATTGTAGTATAAGTCTCGCTATCCTAAAATTTGCCTCTTAGCACGCAGTGCTTTCTTGCTAAGGAGTTATAGGTAGATATCGTATTAGGGCCATTAGGGCCGCTAAGGCGCTAGCTATAAGTAAGCTAATAGCAATTTTCTATCCCGGGGATAGAAAATCCTAATTAGCTAGTTTAAGTTAGGGTCTATAAAATCTAACTAATTAGACAACTTTAACCGCTGGTTAAAGTTCCTAAACATCTTAAGGCCTTACGTGACTAAGATATTTCTAGGGACTCCCTTTTTACCTAACCTTTAACTTATATATATAGAGTATTTATATTAACAAACGTCTCTAGTGCCTTATTTAGGTTCGCCTTTATTATCGCATCTACTAGGTTATCTTAGCTATTAATCCATTAAATCTTAAAGAGTTTTTAATGTTTATAGGATTAATAAAGTGCTATAATGTCGATTATAAGGCGCTTCTCCTTTATAGTACTAAGTTTAACTAAATACTTATAGAGGGAGTATAAGTCGGTATATACGATTATAGAGATAATAGGAAGTTTAAGTTAATCTATAATTATCTTTAGGGTAGTTCTAATTATAATTGCTATGTTAACTCCGCTAACTATTTTATATATCTCTAACGCTAGAACGCTTTAAGTAATACGCTTACTCTTAGTTAAGCTCTAATAGATAAGGTTACCATAAATTATAAAGTTATTTTCTCTAGTAGATTTATTTATAATAATAATCTTATATCCCAACTAGGAGCTAAAATCTTTATTATTTATAAATAATTTATTAATAAATATAAAGAGCTTAGTAGTAGGAAGACTAATAGGCATATAGAGTAGTCCCTAATCGAAATAGTTTATTTACTAGGAAAGACATTTATTTAGGGCAAGAACGTTATTCTTAGTTAGTTTTTAGTATTAGGCGGCAATAAAGAGATTAAATAAAGCCTTAGGTTAATAGATAGAAGTAATATAAGCTCCGCAAGCGCGTTACTCTATATATTCTTACTTTAGGGAATTAACATTAATAACGTTAATCTTCTTACCTTAACCCTTTTAGCGTAAAGTAATAACATCCTTATTTAGGGAGAGGATGCATCTATTAAAAAGTAATAGTATTATTAAATTAAGCTTTTCCTTTAGCTTTGCCATAAGATTTGCCCTTACTAGCTTATCTTCTTTAAGGGCTAAGAATTAGTCATCTCCTAAGATAATTATATTATTAGTTTATATACTAATAATTCTAAATAGGGTTCCTATAGTTATAATAAGGAAGCATAGATTAAATATAGAAGTAATTATTAAAAGTTTCTCTTTATAGTGCTTGCTATAGGTAGCCTATTAATAGGTTTCTGCCTTTACGATTCTATATAATGGCTTAAGCATAACTATAATTATATCCTCGGGATATTAGTAGCGAATTTACTCTAGAAGGTATGCTAATATTAAGCGCTAAAGGTGCGTCTCTAATTGGGTATAGGCCTAAGTAATATCTTATAAATAAACCGCCATTCTATTTTTTATTAAAGAGGGAGCTAGCGTAATAATAACTCACTAACTAGCTTGTTAAATTATAGGAGATTATATAAGGATTACCTCCTTACTATTATCGTTATAGCCTTAGATAATAAGCCTTAATTTCTTAAATAGGGCGTTAGTAGCTTTACCCTTAATCTTGTTAACTATTCTTAACTTAAAGATGCGAACTCTATTAAACTTAGTATGGTTATACTTCTTAAATTTAAAGACTCCTCTTATAATAAGACTATTAATCTCCTACTTATTAGATGCTTAAAAAGGAGCTCTTAGAGTTATAATACAACCTTCCTTTTAGAGCTATTTTATAAGCTTAAAGTTAGCCTTCTCCTTAGTTATTATAAAGGCTATTAATAGCTTAATTCCGTTCTTAATAGCGGCAACAAATTACTCTTTAAAATTAATAAGATATTAGCGGTTTTGTAATCCCTTTAGGCAACCTCTACCGCGTCATAGTTACGGCGTATCTACTATAATTATATTAGAATTATTGTCGCCTTCTAGAGCACGTTAATCGTGGCTCTTTTTTAGGGTATTTTCTATAGCATCCTGCAAAGGCTTAGAACTATTATCTTTATAATAAGGCTTAATAACGGTTAAATAGAATTAAGTAAGTCTATAAGGCATCTAAATAGTATAAGTCTAACTATTAATTATAATAAGTTAATATAGGCCTAACTATCCTCCCTTTTTATATTATATGTATACCTTAGACTAGAGTAGCAGGTCAAGCGTAGTTAAGGTATTTAGGCTATTTCTCATTCCTAATACGTTATTAACCTAGCGTATAGCGTAAAGACGTTATACCTCCTTTATTACCTTATAAATAGCCTTAGCTCGTTATATAATGGAGGGAGATAGTAGAGAATTATTAGTTATTTAAGGGTAGGCGCCAAAGACTAGTAATATAGGTATAAGTCCATCCGGGCCAGCGGAATTATTAACGGCTTTAACAGCTATTTATAAGGTAAGTTCTTTACTAGTATTCTCTAGTTCTAAAGAGATAATCTTATATACGCGGTATAATAGCGCGTAATATTGTTCTACTTTTCTAATACTATTATATGCCTTAATAGGGACTTCCTTAACCTTAATTACTATTACCTTTATTTATTATTAAAACTTTATAGATAAGAAGTTCTTTCCTATATTATAGATAATTTAATTAGGGGGTCCTAGGTAGATATTAATCTAGTATAGTTAAAGGGTATCCTATATGTTCCTAGCTAATATATCCTTTAAAAAACATACGGCTTAGAAGAAGGTTAAGAAGTTAATAACTTAGAGTACTAGCTTGCCGCTAAGATATATAACGTTAACAATAATATAGAAGTTAAAGTTATAGTTATCTTTAAGGGTAAACTTAAATCGGCCAGGGGACTTCTAGTTTATTTAGTAGTTATAGTAGTACTTTATAAGGTGCTTAATTGCCTTAACCTTAACTTTATAGCCTACTTACTAAAGAACCCTAAGCAATTAATAAATAGATAGGTAACTAAAATAATGGTGTAGTTAACGTAACTCTAACTTAGTTAGGTGGCTTTAAGCAACACTCTTTTTTAGTTAATAAAGAAGTAACTAGGGGTAACCCTACTTACGCATAACGGGTACCTAATTATCTCCCTAAATAAGTATATTCTTAAGGTTATTAAGCTTAACGCCTAATTTATTTATATCTTTAATATAAAATAAAAATGGGGTGTTTATAGGGACAATATAGAAAGTAATATACCCTAGGGGGGTTTAGACCCTAATTATACTAAGAAAGATTATAGTACCCTTGCTAAAATAAATCGTGTGTTAGCCTACCGTTAAATAGTTAATCTAGATAGAGCTATTAAGCTACTAAAGGGCTCAAACTTAAGGTTCTCCTACTGTAGATACTCCTGCGGCTTTAGTATCTGGCATAATACTATAGAAGACGTTTGCTGAGTATCTATTATTAAAGGAGAACGCGGAACTTTCCCTTAGCTTATTAAAGATATCTAACTTTATAATAGAATGGAGCGTAGATTAGTTATTAAAAATAGTAACGGTTTATATACTATTTACCTTACCATACTTAGTAAAGTATTAGTTAGGAGAGTAGTCCTTAATTTCTATATCTATAAGGAGCTATTTAGCCTTATTAACCTTACCCTTAAGATCTTTTATGCCTTTATATTAAACTAGGAAGCTTTAAAAATAAGCCGTAGTAGCCTTATAATTTCTAATATTTCTTATACTCTAGCGAAACTTATTATATACCTTCTTTTGCTTATTAAGAGAATACCTAGTTAACTAGTAATTTAGTTTCTTACAAATATAGCACTTCTTTTAGTAATTACTTTAAAATAAACCTCTATAAAGACCTCCACCTTTACCTTATAGTTGTTAATTATACCCTTTACCGTATTACCTACTATGGCCACCATATATTTAATTAGTCTAATTATAATTATATTAGCCAGGCGGGTTAATTAAAGTAGGTTAAAGTTAGGCGTTAAATTATTATACTTCTTAAGAGCGTAGAGTAGTACTAATGGAAGATCTTAATTAAGTATATACTCCTTTATAAGTATTTATAGGATTAAAGAGAGTAAGATTATATTCTTTAACGCCTTAGTATACGCTAATAACTTAATTATATAGGCTAAAATCCTCTTAATATAATTTGGATAAACTACGCTAAATTATCTAAAGTTAATTAAAGAGCTTTTAAAGATAATTAAGCTAAGGGATACCTAGGTTTATAGCAATAATCCTTAAGAAGGTAGTCTTTCTCTATTCTAATATATACTGCTACTTATTCTCTTCTATTTTAAAGTAATATCTTAACATATATATTATGCGGTTAAAATTATATCCTTTTCCTACCAAATAATTATAATAAAAGGTACTAGCTTAGCCCTTAAGTATAACAGAATAGGCGTTATAGTATTAATTAGACTCTATTCCTACCTTCTAGCAATAGTTATAAAAAATACGTAGTTTTAAATTAAGAATATTATATAATTCCCTACTAAACTTCTTCTCTTAATCTAAGTAGAGCTTTATAAGCTCTATAAGCAATTTTAAACTACCTCTAATTTAAGATTAAGGTAGAGGAGGTAGGAGTTGTATTATAGGCTATAGTAGGGACATAGGTCTAGTCGGTAGAGTCTAAAGGTTATTAAATTATAAAGCAATAGGATCCTATACCTACTCTTATTAGGGTATAGTATCTAATATTAAGGTTATGGGTTAAATTAGATACAGAGGAGTTAAAGGTAAAGATAGGTTCGTCTTTAGAGGTATATTACTTAGGTTCTATTATAAGTTAAGCTTCCTTATAATGTGTAGTTAGTGCTTAATCTCTTATAAAGTCCATTTATGCTCTTCTTTTATGTTAATAACCTACTCCTAAATATTATCTCTAATAGTACCCCTATTTTTAGGGATAAATACTCTATTCTCCTAAAGAAAGTTACGGAAGTCCTATATAATATCCTTATTTATAGGGGCCTATATTTCCTTTATCTATTTAATAAAGTCCTCCTTTATACATTCCTATAGCGCGGTATTATTATATTTACTGTCCTTATAATATACTATACGGTATAATAAAAATCTATTTAAGTTTTGTTTATTAGCGTTTACAAGGTTAATTATAGCTTTATTCTATATCTTTAGGTTAATATCTTCCTTATACTTCTTTAGGTAGGTTAATGCTATAATAGGTATAAAATTAACGGGGTATTATACGCTAAAAGTAGGTAAGATTTTCGGTTTTATAAGATCTCGTAGGTTTACTATTAAGAGATAGGCAATTTAAGATATTATTTAACGCGTTTTAGATATCATTTAACGTGTTTCAAATATTAACTTAGGACCCTAGGTTTAGTAATACTTCTAACCTAAAGTACTTAACTAAATCTTTATAAACGCAGTTGTTCTATATAATAGACGTAACTTAGTATCTCCTAGTACTTAGTAATACTTCTATTACTAGTTTTTTATAAGTCTAAGGTAGTATAGTATCGCCGAAATCTATTCCATATAAGCGTATATAGCACCTCTATATAAGACTGTCTCTTCTATTTAAAAACCTAGCTGCTCTGTAGTTAACTATATATTTAACTACTAATTAGTATTAGTTATATAGGGTAACTTAACAATAACGACTACTTAAGTAGGGTTATAGTAATATTAGTTAATAAAGCTTATTAATTGGAATAAGGGAGGGCGAGGAACTTAAGGCTCCTCGCCACGCTAGTACCGCGGCGACACGTGATGGCAACTTGCCATTACGTGACGGCAGTTTGCTGTACGTGGCGGCAACTTGCCTTATTCCCGACAATACTCAATAGGCAGCTTATTATCTTCGCTATTTTAGCACTCTATTTACTTATTAAGGTACTTTAGGGGTCTGGGTTTATTAGGGTAACGACTATAAAAAATTTTAAGCTTATAGGGACTACTTATAAAATTCTATATAGGGTACTAAGTGGGGTATTAGCGACTTAGTTAATCGAGGCATAGGTACAGTAAAAGGGACGCGTAAGCCTATATAATTGGATTATCTATAAACGAGAATCTAAAGCTAAAGAAAGGAAAGAAGAAGAAGGGAAGCGCCGCTCGAAGCTATATACGATCCTTTAGTTACGTAACTACAACTATATAAAACTATCTGTTGGGAATAAAGGCAAATGGTCACCATATAAGGCATATTGCCGTCACGTATAGCAAGTTGCCGTTACGTACGGCAAGTTGCCATCACGTGCCGCCGCGGCACTAGCGTGGTAAGGAACCTTAAGTTCCTCACCCCTTTCTTCAAGAAGAAAAGAAAACAATTATCATACTATCTACGAACCGTAGCTACGTAATATCCCCCTTATATAACCAACACTGATTAGTGGTTAACTTCACTATTATACCACAGAACAGCTAGGTATCACTAAGAAGAGACGAGCCACTATACTAGTGCTACTCGTGCTAGAGGAAGCTGTCTTTTAAGGTTAGAACTAGTCCTAAACCTTAAATAGAACTCTTCCACAAATCTAAGGATCTAAAAGGCCAGAACTGGTCCTAAGCCTTTCTAAGATTACAGATTCTTACATCTATCACGTAGAACAACATGCTTTATAAGTCTTCGCGATTTAAGGCTAAAACTGGTCCTAAGCCCTATAATTACAAATATACATCACAAACGCGTACTAAATAACAATCCCTATACCACTAATATTCCCTTCCTCTAAAAATATAACTATGGCCACTTTAAACGACTAGAGAGACTCCTTACCACTAGGGGTAGCTATATACGCGAAACTTATCGATAAAGATTAGGACGCATTTACCTTTAATATAACAACCTATACCGTAAAACAAGTTAACGGCTTCCTTTTATACTATATTCTATTTTATCGAGATAGCTACTACGCCGATTTACAGTTATGGGAATACTTTAGGGAGGATTTTATAGGATAGACCGCCGACACCTAGGCACTTAGCAATATTAATATTATTTAGGATTTTTAAGACTCCCTCTAAAGGAATAAGGTATACGTTGCTAAGGACGGTAACCTAATTACCAGTAATATTTACGCCGTTCTTACTAGTATAGAAGAACTAGTATGGACGGAAGCTAAGATTATATATTAACTATAGAAACCCAAAACCAACCTATATTCTTTAGAAGGCAACTTTAATTCGGAACAAAACCCCTAGAACACTACTCTCCTACCTAAAGGTACTCTCCTACCTAGAGGTGCTCTTCCTTTACCTCTACTACCTCTAACTCCTTTATCCTAGCCAACTAATAAGCCTCTATTTTAAGAAGTTATAAATCTAATAAAGGTATATTTAGACGAAGAGAAAAAGTTTAGAGGAGAATTATACGATATACTTAGAGCAAAACTATAGGTTTTTTATAACTGCTATAATAAGGTTAGAATTTAACGCCACCAGTTCCATTATGCTTTCTCTATTATATTAAAGGGACGGGCGGCAACGTTCTATTATAACTATATTACAGGTAAAAACTATAGCTTTAATATAATGCTTTAGCTTACTAAAGCCCACTTTAAAACTAACAAAAACCGCTAACTCTATATATCTAAATGGCGGAAGACTATATTCTAGAGAGTTATTACTTCTAACCTAATAACGACTCGCCTAGAGTATCTTTAACTACTCTTTAATAAACTCCAGAAAATCTAATGTGGTCTTACCGAAACCTACTAAAACGAGAACAGTCTAAGGGACTAGGTTATCTTAGCATGCCGTAGCGTTCCTAAGTGTAACTTAGCGCTATATAAACCTATAGATACATTTAAAGGAGTATATACCGAACTACGCTCCGCTATAGGCACTGCAATGTAAATATAAGAACCCCAACAATTCTATACCGAAAACCCTATTTAAACCGGGATTCCAAACTAATATAATTATAACTAGACTAATCGAATATATAGCGGCCAGAGTAGGGGATACAGTAGAGGGTATAATTAACGTTAACTATAAAGCAATCGTGGAGGTCCTTATAGAGGTTCATTTTGGAACAACCGTTAGAAGAAGTGCTACGTTTATAAGAAGCCAAATTACTAGTTAAATAGACACTCTCTTAATAAGTAAAAGGAGGTATATAATAAGTTCTAACAGAGTATAAGAAACGTCGGAAATTATAAGGTCACTATAGCCTACTTCCAAAGCTTTTTAGTCCAATATAAAGGCATAGAAGACCTTAAGGATAAGGTTAATAAGGCCGAACAGCTCCTTATGGATATAGACATTAAGGACTATTCTCCTAACCAATACTTCACTAAATATAGTAAGGTAAATGGCACATAAACCGTTACTATCCTTAATAACTAATCTACGTTCCATTCTATTACAAAGTTAAATATCTTTAATAAGCCAAAGGAAAGTTCCGCGTTCTCCTTTAATAATAAATACTCGGCGAACGTCTTCTATAGTATTATACCAGATACTAGAGCCGCAGGAGTATCCACAGTAGAAGAACCTTAAGTTTAAGCTCTTTAGCAGCTTAATAGCTCTATTTAAATTAACTAATTAACGGCAGGCTAATATACAATTCGCTTTAGTAAGGGTACTATAATCTCTCTCGGCACAATTAAGGTCCAAACCCCGTTAGGATATATTACTTTCTATATTATTCCCGTAAACACCCTATTTCTATTCTATATCCAAAATATAGATAGATTAGGCATTAAGCTTAACAACCTTAAGAATATACTTGTTTAGGGAGATAATCAGGTACCTATTATACGCAAGTAGGGTTACCCTTAGTTGCTCCTTTAACAGCTAAAAAGGAGCATTACTTAGAGTTACTTAACTAAGCCAGAGCTATATTAACTACACCATCGTTTTAGCCACCTATCCGTTTACTAACTACTTAGGGTTCTTTAGCGAGCAGGTTATAAAGTCAAGGTTAAAGTAATTAAGCATCTTATAAAATACTACCATTACTACCAAATAAACTAGAGGTCCCCTAGCCGATTTAAGTTCACCCTTAAAGATAACTATAACTTTAACTTCTATATTATCGTCAACGTTATATACCTTAGCGGTAAGCCAGTACTCTAAGTTATTAACTTCTTAACCTCCTTCTAAGCTGCACAATTTTTAAAGGATATATTAGCTAGGAACGCATAGGATACCCTTTAGTTATGCTAGATTAATATCTACCTAGGACCCCCTAATTAAATCGTCTATAANNNAGAAAAGAACTTNTTATNTANNNAGTTNNNATAANAAATAAAGGNAATNGTAATTAAGGTTAAGGAAGTCCCTATTAAGGTATATAATAGTATTAGAAAAGTAGAGCAATATTATACGCCATTACGCCGCGTATATAAGATTATCTCTTTAGAACTAAAGGANNNTAGTAAAGAACTTANNTTNTAAATNGCTNTTAAAGCTATTAATAATTCCGCTAGCCCGGATGGACTCGTACCTATATTACTAGTCTTTAGCGCCTACCCTTAAATAACTAATAATTCTCTACTATCTCCCTCTATTATATAATGAGCTAAGGCTATTTATAAAGCAACGAAGGAGGTATAACGTCTATACGCTACGCGCTAGGTTAATAACGTACTAGGAATAAGAAATAGCCTAAATACCTTAATTACGCTTAATCTGCCACTCTAATCTAAAGTACGGGTATAGCGTAAAAAGGGAGGATGGTTAGGCCCATATAAACTTATTATAATTAATAGTTAAACTTATACTCTTTAGATGCTCCATAGACCTACTTAATTCCGTTTAACCGTTATTAGGCCCTACTATAAAGATAATAGTTCCGAGCCTTTGTAGGATGCCCCAGAAGATACCCTAAAAGATGCCCTAGAGGAGAACCACAATTAACGTGCCCTAGAAGGCGACTGTAATCCTAATATAATTGTAGTAGACGTGCTATAACTACGACGCGGTAGAGGTCGCCCGAAGGGATTATAAAATTGCTAACATCTTATTAATTTTAAAGAGCAATTCGTTGCTACTATAGAGAGTAGAGTTAAGTTATTAATGGCCTTTATAACAGCTAAAGAGAAGGCTAACTTTAAGCTCGTAAAACAGCTCTAAAAGAAAGGTTATATTATAACCCTAGGAGCTCCTTTCTAAGTATCCGATAAATAGGAGATCGACAGTCTTATCGCAAAAGAAGTCTTTAAATTTAAGAAATATGACCCTACTAAGTTTAATAGAGTTTACATCTTTAAGTTAAGAATGGTCAATAAGATTAAGGGCAAAGCTACTAACGCCCCATTTAAGAAATTAAGGCTTATTATCTAAGGTTATAACAATAATAGTAAAGAGATAATTCTTATATAATCTCCTATAATTCAACGAGCTAGTTAGCGAGTTATTGTTATATTAGCTCCCTCCTTAATAAAGAATAAAATAGCAGTTTATTTACGAGATATTACTTAAGCCTATACCTAATTAGAAACGCACCTTTAGCGCTTAATATTAGCATACCTTCTAGAGTAAATTCGCCACTAGTATCCTAAAGACACGATTATAGTTATGCTTAAGCTATTATATAGAATCGTAAAGGCAGGAACTTACTAGTAGGCTACCTATAGCAAGCACTATAAAGAGAAGCTTTTAATAACTACTTCTATATTTAATCCCTGCTTCCTTATTATAACTACAGGAACCCTATTTAGAATTGTTGGTATATAAACTAATAATATAATTATCTTAGAAGACGACCAATTCTTAGCTCTTAAAGAGGATAAGCTAGTAAAGGCAAATCTTATAGCAAAGCCAAAGGAAAAGCTTAACTTAATAATACTATTACTCTTTAATAGATATATCCTCTCCCTAAACGAGGATTCTATTGCTTTGCGCTAGAAGGGTTAAGGTAAGAAGATTAACATTATTAACGTTAATTCCCTAAAGTAAGGATATGTGGAGTAACACGCTCGCGGAGCTTATATTGCTTCTATCTATTAACCTAAGGCTTTATTTAATCTCTTTATTACTACCTAACACTAGGAACTAACTAAGGATAACATTCTTACCCTAAATAAATGTCTTTTCTAGTAAATAAACCATCTTAATCGGGGACTACTCTACGTACCTATTAATCTTCTTACCGCTAAGCTCTTTATATTTATTAATAGATTATTCGTAAATAATAAAGATTTTAGCTCCTAGTTAGGATATAAGATTATTATTGCAAATAAAATTACTAGAGAGAATAACTTTATAATCTATAGTAATCTTATTTATTAAAGCTTAACTAAGAGCAAGCGCGTTACCTAAAGTGTTTTAGTATTAGAGATATATGGAATAGTTAGCGGAGTTAATATAGCAATTGCAATTAGAACTACCCTAAAGATAATTATAGATTAACTTAAACTTCTTATTATCCCTATAATCGTGTACACTGATTTATTTTCCCTCTATAAGTATTTAGTTAAGCTTAGTACCACAAAGGAGAAGCGCCTTATAATTAATATTATAGCACTTTAGTAATCCTACGAGCGTTAAAAACTCTTTAAGATTTAATAGATTAATAGCTAAGATAATCTAGTAGATATAATAATAAAGGCAAACCTAAACAAGGCACTAGAGACGTTTATTAACACAAATACTCTACATATACGAGTTAAAGGTTAGGTTAAAAGGGAGTCCCTAGAAATTTCTTAGTTACGTAAAGTCTTAAGATGTCTAGGAACTTTAACCGGCGGTTAAAGTTGTCTAATTAGTTAGATTCTATAGACCCTAACTTAAACTAGCCAATTAGGATTTTCCATCCCTGGGATAAAAAATCGCTATTAGCTCGCTTACCGCTAGCGCCTTAGCGGCCCTACTAATAAGATACCTACCTATAACTTATAAGTAAGAAAGCACCATATGCTAAGAGGCAAATTTTAGGATAGCGAGACTTATATTATAATGGCAATAGTAAGTAAGGAGGATTAATTTTTATTCCGCTAGTTAAGCGGTATATATATATAGATAGCAACTATAAAAGAAGAGTTGCTAGTGTTAGGAATAAAGGCAAATGGTTACCATATAAGGTATATTGCCATTATATATAGCAAGTTGCCGTTACGTACGGCAAGTTGCTATCACGTGCCGCCGCGGCACTAGCGTGGTAAGGAACCTTAAGTTCCTCACCCCTTTCTTTAAGAAGAAAAGAAAACAATTATTATACTATCTACGAACCGTAGCTACGTAATATCCCCCTTATGTAACCAACACTGTCTAAAACTGTCTAAAATTGTCTACTATAATCTACTGTTTTCCACTAGTGCCGTAACATTACCCCCCCCTTTAAAAAAGCCTACCCTTAGGCTTTGTTACTAAAAGTCTTGGCAAAAGAATCTAACTAATTAGATAACTTTAACTACTGGTTAAGGTTCTTAAATATTTTAAGACCTTATATAACTAAGAAATTTCTAGGGTATTTTTATCCTTATGTTCTTCTAGTAGCTTATTATCTTTATTATACTAGTATTCTATCTACTTATCTAGGTACTTTAGCGGTCTAGGTTTATTAAGGTAACGGCTATAGAATTTCTAAAGCTTATAGGACTACCTATAAAGTTCTATATAGGGTACTAAGTAGGGTTTAGGTTATATCCTTTCCAACTAATATAATACTTTAACGTTCCCTTTATAAGTTTATAGGCTAGTATTTCTTTAATTTTCTATTTATTATCGCTATTAACTTAAATTAGTAGAGGAGGTTTATTTTTTTGTCTAGGTAGTAGGTTATTTATAGCTTTCCGTAGCTTATCTAGTAAGAAAATAGGGTAAACTTTAATTAAGTCTAGGAGCTTAATCTTGTACAAGTTACCCACTTTATTAAAAATCTTATATAGTCCTGCCATTTTATAGTCCAGTTTACGGCTAGGCCGTTTTATCTTTTAGTTCTTTATTATAACCTAGACTATATCGCCTATAGTAAAGTTAGGCTTACGTTTATACTTATTTACCTACTATTTTATTAATTTCTAGGCCTTTTTTAGGTTTATATAGGCTACTTTCTAGGCTTCTTTTAAGCGCTTAGCGTACTGCTAGGCTTCCTTATAAGATAGTTTTTTATATACAGTTTAGGGCCCTTCTAGTCTTTCCTAGTTAAAGCTTATATAGGGTAGGTAACCCATTTCTAGTTAAATAGGGGCAAATCCGGTAGAGTTATAGGGTAGGGTTGCTTAGGCGTAGTTTATTAAGGGTAATAGTTTAGCCTAGTTATTCTAGAAGTAGTTAATAAAAGGCCGGAGTCTCTAGTCTAAGTATTAATTTATAATCTCTATTTAACCGTTTATTTAGGGGTAATATACCGTAAAAAGCTTTAGCTTAATACCTAGGATATAGGTAAACTTATTTTAAAAGGCTGATATAAACTACGGCTTATAGTTAAATATAATAGTATCTAGTAGTCCGTAAATTCGGTAGACGTAATAAATATATAGTTAGGCCGCCTCTTTAGTATTAATATTCTTATAATAGGGAATTAAGAATAGGCGCTTACTAAAGCGGTTAACTAGGATTATAACTATATTATATCCGTTACGGTCTAGAAGTAGCTTATAAAAGTTTATAGAGATATATTACTAGGGGCAGTTAGGTATTAGAAGGGGTTTTAATAATCCTAGGGTTTTATCTTATAGAATTATAAACCTATAGTAGTTATTACAGTTCCGTATATAGCGGTTAATATTTATAATTATTCTAGGCTAGTAGTAGCGGTCGCTAATAATCCTATAAGTTTTATTTTCCCTAGGGTGGGCCGTAGAGACCTAGGTATATACTTCGGTAATAAGCCGAGTCCGTAAGTTCTATTCCTTTACTACTACTAGCCGTTTATAGTGCTTAAGCAGTCTACTTTTAAGGGACTATAGGCTAAAAACGTTTTTTGCCTTTTCGCGGTACTCCTATAGAGAAGGGGCTGTATAGTTTACCTATAGTAGTTTATTAATAAGGTCTAGTTCTATAGAGTTAATAGGGCATATCTCGGCATCTAAAGAGTCTATATTTAGTTCTGCCCATATCTAAGAGTTAAGGTGCTCTAGTTATAGTAGCGCTTAGGTCTATAATAAGATCTTTACGGCTATCTAGTTATTTATATCCTATTTACGCCTTATAAGAGCGTTTACACAATTGGTGGCGCCTAGCCTATATATAATTAAAAGGTTAAACTAAGATAGGGTGTCCGCCTAGCGCGCCTATTAGGCCGTAAGGGCCTTTATTATTATAAAATATTCTAAGGCCTTATAATTAGAAACTACCTAGATAAACTTAAGGGTGCCTTTTAGTTAGGCTCGCTAGTGCTAAAAGCTAGAGATAATAGCCAGCATTTCTTTATTATAAATTGGGTAGTTTAGCTTAGCATCTATTATAGTCTTTAAATAGTAAGTAATAGGGTGCTATTTTCTATCTATTTGCTTTTAGGAGTAAACGCTAGCTATAATGCTATCTAAGGCATTGGTTTTTAGCATTAAGGGCCGTTCTAGGTTAAAGTAGGCGAGTAAGGGAGCAGAGACTAGTCGTTTCTTAAGCTTATTAAAGGCCTGCCTATATACGGTGTTAAAGTAAAAGGGCTGGTCCTTATAGGTAAGTAGGCTTAGTAAACGGGTAATTTTACTATAGTTCTTAATAAAGCGTTAGTAGAAGTTATAGAACCCTAAGAATAACTACACCCCCTTTACGGTCCTTAGGGGTACCCATTAGTTAATTACGGCCGTCTTTTTTAGGTCTGCTTTAATCCCATTTATACTAATAATAAACCCTAGGTACTTTATACGCTTAACACTAAATTCTAACCTTTTAGTATTAGCTTAGAGGCTAGCTTCCTAAAGCCGTTATAGGACTTTATAGATATACTCTTTATATTCCAGTTTATTTTTAAAGTAGATTATAATATTATCTAGGTATACTATATAGAAGTCATTAAGATAGTTAAATAGTATATTATTTATATATTGTTGGTATATAGCCGGTCCGTTAGTTAGTCTAAAAGGCAGTACTTTATATTTATATATTCCGTAATAGGTCCGAAATATAGTAAGGTTTTCTAATTTAGGGTTTATCCTAATTTAGTAAAAAGCCTAGCGGATATTAAGCTTTATAAAGATTTTAGCTTTACTTATTTAGGCCAAAGTCTTATTAAGTAAAGGTAGTAGGTAGCGGTCTTTAAGGGTTAAATTATTAAGTTTATAGTAGTCGATATAGAAACAAAGTCCTCTATTTAGCTTTTTAGTAAAGAAAATAGGTAAGTTAAAAGGGGCTTAGCTAGGCTTAATAAAGCCCTTATCTAGGTTATTAATAAGATACTACTTTATAGCCTATAATTCGGCAGTAGATTGCTATTAGAGGGGGCTATAGTTAAGGGTAACTACCTTATCTGGCTTAATTTTAATCTTATAGTTGTACGGTTAGTAAGGCGAAAGTACATTAAACGCTGCTTTAGAGAAGGTGTTTTTAAATTTCTAGTATTAATAGGGCAGTTTCTATTCTACCAGCTCCTTATTTATAAGCTTGCCTTTCTCTTAGGCTAGGGCTTCTTTCTCTTTAATTATTTAATTAATTTTATATAAGCTAGTTATAAAGGTAATAGTATTAGGCTAAACTAGGTTTTAGTAGAATCTCATAGCGCTAATATAGTAAATATTAACTAGTGGGAGGTTCGTGGGTTTTTTTATAGATATTTATTAGGCCGTATTTTGCGGTATAAGGTTTATAGTCTTCCTTAGCTTACGTTCTATTTTCTATAAGTTATCCTTTTAGTTTATTAGTTTAGTATATTATCTAATATCTCTAGCCTTTCTTTATGGCTGCGTAGGGCCTAAGTTCTCTATTAGGGACTTAGCTAGGCCACTACCAACTTCCTAAGTCTTTAGTACGGGTATTATAATATAGGTAGTCTGGGGGCGGCGTAGTATATAGATCCGTTATAGATTAAGCTATATATCCTTCTTAAAAGCCTAGTCTATACGCGTTGTATTAGCCTAGTAAATGGTGTTTATCTACGGCCGTATAAGGTTTTCTATTATAATACTAATCTCTTTTATAAAGGAAGGCGTTAGGGGTATAGTTTTGGGCTAGATAAGCTGCCTATTTTATACATTAAGCTATAAGCCTAAATGGGCTAGCCATTTTCTCCTTAAGATTATATTATAGCTTCTAAGGTCCGTAATAAGGAAGGGGATATTATACTACCTTCGTCCGTTAACGCGGAGGTGAATTTATAAGATAGTTATAATAGGTAGGCCTATCCGTCCGTTATAACCGCAAATAGGGATTAATTTGGGCAGTTCTTTAAGGGGTATATTTAAAAAGTTAGCTAGTTTTACAACGCACTTTATATTAATTAAGGTAAAGGCATTTACTCCTAAGTTAGCTAAAGTAGAGGTTAAAACTTAATATCTATTGTGGAATAAAGTATAAGGGATAGTGTAGCTTTTTCTACTAACTAGCTGACCTAGATTAATATATAATATATTAATCCCTTTTAACCCTAAAGAGGAGTCTTTCTTTAGGGTTCCTTTTTTTATTATAGCTTTATACTATCCTCCTAAATTAACAGGACCTTATTTATCTTTACCTTTATTAGGTAGTTCCTTATAGGGTAGCCTAGTTAACTATATAAGAAGTAAGCTCCTTAATTGCCGAGGGCCTATATATAGGGGTCGCTATATATAGGCCGGGTGTACACCAGACCTATAATAGAGGTAGCTGTATAACTAGCTGCTAGGTTAATTATAGGAGTTGCTAATTATACTAGGGTACTATGGGCCGTACTTATAGTACTTATGGCCTAGTTTGCAAGGTTTCTAGTTTTTAGCTAATTAGCGCGTGCCTTAATTTAATAAAGGCCTTAGTTAATAGCTAGGTAATAGTCCATAAGTTCCTTTAACGTCTATACTGTAGTATAAGCTAGTAATACGGCCCGCTGTAGGTTCAAAGTAAGCTTATTAAAGAGGTTTAGCAGTAGGTCTTCTTAGGGGATTTAGGCCTATCTAGCTAGGTATAGAAAGTGAGTTTAAAAAGCTAAAAAGGTCTCCGTTGTTTTTATAGCTAAGGCAGGCGTTTTATACTTTAAAAGGGTCTTTATAAATAGAAGACAAGTATTTAATTATTTCTTCTTTAGAGATAAAGGGGTCTGTTAAGTCTTTAGTATATTATAGGCGTAAATACGTCTAGGCGTCTCCGCTAGTACAGCTAAAGATATAAGCTATTCTAGCTTAGGTATTAGGGAAGTAGTTTATATTAACTTTAAGCTTATTCTATAATTAAAGCTTCTAATTATTAAATATAGGGTTAGTTCCGTTTATAAGTAGTAGGGGATCCGCAACCTTTACTAACCGCTTTGGTGCTATATAGGCCTTAGTAAATCTACTAAGGCGCTAAAATAGGGCCTAAAGGACTATAGTAAGTCTTTAGTTATCTAATAATAACTTATTATTAGATATAGGGGTATCTCTAGCTTTAAGCAGCTCTCGCAGTTATTTAATTTTAATATTAGCAGCCGTAAGCTCCGCCTAGGGGGTTAAAACGTTAAATATTTCTTTATTTAAAGTATTTAAGGGTCCTACAGCTGCTTTACCTACTGCTGTATTTTATAGTATGGTGGTAGGGGTGTTAGGTAATTCTAGGTAATTTCTTTAAGGGTTCTAATATGTGCGTATCTTATAGGTTCTTTCCTTAGGGTTCTATTCTTTTCTTTTAGGTCCTATCCTTATAGTCCTAATAATGTCCTTAGGGTCCTATTCTATATTCTTGTCCTATTTATAGTCTTATAAATATATTTAAGTTCCTTCTTAGGAAGAAAGAGTAAAGTGAGCTTTAGATAATATTAGTGACTTAGTTAATTAAGGCATAGGTATAGTAAAAGGGACGCGTAAGCCTGTATAATTGGATTGTCTATAAACGAGAATCTAAAGCTAAAGAAAGGAAAGGAGAAGAAGGGGAGCGCCGCTTAAAGCTATATATAATCCTCTAGTTACGTAACTGTAACTATATAAAACTGTCTAAAATTGTCTAAAATTGTCCGCCACAATCTACCGTTTTCCAATAGTGCCGTAATATAGGGTTTAGGTTGTACCCTTTCCAACTAACACGATATTTTAATATTCCCCTTATAAGCTTATAGGCTAGTATTTCTTTAATTTCCTATTTATTATCGCTATTAACTTAAATTAGTAGGGGAGGTTTATTCTTTTATCCAAGTAATAGGTTATTTGCGGCTTTTTATAGTTTATCTAGAGAGAAAATAGGGTAAACTTTAATTAAATTTGGGAGCTTTACTTTATACGCATTACCTATCTTTTTAAGAACCTTATACGGTCCTACTATCTAATAGTCTAGCTTACGGCTAGGTTATTCCATTTTTTTTAAGTTCTTTATTATAACTTAGACTATATCTCTTACGGTAAAGTTAGGCTCTTGCCTATACTTATTTGCCTACTATTATATTAATTTTTAGGCCTTTTCTAGATTTATATAGGCTACCGTCTAAGCTTCTTTTAAGCGCTTAGCGTACTGCTAGGCTTCCTTATAAGATAGTTTTTTGTATATAGTTTAGGGTCCTTTTAGTCTTTTCTAGTCAAAGCTTATATAGGGTAAGTAGCCTATTTCTAGCTAGATAGGGGCAAATCCTATAGAGTTATAAGGTAGGGTCGCTTAGGCGTAGTTTATTAGGGGTAGTAGTTTGGCCTAGTTATCTTAGAAGTAGTTAATAAAGGGCCGAAGTCTCTGGTCTAAGTATTAATTTATAATTTCCGTCTAACTATCTATTTAAGGGTAGTATGCTATAAAAAGCTTTAGCTTAATACCTAAGATCTAGGTAAACTTATTCTAGAAAGCTAAAATAAATTACGGCCTATAATTAGATATAATAGTATTTAGTAGTCCGTAAATTTGGTAAACGTAGTAAATATATAGTTAGGCCGCCTCTATTACAGCGACTTAGTTAATCAAGGCACGAGCGCCGTAAAGAACGTATATAAGCCTATATAATTGGTAGTTTATAGACCTAGATATTAAGATAAGGAGTAGAAGGTAGAAAAGGACACGTCTATATACATATACTAAGGCTTAAGCGAGCCCCCTAACTAGATCCGTTACGGTGCCGTAACAGCCTCTTTAGTATCAATATTTTTATAATAGGAGATTAAGAACGGGCGCTTGCTAAAGCGGTTAATTAGGATTATAACTATATCGTATCCGTTACGGTCCGTAGGTAGTTTATAAAAGTCTATAGAGATATACTACTAGGGGCGTTCTAGTATTAGGAGTGGTTTTAATAATCCTAGGGTTTTATCTTATAGAATTATAGATCTACGGTAGTTGTTATAATTCTATATATAGCGATTAATATCCATAACTATTTTAGGCCAGTAGTAGCAGTCGCCAATAATCTTATAGGTTTTATTTTTTTTAGAGTAGGCCGCAGAGACCTAGGCATAAGCTTTAGTAATAAGCCGGGTTTATAAGTTCTATTCCTTAGCTACTACTAGCCATTCCTAGTGCTTAAGTAGTCCGTTTTTAAGGGACTATAGGCTGGCGACATTCTTTGCCTTTTTATAATACTCCTATAAAGAGGAGGTCGTTCGGTTAGCCTATAGTAGTTTATTAATAAGGTTAAGTTTAGAGGAGTTAATAGGATATATCTTAGCGCCTAAGGAGTCTGTACTTAGTTCTACCTATATCTAAGGGTTAAGGTATTTTAGTTATAGTAGCGTCTAGGTTTATAATAAGATCTTTATAGCTATCTGGTTATCTAGGTCTTACTTATACCTTATAAGAGCGTCCGTATAGTTTATAGCGCCTAGTTTATATATAATTAAGAAGTTAAACTAAAATAGGGTATCTGCCTAGCGTACCTACTAGGCTATAAGGGCCTTAGTTATTATAAAGTATTCTAGGGCCTTATAATCTAAAACTACCTTAATTAGCTTAGGAGTCCCCTCTAGCTATATACGCTAGTGCTAAAAGCTAGAGATAATAGCCAGCATTTCTTTATTATAGATATAGTAGTTTAGCTTAGTATCTATTATAGTCTTTAAATAGTATATAATAGGGTACTACTCTCTATTTAGTTGCTTCTAGGAAAAAATACTAGCTATTACGCTGTTTAAGGCATTAGTTTTTAGTATTAAGGGCCGTTTTAGGTCAAAATAGGTAAATAGGGGAGCCGATACTAACTATTTCTTAAGCTTAAAAGATAGCCGCTACAGTAGCAGAACACGCCTACCACCTACCCAATAAAGAAATAACCATCTCCAATTAAATCTACGGCATATTATGCCCTAGAACTAATGTATACAGCACAGCCGGAAAGCCTACGCGACCCTAGGGGGTCGCAGCAGACTTAAAGGGGAGGCGCCGCATAGGAAAACGCGACACAACAATAAACACAATAAAGGGCGATATAGCCACAATAACTAAAGGACACCGACCAGAAATGGCAGAAACTCGTGGACATCTTAAAAGACATTAAGGAAAATCTAGGGAAGGGAGAAGATAAACACCCACGCGTAGGGGTAGCGCGTATGGCTTAAGAAGCAAGCCAAATCGCCTAGGAACTTTAGATAAAGTATAATAGGAACTAGAATATAGTAGAGGATAGGCTTAGGCGCATTAAAAACGCTATAAAAGAGTGGAAACTACTAATAACGTAAGCAGCAAAACCATTATAGGCTAATATCGCAGCAGGCGCCTAATTGGCGACCCTCCTTTGCCTACCCAGTATAGCACCAGTAAGAGCCATAGTTAGGGTTTATATACCAACAGTAGTAGGAACGGACCCGGAACAGATCCTTATATTAATTAAAGTATATATACCAAAGGCAGTAGCGGTAAAGGTTCTACGTAGCGGTAACGTAGAGGTTATACTCCCTAACTAGGAGGTAAAGGACCAGACCCTTACCTAGGGAGACACCCCTAAGTACAAGATTCTCCGCCAGGATTTCCCAGTTAAAATAATTGGGGTACCTCTTACTACACAAGTAGAAAGTAGAAAAGGCGCTGTAAATATATAGATTATTTAAAGGATTACGGAGGCTACTAAAAAACTAGTCCTAGGGATCACTATAATTAGAATTGTATAGCTATATAAAAAAGAGCGTATAATATATATAGGGGAGACACCAGGGCCTTAAAGGATTAAAATACGCGGCACCCTAATAATTAACCTACTAACCTAAGAAATGTAGGCTATAGTAGCCCGCAAAGGAGTAGTTATAAATAGCCTCTGGTATAAAGCCCGACTATACCACTACGCGGTAGAAGTTCGACAATACTTTAGATGCTAATAGTAGGGGCACACCCAAAGCGGATATAGAAAGGACGTAAGGTGCGGGATATGCGCCGACGCATATAATACTAAGGACTACCGCAAGGATAAGGGAGACAGATATATAAACTGCAGAAAAGGATATAGAGTATAGCAGAAGACGGCGTATAAAACCTACTAGGTGTACTTAGAAGCTACTATAATAAGATATATTAAACTATACTGGAATACAGCTACGGTACGGGGAAACGCTTATAAGGAGAAGGAGATAAGTAGGGTAAATAACGTAAACGACGGAACCTGGTTAATCGTACAGCAAAAGAGATCTAGGTTACCTACCCTAATAGGAGCACCCTCTACCTAACTAGCAGTAAAATAGGCTATAGGATGCCTATAAGGCAGTATTAACGCCACCAAAGACCCATCCTAGTAGAGAATCCTAATTATAACGATCCTGGATGGGACGCCCTAGATATAAAGGGAAGGCACTAGTAAGTTACCAGACTAATTACTACTATAAAATTAATAATAATAGTCTAATATAACTGCGGACACTTAAACTATAGAGCTACGCGCCCTTTATTTAATAGTCTGGACCTAAAGAAATACTAGATAATTATAATATAGGAACCAGCATTTAATAAATAAACCCAAAAAACGTACTAATTAAAAGGATACTACCTCCTATATAAACCAGACCTGGCTACCTACGCGTACTTCCTAATTAGTAAATACATTAATATATAGGTGTGGAGCTACCGCTCTATTAGCCCTAATATAGCTAAACTATAAATAGCTATAGAGAGGGGCTAAATTAGTATAATTAATGTTTATAACCTAAGTGACAACAGACCCTAGATAACTACGTAGGGCCTACTCTAATAAACTATTAACTTAGTAGAAGGCGAGATAATAGTCCTAGGGGATTTTAATACACATTATACGGCATAGGGAGAACTATAGGCCATAGTAGAAATACAAGTAACTTACCTACTTAACGAACTAGCAACACAAAATATCATTTTAACTACCTTAACTGGTGAACCTATATAGAAAAGAGGAACCTAAGAGAGCATAATTAACCTTATATTTATATAAGAAGCGCTTATAAACTAACTAGGATTCTACGGACTAGAAGACATATAGGCACTAACCGCAGACTATATACCTATACGGATAGCTCTTAACGTCGCTATTCTAGCGCTATAAACTCACCAGAGATACGCCATTAAAAAACTTAATTAGGAAAAATACTCCTAGGAAATTAATAATAGACTAGTAGCAACCCCTAAAGCAACGCTAGAGGATATCTAAAGGACTATAAGTAACTGCCTAGAGGAATACTGCCTAAAGGCTAGGCCTAATAAATATGCTTAGCGCGAGTGGTCGCTAGAGGCAGCATAGCTACTTATAGGCTTAAGGAGGGCGAGGCGACAGTACAGCATAATAGGCAAGGCCTACTACTAATAGAGCCATAAGGCCCTAAAGAATAGGCTTAAGAAGATAATACGGAAGGAAAGTAGAAATAGCTGGCATTAATTTCTAGAGGAAATTACCTTAGATATTGCCAAACCATATAACTAAGGCCTCTGGCGCATATTAAAGTAGAGTAAAAGAGTAGTTAGTAAAACGCTAAAAGACCCCTACTTACCTACACTCCGTAGGACAGAACAGGATTAATATATAAATAATAATGGGGAAAAAATAAAAATACTAGTAGAGAGATTCTTCCCTAGCGTAGTCTAAGCGGACCTATAGGACACTAGCAGTTAAGAAGATCCTACACCTTTAGAGATAAGCTAGATAGTTATAATAAAGGAGATAAAGGACGCTATATAAAAGCTCCCTAATAGGAAAGTAGTAGGACTAGATAGGATCCTAAATAAGGCAATTAAAGCTGCATTAAAAGCTCTAATAATACCACTAGCTAATATTGCAACTACCTACCTATATAAAGGTAAGCTACCAAAATGCTATAAAGCAATAACTATAGTTATCCTACAAAAGGCAAATAAAAAGGACTACTCTCTACCAGGAAGCTACCGACCAATTACCCTTAAAAACACGCTAGAAAAGCTCCTAGAAAAAATAGTTATAGAGCGTATATAAGAAGCCGCAGAAGTATATAAGCTACTACTACGGACACAAATGGGCGTAAGAAAGAAGCGATTAACCCTATCAGCCATCTCCCTAATTACTTTTAGCGTCTAGGCAGCGTGGCAAGCCAGGCCAGGCTATATAGTATCTATACTAAGCCTAGACATAAGTGGAGCCTTTAACCACATATCGTATAAGAGGCTCCTATAGATCCTAAGAAAGAAGGGCCTCCTAGAATAGATAATTAAGTTTACCTAATCCTTCTTAACAGGGCGCAATACTAAAATAGTATTTAAGGGATATAAAAGTGAAATAATACTAACACGTATAGGAATCCCATAGGGATTACCCCTATCGCCAATCCTGTTCCTATTCTTTATATCTAAGCTACTAGAGATATTTAACAATAACCAGGAAATAGTAGCCCTAGGCTTTATAGATAACACAAACCTTATTATATAGGGAAACATAGCAGCAGAAAACTACACTAGGCTAAATCAGGCATATAACAGGTGCATTATATAGGTAAAACAATATAGTGCCAAATTTGCACTAGACAAATACTAGCTTATCCATTTTATAAGAAAAAGGAGGGTAAATAATAACCTAGCGTTAACGGTGAGTATCTAGGGATGTAAAGCAAAGCTAGAAGCCACACTTAAGGTCCTAGGGGTCTAGGTGGACACTAAACTAAACTAGAATGCATATATTATAAAGGCAACCACTAGGGGTACAGCAGCATTCGCAGCAGTATTACGAATTACAGCCTCGACCTAGGGACCATTATTTAGACGTACACGACTACTATACACGGTAGTAGTAAGACCAATAATGCTATACGGAGCCCAAATCTGGGGCCTTAGACTAAACGGCAAGCTAATAGTAAAAAGCTCCCTAGCGCCACTAGAAAAACTATAGAACTAATACCTACGTAGAATTATAGGAGCCTATAAGCGGACACCACATGCCGTAATAGAACGCGAAGTAGCAGTACCACTACTTAATATCTATATAGACATAACTGCTATATAAAGAGCAGCTATAGTATAAGGACACCTAGTAGAGAAAGATATATACTAAGTACTAGAACGTATACGCGAAGTAAGGCCTTACTAAAGAGGAGTAAGGTCCTACTAGAGGCGTAACGCGCCTAAGTATATAAGCTAGAAGGCCCTACGCCTATAAGCAGTAGAGAGAGAATAAGAAATATGGGAGCTACTATAATACTAAGTAGAGACCCGGCGCCACGCCAGTAGAGCACCGCTACGGCAATAGAGGATAGGAGGCTACTAACATAGGTAGAGATCGACTATATATATTGCAAGATAGGCAGATATAGAGTGGAAGTAACGCTAGAAGAAGGCGGCAAAGACATAGAGAGTAGCTACGTGGAACACCCCATAGATAATACCAACTCTCCCCCTATACGAAGGACAGACGAAGGTAGAATCTATAGTTGGCTTTCTACTATAGATAGAGGTAATAGGGCTAAACGCATGGCTAGTAAGCATCTATATCCCATAAACTATACCACACTATACGTGCGGATAGCCTATATAATTAATACGCCATATACTACTCTTTTGCAACCACTATATAGCTAAAGACCAGCTATTCGCTAGGGCGGGCACAAATAATATTACCCGAATGCTCTCTACTAGTAAAGGCCTATATGCAACGGCAAAATAGCTAATAAGCTAAGGAGTCCTCTAGTAATTCCAGATAGCATATAAGATCTAATAGGAGGACACTGGAGGATACGCCCCCTTCTAGCCCCTTAGGGACTGGACACCCCCGCCTAGTTAAAGGCGACACGTAGGCGAACTACCCAACCCTCCCACTACCCCCTAGATCTTCCAAGATACCCTAGAAGCATAGTACGAAAGGTAAATAAACTATAAAGATATACAGGCTAGGCGAAGGTGGAGCGCGTAAGACTAGCTAAAAGGATACACCTAGGTTTTCCCCTAATTAGGGGTTTTTTCCTATATAGAAGGTAGAAGCCTACATGGACCTAGAATAGGGACCGAATCGGGCGATAAATAGAATTAATAATAATAATATTTCTTAAGCTTATTAAAGGCCTGCCTATATATAGTATTAAAGTAAAAGGGCTAGTCTTTTCTAATAAGACAGTTAAGAGGCTAAGTAATCCTACTGTAGTTTTTAATAAAGCGTTAGTAGAAGTTATAAAAACCTAAAAATAATTATACCCCCTTTACAGTCCGTAGGGGTGCCTATTAGTTAATTGTGGCCGTTTTCTCTGGGTCGGTTTTAATTTCATTTATACTAATAATAAAACCTAGGTACTTTATATGCTTAATACTAAACTTTAACTTCTTAATATTAACCTAAAGGCTAGCCTCGCGGAGCTATTATAGGACTTTATAGATATGCTCCTTATATTCTAGCTTGTTTTTAGAGTAGATTATAATATTATTTAAATAGGCTGTATAGAAGTTGTTAAGGTAATTAAAGAGTATATAATTTTTATACCGCTAGTATATAGCTAGTCTATTAGTTAGTCTAAAAGGGAGTACCTTATATTTATACGTTCCGTAATAGGTCTAAAATATAATAAAATCTTTAGACCTAGGGTTTATTTTAATTTAGTAGAATACCTAGCGGATATTAAGCTTTATAAAGACCTTAGCTCTACTTATTTNGGCTAAAGTNTTATTAAGTANNGGNAGNGGATAGNNNTCCTTNNNGGTTATATTATTTAGCTTATAGTAGTTAATATAGAAGCGGAGTCCTCTATTTAGCTTTTTAATAAAGAGAATAGGTAAGGTAAAAGGGGCTTAGCTAGGCTCAATAAAGCCCTTATTTAGGTTATTAATAAGATACTACTTTATAGCCTATAATTTAATAATAGACTGCTTATAGAGGAGGCTAAAGCTAAGGGTATTTTCCTTACCCTGCTTAATCTTAATCTTATAGTTATATAGTTAGTAAGGTAAAAGTATATTAGATACTACTTTAGAGAATATATTCTTAAATTTCTAGTATTAATAGGATAGCTTTTATTCTACTAGTTCCTTATCTATAAGCTCGCTTTCTTATTTACTAAGCTTATTTCCCTTTTCTTTAATTATTTAATTAATTTCGTATAAGCTCGTCGTAAAGGTAATAGTATTAGGCTAAACTAAGTTCTAGTAAAATCCTACGGCACTAATATAGCAGACATTAACTAGTAGGAGGTCCACTAGTTTCCTTATAGCCGTTTTTTAAACCGTATTTTATGGTCTAGGGTTTATAATCTTTTTTAGTTCCTACTCTATTTTCTATAAATTATCCCTCTAATCTATTAGTTTAGTATAATATCTAATATCCCTTACTATTCTTTATAGCTATATAGGGCCTAAGCTCTCTATAGGGGACTTTTTTAGGTTACTATTAACTTTCTAGGTCTTTAATGCGGGTGGCGTAATATAGGTAGTCTGGGGGTGACGTAGTATACAGATCCGTTATAAATTAAGCTATATATCTTTCTTAAAGGCCTAATCCCTACGTATAGCGTCGGCCTAGTAAATAGTATTAATCTAAGGCTATATAAGGTTTTCTATTATAATGCTAATTTCTTTTATAAAGGAAGGGCTTAGGGGTAGAGTTTTGGGCTAAATAAGCCGTCTACTCTGTATGTTAAGCTATAAGCCTAAATAGGCTAGCTATTTTCGCCTTAAGATTATATTATAGCTACCTAGGTCCGTAATAAGGAAGGGGATATTATACTACCTTTATCTGTTAACACGGAGGTAAATCTATAAAATAGTTATAATAGGTGGCTCTATCCGCCCGTTATACCCGCAAATAGGAATTAGTTTAGGCAGTTCTTTAATAGGTATATTTAGAAAGTTAGCTAGCTTTATAGCATATTAGGTATCTATTAAGGTAAAGGTATTTACTCTAAAGTTAGCTAAAGTAGAGGTTAAAACTTAGTATTTATTACGGAATAAAGTATAAGGGATAGTACAGCTTCTTGTTACAGCACTAGCAGAAAATAGCAGAACTCGGTTAGCAGAACTTAGAAGATCTTTATACCAGCAAGTTGCCACAAATTGCCGTATATTGCGGTTACGTGACGTAAAGATCTTATATGATATCGAGCGGCGCTACTCTTCTTCTCCTTTCCTTTCCTTAGCTTTAGATTCTCGTTTATAGACAATCCAATTATATAGGCTTGCGCGACCCTTTTGCTATGCTAATATTATCTAAAGCTTATTCTACTCTCTCTTCCTAAAAAGGAACTTAAATATATCTATAAGACTATAAATAGGATAAGAACATAGAATAAGACCCTAAGGAAAAGAATAGAACCCTAAAAAAAGGACCTATAAGACATATACAGACTAGAACCCCTAAAAAAATTACCTAGAATTACCTAATACCCTTACCACTATGCCATAAAATATAGCAGTAGGTAAAGCAGCTGTAGGACCCTTAAATACCTCAGACAAAGAAATAATTAATATTTTAACCCCCTAGGCGGAGCTTACGGCAGCTAATACTAAAATTAAACAACTGCGAGAGCTGCTTAAAGCTAGAGATACCCCTATATCTAATAATAAGTCATTATTAAATAACTAAAAACTTGCTATAATCCTTTAGGCTCTATTTTAGCGCCTTAGTGGATCTATTAAGGCCTATATAGTACTAAAGCGGTTAGTAAAGGTTGTAGATCCCCTATTACTTACGGATAGAACAGACCTAATATTTAATAACTAGAAGCTTTAATTACGGGATAAGCTTAAAGTTAATGCTAACTACTTTCCTACCCCTCAAGCCAAGATAGCCTACGTCTTTAGCCGTACTGGCGGAGACGCTTAGACGTATTTACGCCCGTAATATACTACAGACTTAGTAAACCCTTTCGTCTTAGAGGAAAAAATAACTAACTACCTATCTTCTATCTATAAGGTGTTACGGACCTTATATTAGCAGTAGTATAACTACTAGGGACAGATATAAATGGGTTGGCTAAGATAGTACGGAAGGCGCTAGAACTAATCAAGCTATGGGATAAAAGGTAGCCGAGTTATATGGCTAGTTACGTTACGAGTTCAGAACGTAGGAACGTGGGAACATAGAAACGTAGTATACTTGTTACGGCACTGGCAGAACTTGGTTAGCAGAACTTGGTAGAACTTCGCGGTCATGTGACTAGAAGACCGTATAAAAAGAACCCTACTTTAACCAGCGCTGCTCTTCTTCTCCTTTCCTTTCTTTAGCTTTAGATCCTCGTTTATAGACTACCAATCATATAGGCTTGCGCGTCCCTCTTGCTATACTCGTGCTTCGATTAACTAAGTCGTTAACATTATCTAAAGCTCGCTACCCTTTCTTCCTAAAAAGGAACTTAAATATATCTATGGACCACAAACTAGAATAGAACATAGAATTAGACCTAAAGAATATTACTAGAACTAGAAGAATAGAAAAGAACAACAAGACCTATAGAATACGCACAGACTAGAACCCCTATAGAATCCTACTAGAGGTTACCCTAACAACTGTACCACAATGCCAAGAAATACAGCAGCCGGCAAAGCAGCCGCAGGACCCTTAAATACCTCCGATGGTAAAATAGTAACTAACTTAAACTCCTAAGTGGAGCTTATAGTAGCTAATGCCAAAATTAAACGACTTTAAGAGCTGCTTAAAGCTAGAGAACCCCCTACACCTAGTAAGGAATTATTAGACACCTAAAGACTTGCTACGGTCCTTAAGGCTCTAGCCTAACGTATAGTATTAGCATCGTCGCGGTCTATAAAGGTCACGGACCCCCTATTACTTACAGACGGAACTAACCCTATATTTAATAATTAGAAGCTTTAATTGTAGAATAAGCTCAAAGTTAATGCGGACCACTTCCCTACCACTTAGGCTAAAATAGCCTACGTCTTTGGCTGTACCGGCAGGGACGCACAGACGCACCTACGTCCGCGGTATGCACAGGACTTAGCAGAGCCCTTCCTCTCTAAAGAAGAGATAATTGTCTACCTGTCTTCTATTTATAAGGACCCCTTTAAAGTATAGAACGCCCAACTCAATTATAAAAGCCTAATTATAAAAACGATAGAGACCTTCTTGGCCTTTTAAACCCGCTTTCTACACCTAGCCGGCTAGGCTTAAATTCCCCAGGAAGATCTAATGCCAGACCTATTTAATAAGCTTACCCTAGACCTACAGTGAGCCATACTGCCAGTTTTTACTACTATATAGACGCTAAAGAAACTTACGGACTAGTGCTTGGCTATTAACTAAGGCCTCCGCCAAATTAAGGTATGTGCCGAACGGTATAAAGCTAGAAACCTTTTAAATCAGACCACAAGCAATACAAGAACGGCCCGTAATGCCCCGGCACGATTGGCAACCCCCGCAGCACTACCCATACAGCCCACCGCCAATTTAGCAGCTAGCCGTGCGGCTAGCCCTACTATGGGTCTAACGAATGCTCAGCCTATATATAGCAACCCCCATATATAGGCCCTTAGTAATTAAGGAGCTTACTTCTCTTACGGATAGAAAGGTTACCATATAAAGGATTGCCTGATAAATACAAAAGCGGATGAGGTTCTATTAATCTAGGAGAACAGCACAGAGTCGGAAAAAGAGGAACCCTAGAGGAAGACTCCTCTCTAGGGTTAAAAGGGATTGATATATTAGATATTAATCTAGGTTGGCTAGTTAATAGAAGAAGCTGTACTATCCCTTATACTTTATTCCGTAATAGATACCAAGTTTTAACCTCTACTTTAGCTGACTTTAGAGTAAATACCTTTACCTTAATAGATACCTAGTGTGCCGTAAAGCTAGCTAACTTTCTAAATATACCTATTAAAGAACTACCTAAACTAATTCCTATCCGCGGGTATAATGGGCGGATAGGACCACCTATTACAACTATCTTGCGGATTTACCTCCGTGTTAACGGACGAAGGTAGTATAACGCCCCCTTCCTTATTACAGACCTAGGTAGCTACAATATAATCTTAGGGCAAAAATAGCTAGCCTATTTAGGCTTATAGCTTGACGTATAGAGTAGACGGCTTACCTAGCCTAAAACCCTACCCCCGACCCCTTCCTTTATAAAAGAAATCAGCATTATAATAGAAAACCTCATATAGCCCTAGATTAATACTATTTACTAGGCCAATGCTATGCGTAGGGACTAGGCCTTTAAGAAAGATATATAGCTTAATTTATAACGGATCCGTATACTACGTTGCCCCCAGACTACCTATGTTACGCCACCCACATTAAAGACCTAGGAAGTTAGTAGTAACCTAAAAAAGCCCCCTATAGAGAGCTTAAGCCCTATACAGCCACAAAGAATAGTAAGGGATATTAGACGTTATACTAAACTAATAGATTGGAGGGATAACCTGCAGAAGATAGAATAGGAGCTAAGAAAGATTATAAACCCTAAACCGTAAAATACGGTTTAGAAAATAGCTGTAAGGAAACCAGTAGACCTCCCACCAGTTAATGTCTGCTACATTAGTGCCGTAGAATTCTACCAGAACTTGGTTTAGCCTAATACCGTCGCCTTTATAACGAGCTTATACAAAATTAATTAAATAATTAAGGAAAAGGGAAATAAGCTTAGTGGATAAAAAAGTAAGCTTATAGATAAGGAACTAGTAGAATAAAAGCTGCCCTATTAACACCAGAAATTTAAGGACGTATTCTCTAAAGTAGCGTCCAATATACTTTTACTTTACTAACCATATAACCATAAGATTAAGATTAAGCAGGGTAAAGAAAACACCCTTAGCTTTAGCCCCCTCTACAAGCAGTTTATTACCAAATTATAGGCCACAAAGTAGTATCTTATTAATAACCTAAATAAGGGCTTTATTAAGCCTAGCCAAGCCCCTTTTACCTCGCCTATTCTCTTTATTAAAAAGCTAAATAGAGGACTCCGCTTCTACATTAACTACCATAAGCTAAACAATATAACCTATAAGGATCGCTATCCGCTGCCCCTACTTAATAAGACTTTGGCCTAAATAAGTAGAGCTAAGGTCTTTATAAAGCTTAATATTCGCTAGGCCTTCTACCAAATTAGGATAGACCCTAGGTCTAAAGATTTTACTATATTTTAGACCTATTACAGAACGTATAAATATAAAGTGCTCCCTTTTAGACTAATTAACAGACTAGCTACATACTAGCAGTATATAAATAATATACTCTTTAACTACCTTAACAATTTCTATACAGCCTATTTAGATGATATTATAATCTACTTTAAGAACAAGCTAAAATATAAGGAGCACATCCATAAAGTCCTATAACGGCTCCGCGAGGCTAGCCTCCAGGTTAATATTAAGAAGTTAGAGTTTAGTATTAAGCATATAAAGTACCTAGGTTTTATTATTAGTATGGACGGAATTAAAACTAACCTAGAGAAAACGGCCATAATTAACCAGTAGGCACCCCTATGGACCATAAAGGGGGTATAATCCTTTTTAGGGTTTTATAACTTCTACTAACGCTTTATTAAGAACTACAGCAAGATCGCCCAGCCTCTTAACCGTCTTACTAGAAAAGACCAGCCTTTCTACTTTAACGCCATATATAGGTAGGCCTTTAATAAGCTTAAGAAACGGCTAGTATCGGCTCCCCTACTTACCCATTTTAACCTAGAACGGCCCTTAATACTAGAAACTAATGCCTTAGACGGCGCAATAGCTAGTATTTTTTCCCAGAAGTAACTAGACAGAGAGTAGCACCCTATTATATACTATTTAAAGACTATAATAAATGCTAAGTTAAATTACCACATCCATAATAAAGAAATGCTGGCTATTATCTCTAGCTTTTAGCACTAGCGTGTATAGCTAGAGGGGACCCCTAAGCTAATTAAGGTAGTTTTAGATTATAAGGCCCTAGAATACTTTATAATAACTAAGGCCCTTATGGCCTAGTAGGCACGCTAGGCGGATACCCTATCTTAGTTTAACTTCTTAATTATATATAGACTAGGCGCTATAAACCGTGCGGACGCTCTTATAAGGCGTAAGCAAGACCTAAATAACTAGACGGCTGTAAAGATCTTACTATAGACCTAGACGCTACTATAACTAGAATACCTTAACCCCTAAATACGGGCAGAACTAAGTACGGACTCCTTAGGCGCCAAGATATATCCTATTAACTCCTCCAAACTTGACCTTATTAATAAACTACTATAGGCTAACTAAACAACCCCCTCTCTATAGGAATACTGTAAAAAGGCAAAGAACGTTACTAGCCTATAGTCCCTTAAAAACGGACTACTTAAGCACTAGGAACAGCTAGTAGTAGCTAAGGAATAGAACTTACGGACCCAGCTTATTACCGAAGCTTATGCCTAGGTCTCTATAGCCTACCCTAGAAAAAATAAGACCTATAAGATTATTAGTGACCGCTACTACTAGCCCGGAATAATTATAGATATTAACCGTTATATACGGAACTGCGACAGCTGCCATAGATCTATAATTCTACGAGATAAGACCCCAGGACTATTAAAACCTCTCCCAATACCCGACCGCCCCTAGTAGTATATCTCTATAGACTTCTATAAGCTACTAATAGACCGCGACGGATATGATATGGTTATAATTCTAGTTAACCGCTTTAGTAAGCGCCCGTTTTTAATTCCCTGTTATAAGAATATTGATACTAAGGAGGCGGCCTAACTATATATCCACTACGTCTACCGCATTTACGGACTACCAGATACTATTATATCTAATTACGGCCTATAATTTATATCGGCCTTCTAGAACGAGTTTACCTAGATCCTAGGTATTAGGCTAAAGCTCTCTATAGCATACCACCCCTAGATAGACGGCTAGACGGAGATTATAAATTAATATTTAGATTAAAGACTCCGGCCTTTTATTAACTACTTCTAGGATAACTAGGGCGAACTACTACCCCTAATAGACTACGCCCAGGCGACCCTACCCTATAACTTTATAGGATTTGCACCTATCTAACTAGAAATGGGGTATTTACCCTAAATAAGCTTTAACTGGGATAGACTAGAAGAACCACGGACTATATATAAGAAACTGTCTTATAAGGAAGCCTAGCAGTACGCCAAGCGCTTAGAGGAAGCCTGGACAGTAGCCTATATAAATCTAGAAAAGGCCTAGAAATTAATGGAATAGTAGGTAAATAAGTATAGGCGCGAACCTAACTTTACTATAGGCGATATAGTCTGGATTATAATAAAGAACTAAAAGACGGAACGGCCTAGCCATAAGCTAGACTATTAGATGGCGGGACCATATAAGGTCCTTAAGAAAATAGGTAACTTATATAAAGTAAAGCTCCTGGATTCAATTAAGGTTCACCCCGTTTTCTCGCCGGATAAGCTATAAAAAGCTACAAACGACCTATTGCCTAGATAAAAGAACGAACCTCCCCTACCAATTTAAGTTAATGGCGACAACGAATAGGAAATTAAAGAAGTACTGGCCTGTAAACTAGTAAGGAAAACGCTAAAGTACCGCGTTAGTTAGAAAGGCTATGACCCAGATCCTACCTAGTACCCTATATGGAACTTTATTGGCAGTCCCTATAAGCTTTAAGAATTCTATAACCGCTACCCTAATAAACTAGGACCCCCAAAGTACCTAGACGAGTAGATGAAGTGCTGGTATAGTGAAGACAATAAGCTACCGGAAGAACATAAAGATAAGAACGCCCTATAAGCATAATACGGACTACAAAGCCTGAGGGCAGGCTTTTGCGGAGGGGGGGGTAATGTTACGGCACTAGCAGAACTTGGTTGGCAGAACTTGGCAGAACTTCGCGGTTACGTGACTAGAAGACCGCATAAAAAGAACCCTACTTTAACCAGCGCTGCTCTTCTTCTCCTTTCCTTTCTCTAGCTTTAGATCCTCGTTTATAGACTACCAATCGTACAGGCTTGCGCGTCCCTCTTACCGTGCTCGTGCCTCGATTGACTGAGTCGTTAACAATACTAACGTACTAATATACTAATATACTCAACCTTTACTATAGGGAGGAGTTATATATTTAAGGACGTACGGTCTCTATAGATGGTTTCCTTCTCTTTATAGTAAATCTTAGAATATAATTAGAGTTAATTTATTAGGCAACTACTCCACTAGTTATGTTTATATTATTAACTATTTAACCACTCTAAAAGGTCTAAACAGCCTGCCTTTAGAGCATAACAGGCGGGTATAAGCAAACGGCCATAGTACTGCTTGAGAAGGAAGCTAATATTCCCCCCCTACAACTATATATTAAAGCCGCTGCAATATAAAGGGCGTAAAATAAACGCAACTCTAATATTATAAAGTATATTAAGATACGCCTAAATAAACTATAGAGGGACCCTAGGGCGCCCTGCAGGAGAATAAACTAATAACCCTAAAGTAGGGAAGATATATTAGAGAGGCAGGTAAAAAAAGCAGAAGAAGAATGGTGCTGCTTTAGGGCCTAGGCCTATATAGAGGAGAAAGGGAGACGCGTAAGAGGCTAGCAAAGACAATAGTAAGAGAGAGAAAGGAGCTAAAGTAGAGTACGGAAGAATGCCGGGAAACCATCTACCGCAATGCAATACTGGTTGGACTAACGCTGGAGAGGCGTATAGGAGTTAAAGGTTTAGAGGCTAACCTAGGTAAGAGAAACCCAAGCTATAGCATGGTTAACGCCATAGGGGGTAAATACTTAAGGGCTCTGTAAAGGCCTAATAAAGGCAGAAAATATAATAGTAATACTTATAAGAACAGGAGTAATAGGACTAAAAGATTGGCTCTACTAGGTGGGTGTCCCAGTAGGTAGCCTAAGATGTAAATATAGCTGGCCAAGACAGACACTAAAACACGTAATACTGTTATGCCCCTTACACACCAACTAAGAGGTAATACTCTTAGTAGCTAGCATAGAGAACTATAATACACTGCTCTTAATATAAAAAGGTCTTAAGGCGGTTACCTAGTGGCTTATTAGCCAAAATATGCTAAATTAGTTCTGGGTTGCAAAGGAAATAGTAATAGAAGGTAAAGGGGCGAGCAGTAGGCGCCCCCTAATAACTCTACAGTGGTAGAGTAAAGTGTGTAATACTAGCGCGTTTGTAGGCTTATTACGGCAGCAGTGGTTCCCAAGGAGGTTAAAAAGTAAGGCAGTAGAGCACCACAGGCGACTTATAGGCGCTAAGTTGTTAAGTCCTAAAAGGCGGGGAAATGGATTACGGGGTTTTCTTATTTTCTTAAATAGAGTTTTCTCCCCATATGTAAATAAGGAGTAGTCCGCGTGGGCCCAATAGGGATCCGTATCGGACGTTAAGCAATGAATTATTATTATTATTATTATTATTAACTATTCTATACCTATTTACCCAGCCCATTAATAAGTTTACCGGGGCTCGATGAAATCGGCCTTTGCACCTCCACGCGGTGAAGCCCGGGAACCTAGCAGTTACTATTGATGTTCCGTTTAGATCGTGTTAATAGACTACTAGAGCAAACGCAGAGACGTATGTACGGCTGCGCAGCGCCTGCGCAGCGACGTAGTGGTGGTGGTGTAAAAAAATTTCACTGGGGGGTAAGCCCTAGCAAAAAGTTTGAACATAGCTACCACGTTTATTATATACGTTCGGTTATTCGAATTAACAAGCAATTATCCCTCCGGCGTACCCCCTCCCTCCTATAAATACTATATACACCGCATAGCAACCACATATATATGCAAATAATCCGCGCCCTAAGCGTAGTAGAGGCCCCCTATTTTAACATTACCTAGTAACCTAGGTATCTAGTTATAGGGACTGGTCCCCCCTATTAAATACTAGAGCGTCCTCCTATACCTTATAAATAGGTGTAAGGGCCTAGGTTTAGGCCCTAGGGTAAAAGCAATACCAAGTTATATACACCCCGTTGTAGAAACCTTTTAGTAAAGAAATAGGTAAGAGACCTTAGCATGCAGGCCCAGGCGGAGCGCAAGCGTTATTATTAGGAGATATTTATAGGAGACTTGGAAAAGGAGCTAGGGATAGGTATATAACTTTATATAGGCAATACACAGACGTAGTAAAAATGGTTTAAGTGGCAGATAGGGCAAGATAGGCATTTTAGACACTCCTGTGTAAGGGGGTCTCAAAGCAGTAACCTGATGGTGTTTTTCTCCTCCCGTTAATGTAATACGGATGCTATCTGGAAGTATTACCTCTTACGTTTCCCCTGGAGGTTTTTTGTTTACCTAAAATGGGTTTTCTTAATATAATATAAGCTTTTCCTATAGGAATTAGTCTGCGTGGACCCATTAGGGGGACCGGGTCGGACGGTAAATTGAATCTACTACTAATAAGTTTACCGTAGTTCCTACTATAAGGCTTTATTATATATTTACTACTAAGGTTACAGTAAAAGAAGTTAAATAATATACCACTAAAAGCAGTAGCTATGATAGCGTTAACAGCGGCGACTACTTTAGGATTAGGTAATAACACTAGTATAGTAGATACTAACTCGTAACTAGTTACTGTTGGATAGCTATAGGAAATAGTTAATTAATTAATAGATAATAATAGGATACTTAAAGAAAGTATTAACGGGATTAGAGCGGCTAAGGTTAAGTTACCCTTAATTAAGCGATTCTTAGAAGAGAAGTTAAAGCTTAAAGGATTCCTTATATAAATGCACTTTAAGGTTATATAGGAAGGAGTTAAACTAGGAACGCCTATAAATTAAGTCGCTTACGTAGGATTATTCTTAACGGGAAGGGCACTTAAGTAGTTTAAGCCTTACCTTATAGAGGTATAAGAGCACGGTATAACGACTACTAATTAGGAGGTATAATATATATTTATAAGTTGGAATAGGTTCGCAGAATAATTAACGTAAATATTTAGAGACCTAGAGGTAACTATAACGGTAGAAAAAAAGCTTCAAAACCTAGTATAAAGAACTTTAGTAATTAAGTACACGACGTAGTTTTAAATGTTAGTAATATAGGTTAAATGGAATAATAAAGTGCTTATAGCACAGTATAAGTAAGGACTTAAGGCAAAAGTCTAAGATATAATTATCCTAATAGAAGATACGGATACTCTTAGGGAGTTAATTAATTAAGTAATTAAGATTAATAATAGGATCTACTAAAGAGAGTAAACTAAGAAGGGTTAGAATAGAGTTCTATAGTTATATAAGGCGTAGGGCACGCAATAATAAAGTTAAAGTTAAAAATTATAGTATGGCGTAGAGCTAATGGACCTAAGTAGTATTAAAGAAAATAAGAAATAGAATAAATGACTATAAAAACCTAGAGGATAAGGATTAAGTAATTAAAGGTCTAAGAAGCAAAGGCTAAATTAGGGATTTTAGTAGCAGAAGACGTTTAGGCGGACTCTATAGTAAGAAAAATAGTTTAAAGAAGGAGCTTATATAAATTGCGGAAAATAGGGTTACTATATTAAAGACTATAGAAGTAGTTAGAGTTACTATATAGTAAAAGGAATAAGACTAGTAGATAACACACACGTATAGAGGGATAATAGTATACTATAAGGAATAAAAGAGTGTTTAATTAATAGTTTTATATTTTGTTATAATAACGTATACCAAATTTATAAAGACGCTAAGTATAGCGTAAGCTATTGGCTATAGGAGCTAAAATTATTAGAGTTTAGAGGAACTAACGAACCAGTTTATAGATTGGACATTAAGGATGATAAATTTAATATAGGCAAAACATTCTGTAATAACGAGGCAATAAAGGCAGCTTACTAGGAGTATATAGACCTCGGAGATGTTAACCTAAGGATTAATTGGATTATAGGTTAAGTTAATATTAAGGATACTTAACGCCGTAAGATGCGATAATAAACTAAGTTAGTATAGTACTAAGTAGGAGCAATATATAAAGAGACTAAGCAAAGCTTAAGTTATATACTAAAAAGATACCATAAATATAGCAAGAAACTATAGAGTCTAGAAAGTAAAAAGCTAGTAGATTATATAGCATAGGACTATAAGATAAAGTTAGAACTAGGAATAAGTCTAAGGTTCTTTCTAACCTATAAGCTTACTAAAGAAGAGTCTAGAGCACTTAAAGAGTTTATCTAAGAGAACTTATAAAAGAGATATATTAGACCATTACAGTTATTAGTAGGTTATCTAGTACTATTTATACTAAAGAAAAACGAAAAACTTAGGCTATACATTAACTATAGATAGTTAAATAGCATCACTTAAAAGGATAGGTATCCTTTACCCTTAATTAGCGAAATTTAGAACCAGATAGGTAATGCGCAAATTTTTATAAAGATAGATTAAAGATGGGCGTACTATTAGATTAGAATTAAGGAAGGCAATAAATAGAAAGTAGCCTTTAGGTTAAGAGAAGGACTATATAAGCTATTAGTAATGCAATTTAGATTAATAAATACACCTATAATATTCTAAAAGAGAATTAATAGTATATTAGGAGAACACCTTAATAAGTTTATTATGGCATACCTTAACGATATTATTATCTACTTAATAACTAAGGAAGAGTACGAGGAATACGTTAAATAGGTTTTAAAGAGACTATAAGAAGAGTAGATGCTAGTAGCAATTAAGAAATACGAGTTCTTTATAAAGAAGACCGATTTTATTAGATTTATTATTAAATTAGGTTATATTAGTATAGACCTAAAGAAAATTAAAGCTATAGTAAGTTAGCAAGAACTAGAGAATATAATATAGTTAAGGTTATTTTTAGGGTTTTGCAACTACTATAGAAGGTTTATAGCATAATAGTTAAAGAATATTAAACCATTTACCAGGCTTATAAAGAAAGAAAAAACTATAGGCATAGAGAGACAAATAAAAGAAGTTATTTAAGAAACTTAAGGAGTTGTTTACCTAGGAGCCAATCCTTAAGATCTACTAACTAGGACTAGACACGGTTGTAGAAATGGATATATTAAACTACGCGCTAGAAGTATACTTGCTATAAAAGCATAAGGATATATAGCACCCAGTATTATACTATAGTAGAAAGATAACACTACTAAAGTTAAACTATAACGTCTATAACAAAGAGTTGTTAGGTATAGTTGCAGCACTTAAGGAATAAAGAGCATTCTTATAAGGCGTAGAAAAATTATTTATAGTTAAGACGGATTATAAGAACCTAACGGGGTTCCTAATAATAAAAGAACTTAATCGCAGATAAGTTAGATGGGTAGAAATACTTACAGAATACTATTTTAAGATTTAGTATATTAAAGGAACTAAAAATATAAGGGCAGATGTACTTAGTAGAAAAGCTAAATTATAGAATAACAAAAAGCTATTAGAAGTAATGCTACGTAGAGATAAGGATAGATGGATTAGATATAATTACCCTAAACTAGTAGCAACTTAAGAGGATAATAAACTAAAAAGAGTCTATAAGATACTAGAAAGCTTTTAGGTATAAATAATTCTAAAAGTATAGCTAAAAGATTTATAGATAGATATATACAAAAATTAAAAAGTGAAGTATATCCTAAAGAGTATAGTAGAGTATTTTATAAAAGACTTCTATAAGGGAATAACTTAAGGACACAACGGAGTAATAAGCTTAGTGTTAAGACTTTAGGAGGAATATATTATTAATAAAATCTAAAATATTGCAAGAAAAGTAATAAAAGAGTGTCTAAATTACTAAAGGAATAAACTAATAAGGTATAAGCTATATAGAGGGCTATAACCTATTAAAATACTAAAGAGACTGTCGGTATAACTCTCTTTATCAACGTGCACGAATATCACTTGTAGTGGTACGTATGCGGTGTTGAAGTTGGTAGTTGATTGTTGTCTAGAAGAAAGGGGTTGCTCCAAGGTCAGACAGTTAGTCTCGCTTCGTAGTCCCGTGACTACGTCACGTGATTAATGTTCCGACAGAGACCATAGGAGGTTATATTATGGGACTTTATTGTTAAGTTACTAAAGTGAAAAAACCCTATTACTAGATAAGAGTATAATATAATCCTAGTAATAGTAAATAAGTTAACTAAATAGGGCTACTTTATAGTATGTACAGAAGAAATCTTAGCGGAAGATATTGCTAGAATCTATATTAAAGAAGTATTTATAAGATATAGAGCACTAAGTAAGATTATATTAGATAGAGATCTAAGATTTATAGTAGTATTTTAGAAGGTATTCTTAGCAGAGTAGGGAGTTAGAGTAGTAACTTCTACCGCATATTATCTACAGACAGATGGTTAAATAGAAAGATTAAATTAAACGCTAGAATAGTATCTAAGACATTATATTAACTATGCATAGAATAATTAGGTATTGCTATTACTAGTTATATAGTTTATATATAACGCGACACCACAAGAAGGAATAGGCATATTACTATTTAAGGTAAATTATAGATACAAGCTAAGAATATCATTATTACTAAAATAAGTAAAGAAAATAAGTAGTATAGCTAAGGAAAGAATAAAGATATTAATAAATCTTTATATAGATGTATAATTACAGCACCTGTTATACCAAACGCGTGCTTACGCGTTCGGTATACCAGGTACGCGTTTACGCGTTTAGTGCACCAACCACTCGCTTACGCGTCTGGTGCACTTATAAAGCACTAACTAATTAGGGGGGAGGTGTATTAGTATATAGACTACGTAGTCTGCTTTATATAATTGACAGTTACTATCTAAATAAGTATATAATACTATATGTATTTCGTGCCCGTAGATACAACTCACTTATACTATTAAGTTAGTATAAACACTAATCAGTAAGCGCGCATAGATTAGCAATTACTTAATACCTCCCCCTAAGCGATATATACAACAGCGACCACCTATTTAAACTCCTAGTACGACCTACTAAAAGGTTGGAAGTCGGGGATTACGGACTTATCTCTAACTCTATATACTTATTTAAGTCTTAGTACGGTTTACTAGAAGTTATAAATATAAATATAGACCTATACGGAACCCCTATTCTTAACCCCCTTAAACCTTAAACCTTTTTAGACCTTTTACGGAAACCCCCTACCCTCCTACAAACCATTATAGACCTATTAATTGATTTTACGGACCGTTATAAGACCTCCCCCACCTTTTATAAGCTGCTACCACCTACTACGCACTATACTATACTATAGTATAGCAGACATCAGCAAGTAAGTCAGCGAAGGTTAAAAAAAGTAAAGATAAGGAGTTAACATTACGTCTATAAACAACGTTAACAACTATATTAGTTTTAAAATCCTTAAATATAAATACTTTAAGCTTATAAATAATAACCTGTAGGAGTAATACTAGGAAGACTTTACGGACTTTACAGAAGCTATTCTTAAGGCCTATAACCCTATTACTATCCGTAAACTATAAACCCTTTTACGTAACTAAGGTATATAGGTTAAAAGGAATAAATAAGTCACTATTATATAGTCCTTATATAACATAATATATAAGAAGGACCAAACGGAATGGACTAAAGAGAAAATCCTAGACTAGTTCCAAGAAACTAAGGAACTCTTTACTTCTTTTAAACTTAATATAATTGCTAGCCTTATACCTAACCTACTTAACCAAATTCGTCCTATAAACCTAAGCGGCTTTAGACTTAACCTTATTAGCTAAAATATACCCTACTCTTAAGTTACGGATTATAATACCCCTATAAACCAAAATACGGACTAAATTACCCCCGCTATTTAAGTTACAGATCTATAAGCCATATATCCGCAAGCTATAAATCCGCAAGTTATAGATCTATAACCCACCTAAGTAAAGACCTATAGTAAGGAGCTAGCTAACCTAGCTAAGCTCTATACCAACAAATCTAAGTATAGCGGTGAAAATAATAATTTTAACTTTAAACTAACTATCTTTATAGACCTCTGCTAGAAGGCTAATATTTCTAAATAAGAGTTTAGCTAAGCCTACTCTACTATACTACGCGGCCTAGTACTTAACTACTATTATACTAACCTTAAGAGCAACCCCCTTAGTATCCCCTTTAATAAGCTATATAAAGCTACCCGTAACTACTTTAAAGAACTAAAATATAAGCGTAATATCCTTACCTAATAGAATGCAACCAAGCTACGGACCGTAATTAATAAGAATACCAAAAAATCGACTATAGAGTGTCTATAAATCCTTATTAAAGACCTCTAGCACCTATAGCACGGCCTTAACGCCAAGCTTTAAATAGACGACTTCCTATATAATAAACTTATTACAGCTTGCTAGGAAGTAGAGCCCTATAAATACGCCTATTATAAGCCTATAAACACCTTAGCTAGCCTTATTAATAACCTACGCTCCTTTATTATAACGTACAAAGTCTTAAACCCACTAAGCAGTACTTAAGCCTTCGCTACGGATATTTAATATCCGTAGACAGACTTAGACGTCCACTTTATAGACCGCCGTTACCGCTAGCAGCACCTATACTAACTAAGTCCTACCCATAACCCCCATAGCAACTCCCATATAAAAGCATACCCCTATAGACAAATAAGCTAAAAATGCTTCGTATATAGCAAGGAAGGATATTAGTCTATAAGGCATACCTAAAAAGAACGTAATAGGTCTAAGAAGAGATTTAATAAACGGATTAGCCAGTTTATCTTAGAATACAAAGAAAAGGAAGAAAAGGAGCCCCCTAATAAGTTAATAGAAGCCCTTATAATTAACTTTAACTTAAATAACTAGAAATAAGAGACCCCAGAAACATTCCTAACTACTTTTAGACCTTTTACAGACAGCCAAGCCTTTAATATTACAACTATATTAGCCGACCGTTCCTTTATACACTTAGTTACGCCCAAAAACCATTCTATAAGCACCCCTATTATAAACGTTATAGATTATAAGCAGGACCCATTTGCATATATTACTACAGAACACTATACCCCCAAGGAATTCTACGGTATTATAATCAACATAGGCGCCTCTAAGAAGTCTACTATAGGCTACGGACAATACCTCGTATATAGGACCACCGCAAATAACAATACGGATATTAATATTACGCAAACTAGGGCCATAAACGTCTAATTCGGCATTAGCTTAACTGCATTAATTAAATTAGTTACAGTTAAGACCCCAATTAGCCTAGTTAACTTCTATATAGTAAAAGCAAACACCCCTTTCTTACTTTACCTTACGGACATAAATAGGTTATAGGTTTACTATAATAATATTACGGACACCTTAATCGGCCCTACAACTGCCCCAGGAAGTAAGTATATTACCCTACTAATTATACAACAATTTAGACACCCGTTCCTTATATAGGGAGAGACTTTATAAACCTATATTTAGGAATCTTTTAACTATAACCCATACTACCTTACTAGTACGGAGATCCACCGTCTATACCGCCATTTCGGCCACCTATTAGCTAAAAGGCTATATAGAGTCCTTAAACACTCTAGACACAACAACGTTAATAAAAAGGCAGTTAATTACCTAACTAAATACTACTCCTTTTGCTAGAAATACGGACGTTCCCTAGGCTAATTTAAGTTTACCCTTTATAAGGACCTTAACTTTAACCACTTAGTATACGTAGACATTATGTATATTAACGGTAGCCTAGTATTATATATAATTAATAAGGCAACCCACTACTAAGCCGCCTGTTAGTTGTAAAATATATTTATAAAGCATACTTAGGATATTTTACGGACCTACTAGATTAACACGTATATTAGACCTCCTAAGTATATTACCCACAACGCTAGTAAGAACTTTATTAGTAAGGAATTCTAGTAGTATACTATGGCCATAGCTATATTAACAAAAGCTATTCCAGTTAAGGCGTATTAATCCATTAGGCTTATTAAGTAAGCTTACCCAGCTCTATAAAGAGCTTATTAGATTATTATAGATAAGTATAAGGATATCTAAAAGGAACTAGCTTTATAGATGGCCGTAAAAGCTATTAATAATACCGCTGGCCCTAACGGACTAGTATGGTGGGGTAAAATGGGCCACTGCTTAGTGCCTTGGCATTTTCCTGTATATATCGAGCCTTCGGCTTCTCTCCTTCTCTCTACCACGACCGACCGGGAATACATTCTTTCCTTTCTTCTTACTGACTGCTTTCCTACTGATTGATTACGACTAACTGACCGACTGACCGACCGACCGACCGACCGACCGACCGACCGACCGACCGACCGACAGACAGACAGCACTGTGACTTTCCTATCTGAGAGTGGTCGTACCCTCCCACATATTTTATGGCATTCCACGTAGGGACAACGGCAAGCTCTTTGGATTAAAAGTCTGGCACTCTACATATAACTATATACGCGCAGGAACATACCAGCTGTAGAAGAATAACCAGCTGCAGAAGAACCGCCAGCTAGATAGATAAGACGAAAACAGAGAACCAGGCAGTATCGGACAGTAAGGGGAACCAGGTAGTCCCTAAACAGAAAGATAGCGGAAAAGACGGACATTAGACTTAACGCACAGGCTAAAGAGTGGCAAAAAGGAGTGGCAAAGGTCTTGGAAAGTTACGTGTAAGGACGTCCAGCAAACAGGCGAGCCAATTAGACGACTTTGACCGGTTGGAATTACCCGATATTTCTACTACCCGCGCACGAGCATGGCCAGAGCTTTATTAAAGATGCAGAGACGACAAGTAGCTAAGGGCCAACAAGATCTAAGGTATTTGGCGGCGAAGGAAGTTAGCGCTACCCTTTAGGAACAGAAGAGAGAATACTAAGAAAGGCCGCAAGCATATGAGATTGGATCTGTCCTTAAAAGCTTCCTATTCTGGCTCAGCTTTATCTTCTTTTAAGTTATTTGGATTGTATTAGTGGTGGCTATAGAGGCGTTCCATAAAGACGTAGATATAAGTAGAAGCCCGAGGCTTAGTAGTACCCTACCGCGCGGAGCAACGGCAGGCTAAAACAGACGGACGTATTGAGACCCGGCAGTAGTAGAAGATGGTAATTCTGTGCTCTCCTAGGAAGACCGACCTCTAGGCGTTAAGAAGCATTTAGAAGGAACCGAAGCCTATACTTCTTTTACTAAGTATAAACTAATACTAGGATAGTTATCTAGGACACCCTTACCCCAAGCAGCAATGCAAGTAGATCAGCCGTAGCATTTACCTGTTTAGGCAGCAAGGGAAGTACGCTACGTGTTTGTTCTAACGGTAGCAATGCCAGATCCTTTTGGGTAAGGGGTTCCACGGTTTAACGGAAAGAATATCTCTAGGTTTATTAAGGACTATAAGGGCATATATTGAAGGTACTACGTAGGTAAAGACCGCAGGCTCGCGTGTTTCCCTGACTATTGCGAGGACGCGTACGCGGAAGTCATTCAGATGATGCCGGAATTTAAATAGGACGACTGGAGCCGACTGGTGACTAAACTCTGAGCCGAATATTGAGCTGAGGACTACTACCGACGCATGGAGATAAGAGATTTTGTGGAAGCATTTATTAGGAAGTCAGCGGAGCAGCTAGGCGAATTACGTCACTATATACAGGACTTCACTACTATCTCAGCCAAAGCAGTAGCCGTAGGAAACCTTACTAAGCAAGAGAAGGGGCAATGGTTTGTACGAGGACTCCCGATTGAATACCGCAGGCACGCAATAGAAAAGACAGGGGCCGTAGCAGACGAGCCTAGAACCCTTATTTTTGAAAGACTGAAGGAGGCCGTAGAGTCAAGGATAGTGGCTGTAGAGGGCGCCAAGCGAATAGATGTCCTTCCGGAAGAAGACGCCCTGAATATCCAGCTTATACAGGAGCTACGGCAGCAAAGGGATGGGCTCGACCCCAGGAGAGAAGGAAGGCTTCTAGACTTAGGTGTATATAGAGGAGCCCTAATGCAGCAGCAGTCACCCGCTATAGATCAGGCTGCAGTTTAAGGCCTAGCATAAGGATACAAGCCAGCACCAGGACACAAAGACTGGCAGAACAGCGCCCGAGCTCCCTTTGCTCCGCAAGACTTTCGATATCCGCACAATTTTCAATATCCGTAAGACTGTCGACCTCCGCAGGGCTCTCAATATCCACAAGATTCTACTGCCTTTAGACAGCCACAGTAGAACGTACGAGGTCAGCAAGGTACGCGAGGACAAGGCCGGCAGACCTGTTTTAGGTGCGGAGGAAGTCACCGTTTCACTAAGTATGAATGTTAAGGTTTAAAGGATCTTATTTAGCAAGGACTTGTACACCTGTCTAATTAAGGAAGACTAGTAGCTAGGATACGCGAACGGCCTGGACCTGAACTACCGTGGCTCGGCAATAAAGGACAACTAAAAGGTATTAAGAACTGGCTCTGTATGTACTAAGGAGTAGACCTAGACAGACCGAAGAAAGAATAGACGCAGTAGCGGGCCTTTCATGATAGAGCAGCGCTAAAGATCAGTGATGAGAAAAGTATGAACTTAGGGGACTACTATTAGAATTACCTGACCCTTAAAGATAGCCGTGTAACTAGGACAGCTATAAAGCCGTAGAAGAACAATATACGACCAGGAGATTACGTCTAGATTAGGTTACGGCCTACGGATAAGGTAGCTAAAGCTAGGGAAGACTATTATTAAGTGGTACCTATAGATGGATTGTCTAACCCTTGGCCGCGACCTTAGAGATGACTGTGTAACTAGGCTCCGTAGTAAGCTCCGCAATAGGCTCTGCTAAGGGGTAGGATGTTTAACTAGGGGACAGTTAAGTTCTAAGGTGGGGGAGGGGACGTAGGTGATGGCCGTAAAAAGATTTCTATTTTTCTGCTTAATTACTGTATTTCCTAAAGCTCCCTTATTTACTTTCTTAATCGCAACGTGTTAGGACGCGTTAGTCACGACGACCTACTGCTGTAAGGATGTTAGCTTAGCTTACCGCCTGTTACTAAGCCAATAGCAATTTTCTATCCCGGGGATGGAAAATCCTAATTGGTCTATTCAGCAGTAGAACCGGCAGAACTCTACACCGCCCCTAGAATTCGATGATGCGCCAGCTGTACGACGAGAACGGCACCAAGAGCCTCAATTGATTGCACGGATACAGAGCCGATTATATGAGCCAGATGCAGAGCTATACGCAGAGCCTTGATCGAACGACTGTACGGAAGCCTTGGTCTCGAATAACCGCACAGAAGCTATGGTCAGTCAAAGGATCGAATCAAGCAAGAGCCTCAATATCAGCACGTCGCCGTCACTGAATCGAATCAGTCGAATGTCGTCAAATTAGAGCCTTCGACCGGGCCGACTTTATTCCTTATTTGAACGACAGCTAATTGCAGCTCTGCCCTGCTACCTGAATTTAGTACTGCACTGGCTGCACGATAAGAACGGATACCGCGATAAGGAAGGGACTTATACAAAGGCAGCAGCATAATATCAGTGATAAAGTACCGCGTGCTTAAGCCATTTTTATGCGACTAAAGACAGGATAAAGCCGTATCTGGTTAAGCTAGTAAAGGACCTTGTCGAGGATTATAAGGGAAACAGGAATTGGATGTATAGGAGCCAGCACTTCTTAGAGATTGTCTTGATGAAAGGACTGTATTATGGACGTAAGGGTAAGGGATATGCGATGGAGGTAGTTATAGTAGCTGAGAAGCTGCCACCGGATGACAAAGAGACTGGAAGCAGAAGATAGTCCCTAGAAGGTTCTTAAGCTAGAAGAAGATTAAGGATACGCGAGCGTACTGCTAGTAGCGGGAATAAAGAAGCAGCCGTAAAAAGCCTAAGGATGCACTGAAGAAGCTAAGAGTAAGGATGGTTTAGGAAAGGAAGAAAGCAGCTGTTAGGGACGTCCTATAAAAGCGCTAGGCCTGTTGTAGTGGTTCAGAGGAAGCTACCGTTAGTGCTCGTAAAGGAGGAAGTCTTAAGACAGGTCTCTAGATTGGACGTCTAGTGGATGCCGAGAGCCTTGATTATATAATGCGAAGCCTTAATCAACTGCATGGATATAGAAGCTTTAATAGAACGACTATACAGCTAGAGTCCCGATCGATTGTCTGCAGATATAGGGCCTACAGATGCAGAGCCCAGGTCGTACGTATAGTAGAAGACGCCTTAAGTCAAGCTAAAGCCTTAGTTAAATCCTGAGTAGTTGAACGCTGCCTCTATAGTCAAGTTGTTAAATTAGAGCCTTCGGTCGGGCCGACCTAATACCTTATTTAAACGTCAGTTGATTGTACGTTGTCATAGTTAAATTGAATCAGTTACCGTCGCCATTAGACGTCTTTGATTGGCAGTTAAAGATGCATCACCGCAGGCACACGGGCACGCAGGCACTAGACCTAATTAGGAAACTAGTATACGGCCGGAAGAACGTCGGAAATATGGTTAATTAACGTTTTGGAGCCTCTGCGAGAGCCTCTTCCCTTGGCTGTCCCCCCCTTATTGATTAATTGCCGCCCGTCTCGACGCTTACGGATTGGTTAACTAGAATGATCTTTCCTGTAGATATAGATACGGAGCTTTATATGGAGTCTCACACGGAGTTATATAGGGAGTCTGTGGATATGGAGCATACAGGTGCAGAGCCTTGATTGGATAATAGTACGGCAGCTTAACTGGACGCCGATATATGCGAAGCCTTGATTGACGACAGATGCGGAGCCTTAATCGATGATAGATGCGGAGCCTTAACCGACGTACGTCTACACGGAAGCTTTGATCAACTGTCTACGGATGCAAAGCCCCAGTCGTACATGTAGTAGAAGACACCTTAAGTCAAGCCGGGGCCTTATTAAATCTTGATCAGCTGAACGCCGTCTCCGCATTTAAATCAGGACAAGCAGAGCCTTTAACTGGGCCGACTTTCTACCTTAATTAAATGACCGAATGATTAGTTGCAGCACGTTGTCGCCGACTAATTAGATAGTCTTTGGCTAGTAGTTAACGTAGGTATATAGGCACGCACGTAGACATGGACGCAGAATATGGAATGTAGAGCTACTAATGCACGGCCAGATGCACAGCCAGATGTACAGCTAGATGTAGGGCCTGATGTAAAGCCACGGATAGAGCCTAACTAAGAAGTCGTGTATAATGTAGACTAAGGCAGACCGAGGCAGAGCTAGATGCAGAGTCTTAATATTAAAAGGCTAACCGAACAATTAAACCAAGCCGGAGTCTCTGCTATCTTGATTGACCGTCCTGCCACCGCCGCTGCTGCCGCTATCCCGTCTAGCTATTTCGTCCTTGCTGTCTTAACTGACTGCTGTCTCTACCGTCCTAGATCTATACCGCTGCTAGGTCTATTTACTGCTGGATCTGCTAGGTCCGTTATGCCGTTCTATACTGCTATTCTAACTAATCTATTCTACTGCTGCCGACCAGCTGTTCTACCGCTGCCACTACTGCTATTGCTATTCTGACTGTTCCGTTCTATTATTCTGATTGTTCTATTGCTACTAACTAACTGCTACTAACTAACTGCTACTAACTGACTGCTACCGACTGTCTGCCGCTACCGAGATTTCTGCTACTAAAAGTTCTGCTGCTAGATGTCCTATTGTTTACTAACTGTTACCGAATTCTTCTACCGAGTATTCTACCGCGCTGACTGTCTGCCGTATTACTATTGCTACTACCGTTACTGTTGCTGCTGTTACTGCTATTACTGCTATTACTGCTGTTGCTACTGTTACTGCTACCGTTATTGTTTCTAGTTTACTGCTGTCCTAGTTACTAGGTTGGATCTTAGCTATGGGTAATAGAGGGGCACTATAGAACAGTTCTATAGGAGAGCTAAGGATAGGGTTATCTGAGTTCTTTTAGGGGTGTACTTTCCTTTTTTCTATTCTGCTTTTGCTTTACTTTTGTTTAGCTATTCTTCTATAGTATAGAACGTTAGGGGACAACGTTCTTAGTGGGGGAGGTATATGGTGGGGTAAAATGGGCCACTGCTTAGCGCCTTGGCATTTTCCTGTATATATCGAGCCTTCGGCTTCTCTCCTTCTCTTTACCACGACTGACCGGGAATACATTCTTTCCTTTCTTCTTACTGACTGCTTTCCTACTAATTGATTACGACTGACTGACCGACCGACTGACCGACTGACCGACCGACCGACCGACCGACCGACAGACAGACAGCACTGTGACTTTCCTATCTGAGAGTGGTCGTACCCTCCTACACTAGTACCTACCCTTTTAGTTTACGGAGCCTATCTAAGGATAAGTAACCTAGGCCCCCCTATTCTATCTATTACGGAATAAGCAGCTATAATATAGAAGGCAATAACTAAAATAGTCAAATTATGGGCTAAATAAACTATTAATAATGCCCTATACTACCGCAACGGACCTAATACAACCTTAGTATACAACCTCCGCCTAACTCTAAAGTCCTTATATAGCGTAAAAGCGGTAGTTAAAATAGACCTTACCGTCTACTAGCTATAGAAAATAAGACATACTATATATAGCTTCCTAGCGGGCTAACTAGCTTTAAAAGCACGTCCGTAAAACCCTACTTTTGGCCTAAAAATACCTATAATGTTAAGCTAGACAAACTAGAAGCAACCGCTAAACTAGATAAACTAAAAACGACTGCCGAATTAAACAAACTGGAGGCACTCTTGCCTACCCTAGAGGTCCTTTAGAAACCTACTAAACTTATTAAACCTGCTGTAAAGCATGGCCGAGGACGCCCCTATAAGAATCCCGTAATAAAGAACTACCTAACCTCTATAGGCACATCCGCAAAGCAATCTCCACCTATAGATATATTAGTTCTAGTATAGGAAACCCCTTTTACGGACTTATGGCGTAAAGAGATTAACGAACTACTTAAAAAGGGTGTCTTTATAATTATAATGGAGAGAGACGTTCCGTAAGGCGTCCGTATATTTAACTTACGCTTTATTAATAAGATTAAGCACCCTAATACTAATAAAGCCTTTAAGAAATTAAGGCTTATTATATAAGCTTATAATAACTAGGGAAAGGACCTAGTCCTTATATAATTGCCTATAATTTAACGGGTTAGTTAATGGATTATACTCGCACTTATACCTAGACTATAGCAAACTAAATCTATAGCCCTTTACTTACGGGATATCTTATAAGCCTATATATAGTCTAATACCTACCTAAGTAGGGATATCTTTATACAACCACCCTATAAGCTTAACCTATAACTAGGAATAATTTTATAGGTTATAAAACCTCTTTATAGAGTACTAGAAGCTAGAAACTATTAGTTTAAAATATACCACTAGCACCACGTTAGTAAACTTAAAATAGAACAGTTAACCTATAACCCCTACCTCCTATACAGCCTATTAAACGGCCTTAGTATTATTAGACTCTAAATAGATAATACCCTCTTCTTAGCAGACTAGATATTTATGGATACTAAAGAGACTAAACTGTAAGAAGCTAAGTTTCTGGTAAAGCCGTAAGAGCAGTTAACTAAGTAAACTCTAATTAAGTTTAACGGAGGCTTAATTATATAAAAGGGCAATTTAATCTAGCTAACCTAGGAACGCTAAGCTTAAAACCTAAAGCTTATTATAGTAAAGCCTACGGACCTTACTAGTTCCCGTAAAGAGACTTATAAAACTATAAATATAAAGGACTAATACGCTATATAGCGTATAAGAGGCGCCTATATTACTATAGTCTACCAACCCAAATCTGCCTATGACTTATCCTTTACGGCCTAGGCAGTAGATCTATAAGAAGAAAATATTAAGCAGCTTAATAAGCGCATTTAGTGGCAAATTAATAATATAGTAAGGGGACTTACTTTCGTACCACTAGACCTAAGTTCCCTTAGCTTACTGGCATTTATAGATACCTCCTTTACTAATAATAAAGACCTATTATTATAAATCGGCTTTATAATTATACTTATAGACTATAATTAGGACGTAAATATACTGTACTAGTCTTTAATTAAGTGTAAATAAGTAACCCGTAGTGTACTAGCTTCTAAACTATATACACTAGCTTATGGATTTAATATAGCAGCCGCAATTAAATTAACGGTTCAGAAGATTCTATAACTAGAGCAGTTACCCCTGGTTTTATACACTAATTTAAAGTCCCTTTATAACTACCTAGTTAAACTAGGTACGGTATAAGAGAAGAGGCTTATAGTCGACCTAATATAATTATATTAGGCCTATAAATAATATAAAATTACAGAGGTTAAATGGATTAGCAGCGGAGATAACCTAATAGACGCCATAACTAAGGCAAAGCCGTATTAAGCCCTTAAAACCCTAATTAACACGAATAAGCTTAACCTAAAAGTTATAGAATGGGTAAAATGGGACTAACGGAGTACCTATGGTACGCCTACGGCCCATTAAAAGGCCGTACGGCTTATTATATAGCCTATTCTACGGACCGTAAGCTATTAAGTAGAAAAACGGTAAAAAGCTGTAATAGAACTTAGTGGACTTACGTAACCTACCGAATTCTGCTATATTCTACTATAGTGGTTAAATTAACTAATTACAATTTTCCATACTAGACATGGAAAATTGCTATTGGCTTACTTAGCACTAGCGCCTTAACGGCCCTTAAAATCTAACTTATAGCTTATCTACTGCCCGTTAAAAGGCCGTATAGTTTATTTTACGGACCGTAAGCAGGACTTACGGCCAGCTTAAGGTACCGTTTAGAAGGCAGCCTAGACGGCACCTTAGGGGAGATTTCCTATATATTTTCCTTTATGTTTTATAGTTTTATTAAAGCAATTACAGAGGCTGTATACAGGTGGTTTTATTTTTTAAGTACTGCTAGTATATAATTACAGCACCTGTTATACTAAACGCGTGCTTACGCGTTCGGTACACTAGGTACGCGTTTACGCGTTTAGTGCACTAACCACTCGCTTACGCGTCTGGTGCACTCATAAAGCACTAACTAATTAGGGGGGAGGTGTATCAGTATATAGACTACGTAGTCTACTTTATATAATTGACAGTCACCATCTAAACAAGCATACGATACTATATGTATTTCGTGCCCGTGGATACGACTCACTTATGCTATTAAGTTAGTACGAACAATAGACCTTATAGAATTAATAAAGAAAGTATAAGAAAGAATAAAAAGGTACTATAATGCTAAGAGATCTAAGGGACTAGAACTTAAGGAGGGAGATAAAGTATAGCTACTATATAAAAATTTTAAAAGTTAATAACTAAGCAAGAAATTAGACTACGTTAGACTAGGACCTTTTAAGATTATTTAAAGGATTTTACCGGTTACGTTTAAGTTAAACCTACTAGCTAAAATAAGGATCTACCCTATATAGTATATCGCAATACTAGAGCTAGTATATAGAGATATTAAGCCACTAGTCTACAAAGCAGACACGTATAGAGAATAGGAAAAAAATTAATGGCAAGTTTTAAAGATTGTTGCTTATAAGGATATTAATAATAAAATATAGTATAAGGTTAAGTAGATAGGCTATAATTAAACTACCTAGGAACTACTATAGAATTTAAAGAATGCTATAGAAAAGGTATAGGAGTATTAGAAGAAAATAGGTTAGGTAATATTAAGAAGGAGCCAAAGATAAAGGAATTAGTTAAAGGCGATAAACGAGCTAAGTTATTTAGAGGATCCACCACTAGCGTATTAGTTGTTTCCGCCTCTTCTTAATTAGAACCCCTTTTAGCCTTCTTAGCCTTAAGCTTAAATAGACCTTACTCTACTAGATAAAGCCCTTTTAAGCGCACCTTTTTATATACCTTTATTAGATAGCTTAAGCGAGTATAAGTATTTAGTTAAGCTTTTAGAGCCTAAGACGCCTTATTAAAATAACGCTACACTTTAACTAGGGCCTTGGCTAGCTTACTCTCTAGTTTTTTAGCCGCTACTAATACGCGCAACCCTAGGGGAGATTAGATAAGGAACTAGACGGATATAAAGAATAATAAGACGCGTATACTTAGCGTTAGAGACGGATTAAACATTATAGGAAGACTGTATGTTTGCTTATATATACTTAGTATAAGAGGAAGGTTAGCGACTAGATGGAGACGTAATCGTAATATATACTAACTTCTTCTCTATATAATAAGAATAAGATAGTATAATTTTACTAAGTAATAGGATAAACGTCACTAGCTAGTTACGACGATTAGACGTAGAAGATTTAATAGGAGGTATTAAGAATAATAAAGGTTATTAAATTAAAGACGGGAATGCCATACCTCTAATAGACGACTTAGAGATAGGAGATATCTTTAAAAATAAAGATAGAGAGGAGGGAGATGGTGTTACGGACCTTATATTAGTAGTAGTGTAACTACTAGGGACAGATATAAATAGGTTAGTTAAGATAGTACGGGAGGTACTGGAACTAATTAAGCTATAGGATAAGGGGTAGCTAAGTTATATAGCTAGTTACGTTACGAGTTCGGAACGTGGGAATGTGGGAATATAGAAATGTAGCGTACTAACGTACTAACGTACCGATATACTTAACCTTTACTATAGGGAGGAGTTATATATTTAAGGACGTACGGTCTTTATAGATGGTTTCCTTCTCTTTATAGTAAATCTTAAAATATAATTGGAGTTAATCTATTAGGCAACTACTCCACTAGTTATGTTTACGTTATTAACTATTTTATATCTATATACCTAGCCTATTAACAAGTCTACCGTAGTTCCTGCTATAAGGCTTCGTTATATAAGGACCCTTTTAGGGTATAAAACGCCTGCCTTAGCTATAAAAGTCTAAATATAAAAACAGCGGAGACCTTTTTAGCCTTCTAAACCCGCTTTCTATACCTAGCCGGATAGGCCTAAATCTCCTAGGAAGACCTACTACTAAACCTCTTTAATAAGCTTACCCTAGACTTATAGCGGGCCGTATTACTAGCTTATACTATAGTATAGACGTTAAAAAAACTTATAGATTATTGCCTAGCTATTAACTAAGGCCTTTATTAAATTAAGGCACGCGCCAATTAGCTAAAAACTAGAAACCTCGTAAATCAGGCTATAAGTACTACAAGAATAGCCTATAGTGCCCTAGTATAATCGCCAACCCCTATAGCACCGGCCGCTTAGCCTATAGTTAACCTAGTAGCTAGCCGCGTAGCTACCCTAGCTGCGGGTCCGGTGTATACCCGGCCTATATATAGCGACCCCTATATATAGGCCCTTAGCAATTAAGGAGCTTACTTCTCGTATAGTTAACCTAGCCACCCTATAAGGAACTATTTAATAAAAGTAAAGATAAATAAGGTCCTATTAATTTAGAAGAATAGTATAAAGTTAGAAAAAGAGAAACCCTATGGAAAGACTCCTCCCTAGGGTTAAAAGAAATCGACATATTATATATTAATCTAGGTTAGCTAGTTAGTAGAAAAGGCTACACTATCCCTTATACTTTATTCCGTAATAGATATTAAGTTTTAACCTCTACTTTAGCTAACTTAGGAGTAAATACCTTTACCTTAATTAATATAAAGTATGCTACAAAACTAGCTAACTTTTTAAATACGCCTTTAGAAGAACTGCCTAAGCTAATTCCTATTTATGGGTATAACGGACAGGTAGGACTACCCATTATAACTATATTACAAATTTACCTTCGTATTAACAGATAAAGGTAGTATAATGTCCCCTTCCTTATTATAGACTTAAGAAGCTATAATATAATCTTAGGGAGAAAATAGCTAGCCTATTTAGGCTTATAGCTAAACGTATAGAATAAACGGCTTATCTAGCCTAAAACCCTACCCCTAACTCCTTTCTTTATAAAAGAAATTAGTATTATAATAGAAAATCTTATACGGCCCTAGATTAATACTATTTACTAAGCCAATGCTATACGTAGGGACTAGGCCTTTAAGAAAGATATATAGCTTAATTCGCAACAGATCCGTATACTACGCCGCCCCCAAACTACCTACACTACGCTACCCGCATTAAAGACCTAGGAAGTTAATAATGACCTAAAAAAGCCCCCTATAGAGAGCTTAGGCCCTATATAGCCACGAAGAATAATAAGGAATGTTAGACGCTATACTAAACTAATAAACTAAAGGGATAACTTATAGAAGATAAAATAGGAGCTAAGAAAGATTATAAACCCTAAACCGTAAAATACGGTCTAGTAAATAGCTATAAGGAAACCTACAGACCTCCTACCAGTCAATATTTACTATATTAGCGCTATAGGATTTTACCAAAACTTAGTCCAGCCTAATACTATTGCTTTTACAACTAGCTTATATAAAATTAACTAAATACTTAAGGAAAAGAAAAGTAAGCTTAGTAGATAGGAAAGCGAGCTTATGGATAAGGAGCTAGTAGAATAGAAATTACCCTATTAATACCGAAAGTTTAAGGACGTATTCTCCAAGGTAGTATTTAATATACTTCCACCGCACCAACCGTATAACTATAAGATTAAGATTAAGTCAGATAAGGAAAACGCCCTTAGCTATACCCCCCTCTATAAATAATCCATTGCTAAGTTATAGGCCACTAAGTAGTACCTTATTAATAACCTAGTTGTCTAAACGAGGTTGTCTATAACTAATTGGGTTAGTTACGTAAGCTAAGCGAGCTTAGGAAATCCACTAAATTCCACCTATAGAATAGGAGAATTAATAAGCATTAATTAAAATCAGTTACCACCCCATACTATTGCAATAGCATTACGTATCACCAGAAGTAATACTGACACTAATTAGTAATCACAGATTAGGAGACGTACCACCTACAAAGAGAGACGAGCTTAATTAGTCCCTGCTTACAGGCCTCTACCGAACCCATTTGCTAAGAAGTATCAGTTAACGTGTATCTAAAGAACTAACCCCCTAATAGGCCCTTAATTCTTTATATATAGTCCTTAGGTACTTAAAGAACCGACCCCTTAATAGGCCCTTAGTTCGCGTCTATTACGCACTCTAAAAGGCGTTAGGTATTTAAGGAACCAACCCCCTAATAGGCCCTTAGTTTTATATTTATTACACATTTTAGAACCTAAAAATTAAAACTTAATAAGACAAAGAACCTTAGTTCGCGTCTATTACGCGTTTTAAACCCTATAACCATTACACGAACTTACCCGTTATTACAAAAACTACTATAACGAATATTAGGCAATAAGTTAGAGAAGGATAGAAGAAGTAGGGCAGAGGAATCGATATAGACTCTAATGACATTAATATTACAGATATTGATGACTTTATATAGTTTAAGACCTTAGAATATAAGGTCTATGACTTTAAAGACGATGAACTATAGGAAGCCTATAAGGATGATTTCTAGAACTTTATAGTATAAATCTTTAAAAACTACAACCAGATATATATTAGAAAGCTTTAATTACTCCTATAGACTAACGGCGTATAGGTAAGGAAGTATAGGAACGCTATAGTTCCCGAATCGCTATTTAACACCCTATAAGAATAAGAACCTACAGAGTAGACTAAGCTTGAGATTAAAGAGTACATAGCAGCTAGAGGGAAGTTTAATTTAGGATGAATTAACTACCTCCTTAAGAACAACTTCGCCAGTGCCAGTACTAGTACTAGTACTACCAAAAATCTAATCTTATAAACTACTATTAAAACCCTAACCTTAACCTTACTAACCCTATAACCTATCTCGTTAATATAACCTACCTTATTAAACTAGGGTTTTGATAAGGAGTTAATAAACCTTGTAAAGATGTATACGGAAGACAATAAGTATAGTAAAGAAGATAATAACTTTAACTTTAAACTTACTATCTTTTATAACCTCTATAGCAGAGCTAATATACCCTAAGAAGCCAAGGTTAAAGCCTACCCTATAATGCTACGCGGCTTAGCACTTAACCGTTACTACACTAACCTTAAGAACGTTACTATGACCCTCTTATTTAACCAAATCTGCGACGCTATACGTAATTACTTTAAGGGACCTAAGTATAGGTATAGTATACTAGGGCAATAGAACTTAACAACCTTAAGGTCTATAATGAGCAAAGGTAAGAATACTAGAAAATTAACCCTAGACTACCTATAGTTGCTTATTAAAGAACTAAGATACCTTTAGCACGGTCTTAACCCAGATTTATATATAGATAAGTTTCTTTATAATAAGCTTATTAACGCCTACTAGGAGTTACTAGTGTATTAATATACCTGCTTTAAACCCTCTAACAGCTTAACTAGCCTAATTAATAACTTATAATCCTCTATTATAACTGTTGGGAATAAGGCAAGTTGCCGCCACGTACGGCAAACTGCCGTCACGTAATGGCAAGTTGCTATCACGTGTCGCCGCGGTACTAGCGTGGCGAGGAGCCTTAAGTTCCTCGCCCTCCCTTATTCCAATTAATAAGCTTTATTAACTAACATTACTGTAACCCTACTCAAGTAGTTATTATTAGTAAGTTACCCTATGTAACTAATACTAATTAGTAGTTAAATATACAGTTAACTATAAAGCAGCTAGGTTTTTAAATAGAAGAGATAGTCTTATATAGGGGTGCTATATGCGCTTATATGGAATGGATCCCGGCGATACTATACTACCTTAAACTTACGGAAAACTAGTAATAGAAGTGTTACTAAGTACTAGGAGATACTAAGTTGCGTCTATTATATAGAACAACCGCGTTTATAAAGATTTAGTTAAGTACTTTAGGTTAGAAGTATTACTAAACCTAGGGTCCTAAGTTAATATCTAAAACGCGTTAAATAACGTCTAAAACGCGTTAAACAATATCTTAAATTGCCTACCTCTTAATAGTAAACCTACGAGATCCTATAAAACCGAAAATCTTACCTACCTTTAATATACGACACCCCGTTAATTCTATACCTACTATAGCGTTAACCTACCTAAAGAAGTATAAGGAAGATATTAACCTAAAGATATAGAATAAAGCTATAATTAANCTTNNAAACGCTAATNAANAAGACTTANATNNATTTTTATTANACNNTATANNATATTATAAGGATAGTAAATATAATAATACCGCGCTATAGGAATATATAAAGGAGGACTTTATTAGATAGATAAAGGAAATATAGGCCCCTATAAATAAGGATATTATATAGAACTTCTGTAACTTCCTTTAGGAGAATAGAGTATTTATCCCTAAGGATAGGGGTACTATTAGAGATAATATTTAGGAGCAGGTTATTAACGTAAAAGAAGAGTATAAATGGACTCTATAAGAGATTAAGCACCAACTACGCACTATAAGGAAGCTTAACTTATAATAAAACCTAAGTAATATACCTCTAGAGACGAACCTACCTCTACCTTTAACTTCTCTGTATCTAATTTAACCTATAACCTTAATATTAGATACTATACCCCAATAAGAGTAGGTATAGGATCCTATTACTTTATAATTTAATAACCTTTAGACTCCACCAACTAGACCTGCGTCCCTACTATAGCCTATAATATAACTCCTACCTTCTTTACCTTAATCTTAAATCGGAGGTAGTTTAAAATTACTTATAGAGCTTATAAAGCTCTACTTAGATTAGGAGAAGAAGTTTAGCGGGGAATTATATAATATTTTTAATTTAAAACTACGTATCTTCTATAACTATTACTAAAAGGTAGGAATAGAGTTTAATTAATACTATAATGCCTATTCTGTTATGCTTAAGGGCCAAACTAGTACCTTTTATTATAATTATTTAGTAGGAAAAGGATATAATTTTAACCGCATAATATATATATTAAGATACTACTTTAAAATAAAAGAGAATAAGTAGTAGTATATATTAGAATAGAGAGAGACTACCTTTTTAAGGATTATTGCTATAAACCTAGGTGTCTCTTAGCTTAATTATCTTTAAAAGCTTTTTAATTAACTTTAGATAATTTAGCGTGGTTTATCTAAATTATATTAAGAGGATTTTAGCCTATATAATTAAGTTATTAGTGTATGCTAAGGCGTTAAAGAATATAACCTTACTCTTTTTAATCCTGTAAATACTTATAAAGGAGTGTATACTTAATTAAGATCTTCTATTAGCACTGCTCTACGCTCTTAAGAAATATAATAATTTAACGCCTAACTTTAACCTACTTTAATTAACCCGCCCGGCTAATATAATTATAATTAGACTAATTAAATATATAGTGGCCGTAGTAGGTAATATAGTAGAGGGTATAATTAATAACTATAAGGTAAAGGTGGAGGTCCTTATAGAGGTTTATTTTGAAGTAATTACTAGAAGAAGTGCTATATTTGTAAGAAACCGAATTGCTAGTTAACTAGGTATTCTCTTAATAAGTAAAAGGAGGTATATAATAAGTTTCGCTAGAGTATAAGAAATATTAGAAATTATAAGGCTATTATGGCTTACTTTTAAAGCTTCCTAGTTTAATATAAAGGCATAGAAGATCTTAAGAGTAAGGTTAATAAGGCCGAATAGCTCCTTATAGATATAAAAATTAAGGACTACTCTCCTAACTAATACTTTACTAAGTATAGTAAGGTAAATGGTATATAAACCGTCACTGTTCTTAATAACCAATCTATGCTCCATTCTATTATAAAGTTAAATATCTTTAATAAGCTAAGGGAGAGTTCCGCGTTCTCCTTTAATAATAAATACTTAGCGAATATTTTTTATAGTATTATACCAGATATTAGAGCCGCAAGAGTATCTATAGTAGGAGAACCTTAAGTTTAAGCCCTTTAGCAGCTTAATAGCTCTATCTAGATTAACTATTTAATGGTAGGCCAATACACAATTTATTTTAGCAAGGGTACTATAATCTCTCTTAGCATAATTAGGGTCTAAACCCCCCTAGGGTATATTACTTTCTATATTATCCCTATAAACACCCTATTTCTATTTTACATTAAAGATATAGATAAATTAGGCATTAAGCTTAATAACCTTAAGAATATACTTATTTAGGGAGATAATTGGGTACCTGTTATGCGTAAGTAGGGTCACCCCTAATTACTCCTTTATTAACTAGAAAAGAGTATTACTTAAAGCTACCTAACTAAGTTAGAGTTACGTTAACTATACTGTCGTTTTAGTTACCTATCCGTTTATTAATTACTTAGGGTTCTTTAGTAAGTAGGCTATAAAGTTAAGGTTAAGGCAATTAAGCACCTTATAAAGTACTGCTATAACTACTAAATAAACTAGAAGTCCCCTAGCCGATTTAAGTTTACCCTTAAAGATAACTATAACTTTAACTTCTATATTATTGTTAATGTTATATATCTTAGCGGTAAGCTAGTACTTTAAGTTATTAACTTTTTAACCTCCTTTTAAGCCGCACGTTTTTTAAAGGATATATTAACTAGGAACGTATAGGATACCCTTTAACTATACTAGATTAATATCTACCTAGGACCCCTTAATTAAATCGTCTATAATATAGGAAAGAACTTTTTATCTATAGAGTTTCGATAATAAATAAAGGTAATAGCAATTAAGGTTAAGGAAGTCCCTATTAAGGTATATAATAGTATTAGAAAAGTAAAATAATATTATACGCTATTACGCCGCGTATATAAGATTATCTCTTTAAAACTAGAGGACGCTAGTAAAGAACTTACCTTATAAATAGCTGTTAAAGCTATTAACAATTCCGCTAGCCTAGATGGACTTATACCTATATTGCTAGTTTTTAGCGCCTACTCTTAAATAACTAATAATTCTCTACTATCTCCCTCTATTATATAATAAGCTAAGGCTATTTATAAGGCAATAAAGAAGGTATAACGTCTCTATGCTACACGCTAGGTTAACAACGCACTAGGAATAAAAAATAGCCTAAATACCTTAACTACGCTTAACCTACTACTCCAGTCTAAGATACGCATATAGTGTAAAAAGGGAGGATAGTTAGGCCTATATTAACTTATTATAATTAATAGTTAGACTTATACTATTTAGATACCTTATAGACCTACTTAATTCCGTTTAACCGTTATTAAGCNTTACTATAAAGATAATAGTTCTAAGCCTTTATAGGATACCATAAAAAATTCCCTAGAGGAAAGCTATAATTAATATGCTCTAAAAGGCGACAATAATTTTAATATAATTATAGTAGATATACCGTAACTATAACGCGGTAGAGGTCGCCTAAAGGGATTATAAAACCGCTAATATCTTATTAATTTTAAAGAGTAATTTGTTATTGCTATTAAGAACGGAATTAAGCTATTAATGGCCTTTATAACAACTAAGGAGAAGGCTAACTTTAAGCTTATAAAATAGCTTTAAAAGAAAGGTTATATTATAACTCTAGGAGCTCCTTTCTAAGCATCTAATAAGTAAGAGATTGATAGTCTTATTATAAGAGAAGTCTTTAAATTTAAGAAGTATAACTATACTAAGTTTGATAGAGTTTATATCTTTAAGTTAAGAATAGTTAATGAGATTAAGGGTAAAGCTACTAACGCCCTATTTAAGAAATTAAGGCTTATTATTTAAGGCTATAATAATAATAGTAAGGAGGTAATCCTTACGCAATCTCCTATAATTTAACGAGCTAATTAGCGAGTTATTGTTGCGCTAGCTCCCTCCTTAATAAAGAATAGAATGGCGGTTTATTTATAAGATATTACTTAGGCCTATACCTAATTAGAGACGTACCTTTAGCGCTTAATATTAGCATACCTTTTAGAGTAAATTTGCCACTAATATCCCAAGAATATAATTATGGTTGTACTTAAGCCATTATATAGAATCGCAGAGGTAGGAACCTATTAGTGGGCTACCTATAGCAAGCACTATAAAGAGAAACTTTTAATAACTACTTCTATATTTAATTTATGCTTCCTTATTATAACTATAGGAACCCTATTTAGAATTATCGGCATATAAACTAATAATATAATTATCTTAGGAGATAACCGATTCTTAGCCCTTAAAGAAGATAAGCTAGTAAGGGCAAATCTTATAGTAAAGCTAAAAAAAAAGCTTAATTTAATAACACTATTACTTTTTAATAGATGTATCCTCTCCCTAAATAAGGANNNTATTGCTTTACGCNAGAAGGGTTAAGGTAANAANATTAACGTTATTAATGTTAATTCCCTAAAGCAAGGATATATAGAGCAACGCGCTTATAGAGCTTATATTACTTCTATCTATTAACCTAAGGCTTTATTTAATTTCTTTATTGCTACCTAATACTAAGAACTAACTAAGAACAACGTTCTTACCCTAAATAAACGTCTTTCCTAGTAAATAAACTATCTTAATTAGGGACTACTCTATATACCTATTAGTCTTCCTACTACTAAGCTCTTTATATTTATTAATAGATTATTTATAAATAATAAAGATTTTAGCTCCTAGTTAGGATATAAGATTATTATNANAAANNAATNTACTAGAGANAANAACTTTATAATNTANGGCAACCTTATNTATTANAGNTTAACTAANAGTAANNGCGTTACTTAAAGCGTTCTAGCGTTAGAGATATATAGAATAGTTAGCGGAGTTAATATAGCAATTGTAATTGGAACTACCCTAAAGATAATTATAGATTAACTTAAACTTCCCGTTATCCCTATAATCGTATATACTAACTTATACTCCCTTTATAAGTGTTTAGTTAAGCTTAATACTATAAAGGAGAAGCGCCTTATAATTAATATTATAGCACTTTATTAATCCTATAAATGTTAAAAACTCTTTAAGATTTAATAGATTAATAGCTAAGATAACCTAGTAGATATAATAACGAAGGCAAACCTAAATAAGGCACTAGAGACGTTTATTAATATAAATACTCTATATATACGAGTTAAAGGTTAGGTAAAAAGGGAGTCCTTAGAAATATCTTAGTTACGTAAGGCCTTAAAATATCTAGGAACTTTAACCGGCGGTTAAAGTTATCTAATTAGTTAGATTCTGCAGACCCTAACTTAAACTAGCTAATTAGGATTTTCTATCCCTAGGATAGAAAATTGCTATTGGCTTACTTATAGCTAGCGCCTTAGCGGCCCTAACGGCCCTAATATAATATCTACCTATAACTCCTTAGTAAGAAAGCACCGCGTGCTAAGAGGCAAATTTTAGAATAGTAAGACTTATACTATAATAGCAATAGTAAGCGAGGAGGGTTTATATTTGTTATAATAGTTAAGCAGTATTTATATATAGATAGCAACCATAAAAGAAGAGTTGCTAGTGTTAGGAATAAGGTAAGTTGCCACTACGTACGGCAAACTGCCGTTACGTAATGGCAAGTTGCTATTATGTGTCGCCGTGGTACTAGCGTGGCGAGGAGCCTTAAGTTCCTTGCCCTCCCTTATTCTAATTAATAAGCTTTATCAACTAACATCACTGTAACCCTACTCGAGTAGTTGTTATTGGTGAGTCACCCTGTGTGACCAATAATAACATTCAAAAAGTTAAATAGTAAAAACCCCTAAGCCTACTTTACTAACCGCCGCTACTATAGATAATACCTTTAATTACCTTATAGAACACAATTATCCTTATCTAGCCGATATATATTATTAAAGAAGCGCTGCTTTATCTGCCATAAGGAAGGCTACTAGTTATTTAAATACTTAAGAGAAAAACATAACGAATTAAGAAAAAAGTTTAAGGATAGACTTAACCGCCGCTTTAATAGGTACGCTAAGTAATATATTACTAAGTACAAGGGAACAGATTATAATAATAAACTTAACTTAAAATCTACTAATAACATAATGGAAGCCCTTATAATTAATATTAAGTTACTACTAGTATCTCTGGCTTAGGAATAAACTAAACTATTTCTTACCTCTTTCGGAATAATATAGCACAAAGGAGCTATTAATACTGTAACTGACTTAGCGGACCGATTATTTACCTATATAATTACCGGCACTAACCTAACTACTTACTACAATGACCTAGACCTATTTGCCTATGTTGCTACTAGCTAATATACCTCCGACAAGTTCTATAAAGTAATAATTAACACTAAAGCTTTAAAGAGATTAATAGTAGGTTATAGATAATACCTTATATATAGGAAGACCTATAACACTGTTATTGATACCTTAAAGGCCGGCGCTATTAACGTCTAGTTTGGCATTGGCTCTACCTCTTCTATTGGCTCCGTTATAACTAATACACTAGTTGGCAATATTAAATTTTATATTATAAAGGCTAACACACCCTTCCTACTATATCTCGCAGATATAGATATACTAAATGTCTATTATAACAACCTTAAGAACGTCCTAGTTACCCCAACAAAATTGGTGCTAGTGGTTTACTAATTTAGTTACCCCTTCCTATTATAGGAAGAGTTATTATAGTTATTTATAACCTACTCGTTTAACTAAAACCCTTGCTACCTAACTACTACTAAACTCCGCTGACTCTATCGCCGCTTTAGATATCTATCGGCAGATAAGCTATATAAGGTACTAGAACGCTCTAGCCACGATAATATTAATAAGCAGGTTATTAACTACCTTACTAAGTACTACTCCTACTGCTAGAAACACGGCAAATCCCTTAAATGGTTTAAGTTTACATTATAAAAAGACTAAGATTCCGATTTTAACTATTCTATTTTTATTAATATTATATATATTAATAGAAGCCCTATCCTCTATATAATTAATAAAGCTACTAGATTTTAAGCCGCGAGATAGCTATATAATATCTCCGTAAAATATACCTAGGACATCCTACGACTCTGCTAGATTGACACCTATATTAGACCACCTAACTATATTACCCACAACGCTAGGAAGAACTTCGTAAGCAAGGAATTTTAATAGCACGCTATAGCAATAGCTATATTAACTAAGAGCGTCTTAGTAAAAGCTTACTAGTCTATTAGAATGGTAGAAAAAGCTTATTTAACCCTATGCTAAGCATACCAGATAATTATAAAGGAGCTATAGGACTTGGGAATAACTAAAGAACTAGCTTTATAAATGGTGGTAAAGGCTGCTAATAATATAGCTGGCCCAGATGGCTTAGTCCTAATACTTCTTATCTTTAGTGCCTACCCTTAAATAAGTAAACTTGACCTACTAGTACCCTCTATTATATAGCGAGCGGTAGCTATAAAGAAGGCAATAGAGGAGATTATAAGGATTAGGGTAAAGAAGTAAGTTAATAATGCACTAAACTAACAAAACGGTCCATCTGTTACTATAATCTACAACCTCCCCCTTAACTTAGATATACTCGTATAATATAAAGGCAATACTAAATAAAGCGGCAGATAGACTAGCCTATTTAAGTTACTTAGAATTAACGGAGAGATATATAAGGTATAGCTCCCTAGTAGACCTACCAACTTTAGGACTATAGTAGTAAAACTATACCTATAACCCGAACTAGAAGAACTAACTAAGGAACTAACTAAGGAACTAACTAAGGAACTAGTAGCTACTATACCCCTCTAAAGATTAAAACGAATATAATGATCGCTAACAAAGTCCTAGTAAAACATTATAGACGTATTAATATTTATTAACGACAGCCTAACAAAATCTAATACTATAACCTCTAAGTGTACCTTACCGTTATTTATAGAGTCTTAACGTAAGGAGATAAACGGTTTACTTAAGAAAGGCGTTTTTAAGTTTATTAATACAGTAGACGTCCTAAAAGGAGTTAGAATCTTTAACTCCCAATTTATTAATAAGATTAAGAACGCCGGAACAGACAAGGCCTTTAAGAAGTTTAGACTAGTTATATAAGCCTATAACAACTATAGCAAAGATCTAGTTCTAATATAGTTACTACCCATTTAACGTGTTAGCTAGAGAATTATTCTAGTACTTATAGCAACCCTATAAGGAAATAAAAGAAAACTAGCCTCTTTATACCTGCGCGATATCTTATAAGCCTATATATAGTCTAGTACCTACCTAAATAAAGACTTCTTTATACGCCCGCTACTAGAACTTAAACTAAAAGATAGATTAATTCTAAGAGTTATTAAACCACTATACGGTGTCCCGGAAGCTGGTAACCACTAATTTAATATATACTACCGCCACTACCTTAATAAGCTATAGATGAACCAATTAATATATAACCCCTGCTTGTTATACACAAATAGCGACGGCTTTAGAATTATAGGATTATAGACTAATAATATACTATTTCTTACTAATAAAACCTTTGTAGAGGCTAAAGAAGCTAAACTTTAGGAGGTAAAGTTCCTAGTAAAAGAGAGAGAGAAGCTTACGCTAAATACCCCAATTAAGTTTAATAGAGGCTATATTAAGTAAGAAAAAGATTTAATAGCCCTTACTTAAGAATGTTAATGCTAGAACCTAAAGCTGGTTACTATAAAGGCTATAGACCTAACTAGCTTTAGAGGGGAAGTCTGTAAGGCAGTTACACTAAAGGACTAGTACGTTGCTTAAAGAGCAAGAGGAGCCTATATCGCTATAGTCTGTTAACTAAAAGCTACCTTTAACCTCTCCTTTACGGCATAAGTTATTAACCTAAAGGAAGAATATATAAAGCAGCTTAATAAGCGGCTGTAATAGCAAATTAATAATCCCTCCTAAGGACTTTATTTTGTATAACTTAATATAAGCACTCTTAAACTAATAATATTTACGGACTTATCCTTTGCTAATAACTACAACCTCTCCTCTTAGATTGGCTTTATTATTATACTTACGGATAAGGATAATAGGGCTAATATCCTCTATTAGTTATCTATTAAGTATAAGCGAGTTATATAAAGTGTCTTAATATCTAAACTATATAATATAGCCTATGGATTTAACACCGGAGCTGTAATTAAAGCAACTATTAAGAAGATCCTATAACTTAAACAACTACCGCTTACCCTTTATACCGATTTAAAATCTCTATATAACTGCCTAGTTAAACTTAAGATAATATAAGAGAAATAACTTATAGTTAACCTAATGTGTTTACAATAATTGTATAAGAGAAGAGAAATAGTAGAGATTAAATAGATTAATGGAGGTAGTAACCCTATAGACGCTATAATAAAATTAAAGCCTTACCAGGCGTTAAAGGACCTAATTAATATAAATATAATTAAGCTATAGGTTACCAAGTGGGTAGAGAGAGAAGACGTTAAAGTAGGAATAAAGTGTGCGAAGATATTAAGCTAGCCGCTAAGGCGCTAGTACTAAGCGAGCTAATAGCGACTTTCCATCCCGGGGATGGAAAATTGTGATTAGTTACTTTAACTACTTAGCAGAATTTGGTAGAATCTAAGTGGAATATAGCAGAATTTAGTAGAACTTAATGGAATTTAATGGAATATAGCGGAATTTAGTAGAACTTAATGGAATTTAGTGGAATATGGCAGAACTTAACAGAATTTAGCAGGAGGCGTGCTTAAGCACTATTAAAAACTAAATACTCCTAGTGTCTAAACGAGGTTGTCTGTAACTAATTAGGTTAGTTATATAAGCTAAGCGAGCTTAGGAAATCCACCAAATTCCACCTATAGAATAGGAGAATTAATAAGCATTAATTAAAATCAGTTACTACCCTATACTATTACAATAGCATTACGTATTACCGGAAGTGATACCGACACTAGTAAAGGGGTTTATTAAGCCTAGCTAGGTCCCTTTTACCTCCCCTATTCTCTTTATAAAAAAGCTAAATAGAGGACTTTATTTCTATATTAACTACTATAAGCTTAATAATATAACCCGCAAAGACCGTTATCCGCTACCCCTACTTAATAAGACACTGGCCCAAATAAATAAAGCTAAGGTATTTATAAAGCTTAATATCCGTTAGGCTTTCTACTAAATTAAAATAAACCCTAGATTTATAGATCTTACTACATTTTAGACTTAATATAGATTATATAAATATAAAGTACTTCCTTTTAAACTAACTAACGGACCGGCTACGTACTAATAATATATAAATAATATACTCTTTAACTACCTTAATAACTTCTATACGGCCTACCTAGATAATATTATAATTTACTTTAAGAACGAGTTAAAATACAAGGAGCACGTCTATAAGGTCCTATAACAACTCTATAAGGCTAGCCTCCAGGCCGATATTAAGAAGTTAGAATTTAGTATAAAGCGTATAAAGTATCTAAGGTTTATTATTAGTATAGATAAAATCGAGGCTAACCTAGAAAAGACGGCCGTAATTAATTAATAGGAACTACTATAGACTATAAAAGGGATACAGTTATTCTTAGGCTTTTGTAACTTCTACTAACGCTTTATTAAAAACTATAGTAGGATTACTTAGCCCCTTAGCCGCCTTACTATAAAGGACCGGCCCTTTTACTTTAACACCGTATATAAGCAGGCCCTTAATAAGCTTAAGAAACGACTAGTCTCCGCTCCCTTACTCGCCCACTTTAACCTAGAATGGCCCTTAATACTAGAAACGGATACCTTAGATAGTGTTATTACTAGCGTTTATTCCTAGAAGTAGACGGAGAATAGCACCTTATTGCTTACTACTTAAAGACTATAATAGATGCTAAGCTAAACTACCCAATCCATAATAAAGAAATGTTAGCTATTATCTCTAGCTTTTAGCACTAGTAAGTATAGCTAGAAGGGACCCCTAAGCCTATTTAGGTAGTTTTAGATTATAAGGCCCTAGAATACTTTATAATAACTAAGGCCCTTACGGCCCGGCAAGCGCGCTAGGTAGATATTCTATCTTAGTTTAACTTCCTAATTATATATAGGCTAGGCGCCACTAACTATGCAAACGCTTTTATAAGACGTAAACAGGACCTAAATAACTAGATAGCCGTAAAGATCTTATTATAAACCCAGACGCTACTATAACCAGAGTACCTTAACCCCCAAATATAAGAAGAACTAAGTACTAAATCTCTAAGCGCTAAGATATGTCCTATTAACCCTATGGAATTCGACCTTATTAATAAACTACTATAAGTAAACTATATGGACCCTTCTCTACAGGAATACCGCGAAAAGGCAAAGGATATTACTAGCCTGAGTCTGCTTTAGAAGCCATAGTTCATATAATACTTTATTAAAAGTAGAGAATTTTTTCTAAGTGGGGTATGCTAAGAAATTATTGAAATAAAAGCGATAAATACCGATAAGCGAAAATCATGATAATTTATCGATCTTATCAGATAAGATTTTATTTTCGCCCACCCTGCCGGAAGGAGTTTTGGGAATAAATTGGTCTAGTAACCTCTGGCCCCATTGCGCCGATGTCGTTGCTGAGTAGTTCATTTTGCTCGTCATCGAGCGCATTTTCGGTCATCTCAACCAGATATGTAACGAGGAGTTTAGGCTTCTGGAACTGATTGAAAATTTCGGAGTAATGTTCCCACGCTCTAGCCCCCTCTAAGGAGAAGTAACTCGGTACTTCCTGACGATGCCGAGGATGTCGTGCTGTGCCGCAACATTATATATGGGGCAGTTCGTTAATTGGTTGGTTGGTTCAAGCTGTGCAGCCACCGTCTGAATTGGGTGACTGGGTCCTCGAAAAGCCAGGGTCCACTGCGATTAAATATGTTTTAAAACGAGTCGGGAAAAAAAAATTGTTAACCAAGGTTGAAGTAATTCAGTTTGAAAAGACGACGGTTTGTAAATAATGTCAAGAAAGAACGGCGAGCGTCGACTTGTAACATTTCTCTTATGTCAAGACTCGCCGACTCGCCGATCTTCCCTGTTGATAAAGGCGCCTACGTGGAAAGCCGTTGGTTAGTACTCTCTACTCTATGTAGAATTCGTATAAGGATCCGAAGCACTTCAGGGCTAATATAAAAAGAGGCTTGTTTAGCATTCTCTAGTATTCAATGCTGTGTACCGTGGAGCAAAAAAACCTTTCAACAAGGCTCCGAAAAAAAAGCCAAAGGTATATTCCCAGTATTTGCTCGAGGCAAGAAAATAATACAGAACCTATTAGACTCCAGTTTTTCCGCAATTAACCCCTCGAGATATCAAGAGACCCACCTGGCCCTCCAATCGGCGTTCCACCCAACCTTCGTTCTTCCTGCGATATCCTCTCCTGTGCCTGCCTCGGTCGCTCTCTTCGTTGTTGCTCCTCCTGGCTCCTAACCCAGTTATACAGTTGTTCCGGACTATCTTGCCTCCTATCCTCTTCCCCCCTCCATATATAGTATTTCCAAGCCCACGGCACTACCGTCTTAACCTGATACGCCATGTGTTTCCTCGTCCTGACGCTGAAAATGTAGTTCAACTCTTCGAGAGAAATGTAGTTGAGACTGCCTTCTTCCTTGCCGAGAGTCGCGCCAGCTGTCTCGGGGACGAAGAAGAAAATGAGGATTAAAGCAAAGATGTTGAGACCCGCAAAGATAGCGAGCGTCCGGCTTTGACCGGTTGGGTTCTGGTTGTGGTTGTTTCCGAGTGCTTTTGTGAGCGAAGGGACGAAAAGGGTTAAAATACCGGCTCCGAATAGGTTGCTAATGGTGTAACTTAGCTTTAATGTATCGGACGTTGAAACAGTGATCTTTTTGGACTGGACTGGAGTGGATTTGAGCTCAAATCCACTCCAGTCCAAATTACTTGTAGTTTAGCTCGTTCCTAAACAGGGCTAGCGCTTGCCTATTAAGGCTGGCAATCCACTCCACTCCACTCCACTCCAACTTTGGTCCAGTCCAAAAAGATCACTGCGTTGAAAGAAAGAGGACCTACCAGAATACAGCGAATGACATGCCCACCTCTCGATTGAGCAGCGGGAAAACCTCCGATGAATAAGCAAAGGCGACAGGACCTTCGGACCAGGAGTAGAAGAAAATGAAGGCAAAAATAAAGAAGATGATAAAGCCATCTCTCAAGCCACTAGAATGGATATTGAAAGAAAGGCAGGCGGCTAGCATCGAGATGGCCATGGCAGGAAACCCGAGAAGCAGGAGAAAACGACGACCGCGTTTATCAATGAGGTAATAAGTTGGGAAGGTAAAGAGGAAGTTCGCAAGCCCTATACCCCAGCTGAGCCATAATGCTCGCATTATTTCATTGTCGGTTGGGCGCCCGGAATCACTATTGTAATCCCTAAAAAAAGTGGAGCTGTAGAATACAAGGACATTAACCTATGTCCCGTTAGCCGGTCTTAACCCAAATGTGAATCGATCGGGTTTTAGAGAGAAATGCGGGTAGTGGCAAACGACTCTCTAGGAGAAATACTGTTTTGCTCCACACAGCAATTAGACAATAAACTTAAGGAAGACAAAACACTCACTCCACATAATTGCTGTGCAGTCATAACAACTGCTGCTGCAACCGTAGCTCGTCGAGTGCGTTTATTCCAGAATAACTGCGCGAATCTTGTCCAATAGCTTGTTTGCTGCACTTTGCGCTGAAAAGGATCAAACGTGTTCTGATCCCCACGGATGCGGAAGTCTTTGAAGAATTGAACCAGACTTCTCCAGACCGAGTCACTACCGCTACTGTTAGTGACGCTGGAAGCTGAATCATGGTCATCTTCTGCTTCGTTTACGTCGTCTGAGGGGTCGCTAATTGATCCCATCTCGATTTCTGTGGTCCGGGATGCGATGAGTTCCGTTTCGGCTTGAATTTGGCAGTTCATGTAGTAAAGCTCTTTTGCTGCCTACGAATAGTTAGCATGACGGGGTAACCTGAGAGCAGACAGACATATGTACTTGCAGAGGAATTTCCCGGAGCTGAAGAAGACTTTGGTAAGCTTCCCGATAGCGGCCTCTTTTTAATAGAAAACGAGGACTTTCAGGGCACACGAATACCAGTGCCATCAGAGGTACTGTTGGGAGAAAAGCGGAGGCAAATTGAAATCGCCAGCTAAGTGGACCAATTCGACTCACGACTAGATTTGACGAGAAGCCGAAAAATATGCCCGCTGTATCTAGTAACTGCCAATTCATAACAAGCGATCCTCTGAGATGGGCAGGAGAAACCTCAGCACCCCAGATCGGTGTCACACTAGCCTTCGCGCCCATTCCTATGCCTAACAGGAACCGGCAGGCGAATAATTGCTTCCATGAATGTGTGCAAGCTCCTCCGATGACGCTAGCGAAGCAGAAGATTGCACTCAGGAAGATTGCGCCTCTCCTTCCATAAACGAATTCATTAAGCGGATCAGAAAGCCAGCAGCCGAATACTCCAGCAGCGAGATAGGTTATAGCGTTCACACTAGCAAATATCCATGTCTCGCGCGTGCCTTTTAGGGTTCCATCTGGGTATGCTAGGCCGAACTCTGCGGGCCATGTCAAGTTAGAGCCATTCATATTCGTTTGGATCCATCCTTGAACGACTGCTGACAACCCCAAAGCAACGATCGTAATGCGTAGTGCTTTAGACTGAGACCAGAATGATGTGGTAGATTCTCGTGCTAAGACATTGCATTCTTTCCTCGTTAATCCAGGAACGCTCCTAAAATTGAGCGGATCTCGAGCCACCAAGGCTGCCTTTTCAAATAAACCAGCCAAGCCTTCTCCAGCGAAGTGTCGGCGAGCAAATCTGCGTGCTCCTCTGCGTATCTCTGGTGGTGGTAAATGTGCTAATGGATTATCGATTTCCTGATTTTGGTTGTCTTCCAAGCTAACATAGTGAGGCTCAGAGTAGTTCGGAGCAGTCTAGCAGTAATTTTGTTAGAAAGTACGGTTATCAATGTTGAGGTGCGTTGGGATAATGGTACCTCAAGGTTCCTCTGGGCTGATCCTGGAAGGTCTGGTTGAGCGTGTCCGTTCATGTCTTAGCAACGCTCGCGTCATAAAGCTTGGTAGGTATGTGAGAGGTTTTAGAGGACAGTGATAAATGTTCAGGCGAGGCCGCAAGGAGGGACCATGGCAATAATAAGTGGCCATATGAGGCTCTCGTTCTGCTCCCATAACCGCGCCTTTGCATTTCATTTCACCCGGCGGCACAGGGGTGGGCTGGCCTCAAGAAGACTGGGGCTGAGCATTTACTGCGTTGAGGTGGCGTGCAAACTCCATCTCCGCCACACATTAGCTTTGATACGTAGGCCGTTGCCTTGTTGCCTGCTACATGTACTTGAAGTGAGGTTGTTTTCTTTTGTCATAAATTAAACCGGAAATGGGGAAGTGAGTCTTAACTCATTCGCTATCCCTTTACAGCCCGTGCGCAAGCCTTTGGAACACCAAACAAACCTAGCCTTCTAATTGGCTAGTTCCTTATCGATAGCCGTAGGACGTAAACCACCGAGTCAAGGATACGTCTACCGCTTCCATCAACTTTCATTACGATCACTATACCTGAATCTAAATTGGTAGGTTTGAAGCCATGCTGCAAGCTCGGAACTTGATACCATTCTGAGGGCACCAAGCTTCTCCTTTCGCAACACTGGTTATTTCTTTTGCGCAGCTAATGACACCTGACAGGCCTCTCGCATCCCGCCATTAGCGACAACCAGCTTAACAAACCGTGTCGGAGCTGATCGGGATACAAGTTTCATAGCCACAAAAGGAAGGCTTGCTGCCCAGAAATTCTCCTGTACATGAACTACGAGACACGCAAAGGAGCTGTACTGTACCCTAGTTGCTCACCTCTGCGACCATAATGACTACTCTACCGGAATCATCTAGCTGACATATCTCTTGGGGAAGCCGGATCGCGACAGGCAGCCTCGGAAGGCCTGCTAACTTGACTTCTGCCTACGCCTTCTCTTTACAGCCACTTCAACAGCGCCTTTCTCTGGGGTCCGAAACCTCAACTGAAGCCACAAATTTTAAATGGGAATTATTCTATACATCCTTGCTGTTAAGGAGATTCAGCGAATATGCTGCCCCCCCCACGCCCCAGGGGTAGGGGTAAGAGTTCACTTGAACCGCGTGAATTTCCTCTTAGATTGCATTTCCCCCAGCCTTGTGACGCAGCTTTCCAATTACCCTATCGAATTAGTCGCCTAGCTGCCCTGGACATTGGTCGCCCTGCCTTTTTCAGCTTCCGGGCGCGTTAACCCTGGGTTAGCACGAGAACGGACCGGCTTGCCAGCGGTGCATTTTCTGACGACTTCTATAGAGTATGTATGCCAACTACCCTAGCTCAACACCTCCCGACCCACCCCCTTCTTCCCCTCACCCTCACACCCCTTCACTACTATGGGACTGAACAATAACATGGCCACAGAACTTCAAACTTTCACTTCGGCCGTGCAGGTAGTACAACTGTCCATAGAAGTTTACAGATTCTTCAGAAGCGTCAGCAAAGCGAGTATTGAAGCACGCAGCACCTACAAGAAGATCAAGCGGCTGCACGATGTCATCCAGAACGTGGAGCTGGTTCTTCGGCGCAGAGAAACTGAAGCAAACTCACAACCGTCCATGAAGGACGAAGCGCGGGTTGAAGCTAGTATTCGTGTGTCACTAGATGCCTGCCGTCGCATTCTGCTTGACATGGGCCGCGAAATCCAGAGATTAACGGGAGAAGAGTCTCTGAGCCTGGCCTCCAGAGCGCGGGAATCCCTACGATATACCGTTTGCACCAGTCGGAAAATACAAGAAAATGGACAGAGCCTTGATACTCACCTGCAAACTTTACGCACCTCTCTACAACTCCTTCAATGGTAAGTAGTCGTTTTAACTCATTACTTAATACTAGCGGTATGCTGATCCTATTTGGTTTATAGTTTCGAACACTTCCGAACCCGGAATCAAATGGATATGCATCATGACGAGTTGTTGGCTCGCCTTAGCCGCTTGGAGAGAGCTATGGGTCGCGCTGGCTCACATCTTACTTTGCTATCTCAAAGGAACCACAGCTCTCATGCACAACCGAGCAATGGGTGTACAAGTATAGAGTCTAATGTTGATACAACTCTCACCAACCATGACCCGGAGTTAGATTTAACGGGCATACGGACCCTCCGACAGACGCTCCATGTAGCGAAGAGTGTTCGTTCGGAATATTCCACCTGGGAACCTGACGCGGAGTCTATTCGGCGAGTTAGACACTCGGACAGCTCCGATCTTATGTTCGAGCATGATAGCAGCAGCGATGAGGACAGCGAGAGTGATCAGGAGCTTTCAGGTGACGAAGCTGGTAGGCGTCCTTCTACTACAACAGCAGTTAATGAATCGCTCCACCCTGATGTTCGCGGCTTATCACTTAAAACCCCGCTGCCAATGCTCATTAGTCTAATCGAAACATTTCAAATGAAAGCCCAAAAGGAATTCAAGGAGGGAAATTTCCAGCGAGCTGAAACGAACCAGATAGAGGCCATTACCCATCTTGAGGAGCGTGAGGCTAGTTACGGTGTCCCTTTCGATAATCGAGTGCACATGCAACAGTTCCTGGCCGAAATATATATTAAACAACATAGCCTTGAACAAGCTCTATCCATTATGCTGGAACTTGCGAATAGCGGATCGGATCCTACGAATGAGGAAGATCAGGCAGTCCTCTTAGTCCAAGCCAAACAACATCAGCTACTAGCTGAGATCTATCACAAGAGGTACCTAAGCAATGACAACACCGCCGATCTGCAGCGTGCCGAAAAATTGGCGCGATCTGCTTTTAATAAGATAACTTTATCGGCTCCCAGTGATCCCCAAAGCCTAGTTTCCTGCCAACTTCTCGTACACGTATATCAAGCTCAAAGACGTACCGGTCTCGCTGAATTTTTCCAAAGCCTCACTACTTCAGGATCCCATCCCTCGCCAACATCTCCAGTGGTGCCACCACAGATCGAAGCGCCTCAGCCATCTCAGGCTGAAATAATAATCGATGTCAACGCGAAAGACAGTAACGGAAGGACACCACTTATATCCGCAATCCGATCTCGTGATGAGCCACGCATCCAGGCCGTCTTAGACCTAAACCCTGACATCCATCTAAGATGTACTAAAGATCGGACGCCTTTGATGCATGCCATCGAGGTTGAATTCGAGATCGCAGTCCGAAGGCTTGTTGATCGAGGAGCAGAAGTGAACGCAAAAACACCAGGCCAATCTACCGCTCTCCACCAGGCCGCTTCTCGAGGTAGCACTGAAATGATCGAGCTGCTAATCAGCCTTGATGCCACAATCGAATGTCGAAATAGGGATGGAGCAACACCTCTTCTGAAAGCAAGTGAGGCAAACCAGTCAACCACGGTCAGCATTCTCCTCCGCAAAGGTGCAGACGTATCGGTCAAGGATAACAGTGGATGGGGTGTGCTACATTATGCGGTTCACAGCTCAGCCGTAGACGTCTTGAGGGTGTTGTTCTTCCAAAACGAAGGGGCACGGATAGACCCGAATAGCAGATGTCCGGCCGGAAAGACAGCTCTCCATTTCGCCGCGGAGAATGCGTCGCTTGAGCCTGCAGAAATTCTCCTCGACCATGGAGCAGACATCGAGGCACGAGATTTCTCGATGCGAAAGAGAACCCCTTTGCACCTAGCAGTAAGCAAAACGCCAACGGAACAACGCATAACCTTTGTCAGGTTCCTTCTCTCCCGCCACACCTATGTGGATATGTCACAATTGTCACCCCAAGAGCGACGGCGGTATGGCCATCTGCTCCATGGACCCTCTCTTGCCAGATCGGACAGCGGTTTCTCGTCGCTCGGGAGTTCGAATTCAAATAATTCTGTGATCTCGTTTTCTAGAAGGGTTTTCTCGGGAAGGAGGCGCGGATGAACGACGTACATTTTCTTGTTGAGTGTTTCCTTTTGGACTTAGTTTAGGTTTCGGTTGACAAGGCGTTTTGTTGGTCTCGTTGCTGTTAAGCCCTATACCCTTTCGCTTCAATTTTCTTGAAGATTGTGTTAGTTTGTTAGCATTATGCTGAAATGACCAAAGTTCCATTATTCCCTTGCCTCTTGTTGATTAACGGAGTGCCTCTATCAACACCGTTATGAACATTAGTCTGTCAGGTATTGTTCATGATACAAAATAAGCCTGCGGAATCACGATTACAAAAAGGGTGGTGATTTAAGATTTACTCTCCGGACAAGTGACTGACGCTGCACCCTAAATTGCTCTTTCAATATTGCAAGTATCCAATGTGGGTTTGAATGAGTGTTGCTGAACTCCGTCACATCCAATAAGGAAACTCCGTTCTCGACTCCTGGTATCCATGGTATAAACAATCATTAACAAGGTAAACATCGCCGTTCCTCATCTCAATGTTACCTAGCCGTTCATTCTGAAAAGAGAAACATTCAAGCGAGTTGCAAACAATGGTATCGAGCAATCACTAAACCACCAGACTCCAAATTCAATTTAGCACCAAAAGACAAGCAAAACGAGTCATCCAAGCATCTTTCTATATCACGATTCCTTTCAATTCAACACAGGGCATGCGCACGTATTGTGGAGTCGGAGGGCGACGACCCTACACAATTGACCCTCTAGCAGCGGCCTCGCTCCTCGACGCAGCACTCGCCTCGCCCTCCTCGTCATCGTGATATTCGCCACCCTCAGCCACAAGCAGCGAGTAGTTCGTCTTAGAGTTTCCATGTCTGCGTGTGCGCTTCGGCGAGTCGCGAAGGCTATGGTTGCAATGCGGGCAGACGTCGAGGGTGGGGCGGTACAGGAGGGCCGCAACGGCACGGAAGACCTCGAAAGTGTGGATGGAGCTAAACGGGGACACGGGTCAGCAGACGCTAGCAAATCCCAAGCTTGAACACGAAAATCCCCCCAATTGAGGATAGCCAGGGAAAATATAGGCTGCGTACAGATTCGCGAGCAGCGGAAACGTCCCGTAGGTAGCAAGCATGACCCAGTTGCCGCGTCCCCACTCGCCCGGCACGATCAGCCAGGTGAATATTAGCACCGTGATGATGCATGCGGCAAGGAAGGCATCGATGGCGAGAATGATGCTGGGGCGCAGGACCGGGGCGTCGTCGGACTCCCGCCGCTTTTCTTTGTACAACAGGAACGCGCTGAAGGCCGCGGAGCCCGCGAGTGGCACGATACCTACGGCGGGGACGACTTCCCCGCTAACGATGCCGTGGGCGAGTAGCAGGGGGAAGGCGGGGACAAAGGTGAAGATTGTGAGGATGTGGAGGGGGTAGGCGGGGTCTTCGGAAGGCATGGTTAAGTTGTAGGATGTTACACTGAAAATCTGATACTTGAGAGAGACTTTAAGGCGCGTGTGAAAATGCGGTCGCGATGGGCGACTAGGCAACGAAAGAAGACCCCTCAACGCTGACAGCAGCTCGCTTATGAATACCGCACATCATATCTTTCTCCGCACTACCGGCATGCAGAACGTCTTAGCTTTCCCGATTTTAATTTCTGCCATTCTTAGAGAATTAAGAAAGGGTGACATGTAGGCGCTTAAAATTTAAAGGAATACCACCCTTATCCTAAAGTACCTACCCAACGGTAGAGGTAATGTGTACACCTCTTGGACATGGATTTGCAAAAAGTGGGGAATATACACAGACTCATGGAGCATGTTGACCACTGGTGTTTATCTAATTCTTTGCTAGATATATTATGATGATTCCTTAGCTCCCCACGGATTCAACTCATCAATGGAAACGCTCCGCCGTACATTCCTAATCACAGAACTCTCCTTCCAGAAGAGTTGTTGCTAACGATGCTTGCTCCCTAATCTTAATTTCTCATACTCTCATTTTTCATATGCAACAGCTTTAGACCTCCCAAGCCCAAGCCGCCTCGGATAGCACAACCGTTGAGCCTAGATGGAACCGGAATGCTTTTAGATTCTTGAGCGCAAAGCTCGTCTAAGACGTATATTAGCTCCAATAGGAGTGCTTCTACTTAGGTCGGCCCACGTGCTGTACACACCTAGCCACCAGTACGTATTCAAAAAAAAACCCAGGAGCGAGCAATAGCTCATCTCCGTAACGCACAAGTGGATCCACCCTTATTCAAGATAATCAAGCGCAGGGTTGATATACTCATCGAGGAGGGTGTCTGACTCTGCAGGTTCTGGGCTGGTCCAAAGGGGTGGATTGATCTGTTCGGGGTGGTCCGGTACTTGAGGTTGGTGTCCTACATACGAAATATCAGATGCATCGTATCCGTGCGCAGAATTTTGACGTTGGTGTTCACCGATTCCCAGATTGTGTTGCTCGTGCACAGCAGTTGTAGGGGTATGTCGAGAAGTGGAATCAAACCCAGAATCGGTCATTTGGCGATCATATGGAAATGGATGAGTTTCAGTACCGAAAAAACCAGGCCCAAACATTTCCATTAAGGGCGCTTGTTCCCTGGACGTGGGCATATTACAATTTATCGGGCTACCTCCTTCGGGCCGAGGAGCTTCAGGCTCGGCAGCACGGCCAAGCGGTGCAGGATATAATGGCTCTCTTGGTCCTTGGCTCTGTAGGTATTGTTCCCGTATACTTGGTTGCTGGGTGCTTACGATGTTGAGTATCTCGGTGATTTGGTCTGGCCGAGAGAGCGAATTGTCAACGAGCACACGTTCGATTTCAGACCTTAACTGCTCGTTTTGCGCGCGTTCGCGGCATGTATATTCATCGTACTGCTCAAAGGTCTGGCCCTCCTGGTCGACGACTGCCAAATAGTTAGCACTCAATGACACTCATATACATGATTCTCTCTTACATGGGGAAGGAATATTAGGCTCTTCCACTTCCGGGAAACACGTTCGGTAAATCTCTCGCCAAAAGTCTTCCTGGGATTGAAATCGTCGTAGGTTAAGCCCTCTTAATTTCTTTTCTTGTTCAGCATCATAGCCAAGGGAGTAATCTCGTACATCTAGTCGCGCATCGCAGGCAGTGATCGCAGTGTGATGGGCCTTCAACTCAGCGTCATCCTTAAATTCATGCCTACATCTCGGGCAGTGTATAGGGAGAGCGTGCTTCCGGTTCAAGTGCTCTCTACACGAAATCAGCTTCCGTAAGTTTTTCCTCAGGCTGAGTAGAAAATGGGAGTGGGGAGTAATAACGTTAAGTACCAATTACTTACTTGATTCGATGGCAGCCTGGATACCCTTTTGGGTCAGTGCATGTCCTTGTCATGCCATGTTTTGCAGGATCAAATTTGTAAAAAGGGCATGCTAGTCCGAGCTTAGATTTCTTCGCATCTGGGTCTTTTCTTGGATCAAGGCGCCGACGTTTGTTTGGTCTGTCCTCTTGCTCCTCATCAGATGATTCTTTCTCTTTTCGAGCGCGCCTTCGAGCCGTAGATGAGGGTTTAGTTTCGGGTGAAGCGTTATTAATATTACCACCGTCTGGGGAAGAAGCGGAACTATTGTTGCCTGGGCAGGCCCTATAGCCAGCCTTCGAGTCATAATCAATCACAGCAGTCAAGCCTCTCATAACTCGACCAACCCATGGGGTAATACCTTGGTCAGAAATAGAGATAAGAGCTCCCCGGGCAATGAGGATTTTTACAACTGGAATGTGCCTGTGCCAGATAGCATGAGACAGAGGCGCCCAGCCAAGACAAGAGTCTTTCATGTTAGGATCGACACCGCCTCTTAGTAATACTGATACCACAGCTCCGTGTCCATGAGCAGCAGCGATATGTAATGGCGATAGGCCTCGCAGAGTATTCATTGATGCAGGATTAGCACCGTGCCTAATAAGAAACTCGATCATCGTTCTATTTCCTGCCGCCGCAGCCCAAGACAGAGGCGAATACCCTAGGGAATCCCTAATGTTCGGCTCCGCGCCTGCGTGAAGGAGCAACTCGGCGATAGATAGATGGCCTCCGGCAGCAGCTAATGAAAGTGCTGACTGACTCCCTTTATAATTCGTGTCGGCACCGGAGTCCAGGAGCAGTCTAACTACGGCTTTGTGACCACGCTTGGCTGCCCACATCAGTGGAGACGTTCCTAGCGGGAAATCCTTGGAGTTTGCGCTCGCGCCTTGTCGGAGTAAAAGCTTTACCAAGTTTTCGTGACCTTCCGAGGCTGCTAGAGATAATGGTGTTCGACCTTGGTCATTCCTCAGGTTAGGGAGGTTAATGGCAGCATCGGCCTCAAAAAGAGCATTAGCCATTTTGAGCAGGCCGTACTCGGAGGCTAGGTGCAAAAAAGAAGTTTTCAGTGTTACTGAGTTGTCAGAGTTGTCGTACAGTTTTCGGCGAAAATAGGTCCAGTGCTGCAAAGATTGGTGTGACGGCCAATGAAAAGAATGCAAGAGGTTCAATTGGGAAACACCTTTGCTCTCTGAGAATTGTGCATGATGTATCCAGAATTCAACAGCATAGTGCAAAAAAGGGTATCTCAACGCTAGGACTGAGGCTTCTTTTTCCGAACTGACAGAGTCCACCGAGCTGAAGTATAAGATGCAAGTTAATGCGAGATTAGAATGGCAATGCCCAACAGCATCATTTATCGAGGAGGAATCAGGATCGAGGGCCGTCAGTCCACTTCGGAATAAGAATTCTTTTACGGTAAGATGGACGAGACGAACGACGTTGCGACGTTCCACGCGGGGTTTCCGCCCATCTGCCAAAACAGTTTGCTCAATGCTTCTCACTACCACTAGGCCATAGCACATGCTTTCCAGGGTGCGGCGCGTTGTCTCGGTTTTGTCGAGAGTATAAAGATCGTTTCGAACTAGACCTGTTCTAACAGACAACGCGTGTTGAAGTTCGTTAAGTGAAAGCGGCCTCGCAGCACAAGCAACCCATCGTATTATTTGACGAGCCAAGAGTGATTGGTCATTTTCTGCGATTTTCCAAAGAATATGGTCGTATAAATCATCTAGATCTTTAGGTATAGCGTGGATCAGTCCCTCTAGATCCTGGAAGCCTCTCTCGCTGCAGATGAGCGAGATCACGAGACTTGCCCAGAGAAATCCGCCTTCGGCTTTTTCAATGACCGCATCAGTAATCATAGTTGCGAGCTTCTGGTCAGAAGTATCGTGATAGACCTTGTGACGCACATAATTGGCTATATCCCTACGATTTTCGTAGTCCACGAAAATTTCCACTTCTTTCGCTTGAGGAGGCAAACGCACTTGCCGAGAGAAAATGCAAACTTTGATAGTCGTGGATGGGAAGCGTTGCCAATAGTCGACCACATCAATACGCGCATGCTCCTCGCATTCATCCAAAGCATCAATGAGGATAATCAACTCGAAATGTCGGGATGCATGCACCAGTGAGTACTCAAGAAGATCCTCTATCTCAGAAGGATTCCAATGCCAGTCTTTACCTGGCCTACCAACCACCTCGCATTTTGCGTTAAAAGTATTCGTGACATTGACCAGAGACGCGGGGACTTGAGGAAAAACCTGGTATAGAAGTGACTGAAAAAGGCCTGACGCACTACGTCGCATGAAGTGACCACCACTATGGAAGAGAAAAGTAGCTACTAAGACCGGTTTGTAATGCCGTGGGGTTTTCTGTTGGAATTCACGGACCAAATAGGTTTTGAGCGTGGTTTTTCCAGAACCTGGTTTGCCTTTGATCCAGAGAGGTGTGGAACCGGATTGAGTAAGCCATTGTCTATATTTTGGATGTTCAGAAAGCCAGACACATGTACCGTCGGCTACCAGATCGTCTACTTTGACAGCTTCCTCCATTTCTGGAAATGACAAAGATTCAAGGAACTCTGCCTAGTAGATTAATATTACGGATAGGGGTTACCAAATCTTTGCTGCTAACCTCTATCTTCTCGTCTTAATTCCAGGGCTAATAAGCTGAGAGGTTGAATCATTTTTTTAATTTCACCAAGTATGCGCTTGTATGCAACGTCGTTGGGGCTCGCGAATTTGACGAGTTCCTTAATTGTTTTATTTTAGCACCAGAGTCTCCACAAAAATACTAGCCTGACATACTGAGCAGGTTTTACGGAGCGGCAAGCGTGGGAACTCATCCTCAATCATCCAAGAATCAGCCTGAATCTGTGTTATATTAGAAAATCCTTGCGAAATCCTTGCTTGGTGGTCCTACCTTCATGATTTCCGGGAGGCGCAGTTCTTCATAAAAATATGCGACGTTCATTCCGTGCCCTTTCTCAGATATCAAGCGTCTGAAATCGCTCTGAACTTCTTCGAGCAGATAGTTGATGCGCTGAAGCAATGAATCGCGCTTTTTCTGCACTAACATGTTGCTTTCAATGTGGTGGTCTTCAGCGCCATGAGAAGTTCCGCCAGCGCCAGTCTCGCCATCAGGAATTCTGAGAACGGTGGCTCCGAGAAATATAATGCCTACTGTGGAGCTGTAAATACCGTGATTATGGTAGTCTCCTTTAGACAAGGAAAGAGCTTTCTTTACGACGAGACCACCAAAATTATGGGCAATAAAAAGGATATTTCTCTTTTCCTAGTATCCCCGAACAAGTCAGCGAAGCTAGAATGAAGCGTTGACAGAATAACGAGGCAGGAAGCGGACAAATCCTTACCGAGTTAGAGTGCCCTCTTAGAGCAACTAGGTGGCTGAGCAAGAACTGTGCAGCTAATTGTAAAGTAGCCACAATAGTGTTGCGCCAAGTATTCTTTCGTTCGGTATCATACCCGTACGTCAAAATACGGCTGCGAGGAACGTCGCGACTAAGAAAAGCAGCCGGCCAAAAAGTAGTGGCTACTCCATCAAAGCCACACCATGACCAGGAGGCGCGGGGGTGGCCGTTCAAGCCGTGCACAAAGACGATATCTGAAATCGGGCCGGAGATATCGCGTGACTCATAGACGGTCTCCAAATTCGATGATCTGGTCCAACGCAGCTCGTAATCCATGGATGGGTTTGTCTGGTTAGATATTGGAGATGCTTGTACGATCCGGGCTTCGGAATTCGACGTACGGTCTGGCTCTGCACTATTTTCCTTGGAAGCTTGTTCAGACACTGCGGTATGGGCATTTCGAGATTTTAACTGCCTTGGTCGACACGATTGAGCTTCCAGCGTGCCTTTTATACCAGACATTGAAGCCTCTTTGAGTTAGTGTGAGGTTTTCGTCTCACTTCCACAATTCGTGATGAGTGAACGTTGTCCAGACGTTTGTAGACGTTTCCGCGACCAGAGCTTGCAGTGTGGCAGTGTAGACGGCTCGACTCAACAATTCCTCGAAATTTGCGGGCTAATGAGCAACGCAATCGTTCTGGGAGAGTGTGATTAGTAGCATCGAAACCTCCAGACTTGTAGTAGACGCAGGACGGATCAAAAAGAGGCAAGAACAATGAGAGACAATAGCAACCTCACAATAAAGCTCTTGTATTCATTTTGCCCCACATGTTCCAGCGCACTGCACATTTGCGCAATGTCCGCTCCCGCGCGCCCGTTAGTGGCTAACCTTTAAATCTGCCTTACCGCTGCGCAACTTGGGCAGATAGGCCCAGCTCTAGACAAGAAAAAGTGAGGCGCGAGCGGGGAAACCCCCTCGACCCTGCGCCCGTAGGCCCACCAACGCTTTACGTCGCTGTCATCACAAAATAACTCGACTTGTGGCAATCCGCGAAGTTTACTAACGTAGTAGCAGGGCGCACAAGGAGGAGGCTTTAAAAGGAGTAAATTTGATCCGAGTCCGTTACCGTGCTACCTATGCAGGTGCTGCATACGTAGACCGTTGGTACGTGCACTAACCGTCGCCCGATTGATCGTCCAAATTTTAGCTGCCCAATTCAGTCAGTCCATGAGGTTATCCGTCTTAACCCAGACTGGATCCGACTGATAGAGCTCTTAGTACCTCTATATACGCATGAAAGAGGGGTAGAAGGACGCGTTCGCGTTGTTTTGCGTCTATGCATTCACTATTTCCCCCCAACTCCCCCTAAACTATACCTAAAAAGACTTAAAGCTAAGCTATACAGCCCTATCCGCCGTCTATAGACGTTTGCAACCGGGCCTTATTAATCAGGCCAATCCGACGGCTCTAATTTAAGAGGCCAATCTGGCCGTAAAACCTTAACGATCTAGACGTCAGGCAACTAACCACGCTCGTGCAGAAGACAGGATGGTATTCTCTATGAGTAGAACTAATTCCTGAGGGTCCTCTCCCCTCTTTGCTTCCTTTTTATCAGGCGAAGTGAGACGTTTAGTAAGCGACAACATCACGATACTCAGATCACGGATCACAATGTACATCCTTACAATTCTACCTAAATATTTTAAAGTACTATATACCCTCTATATTGTCACGGAGCCGTTAGAAGCAGTTGTAATAAGCTTAGTTAAGCAGCTAGTAGCTGTGCTATCTACAATAATTAGTAGGTAAGAAATTAAGACGTTGCGCGAGTAGAGGGAAAGGAAGAGTCGGGAGCAGGCTTGCTAATCAATCACCCAGGTTTCAATATTGAATTGAATTGAATGCCAAGATTCAATCAATTCAATCAACTGAGAGCTCGCTGGCTTAGCAACTCAATCAATATAGAGGTTCTAGCAGTGTGGCCAACAGGCAGCGTTCAGCGAGCGATAACGCCTTCCGCTGACTAACTGTGGCCAATCAAGTCGCTCGCTAGACGCTCGCTGGTAATATGTATATGCTAACTGTAAAGCTGACAGCGCGCTTATCCTAATTAGGTAATTTATATAGATCTAATAGAGTTATAGAGTTAGATTTTAGATTTTTGGCAGCACTTCTGTATATACAAATATTAACGTTATCCGATCTTAGATCTACCTAAATTAACCTTAATAGTATCCAAATATTGTTAGATTTAACTAGCACGCCGTACGGGCTTTAAAGTAGGTATTTGTACTGGTAGTAACGTTAGGGGTAAGGATCTGGGTTAGGTGGTTAAGCGGGCTCTATTTTAAAGTTAGACTCTATTAAGGAACGAGCTTTAGTAAACCTACCTATCTTAGCTAGTGTTTCTACCGCTATATTTAACTTATAGCCAGTTAGGTCGGTGTTTAAATTCATTAGCTAAGGTATAGTTAAGGCACCGTTAGAGCTAATACAGTTAATTAAGCTACTTAGTAGGAGGCCTTTAAGAAGCCACCACTTTTAACATTAATCTGCTTTAATTGTGTTAGCTATAAGCTTATTACGCTTATTAGTAACAACCTTCTTAGCTTAACTAAAAGCTTATTTATAAGCAGAGCTTATTACTAGTATAGAAAATAGATCTAGGGCAATCTTAGCGAGGATTAGATAGAGTACTTAACTAGTTATAAGCCACTAGTTAAGAGGATCTGAAGGACGTTATTTACCTTACTGCTGTTTTTATTATGGATCTTAATAAGTTTAAGGCCTGCGTCGTAGTAGCAATTAAGCTTAGTAGTAAGCTTAATTCACTTCTATAAACGTAAGGAAGTAAGGTCTTTATTAACCAGTAGAGACTATAAATACTTATTACCTAAGTCGCCGCTAGATATGCAAGGAACCTTCCTATATTATAACTTAACTACCTCCTTATCTTCCTTATCTACTTACTTATTAATATAGTTAGGCCGTCGAAAACGGACTCTGCACCTGTACGTGGTGACGGCTACGAACCTGGTCTTCGAAGTTCAGATCCAGAGCCAACGCAGAGACGTCGCACAGCGTGCGGACAGGACCTGGTGGTGGTTGTGGGCGTTAAGGGCGGTGGTGAAAAGTTTTCGGATGGTGAGATCTTAAAAACCACTACTATTGGCCCTCTACAATACGACGACCACTACTGTTCTCCTATCTAGGGCACCTATACGATCCAACATGGATATACAGTATTCGATAGCATCCCCCGACCCCTAACAGAAAGCATCGACAACCTCTTATATTAATAAACGAGTGAATGTAAACGAGTAAACGAACGAGCAAATATACGGCCCCTTCTAACCCCTAGGGCGATCGCCCGCGGAGCATGCGGTCACTCGCCGTACTGCCGTAATACTACTAAAGCGACAGCCGGATATAACCCCGTATAGTTTTCCTTGTCTCCTCTTAATGGAGTGGTGCCCCTAGAGAGGGCCTAGTGACTAGGGCCTAGGCATAAAAGATACCTAGGTATACATATCCCGCTTTCGGCTTTTAGTATTAGGATAGTAGAACGGATAAATCCCCCTTACGCCTTCGATAGGCCCTAAAGGGGGGAAGGCATGGCGTATATGGCAATAGTTAAACAAGAGATAGCATATAGGGGATAGCCAAGATATAGGAAACAACAATAATACAGCAATTAATTAGCAAGGCCTAGCTAGGACATAGTAAACCCTAGCTTGGATAAGCTAGAGAAGGAAGTAGTAGTTCCCAAAGAGTTCGAACATCTAAGGAGGATAGGATGTAGCCGTAGGCCCGTAGGGCCGCCGCTACAGACGGACATGGCAAATCGGGGTTTTTTATCCTACTAAGGTGGCTTATAGGGTTTTTCCTCCCCCTAGCAGCAAGGGTTTTTTCCCGTTAATATTACTTTTCCCTTATATACGGAGTAGTCTACGTAGGGCTAAATAGCATCTATATCAGACGTTAATCAAAGAAGAATTATTATTATTATTATTATTAATATAGTTATTAAATACTATTTCTATACACCGCTCGGCGTGCTTCCACTACTATAGCTACCATTTCCACTTATTATAAAAGTAGGCGCGTTTAAGAGAGTGATAGAGGATAACTGTAATAAAGTAGTGCGGGCTCTTAAGCCTTATCTTATTAAAATACTTATTAAGCTTCTGTAGAGCTATATTAACGCCAGATTTAATAAAGAAATTGTTTTTATTCTTAAGGCTCTACTAAGTTTGTATAAGGACCTAGTAAAGAAGTTCTATATTTATAAATAACTCCTATAAAGCTCTATATAAGCCCTTAAGCCTAGGGTTATTAGTGTTACCTTTTATACATTTAGTAGCTAATATAAAGGGCTTTAAGATCTTAATAAGCTGCTTAACTTTCGCCTAATCCTCTATAATAAGAAAGTCCTGCGTAAGGTTATAGCTGTCGTTAGCGGGCTTTCTCTAAAAAAGCAAATATTTGTTAATTCCTTTCTTAAGAAGTGTAACGGCGCTGGGGCACCGCCCTATGCGACGTCTACATGCAGCCTAGTTAGGGGCTCGCTTGGAGACTTGGCTCGTGTATATAGACGTATCCTTTCCTCNACCTTCTTCTGCTCCTTAGCTTAGTATCTTNNTAATACAGCATTCTACAAGCTTNGGTTNAGAGGCATTTNTANNAGCCGTAACATTATACTAAGCTCACCCACCCGGGGGGGACTTCATTTGTTTGGAGCTCCCTCTTTACCTCGCCTGGGAAGGCCTAGATAATCTCCCACCCCCGTCCCGCGTGTTCTTGCGGAGAACACGCGTCGAACACCCCTAGCTGCGCGTCGTCGACGCGTCGAGTCGCTATTATTGAACCGGGAGCCGGTATTCAAGCAGCTAGAAGGTCTCCTATGGTTACGATCGATGGCCAAGGACACGATGGCTTGCATCCTACTGCTACCCTACTAGATCGAGCGCGGCTCTCTAGAACCCCCCCGACCTTTTCGACTGATACGGAGTTGTACGAGCTTTAGAGACGACCTCGGTTGAGACTTACCCTAGGGCTGCGAGAACGAAATCAATTGAGACTTAGCCGTAACGCTGCGATGAACGACATTGATGGATACACAGACTACGCTACGATAACCACCCCGATTGATACTGAGCTGTACGAGGAGAGACGAAATCGACTAGGAAGGACTTGCTAGCACCGTACTGCCACCCCAAACCCCCAAACCCGATTACCGACTGTGCCGATATGCCTACAGTCTGATTGACTAACGATCGCGCCGATACGCCTGCGATACGCCTGCGATCTGAAGGCGATCCGAATGTGATTTGAATGCGGCCCGAACGCGATTCGAAAGCAAACCCGATAACCTGTCGCGCCGATATGCCTGCGACACGACTCTCCGACTTGTCTATAAACGCCCTTATAGACACCCGTCGAGTTCTCATTAATAACCACCGTACGCGATCGACCCGAACCTTACTATCGACCTAGGTAGTCCCTCGATCTTACGGCCGAATATATCTGCATCCTATGTACAGGGGTACTAGGAACCTAGGGGAGAATTTGAGTGATTTATGGCACTCTTAATCAGGAGAACAGATTAGGAGAATTATTCCGATTTATGGCACTCTCCAACAGCTCTGCAGATGAGCCTATTTATCTCTACGACCTTATACGAACTATCGACGCTTTCCTCTTAATAGCTATTCGTACGACCTTTACGAATAAGACAGCTCGCCATTACGAAAGCATGTCCTGCTATTCGTTAACTACTCTCAAATATCAAAGCGCACCCTTTCTTCGATACCTTCGAATATTAACAACGTCTCAAACTACTTACCGATTGACGGTAGACCCCGAGAAACCGACCGCATGATAGCACCGATACGCCTGCTATTACGACTTTAACAACGACCGTATGAGTTCGTTAACGATCGACTACCTCCCTTACTAATTTAATCGTCTTCTTCTCCGCCTACGGTAATCCTTTTTGACTAACACTAGGCTACGTATACTAAGGAACAACTACGGTTAATACTAAGTTATACAAGCTTTACCTTAAGCATTTGTATACTTCAACAACGAGGTTAATACTGAGCTGTGTAAGCTTTAACAACGAAATCAATTTAGATAAACTGGATAATAATTGTGCCGATACGCCTGCAATCCAAATGCGATTCGAATACAACCCGAATGCGATTTAAATGCATACCTAACTAATAAGAGCTCGTGCCAATACATATACGAGCTATAATTTTTTTTTCTATGGCTTGGGGCGCGCCATATTAAAGGAGGGGGTAGTAGAGCTAAGGAGGTACTAGAGTTCTAAGAGGAACGACGACCATAGAGGGCTCCTAGCGATATATACCCCTTATAGTAGTAGGACGGCTGCATGCCCTATACCAACCTAATAACGACTGTGCCGCTACGCCTATAGTTTAACGACCGAACGATCGCGCTAATACGCCCGTAATCTATAAATAAGATAATCGTGCCGATATAACTGCTATCGTATACTACTATAACAATAATTGCGCCGTTACGCCTGTAATCCATTAACCAACAATTATACTACTACGCCTATGATCTATTAACTAGCTAATAGACCGAGCTCCAAATATTTAACCGACTATTATTACTTAACGCTTGCACCATACTGCTATTACGATAAACCACCTACTGCTTTACCTATAGTAACCTAATTAACCTTCTACTACTCTGCCTATAGCATTACTATTAATACCTACTACTCCGCCTATAGCTAACCAATACCTTACTGCCTTACTCGCAGCACTATGATTAACTCTAGCTGCTCTACCTGCAGCTAATACTAATTTAACCTTCGCTGCTCCGCCTATAGCGAACTATCTTCTACTACCTTACTTGCAGTACTATAATAGACTATTACTGCTCTACCTACAGCACTACTACCGACTTTAACTGCTCTACCTATAGTCTACAACCGACTTCTACTACCCCGCCTATAGTAATAACTATATATAAGAGAGAGCTTTACCCCTTAGAATACGACCCCGCCGCTAGCACCGTACTACTACTTAAATTAATAAGCTTCGCGCTAATACGCCTGTAGAACTATAACCTATTAATAGACGAGCTTTATACTCGACCTACTATTACTACCTAACGCTGGCACTACACTGCTATAAGAACTAACACCTTACTACTCTACCTATAGCCAACTAATTAAATAATTACGCCGATACGCCTATAATCTAAATGTGATTTAAATGCAACCTAAATATAATTTAAATGCATACCTAACCGACTAATTATGCTAATATACCTGCAATCTACTAGCTAACTGATAGATTAAGCTCCAAATATTTAACCTACTATTACTACCTAACGCTAATACCGTACTACTACCTAACTAGATAATACCTTACTACTCTACCTATAGCTAACTAACTAGACAACAATAGCGCCAATATACCTGCTATTACAACCTAATAACAACTATGCTGCTACGCCTATAGTCTAACCGACAGACTAATTATGCCGTTACGCCTATAATCCGCCTGCAACCTAAATGCGATTTAAATGCTACCCGAATATAATTTAAATATAAACCCGACCGAATAATAGCGCTAATATGCCTACTATTATAATAGACCCTTACTACTCTACTTGCAGCTAACTAACCCTTACTGCTTTATTAGTAGCTAGCTAACCCTTACTACTCTGCCTATAGCTAACCGACTTTTACTACTCCGCCTATGGTAACACCTGTATATAAGGTAGAGCTTTACTCCCTAAAATACGGCCTATTACTAGCACCGTACTGCTATAATCCTAATAAGTTACCACGCTAATACGCCTGCGAACCATTATTAATAAAACACCGTGCTAATATACTTGCGGAACTATACCCTAACAACCTATTACGCTAATACGCCTGCGACCTAAATATAACTAGGTAGAGCTTTACTCCCTAGAATATAACCCTATTACTAGTATTATACTACTACCTAAACGACCTGTTGCTGGCACTGTACTGCTACTAAACGGATAAGAACTCGTACTAATATGCATGCGAGTAACTCCCTAACCCTCCCACTTTTATTAAACCTTTACGCCTACTTTTCTAAGAGGGGGACTAGGGGGGCTTTTTTATGGCTTAGGGCGCGCTATAATAAAAGGGGGGAGAGTATAGCTAGGAGGTACTGGAGTTCTAGGAGGAGGGAGAAGGAATAATAACTAACAGAGGGCTCTTAGCAATAGACCCCTCGCTACAGCAGGAGCTGTAGGACGGCTACCTGCCCTATATTAACTAGGTATAGTAATATACCTCGCAGCAGCAGGAGCTGCAGGACTGCTATAAGTCCTATGTTAACTAGTATCGCGATTAAGCGCCAGATATAAGATTTTTTTTCTTTTCTCTTTCTTCTCTACGAGGGGCTAAAGCCTAAGGGCAGGCTTTTTTGGAAGAGGGGGGTGATATAACGGCGCTGGGGCACCGCCCTATACGACGTCTATATGCAACCTAGTAGGGGCTCGCTTAGAGACTTGGCTTATATATATAGACGTATCCTTTTCTCGACCTTCTTCTGCTCCTTAGCTTAGTATCTTTATAATATAGCATTCTACAAGCTTTGGTTTAGAGGCATTTATATAAGCCGTAATAAGAAGTAGCGCCTGGTAAAGTATATAGTAGGTAGAGTTCTATTAAACGCCTCTATCTTTAATAAGTATAAGTTTAGCTTAATTAAAGAGCTTATCCTCTATATAGGCTTAGGTTTAATTCTTAGTAAAGTCCTTATAGTAAGCCGTAGATTATATAATATATTTAATGATATTATAAACCTTACTAACGGCGCCTCTCTGTCACGGGACTCACACGTTCTCACGTCTCTGCGCGTTTTGACGTTCTTGACCCGTGCTCACGTTCGTCCCGAGACACCTACGCACGTTCCCCTACAACCCCTATTTATACCCGTACCTGACCTGTTCTGTTTCTGCATCCAAATGTCTTTGTATCAACCACGCATAGTTACGCGTACGTAGCCTTCTTCAATTACTACCCTGTTTAGTACATTGTATTCCAGCTCGTGCCCACTTCCGTGACACTACATTTAGATCCCTTTTCAACGTACCTGGCGCGGCCTGTGGGCTACTGGTCGCGGAGCATGCCTTTCTACGCCTAATACGAGGGTAGATACAGGAGCTACTGGCTGCGGGTAGACTAGGACCGCTGGGGTTCTGAACTAGTACCACAAGACACCACGCCGATACGCCTGTGGAATCACAACCTGCCGACAAGACATCGCGCCCGATACGCCTGCGACCTCGGATGGCTTGCATCCTACTGCTATTACGAACAGGCACGTTACTGGCCCCTCGGTTTGACCTGATCGCTCGCATCCTACTGGCTACGTACAGCAACACGAACACGAACACGGAAGCTGGTATACTTTACTACTGTCCTACCGACCTGCACGCCACTGCCCTACGTACCGACAAGACCCTCGCGGCCGATACGCCTGCGAAACGACCCCGATAACCCGTCGTGCCGATACGCCTACGACCCTGAGTCGCTTGCATCGTACTGCTGCCCCGAACACGTCGCTTGCATCGTACTGCTACCTGAACCTGACAAGCCTCGTGCGATACGCCTACGAGCGCGAACACGACTAGGTAGAAGCCTCGCTCCCTAGGACCCCCAACCGTCGCTTGCATCGTACTGCCGCCATGAACCGATAAGCCTTGCGCGCGATATGCCTACGAGCCGAACACGACTAGGTAGAGCCTCGCCTCCCTAGACCCCTGAACCCGTCGCTTGCATCGTACTGCTACCCGAACACGACTAGTAGAGCCTTGCTCCCTAGACCCCCGAACCCGTCGCTTGCATCGTACTGCTGCCCGAACACGTCGCTGGCATCGTACTGCTACCTACCCGAACCGATAAGCCTCGTGCCGATACGCCTACGAGACGACCGTGCGCTGGCACCGCTACTTGCTACCGTCCGAGAACCTGCCGCCGAAGCTCTCTGTATCTGATACCCGAATTATCCTTAAGCCGCCCGAACCTGTCGCTAGCATCGTACTGCCGCCGCCGAAGCTATTCGCATCCGATACCCAGACTGTCTTAAGCCGCCCGTCGCTGGCATCGTACTGCTACCTACCCGAACCGACAAGCCTCGTGCCGATATGCCTACGAGACGACCCCGTCGCTGGCACCGTACTGCTACCATATGAACTGATAAGCTCCGTGCCGATTCGCCTACGGAACCCGAACACGTCGCTAGCACCGTACTGCTACCCGAATCTGATAAGATCCCGTGCCGATATGCCTACGGAACCCGAACCTGACGCTAGCACCGTACTGCTACCGATAAGAACCTGCCTACGATACGAATACTGCACCGCATCGACAAGAACCTGCTAAGAATATGCCTTNCCANNACCACGAACACCGTACTATACTGCCGTTTAGGCCGATAAATACTGCCTAAAACGCCCATTTTGGACCAAAAATTGGGGTAATTTTTTAGGGGGACCTGGAGTATAGGAAGGGAGGCCGTAGAGCTACTAGAAGCGAGAAAGGGACTATACGAGCTTTAGTAATGCGTCTCTAAGCGGCGAGGACAGGAGTATAGCTGGCGACAGAAGCTGGGTTATGCTTTGGGCCTAATAAGTCAGTAGCCTAACGATTAAATATGGAAGGACTGAACTGGAGGAGCCTGTGCAACGGAGGACGTAGAAGGGAGGAGAAGGCTGACGAAATTTTTTTTTCCCGTATTGGGTTTTTTTTGGTATACACGATACGCCTCGCAGGAGCTCGGAAGTAAGGGGGGGGTACTATTACGGGACTTACACGTTCTCACGTCTTTGCGCGTTTTGACGTTCTTAACCCGTGCTCACGTTTGTCCCAAGACACCTACGCACGTTCCCCTACAACCCCTATTTATACCCGTACCTGACCTATTCTGTTTCTGCATCCAAATGTCTTTGTATTAACCACGCATAGTTACGCGTACGTAGCCTTCTTCAATTACTACCCTGTTTAGTACATTGTATTCCAGCTCGTGCCCACTTCCGTAACACTCTCTGCCATATAAGGTTAAATTTAGCTTTGTCGCTTATACTAATTAATAAGCGTTTAAGCTTGCTAACGCCTTTACTGTATATTAGGGCCTTAACGGTAAGGTTTAGAATATGGCCAATATATTGGAGTCGTTCCCTTTTTAGTATAAAGAGGCTTTTAAAAAGGTGCTTATAGAGCTTATCGTTATTAGTAGCGTTATTAGCCATTAAGCAGCTAAGCTTATATTTAAATTAATACTTCTAAATAACTACTGCTAAAGCTATTGCTATATTCTTAGCGGTATATAAGCCTTATATCTAGGGGAGTCCTATAAGGATTAATTAAAGCTTGCTACCTTTATTAATTAAGTAAGCTACTACGCTAAGTAGTAATATGCCGTTCGTTAACGTCTAGATATCGCAGCTAAAGTAGATTTTGCTTTATAAAACAATAAGGAGGTCTTTAATATTAAGGCTTTAGCGTTTAAAGGTAGACTTTATTTAGCTGCTTAGTAATATATATAAGCTTACCAGACATTCCTATATATAAAAATGGTTAAATATTAGCAACGCGCGAGTATAAGTACTTATAGCTTGCTAAAATGTAATATCCTATAGGACCGTCTAATTAACGTAGGCTTATATATAGCCAGCTGCCTAGAACGGCTGCTATTCGCTACTACTAGGTATAGAAGAGGCTTAAGTATTAATTAGGCCCAGGGTGGCTAATTAACATAGAGTACCTGTTACGGCACTGGCAGAAAATGTCACAGTACGTGCGGACTGTCAAGGTACGATGTACGAGGTAACTGTATATGATTAACAAACGATGTCGTGTGAGGATCTATGTAGGAGGTGAGGTGGTATATATACACGTCGCTTAGGGGTCAGGTCTATGCTCGTGTCATAACAATACTAAGTCATAACAACGTGTCAGGTCAGTGCCGTAACAAAAAACGGCAGAACTTGGTGGTAGAACTTGGTAGAACTTTGCGGTCACGTGACTAAAGGACCATATAAAAGAACCCTACTTCGACCGGCGCTGCTTTTCTTCTCCTTTCCTTTCTCTAGCTTTAGATTCTCGTTTATAGACAATCCAATTATACAGGCTTACGCGACCCCCGTACTGTGCTTATATCTCAATTAACTAAGTCGCTAACATTATCTAAAGCTCTAACCACCCTTTCTTCCTAAAAAGGAACTTAAAAAATATCTATAGGACTATAAATAGGACAAGGATATAGAATAGGACCCTAAGGATATTACTAGAACTATAAGAACAGAACTAAAAGGAAAAGGATAGAACCCTAAGGAAAGGACCTATAAGATATACACAGACCAGAACCCCTAAAGAAATTTACCCGGAATTACCTAATACCCCTACTACTATGCCATAAAATACAGTAGCAGGTAAAGCAGCTATAGGACCTGCAAACGCCTTAGACGAAGAAATAATTAACGTTTTAACCCCTTAGGCGGAGCTTGCTGTAGCTAATGCTAAAATTAAACGGCTGCGAGAACTGCTCGAAACTAGAGACACCCCTATATCTAGCGTTGACCCATTAAATAGACTTGCTATGGTCCTTAAGGCCCTAGCCTAATATACCGCATTAGCATCGTCGTGGTCCGCGAAGGTCGTAGACCCCCCGTTGCTTATAAATGGGACTAACCCTATATTTAACAATTAGAAGCTTTAATTATAGGATAAGCTTAAAGTTAATGCGGACTACTTCCCTACTACTTAAGCTAAAATGGCCTACGTCTTTAGCCGTACCGGCGGAGACGTATAGACGCACCTACGTCTGTAATACGCCTAGGACTTAGCAGAACCCTTCCTCTCTAAGGAAGAAATAACTAACTACCTATCCTTTATTTATAAGGACCCTTTTAGGGTATAGAACGCCCGCCTTAGCTATAAAAGTCTAAATATAAAAATAACGGAGACCTTTTTGGCCTTTTAGACCCGCTTCTTATACCTAGCTAGATAAGCCTAGATTTCCTAAAAAGACCTATTACTAGACCTCTTTAATAAGCTTACCCTAGACCTATAGCGGGCCGTACTACTAGCTTTTACTACTATATAGACGTTAAAAGAACTTATGGATTATTACCTAGCTATTAACTAAGGCCTCTATTAAATTAAGGCATAAGCTAACTAGATAAAGGCTAGGAATCCCTTAAATTAAGCTATAAGTAATATAAGAACAGCCTATAATACCCTAGTATAACCCGTAACGCCTACTATACCGGCCGCCAATCTAGCAACTAGCTGTATAGCTAGCCCTACCGCGGGCTAAGCGCTTACTTAGCCTACCTATAGCGACCCCTATATATAGGCCCTTAGCGATTAAGGGGCTTGCTTCTTATGCGGTTAAAAAGGCCACCCTATAAGAAACTGCCTAATAAAGGTAAAAGTAGATAAGGTTCTGTTAATCCAGGAGGATAGTATAGAGTTGGAAAAAGAGGAACTTTAGAGAAAGACTCCTCTCTAGGGTTAAAAGGGATTAATATATTATATATTAATCTAGGTTAGCTAGTTAGTAAAAAAAGCTATACTATCCCTTATACTTTATTCCGCAATAGATATTAAGTTTTAACTTTTGCCTTAGCTAACTCTAGAGTAAATACCTTTACCCTAATTAACACCTAATATGCTATAAAGCTGGCTGACTTTCTTAATACACCTATAGAAGAACTGCCTAAACTAATTCCTATTTATGGGTATAACGGACGGATAGGGCCACCTATTAAGACTATCTTGTGGATTTACCTCCGCGTTAATAAATAAAGGCAGTATAACATCCCCTTTCTTATTACGGACTTAGGAAGCTATAATATAATCTTAGGAAGAAAATAGCTAGCCTATTTAGGCTTATAGCTTAAAGTACGGAGTAGACGGCTTATCTAGCCCAAAATTCTACCCTTAACCCCTTTCTTTATAAAAGAAATTAGCATTATAATAGAAAACCTTATACGGCCCTAGATTAATACTATTTATTAGGCTAATACTATGTGTAGAGACTAGGCCTTTAAGAAGGATATATAGCTTAACCCGTAACGGATCCGTATACTACGCCTATAACGGCGCTATCGCACATTACCTGCCAAATTCTGCCATATTCTGCCGACCTGCGATTAGCCCGCCTAAAGCTAGCGCCTTGGCGGCTTACCCTATATATTTGTTTACATTGGTCCTAGCAACCCCTTTTTCCTTCTCTTTAGCTTAGTATCTTTGTAATATAGCATTCGTTTAAGCTTCGGTTTAGAGGCATTTGTTTAAGCCGTGATATTATACTAAGCTCTCCCTACCTTACCTGGGAAGGCCTTAATAATATCCCACCCTAAAGAAACTTCGTCTGCAATAATGTATTAACATGCTATACTTAAACACTAAAACAACTCTATATTGCCTGGGAAGGCCTAGATAATATCCTACCTTATAAGCCAGATAGGACTAGACCTATACCCCTGGAATTAAAACTAAAGCGTATAATACTAACGAACCTTAGGAAGCTAATAATGGCACCTAAAGTAAGCTTATTTAAGAGAGTTACCTCTACTTAAGAGGAACCTAAGATCTAATTAGGATTAGAAATTAAAGATAATAATAATGTCGTAGACATACGCGAGCAAATTCGCGCCCTTATAGCTAGCTAGGAAGCCGATTGTCTTAAAGTAAGAAATATATAAGAGACCCTATAAGAGATCCTAGAAAGCCTTACAGCCCTACAAAATAGCCCGGCTTCCCCTTCTTAAAGCCCTAGCTAACCTATTCACTCTACTAAATATAATATACTAGGGAGTACGGATATAATAATAAAGTAATTAAAGTCCGTTAAGCTTCCTAACCCCCTACTACTATTTAACGGGATAAACCCTACCTTTAAGAATTGGAGGATTTAAGTACAAGGAAAGCTCTATATTAACTATAACTATTTCCTTTCTAAAGAAGCTAAAATACTTTACCTCTTTGGTTAAACTACTAGGGACGCCTAACGGCACCTTTAAGCCAAGTTTAAGGACGACTCCCCTATCCAATTTATATCTATTAATAAGATAATACGGCACCTAGCGGCTATTTACGTTAACCCGAACAAAGTACGGGATGCCTGTTATAACTATAATTACCTAATAATAAAACCAAACTAACCCTTTACTAAATTCTAGACTTAATTCCTACACCTTATAGGAGAAGGCTAGGTTCCCCTTAAGAACTACCAATTAGACCTATATAATAAGCTAATAATCCGGCTATAAGAAAAGATCGCTATAACCTTAGATAACCTACTAACCTATAAAAGACTTATAGCTTATTACCTATTATTAAACTCAGAACTAAAGCGGATTAACGCCCGCCCTAATTAGCAGAAGTAACTCCGTAATAATTGGAACTCGCTAGCTATACCTATAGGAGCTAGAGTAGAAAGATAAGTTATAACTGCTCTTATACTAAAGGCGGTTACAACTACGTACCGGCAAGCCTTACCCGACTAGCTATATACTACGCTATTAACTAGTATTTGCCGTAATACTCCAATTAACCCTACCTCGGCTATATACTTTAACTGTGATAAGTAAGGTTACTTTACCTTATCCTGCCTAGAGCTAAAGGATATAGGCGATATTAAGGAGATAGAGGAAGGAGAAATGTCTAATAAGTTGGGAAAAGAAGAACCCTAGGAAAAGACTTCCCCCTAAGGTACCCTATTGATCTTAAAGAGATTAATCTTAGTTAGTTAATAGGTAGAAAGTATTTCACGGTTCTATATATAGTATCTTAAAATGGATATAGAGTTAATATAACCGCCCTTATTAACACTAGAGCAAATGGCTTCGCCTTTATAAATTGTCACGGGACGGGGCAGTGGCTACAAGACGTATGTATTCGAGGAGTCTACAAGACGTTGCGCGATCGATCGTAAGGGTCGAGGGCGTAAGGAGGTGATATACCTACGCGTAGCTGACATAAGCTGTACGCGAGGTGTACGTGAGAGCACGGGGCTCTCCTATGGAGGCCCCTGCGGTGGGGTTCCGTGACATAAATACTGCCTATATAAATAATGTTGCCAAGTTTCTAAATATAGAAGCTATTTAACTAGAGAAGCCTATCTAGGTAAAGGGCTATAACGGCTAAGCCAGTCGGCCTGTTACCTACGTTTTAAAGTTATATATCGCTTTTAACAAATAACGCTAATACGGTATCCCCTTTTGCATCCTAGACCTAGGGTCCTATAATATAATCCTTAGATAAAAATAGATGTCCTATTTTAATATTTAGTTAAATATATAAAAAAGACGGTTCGTCTAGCCGGAGGATAGACTAAGGTTACCCTCCTTTATTAGGGAGATCTAAACTAACCGTAAGACACTAGCTATAAGGGGTAACCCTACCTACTAGTAGGATGTCTGGGCCCGTGACCTAGCCTTTGCCTAAGAGGACGCCCGCTATAAAGCTAGAAAAAACTCTATATTAATAAAGATACTCTTCTAAAGCGCTATATTTAAAGAGGACTCTACGTATAGAAGCGGGATAGATAATAATATAGATAACGTCTAAATTGTATAGATTTAACCGTTATAGAAAAGAACGTATTAATAGGATATAAGGGATAACCTCTAAAAGATGTAATAGGAGCTAAAAAGAGTAATAATAACGCTAGTACCCTAGAAGTCCCTAAAGTTATATACGCCCCTATTATTAGTTAATCCCCCTATTATAGATATCGCCGTAATTAGCGCTATAGTATTCTACTTTAATATATACTAGAAGGATAATAAGGTCTTTATAATAAGCCTATATAAGATTAACTAAATTATTAATAATAGAGAGGAAAGGCTAGATAAGGAAACCGATAAGGAACTAGTTAAACGCCTTCTTTCTACCATTTATATAGGCTATAAAAATGTATTCTTAAAGGCGGCTTTAGATAAGTTACCCCCCTACCAGACATATAATTATAAGATTTAATTAGAGGCCAATAACTTGCTAAGCTATAGCCCCCTCTACTATTAATTAATGGATAAGCTAAAAGTAATAAAGTAGTACTTAATTGACAACCTAGATAAAGGGTTTATTAAGCTAAGTTAAGCCCCTTTTACTTCCCCTATCCTATTCGTAAAAAAGCCTAATAGAGGCCTTTATTTTTGTATTGACTATTAGAAGCTAAATGCTATTACTTAAAAGGACCGGTATTCTATTCCTTTAATTAACAAAACCCTTGCATATTTAAGCTAGGTAAAGATCTTTACTAAACTTAATATCCGTTAAGCTTTCTACTAAATTAGGATAAACCCTATATCCGAAGATTTAATAACGTTCCGTACTTGCTATAGTTCCTATAAATATAAAGTTCTTCCTTTTAGACTAATAAACGGACTGGCTACGTACTAAAGGTATATAAATAACGTTCTTTTTAATTACTTTAATAAATTCTACATAGTATACCTAGACGATATTCTTATATACTTAGACGATAAACTTAAGTATTAAGTTTATATTAAGAAGGTTTTGGAGAGGTTACGGAATACGGGCTTATAAGTTAATATTAATAAATGCGAGTTTAGGGTAAAACGTATAAAATACTTTAGGTTTATTGTAACTATAGAAGGAATTAAGGTTAACCCTAAGAAGGTAGAGGTAATCTATAACTAGAAGCCCCCTTATACAGTAAAAGGAATTTAGTTCTTCCTTAGTTTTTGTAATTTCTATTACTAGTTTATCTATAACTACGGAATTATGGTAAAACCTCTTATATAACTAACTAGGAAGGATACGCCTTTTGTTTTTAATAATAGCTATATAGAGGCCTTTAAAGAGGTAAAGAATTGGCTTATCTCTTCCTTAATCCTTTATTACTATAACCTAGACCTTAAATTAATACTAGAAATAGACGCCTCTAATAGGGTTATAGCGGGAATCCTATTACAGTTATATCTAGACGGTAAATAGTACCCTATAGCTTTCTTTTTAAAGATAATAGACCCGGCTAAGTGTAACTATAAAGTACACAATAAAGAAATGCTAGCTATTATTTAATTACTCTTTTAATGGCGCGCAGAGCTTAAAGGTATAAACTCCTAGATTAAGATATATATAGATTATAAAGCCCTAAAGTACTTTATAACTATAAAGCAGCTTATAGGGTGATAAGCCTAGTAGGCTAAAATACTCTCTTAATTCTTCTTTACGATTATATATTATTCTAGTAAGTAAAACTCTAAGGCTAATATCCTAACCCGAAGAGAATAAGATATAGGACCCTAGGATAAGCTAAAGACCTAATATTAGACGCGTGCCCTTCTTTATCCAGAATAGCTTAACCCGCGGATTCTTAAGGAGTTAGACTCCTAGTAAAACGAGCTAGTACTAATAGAGGAGTCCTTAGATAAGCTAATAGGGCTAATTAACCGCCTCTTAACTGTAAACCGCACGGCTAACGCCCTAAGGGCCCTCTATAAATAAGCCGTAAAAGGAAACCCTAATTTTAAGATAGAGGAAGGATTGCTCCTATACTAGGAGCGGCTTATAGTCCCTAATGTTAATAATTTATGGACCGAATTAATCCGCGAAGCTTATTGCTAAGTCTTTATAGCATACCCTGGTAAGAATAAGACCCGTAAAATTATTAACTACCGCTACTACTAGCCGAGAATGGTTATAGATATTAATTAATATATATGGAACTGCGAAGACTACTAGAAAGCTATAATCCCATAGGATAAGACCCTAGGACTACTTAAGCCACTCCTAATACTAGAGCGCCCTTAGCAGTATATCTTTATAGACTTTTATAAACTACCTAGGGACCGTAATAGATATAATATAGTTATAGTTATAGTTAACCACTTTGGTAAACGCCCGTTTTTAATTCTATATTATAAGAATATTAATGCTAAAGAGGTAGCCTGGCTATATGTCTATTACGTCTACCAAATCTACGGACTACTAGATACTATTATATCCGATTATAGGCTATAGTTTATATTAGCCTTTTAGAATAAGTTTACCCGGATTCTAGGTATTAAGCTAAAGCTTTCTACGGCTTATTACCCCTAGATAGACGGTTAGATAGAGATTATAAATTAGTACCTGGACTAGAGGCTTAGGCCCTTTATTAACTATTTCTAGAACAACTAGTCTAAACTACTACCCTTAATAGACTACGCGCAAGTAACCTTACCCTATGACTCTACAGGGTTTGCCCCAATTTAGCTAAAAATAGGATACTTACCCTATATAAGCTTTAACTGGAAAAGGCTAGAAGAACCCCAGACTATATAAGAGAAGCTATCTTATACTAAGGCCTAATAGTACGCTAAACGATTAGAGGAGGCCTAGATGGTAGCCCGTAAGAACCTAGAAAAAGCTTAGAGGTTAATAGAATAGTAGGCGAATAAATACTGTTAAGAGCCCGATTTTACCCCTAGCGATATAGTCTAGGTTATAATAAGGAATTAGAGGACTAAATAACCTAGCTATAAGCTGGACTACTAGATAGTAGGACCGTATAAGGTTTTTAAAAAGATAGGTAACTTATATAAGATAAAGCTCCCAGACTTAATTAGGGTTTACCCTATTTTCTTACTAGATAAGTTACGGAAAGCTATAAATAACCTATTACCTGGATAAAAGAATAAGCCTCCTCTACTAGTTTAAGTAAACGGTAATAATAAATAGGAGGTTAACGAAATACTGGCCTATAAGATAGTATAGGGAGCGCTAAAATACCGTATTTAATAGAAGGGCTATAATTTTAACTTAACCTGGTATTCTACGTAAAACTTTATAGGCTGCCCCTAGAAGCTTAAAGAATTTTATAACTAATACCCTAATACGCCTGGACCCCTAAAGTACCTAGATAAATAGATAGAATGCTGGTATAATAAAAATAATAAGTTACTAAAAGAATATAGGGATAAAAACGCCCCAAAGCCCTAATACAGCTATCTGCTAAATTCTGCTATATTCTGCCGTTTTCTGCTAGTACTATAAAATTTTAGATATCTAGGAACTTTAACCACCGGTTAAAGTTGTCTAATTAGTTAGATCCGTGCTAAGACTTTTAGCGGCTACTTTTTCTGGCCTAGTGCTTCTACTTAGCCTATAATTGCCCTTTATACTTAGTTAGGATGGACTTGTATCCCCTTTACCTCCTTATCTTATATTTTTATAATCCTATATTTATAAGCCTAGTGCTACCCTATTTTTTCTAACTAAGCCTAAGGGCAGGCTTTCTTTTAAAGAGGGGGGTGATGTAATGGCGCTATTGTACGTTACCTGCCAAATTCTGCTATATTCTGCCGACCTGTAATTAGCCCGCCTAAAGCTAGCGCCTTAGCAGCTTACCCTATATATTTGTTTACATTAGTTCTAGCGACCCCTTTTTCCTTCTCTTTAGCTTAGTATCTTCGTAATACAGTATTCGTTTAAGCTTTGGTTTAGAGGCATTTGTTTAAGCCGTGACAACGCCGCCCTTAAACTACCTATATTACGCCACCCGCACTAAAGACCTAGGAAGTTAATAGTGACCTAGCTAAGTCCCCTATAGAGAACCCTACAAAGCTATAAAGAAAAGCTAGGGATATTAGACGCTATACTAAACTAATAAATAGGAAGGATAACTTATGGAAAATAGAACGTAAGCTAAGGAAGACTATAAACCCTATACTGTAAACTACGGCCTAACAGACGCTAAAGAAACCTACTGTTACGGAACCCCACCGTAGGGGCCTCCATAGGAGAGCCCCGTGCTCTCGCGTACACCTCGCGTACAGCTTATGTCAGCTACGCGTAGGTATATTACCTCCTTATGCCCTTAACCCTTACGATTGATCGCGTAACGTCTTGTAGACTCCTTGAATACATACGTCTTATAGCTACTGCCCCGTCCCGTGACATTACGTTGTGCCTTTTTTACTACTGATACCTAGCCTATGACTAATTCTACGTCTCTATAATACTATAGGCGCTGCTAGAAGTAGCGTGCCTATGAGTTACCTCACTTTATACTTCTAAGGAATCTATAATAGTAAGACGATATTCCTTACTAGCCACTATATTAAACCTAAAGAATAATCTAATACCTATACTTAACCTACGACGCTAATCAATCCCAGGAGAATTTGATTTATTAGCTTTAGCCTTAACCCCTAAGGAGATGGACACTGATAATATCTTATCTTTTATTAACTATATAACTATGGATAAGTAAGCGGAAGGGCTACTACCTATTAAAATCGAAATACGAGACGCCGAGATATTTGTAAAAATGGTAGCATAAGAACCTAATAAATACTACCGCCTTTTATAGAACTACTACCTAAAGCTTATATAAGCTGAGATGCGTACTGCCTAAGATCGCGATATTATCTAAGACCTATAAGCTTATAAGGCGCTCGCTAATAACACGTGTTAAGAAACTAAAGATAACCTCCGCGTGTCTGAACGCGACGTCTAATAGTTAAAGAAGGCTAAGATTGCACTTATTGCTACGGTTACTAAAAGAGAAGGCATAATTAAATACCTATAATCTTAGCTTAACGAGCACATTTGTAATAATACTAGATACCTCTCTACTGCATATAACGCCACTTAAGTTTTTATACCCCTGGCAACTTTACCTACTTAACGCTTAACGGAGGGTTAGCGCCGAGTAGCCTTACCTAACGGGAACCCCTATTAAAGTAATAATAAAAGCTATAACGACTGAACCTAAGCTGCTACTATAGGGTCTAATGTATGTTACCCTAATCCCCTAGTTTTTTAGGGAGACCGTAAAGAATACAGCTACTAGAAGATGTAAATCCGCAAGAAACTAACTTAGAGCGCCTGCCTTTTTCCTATGGAAGATACTAAGATTGGCTATATTATTGGGCGAATAAAGGGTATACTATTTAATAGACTCTTCGCCTAATGGGAGACTAATGGCCCCTAAAAGTAGCAGTTCTACTAAGAAGTCCTTGACGATCTTGACTTAATATACCGTGACTATAACCTACTGGCCACCAATTAAGCTAAACTATGTGCCCTAAAGATGAGCCCTACCAAATCATTTGATAAGTTTTATGTTAAATTCTAGGAATATACCGGAGCCCTCGCCCGAGACGATACTGAAGACTAGAAAGATCTCTTTAAAAAAGTCATTTATCGCCTTAGTTACGCAGCCGCTAGCTATAACTATAATAATGTTTATGATATAGTAGCAGCTATATGGAAGATTGAATGACGACTGAATTAGATCGCTACTATAAACCCCTATCTAAAGATCTCCTTATAGAAGCCCTCCGGACCTACTAAACTACTAACGCCTACTACCCTAAGTAACACTACTGGTCCTAATATTGACCTTTCTATATTAATCTTCCCGTAGAAGCTACTAGACGGAGAACGCGAGCTACTTTAGAAGCTAAAGCGTTGCTATAGATATTATTAAGAAGGCTATTATAGCTATAGCCTAAACTGCCTAATGGCTAGGTTTAGTAGCTACCGCCTAATATCTAACCTAGTACCTTGAATACTAAATATGTTGCTATATGCTACTACTGTATAAGACGAAGACGTAGTAATAGCGGTAGAGTTAGATACGGAAACGGAAAACGCTAAGTCCTAGCCCTAAGTTGTAGGTTAGGACGCTTTAACGATAAGGGGATCTATATATCGGCCTGCTTAATAGATAACTTAGTAAAAATAAATAGACGGAAATAGATAGTTTTACCCGTAATAGGAACTACTGCTAAAAAATAATATAAAAGCCGTTCTATGATTGATTGCGGAGCTATTAATAAATTTGTAAATATCTAATTCGTGCGTACTTATAACCTACCTACCTTACCCCTTACTAAAGCCTGCGCTCTATAACTCGCCGACGGTAGTTATACCGTATAGAAGATTACCTATATGATATAACTCTACCTAGATATAAATAGGCACTAGGAAGAACTCTGGGCTTATATTATACTACTTACTAACTACCCTATTATCCTTAGAATGAACTGGCTCGAATAATATAACCCCGCCATTAACTGGAAAAAGAGAGAAGTAANCTTTAACTCTAAATACTGTAAAGAGACCTGCCTAGGATATGGCCTAGCCGCCTCTATTTACTCCCTAGGATACCAACCTAAGGAACCCCTTATTACCCTACCTATAACTAACTGCCACTATGTAAGTGCCGCGGCCTTCTACCGTATAGTATGTAGGAAAGGCTAAACTATTACTATAGCCTTTTGATTATAACTATATAAGCTTAATAAAGAATAGGACTATATCCTCTATAGTAATAGGATAGATATAGTCGACCTCCTAGAAAACGATGCCCCCGTAGAACTCTACGGACTTTTACCTTTAGACTTTAAGAAGTTTATAAAGCTTAAAAAAGGACTTACTAATAAGGAACTCCGTAAGCTCCTCTCTAAGAGGTACTATAACTTTATTAACGTGTGCTTATAAAAGAGCGTAGATATACTTCCCCTATATCGACCTAATAACTATACCATTAATATTAAATAAGGAAAAACGCTACCCTATAAGAGACCCTACCTAATATTAAAAGACGAACTTCTAGTTGTTAAAAAGTATATTAACGAACACCTTGATAAAGGGTTTATTCGCCTTAGTATATCCCTAGCAGCTGCCTTTATCCTCCTTGCTAAGAAGCTAGGAGGAGGTATTTAATTCTGCGTTGACTATAGAGGACTTAACGCTATTATAATTAAGAATTAATACCCCGTACCGCTTATACGTGAGACTTTTAAGCGGCTTAGCTAAGCCAAAATCTATACTAAGCTTGATATTATTGCCGCCTTTAACTGCCTTTGAATATGAGAAGGTGATAAATAAAAAACCGCATTTGTATTACGCTTTGGCCAATTTAAATATACCGTTATGCCCTTTGGCGTATATAACGGCCTAGGCAGCTTCTAAAGCTATATTAATAACGCCTTACGGGACTACCTTGACGACTTCTGCTCTGCGTACCTGGACGATATACTTATTTATAATAATAACCCTTTTAAGCATACCAAGCACGTTTAAAAGGTCCTATAGCGCTTTAGGGACGTAGGACTTTATATTAATTTAAAGAAGTGCGAATTCTTAGTTATAGAAGTAAAATACCTTAGACTAATTATTACTACTAAGGGTGTCCGTATGGACCCCAAGAAGGTACGTATAATTACTAAATGGCAAACCCCTAACTGCATTAAAGATATATAAGCTTTTCTTAGTTTTGCCAACTTCTATTAAAAATTTATATATAACTTCTTGGGTGTTATAGCACCACTTATAGTAATGATACGAATAAAGGGCCTTTTTGTAAAAGGAAGAAAAATATATCTATGTTTTATCTAAACGCCTAAATGCGAGAAGGCGTTCTAAGACCTTAAAGATGCTTTTACTAAAGCACTTATCCTAGCTTACTTTATACCAGGATGATAACTTTATCTTAAGACTAACTCCTTAGACCACGTTAACGCAGGCGTCCTTTTTTAGATGGGTAATAACGGTCTTCTCTACCTAGTTGCATTCTATTTATCTAAGCTTATACTATAAGAATATAACTACAAGATCTATAATAAGGAACTTCTTGCGATTGTATAAGCGTTTAAGGAATTCTAACTAGAACTCTCCTTAGCAGAACCTAACTAGCCAACTGAAGTCCTTACGGATTATTATAACCTTGAGTACTTTATGACTATAAAATAGCTAAACTAATACTAAGTATACTGGAACGAGTTTCTCTCTAGTTTTAACTTTAAAATTATATATAGGCTAGGAGTATAAGGTACTAAGCCTAATAGCCTAACACGCCGCTTATAAGACCTTCCTTAGTCTAAAAATAACCCTTATAACTAGTTCTAATAATAAACGATCCTAAAAGCACGGAATTTGGCCCTAGGTATACTACCTACAATAGAGCTAACTATACTTTAGCTCTATACTATAGAACTAGAATTACCTCCTAAAATTAATAAGCTTATTACCACGGTATATAATACCTCTGTTAACCTATTACTGTATTAACTTATTGCCGTAAAGACCGCTAGCGCTTATACGCTACCGACTAAACTCTAAAGCTTAGGCTAGATTAATATAGTAGCCTTAAAAATAAAAGAGAATAGGCTCTATTATAGAGGCCGTCTATTTGTCCCTAACTTAGAAAATCTATAACGGCAACTAATTTAAATGGCCTATGACCTCCGATTAAGCGGCTACTTAGGTAAAGGAGGAACCTATAAGCTTCTTAGCCGATACTACTTCTGGCCTAAAATAATAGACTTAGTTGAATGCTTTATAGGCGCCTGCTATAGTTATAAGCGCGCTAAGGCCTTTAATATAAAGTACTAAGGACTACTGTACCCTTTACCAGTACCTATATAATAATGGGCAGATATCGCCATAGATTTCGTTGTTAACCTACTACCCTATAAGCGACATGGCCGTACCTATAAGAATATCCTTATGATAATATGCCGACTTATAAAAGAGCGCCATTACGTTCTAACTAAAGGCGTAGCCGTTAATGACGTTACTAACGCCTTTTTTCGCGAAATCTACCGATTATATAGGTTACCTAACTTGATTATATCCGACTAAGGTATATAGTTTGGCTCTGATGTATAGAGACGAATCTGCTAACGCCTTGGCATCTCTGTTAAGATATCTATATCCTTCTATTATAAAACTACTAGGTAACTGGAAAACGCTAATGCTAGTATAAAAGCGTACCTATAATAGGTAGTCGCCTATAATTAAGATGACTGGGTGGATTACCTCTTACTAGGTAAATTTATAGCGAATAATTATGTCTTAACTACTATAGGACTTACCCCGTTCTTCGCAAATAAGGGATATTACCCCTAATCTGGCATAGAACCACCAGAACCTATTAATAAGAAACTGCTATATAGAAAACGCCTTAAGATGCTACTTGCCGACCAATATACAGACCGTATGAAAAATCTACTTGACTACTACAAGGGAGAAATGGCCTAGGCTTAAGTAAAGTAGGCTTACTTTGCTAACTGTTATAGAACGCTACTACCAGAGATATGTGTTGGCGACTGGGTATAGCTAGATATACGTAATATCTCTACGTAGAGGCCTATAAAGTCACTCAATTATAAGAACCTTGGCCCCTACCTAATTAAATAAGTTATTAATAGGGGAGCCGTATATAAGCTAGAGCTCCCGTCTACCTTAGCTACCCGCGGGATATAGCCTATATTTTACCTATAGCTACTATACCTTTACTAGCCTAACCCCTTATTAGGGCAGATACAGCCTAAACCCCTACTAGTACTAATCCGAGACGAGAACGAAGATAAGAACTACAAGGAGTGGACCGTTAAACGAATTATTAACTCTAAATACTTTAGCAAAGGCAGAGGACGACGGCTCTACTACAGAGCTATATATATAGGATTCGATATAGATTAGCCAGAATGGCAATTATAGGAAGACTTCAAAAATATAAAGGATCTAATTAGCGACTTTTACTACGCGAACCTATAGAAACTAGGCCTAAGCAGAGATTTTATACCTAATCCTCTATAGGAGCCCTTATAGAGTTAAACCGTTATATATTACCATATAGGGGCAAATTGCCGTTAGATTGCCGTTAGATTACAGTAAAGTGCGATTACGTGACCGGAATATCGTTGAGATGTCTAGGAACTTTAACCGGTAGTTAAAGTTGTCTAATTGGTTGGATTCTTAGATGCCAAGCCTTATTATATAACGTTATTTTAAGCCTTTAGTAATACCCCCCTTTCTTCTTTTCTATACCTTAAGTGTCCCTTCTATATATATATAGTAACCACAGCGTCGCCGGAGCTCCGCCTCTATAGGAGGGGGGGTAGTGTTACGGAACCCTACCGCAGGGGCCTCCATAGGAGAGCCCCGTGCTCTCACGTACACCTTACGTACAGCTTATGTCAGCTACGCGTAGGTATATCACCTCCTTATGCCCTCGACCCTTACGATCGATCGCGTAACGTCTTGTAGACTCCTTGAATATATACGTCTTGTAGCCACTGCCCCGTCCCGTAACACCTACGGACCTCCTACTAGTTAATATCTGCTGTATTAGTGCTATAGGATTCTATCGGAACCTAGTTTAGCCTAATACCGTTGCCTTTATAACTAGCCTATACGAAATTAACCAAATAATTAAGGAAAAGGAAAGTGAGCTTAGTAGATAGGAAAGTGGGCTTATAGATAAAGAACTAGTGGAATAAAAACTGCCTAATTAATACCGGAAATTTAAGGACGTATTCTTTAAGGTAGTGTCTAATATACTTCTACCCTACTAACTATACAACTATAAGATTAAGATTAAGTAAGATAAGGGAAGTACCCTTAGCTCTAGCCCTCTCTACCTATAGTCTATTGCCAAATTATAGGCTATAAAGTAGTACCTTATTAATAATCTAAATAAGGGCTTTATTGAGCCTAGCTAAGCCCCTTTTAACTTACCTATTCTCTTTGTTAAAAAGCTAAATAGAGGACTGCGCTTCTGTATTGACTACTATAAGCTAAATAATATAACCCGTAAGAACCGCTACCTACTACCCTTACTTAATGAGACTTTTACCTAAATAAGTAGAGCTAAGGTTTTTATAAAGCTTAATATCCGCTAGGCCTTTTACTAAATTAGGATAGACCCTAGGTTTAAGGATCTTACTATATTTTAGACCCGTTATAAAACGTATAAATATAAGGTACTTCCTTTTAGACTAACTAATGGACTAGCTACGTTTTAGCGGTATATAAATAATATACTCTTTAACTACCTTAACGACTTCTATACGGCTTATTTAGATAATATTATAATCTACTTGGAGAACGAACTGGAATATAAGGAGCACGTCTATAAAGTTTTATAACGGCTCCGCGAAGCTGGCCTTTAGGCCGATATTAAGAAGTTAGAATTTAGTATTAAGCGTATAAAGTACCTAGGTTTTATTATTAGTATAGACGGAATTAAGGCCAACCTAGAGAAAATAGCCGTAATTAACTAGTGGACGCCCCCACGGACCGTAAAGGGGGTGTAATTATTTTTAGGTTTTTATAACTTCTACTAACGCTTTATTAAGAACTATAGTAGGATCGCCCGGCCTCTTAACCGCCTTACTAGGAAAGACTAGCCCTTTCACTTTAACGCTATGTATATGCAGGCCTTTAATAAGCTTAAAAAACGGCTAGTGTTAGCCCCCCTACTTACCCACTTTGACCCAGAACGGCCCTTAATGCTAAAAACTAATGCCTTAGACAGCGTAATAGCTAGTATTTTTTCCTAGAAGTAACTAGACAGAGAATGGCACCCTATTATATACTATTTAAAGACTATAATAGATGCTGAACTAAACTACTATATCCATAATAAAGAAATGCTGGCTATTATCTCTAGCTTTTAGCACTGGCGTATATAGCTAAAGGGACCCCTAAACCTATTAAGGTAGTATTAGATTATAAGGCCCTAGAATACTTTATAATAACTAAGGCCCTTATAGCCCGGCAGGTACGCTAGGCGGATATCCTATCTTAGTTTAACTTCTTAATTATATATAGACTAGGCGCTACAAACTATATAAATGCTCTTACTAGGCGCGAACAAGACCTAGGTAACTATATAGCTATAAAGATCTTATTATAGACCTAGACGCTACTATAACTAGAGTACCTTAACCCCCGGATATAGGCAGAACTAAGTATAGACTTCTTAGGCGCCGAGATGTATCCTATTAACCCTTTAGGACTTAACTTAATTAATAAATTACTATAGATAAACCGTACGGCTCCTTCTCTATAGGAGTACCGTAAAAAGGCAAAGAATGTTTCTAGCCTATAGTCCCTTGAAAGTGGACTGCTTAAGTACTATAAACGGCTAGTGGTAGCAGAGGAACAGAACTTACGGACTTAGCTTATTGCCGAAGTATATGCCTAGGTCTCTATGGCCTACCCTAGAAAAAATAAGACCCGTAGGATTATTAGCGACCGCTACTACTAGCCCGGAATAATTATAGATATTGACCGCTATATACGGAACTACAATAACTGCTATAGGTCTATAATTCTACGAGATAAGACCCTAGGACTATTAAAACCCCTCCTAATACTTAACCGCCCCTAGTAATATATCTCTATAGACTTTTATAAGCTACCTCTAGTCCGTAATAGATATAATATGGTTATAATCCTAGTTAACTACTTTAGCAAGCGCCCGTTTTTAATTTCCTGTTATAAGAATATTAATACTAAAGAGGCGGCCTAACTGTATATCTACTACATCTACCGAATTTATGGACTACTAAACACTATTATATCCGATTACGGGCCGTAGTTTATATTAGCCTTTTGGAATAAGTTTACCTAGATTCTAGGCATTAAGCTAAAGCTTTTTATGGCGTACTACCCCTAAATAAATGGTTAGATGGAGATTGTAAATTAATACTTGGACTAGAGACTCCGGCCCTTTATTAACTATTTCTAAGATAATTAGGGCGAACTGCTACTTCTAATAGACTACGCCTAGGCGACCTTACCCTATAACTTTACGGGATTTGCACCTATCTAACTAGAAATGGGGTATCTACCCTAAATAAGCTTTGACTGGGATAGGCTAGAAGGACTATAGACTGTATGCGAGAAACTGTCTTATAAGGAAGCCTAGTAGTACGCTAAGCGCTTAGAAGAAGCCTAGACGGTAGCCCGTACAAACCTAGAAAAGGCCTAGAAATCTATATAATAGTAGGTAAATAAGTATAGGCGAGAGCCTGACTTTACCGTAGGTAATATAGTTTGGGTTATAATAAAGAACTAGAAGACGGAACGGCCTAGCCGTAAGCTAGACTATTAGATGGTAGGGCTATATACGGTCTTTAAGAAAATAGGTAACTTGTATAAAGTAAAGCTCCTAGATTTAATTAAGGTTTACCCTATCTTTTTACCGGATAAGCTACGGAAGGCCATAAATAACCTATTGCCTGGATAAAAGAACGAACCTCCCCTACTAATTTAAGTTAGTAGTAATAACGAATGGGAAATTAAAGAAATACTAGCCTGTAAACTAGTACGGAAAACATTAAAGTACCGCGTTAGTTGGAAAGGCTATGACTTAGATCCTACTTAGTACCCTATATAGAACTTTATTAGTAGTCCCTATAAGCTTTAAGAATTCTATAGCCGTTACCCTAGTAAACTAGGACCCCTAAAGTACCTAGACGAGTAGATAGAGTGCTAGTATAGTGAAGATAATAGGCTACCGGAAGAATATAAAGATAAAAACGCCTTATGGGTATAATACGGATATATAAAGCCTAAGGGCAGGCTTTTGTGGAGGGGGGGGGGTAATATTACGGCATTGGCAGAAAACGGCAGAACTTGGTGGCAGAACTTGGCAGAACTTTACGGTCACGTGACTAAAGGACTATATAAAAGAACCCTACTTCGACCGGCGCTGCTTTTCTTCTCCTTTCCTTTCTCTAGCTTTAGATTCTCGTTTATAAACAATCCAATCGTATAGGCTTGCGCGACCCCCATGCCGTGCTTATGTCTTAATTGACTAAGTCGCTAACAGTACCACTATAGCTTTTTAGGTTTAATATAATACTATACTTTAATTTTAAATGGCTAATAATATAATCTATACCGTTAATTATAAGTAATACAGCTGGTTTTTAAGCTAGATGGCAGATCTTGCATAGCTAGAGTTTTTTTCTTCCCTCTGGTCCGTCCTAAAATAGATCTACTCTATACTTTTATATAGGCGATATAAAGGCCGTCTTTAAAAGCGACCGCTTATTAATTACTCAGTATCTATAATAACTAGTAATCCTATTGTACTTACCTAGGAAAAGGTTCTTTTAGTTAATTAGGAATATATAGCCGTAGTTTTAGCCAGCTAGTAGAGGTTCTCGCGATATAGAGTTATTCTACTTATTTGGTTTAGACGTGTTATTAATTGTAAGGGGAGTAGAAGTAGTAGATCCGCAAGGTCTATAAGCTACTAAAGAGCTTAATAAACGCGTAAACCGAGAATTAGATAAAGAAGGAGTAGAGGAAGAAGCTCTACTATATTACTAGTAGGTAAAATATAAAGTTCGTTACATTTTCCTATTATAATAAGGGTTAATATTTGGTAGACAAAACGCGTATATAAACGCGACGGGGAATTTGGAGAAAACCATATAATTTAGTATAGATATCCTAGGGTTTCCTACCCGAATTTTAACCGGAGATCCGAAGATCCTTAACTTCTATAAAAAGCTTTAAAACACTACTAAATTGATCCTTCCTTACCACTTAAGCAGCGAGCTGTTAGCGCGCTGCATAAATATACGCTAACTAACTGTTGTAACTATGTACGCTGACTAACTGCTTACATTAGCAGCGAGCTACCAGCGACGCTGCCAGCGACGCTGCCTGTTGGCCACACTGGGTTCTAGTTAAACTGAATTGATTGACAAATATTGAAACTTTTGATATTATATAGAAATATGCTAAACATAAATAACAATGCTTATACTGTTACATTATCGCCAGAGTCTTGGTAGGTAAGAAGAGTTTTACTACTAGATTTGCCCACTGACAATATTAATTATATTACCACCATGGCTTCTAACACGTCAGATGATGACCAAACAAATACCTCAACACTCTCTACAGCTCCTTCTAATCCTACCGGCCCTACCGACCTCCAGCACGCCTCCGATTACAGCTTAGATGGCAATACCGACGCGTCTACCACTGATCACTCCCAATCGCGCACGACTATAATCTAATATAATCGGAGCTTTAATGGCGGTAGGATCGTGGGACAAGGAAGGCGTAATTAAGATAGTAGATAGGTAGTTAAGGCGGCCGCAGAAGGAAGGAACAGAAAGTACACGGCAGGACGGTAACTTCACCATGCCAAGACCCGCAATAGGCCTATATCGACGGCAGGAGCGACAGAAACGACTGTAGAAAACGATCTAGGTGTCGCCAGATAGGTCCTCCTGCATTAACACCACGCCAAGACTCGTGATAATTACTAACTACTACGTAGTTGCAATTAGTTGCAATCGTTTTAATATTGAATCAATTAATTCAATCAACTGAGCCTTCTGCTTACAAAGCTTTCAATTCAATTAATTCGAGGCCTCAATTGAATCGAATTGATTGACTGATTTACAACCCTGGTCGGGAGTTAGCTCGCGAGCGGGCCCGGTGACATTTCCTATCCCTCGCCCCTTTTTAAATTTTAATATTAGTTAGATATTTTAGGATTACTGAGATGCAAGACTCTGTAATATTAATTTCAACCTCTAAGTAAGCTAATACACGTATTCTACTATTCAATCTGTATATACCATTCCAACCACTATTCCTACCTCCTATTTTGTTTGCCCTTACTAGTAAACCACAATGCCGTTCCAACCCACTTTTGTTCCCTTCTCACCAGAAATAGACGCTTCGTCCGGGTAGGCAAATTAGAGCCCCTTTTTAGTTATTAATGGTCGGGTCCAGCGGGAATCGGTCTAGGAATTTGAACTGTTTCAGGCCAGATTCGAAATTGGACAAAAGAGTAGCAGAATTGTTGGTCATGTAGACTCCAGGCGTCGCTCCGATTCTGGCGAACTGCAATGCGTTGCTGCCACTACCCATTGAACCCACTGGTTTACCAAAGTAGTATGCATTTTGCAGAATTTGAAGCGGACGGTTAAGAGGGTACAAGGGAGACGTTCCGTTGATGAAGATGCCTTCCGAACCGGAGGTAATAAGGATGCCGTCAAAGTTGATAGCGTCGGCAGTAGAGTAAGTGAGGTTAACACCTGGAGCAACGTCCTCACCTACGACGCTGACGAAGAGGCCAAGGCTTGCGAATTGCTTGCTAAGGCTCGCTGCTTGGGCCATAGATTGATTGGAGTAGACAGATGCTAGGATTCCGAAGTTGAGACCCTGGATGGTTGGCAACGAATTGTTAAAGATAGAGATGTAAGCCGTCTTGTTGTTGTTGTAGTATGTATTCTGTGGCGTTGGCACGGTCACATCAACAAGGACCTGGGCTACGCGCGCTGCCAAGCTGTGGTCAATGCGATTAAGCTGGTTGATGAAGTTCTGCTTGACTGTCACGGAAACAACCTTCGATGCTTCAAACCGGAGTGCGTTGACGGCGATTTGCTGTTCTGCAAGCGAAAGAGAATTCCAAACCATGCGTGGCTGACTCCAGTGGTCTGCGAAGGTAGGAGAAAGTTCACGAGTGAGGCTTCCTGTTACGTAACGGTTCGGAGCAGTGAAGAAACCATTTCCAACAGATTGATTTGCCTCCATTGGGGAGCCAAAGTTGAGAGTGTTGGGTGAGTAGGCGGCAATGTTGGTCGGGATATAGGCCTGAGCCTTTCCGTCACGATTATTGTTATGAATTGGAACTCTTGGTCGGTTTACTGGGGCCTGCTCAAAATTTGGTCCTCCATACCGATTTAGTTGAGCATCCAAGTAGGAGTAGAGACGGCCTTGTAGAACTGGGTCATCTGTGAAGTCGATACCACGAACGATATGCCCCGGTTGGAACTGTCAGACATCTTAGTATGAAAATCATAGTGTTTATCTTGGATTCCCCCTCCTTACCCCAATCTGCTCTGTCTCTGCGAAGTAATTCTTTGGGTTCATGTTCAAAGTCATCTTCCCGAGTGGGGTAATTGGCACAAGTTCCTCTGGGACGAATTTGGTTGGGTCCAGAAGATCAAAGCCAAAGGCCAGCTGGTCCTCTTCATTCATGATTTGGACACCGAGCTGAAGATTGTCAGCAATGCAAAATGAAAAGGATATGAGCCATAGAGAACATACCTCCCACTCTGGGTACATGCCAGCCTCAATTGCGTTCCACATGTCCTGGCGATGAAAATCGGAATTCTTGCCACCCACGATTTGAGCCTCTTCCCACAGGAAACTTGCTTTGCCTTGCAACGACTTCCAGTTCCATCTGACCAACTTTGTATTACCCTCGTTGGTGACAAGCCGGTAAGTGTGTACTCCCCACCCATCCATGTGGCGATAAGATCGCGGAATCCCGTAACCAGCCATGACCATCATCAACAAGTTCAGTACGCTAGGTTCTTGGCTGAAGAAGTCGTAGGCGGAGTCATGCGCGGTCGCAGCCTGTGGGATTTGGCTGTCTGGGCTTGACTTGAGAGCATGAATGAGATCGGGGAAGAGGATGGCATCGTTAATGAAGAATACTGGAGTGTTGATGCCAACAATGTCTTCCTCATCTAGTCAGTCGTTTGTTCTGTATAGTATCGTGGGGAGCACTACTTACCAAAGTTTCCCTCGTCGGTGTAGAACCGAGTGGCTAGTCCGTGCACGTCTCTAGCGGAATCTACGCTACCCCTTTCGCCAATAACAGTGGACGTCCGAACGAACATCGGTGTTTGTTTGCCTGCCTGAGAGAGGAATGAAGCCGCTGTGATGTTTGTGAAATTGCCATAACTCGTAAAGACTCCGTAAGCCCCTAGATTTTGTTAAACAATAGTAGTGATGAAGTAGATTCCGATTGACTAACCAGCACCTCTGGCATGGACTGGACGTTCAGGAATCTAGCACAGAATAGTTAGTAATAATAAAACCGAAAGCGGATAGATTTATCTATAAGATAATTATAAGAGCTCAAGGAGGCAAATAACTTACGCGTTCATGATCGAAACGCTGAAGCTTCTGCCGAAAGATGAAATCCTCTAATAGAGTGGGTCCACGGGTCCCGGCCTTCAGGCTTACGGCATCGTCAATTGGAGTACCAGAGTCGGTAGTTATGTAGGCACTAGTGTCGTTGAGTTCAAACTGAGCGAGGAAGTCTTGGGTGGCCATGGTGGTTCCTGCGATCGAACCCAGGGTTTGGCGCTTGTCAGGACGTTCACTTCGACGGAAATTTTCATGGCCCTGCGGAAGTTCACCGGACATGTACGGGCAACCAGCTATAGCTGTGCCAACGAAGGTTAGGAAATACAGGACAGAATACATGCTGAAAGTTTAGTAAAATGTTGTGAGGAGATGCAGGATAGTGTTAGAATACTCCTCTCCAAGAGGAACTTCCTGAGCGTTTATATATCTTCAACTTTCACCCGCTCGCATAAATCGGGATGGATCTACCTCTTCACCGGTCGTCAAGCGGCGTACGTCGAGGTGACCCACAAACCTGCTGCGCGTCTTTTAGTATACCGTCAGCTTAGTGTGGATTCCAATAGTGGGCCCTAAATATAGCCATTTCCCGGGAAGTCTGTTAGCCGGTCTCAATTGCTTGACTGCACTGCGGCTCTTTTGCTCGTATGTGGTGCAGGGGCTAACAACATATGCTGATATGCGCATTCCTATCCTATTTTTTGGAAAAACATTGTCAAGGTTTGAGGTTCTAGGAGCCGCAGGGTGACTGTTTAGATAGCTTTCTAGACTTCTGGTTTTCACCACGCGAGAAGAATAGTATTCCTTTTAGGAGGGGGTTGCACACTCTCTAGTGAGCCAATAGAAAAATAAGGTCTTTTCACCAATGTAGTCGTTTAGCATGCCCCTACTTGCATATTGCTTGCTAAAACTAAGGGTGGTAACTTTGCTAGTGCTTAGTAGGCGGTTATTTACTAACTTCAGCAAGTATAGAGATCTTCGCCGCCGTACTAAGGGGTTGTTATCCAGAAGCAGAGACAACGTTAAAATTGAGTTTAGAGCTTATAGTGGGACATTCGCTACGCGAGCCTCTAAGGATGACGTGCACACACGCCACCCGCTTGGAAATCCTCCACGCGTAATTGCTAGCTCATCATCCGATCGTGAATCGGTTCGCATCGGCAAGCGTTAAGATTGATCAGCGCATTTATATTCAGCCAGGTCTGGCCATAGAAGTCATCGCTTCCGTCTTCGGCATCAAGATTGTCTCGAACCAGATCAGTCAGCGTCTGCGAGCCCTATTATGTTAGCTGTAGCGGAACTATTCGGAATGACACGCAAGGTGGCAATCTCACTTCCAACCAGCCAATGAGGACTATAACATTGTCATCACCTTAGCTCCCACGCCTCGTTACCGAATAACATCCGAGTGTATAGCTCGCAATTTTGTCGTGGATATATTCAATTGGATATTGGTGAGAAATAACGCGTTGCTGACAGGACTTCAGTCATAATACACTTTGGGAAGTTTTGGCCGCAACTCACAGCCGGCTGCTAACACTCCGTCCCTAACTGCCTTCCCATCGTGGTTCTCATCCAGGCTAGCACCGACTAGGTAGTCTTTGGAAGCGCGTGGTTTGTTACGTAGTTAGTTCCCTTTTTTGATTATGTATGCAATGGAGTTCGGCACAACTAGATAGCGACACTGTCAGGAGCTCACCCGGCGATGCGGACTTCAAAGGATCGCTTGGTGGAGGTGTATCGACGCAGTCCTCCATCCCTGCTTTTTTAAGCTGTTTTCTACTATAGCCTACATTTACGAAAGTGCTTTTTAAAGCACGTGGTTGTTTGGCCAGGTCACAGCTTTCGTCTTTTAGCCTGATTGGACAAACCTGCGTTGCTACACTGCACTACCTATGTTGCACTGCCAAACCCCGCCAGCACTACCCACCCTGCCAGCACTGCCCACCCCGCTATGTCTGCCTAGCTTCCATTACAACTTCACAATCCTGGTGTTTCTCCACGAGGTACCCTTTCGCTTAGACAAACCTTTATCTCTCGCACTCTTATCTACTACGGCGAAAACGCTATGGCAGAAGCCCTCGCCGTCGTTGGCGTTGTGGCCAGTATCGTCCAGCTCGTCGACTTTGGCTCCAGAGTCTTGCTTCGTCTCAACGAGTTCCAATCCAGTGTAGGCGAGATACCAAAAACTTTTCAACATATCAAAGCCGAATTGCCGGTGCTACTCGACACCCTTGAACAGACCAAAACTGCCATTCAGACTGGCTCTGTACGGGACGAAACTAAAGAGGCTCTCCTCCCCGCCATCGATGGGTGCCGAACACAGATAGGATTACTTAATATTGTGATTGGGAAAGTATTGCCGCTATCAGGTGACTCTTGGAGAGAGAAAAGTAGAAAGGCGGTTTCGAGCCTTCGCCAGGATGGAAAAGTCAGGAAGATACGGACGGACCTGCAGGGTTATATCCAGACATTGACATACTACCATGCCGCTACCTCATCGACATTACAACCTCCAATACGTACGTCTTTGTAACGATATACTATAGATATAGGATGTAGGTAGTCGAGCTAATACTCCTTAATTAGAAAACCCGTCACCACGACCAACTCCATCCTCAACAGTCCCTTTTCGGCGTGATCGAGACTTTGTGGATCGCGATATCCTCTCCGAATTACATCAGAGATGTTCCCAGCCAGCATCCCGAACGGCGCTAGTAGGCCTTGGAGGCGTTGGGTACGTTGCTAGCTAGAAGAACTCGAAGATAGACCAAACTAACGATGCAAGCAGGAAGTCTCAACTTGCTATTGAGTACTCCTACCAAGTACGGGAGAGATCACCGGAAACCTGGGTTTTTTGGGTCCACGCAAGTAGCGCGGCCAGATTCGAAGAAGGCTACAGGAAAGTTGCCGAACGAGTAAAGATCCCTGGCTGGGATAAGCCGGAGGCCGATATACTCCGTCTCGTTAGCAACTGGCTTTGCGACGAGGCGAATGGCCACTGGGTCATGATAGTTGACAATGCCGACGATCCTAGCGTCTTTTCCCATCAAGGAGATGGAAGTGCAAGTAAGGACGGGAGTAGCAGTTCAGCCCCACAAGCAAACTCTTTGTCGGACTTCCTTCCTCAATCGCCAAGTGGATCTATCCTCATCACCTCTCGGAACCGAGAGCTAGCTTACAAATTGACGGAAAGCACCTCAGACATTATAAAGGTCAACCCAATGGACCAAGGCCATGCTCTAGCTCTCCTTCAAAAGAAACTCGGCACTGATTTGGAAAGGGACGATGAGGTGGAACTGCTACAGACGCTCGACTACATGCCTCTTGCCATTACCCAAGCCGCGGCATACATCAGCCAAAGAGCACCGCGTACCACAGTCTCTAGATATCTACAAGATCTTAGGGGCGACAAAGAAAGAGCAAGTCTACTTAAGATGGATGTCGGAGATTCCCGCAGAGACGGTAGAGCATCGAACTCTATCATCGCCACCTGGCAGATCTCGTTCGAACATATCCGACAAAATAAGCCTTCAGCTGCTCGGCTACTATCGCTTATGAGTCTCTTCGACCGTCAAGGGATTCCCGAATCACTACTTAATCATTGCTACCAGGAAGACGACGTGGAGGATGACTTCGAAGACGACATACACATACTAAGCAGTTATTCGTTAATCGGGATGAACGTAGACGGGAACGTGTTTGAGATGCATCGGTTGGTTCAGTTCTCAACGAGGGCATGGCTAGAGATAAACAGCGAGCTAGAGAAATGGAAAGAGCAGTATATTAACGTGATAGATGAGGCTTTCCCGGTGGGGCGATACGAGAACTGGAAAACGTGTCTAGATTTGTTTCCACACGCAGAAAATGTTCTTGCATATCGACCGACAAATGAGGCCCACCTAGAAAAGTGGTCTTCGATCCTGTTTAATGCTGCATGGTACGCTAATGACAGAGGAAACTACAGCACGGCAGAGGAGATGAACCGGCGAGCGCTAGAGGGGTACGAAAAAGCGTTGGGGCTAGAGCATCCAGACACGCTAAGCAGCATAGCCAATCTAGCGTTGAACGTTTTGGAATCAAGGGCGGTGGAATGAGGCCGAAGAGCTGGGGGTGCACGTGATGGAGACGAGAAAGAGGATGCTTGGGGACGAGCATCCAGACACGCTGACTAGCATGGCTAACCTGGCGTCGACGTACATGGATCAAGGGCGGTGGAAGCATCCAGACACGCTGACTAGCATGGCCAACCTGGCGTCAACGTTACCAGGAATCAAGGGCGGTGGAAGGAGGCCCGAAGAGCTAGAGGTGCAAGTAATAGAGACGAAGCCTTAAGGGTACTTGGGGACGAGCATCCAGACACGCTGACTGACATGGCCAACCTGGCGTCGACGTATAGGAATCAAGGGCGGGGTGGAAGGAGGCGAAGAGCGAGGGTGCAAGTGATGGAGACGAGCTCGAGGGTGCTTGGGGACGAGCATCCTTCCACGCTGATTAGCATGGACAACCTGGCGTCGACGTACAGTAATCAAGGGCGGTGGAAGGAGGCCGAAGACCTACAGAAGCAAGAGTTGGAAGCATGTTCTAGAGTATTAGGTCAAAGAGCATCCTTCCACGCTGACTAGCATGGCCAACCTGGCGTCGACGTATAGGAATCAAGGGCGGTGGAAGGAGGCCGAAGAGCTGGGGTGGCAAGTAATGGAGGCGAGCTCGAGGGTGCTTGGACGGAAGCATCCTTCCACGCTGATTAGCATGGACAACCTGGCGTCGACGTACAGTAATCAAGGGCGGTGGAAGGAGGCCGAAGAGCTATTTGTGCAAGTGATAGAGACGAGAAAGAGGGTGCTTGGGGACGAGCATCCTTCCACGCTGACTAGCATGGCCAACCTGGCGTCGACGTACAGTAATCAAGGGCGGTGGAAGGAGGCCGAAGACCTACAGAAGCAAGAGTTGGAAGCATGTTCTAGAGTATTAGGTCAAGAGCATCCTGACACACTGATAAACATGGAGAATCTTGCTTTGATTTTCAAAAATGAAGACCGTCATGATGAGGCTATGGAGTTAATGCGTGCGTGCGTCCAGTTACGGAAGAAGATACTAGGAGTAGATCATCCGTATACAGTTTCTTCACTTAAAACGTTGGATGAATGGCAAGTTAAGCGGACGCCTTCTAGCTCGTAAATTGCTATCTTAGTTTATAAATCATACCGACTTATACAGAGATATAAATCACAATGCATAACAATGTATAGCTGTCTGATTGCGAAGTAGTGTATCAGGGCTATTACAAATCGGCAGTTCCATGTATAATGAACATGAAGTATTCGTCCAGCATCCTGGATGCGCGCAGATGTGCACTATTTCGTACAGGTTCAACCCAGCGCCCTAGTAGATAATGAAGGGTCAATTTACCGAATATATAAGGTGGGGTAGAGTTAAAAGTTTGCAGCAGCTACACTCGAGGGGAAGCCGGTTTCGCTAGCGACTGTACAGAAATATGCTGCCTGCAGAAAGTGTGCGGCTGCAGCGCCTGGGAGTAACCTAGCCCAGGAGCATAACCCGAAGTATAATCATTAGCGAAACCGGCTTCCCTCCTGTCTGAGCTGCTAGAAGTCCTATCTTGCTTCTTAACTGGGGTCCTTACCCCACCTAACTAATCTAGTAAAGTGTTAAGTACTTAATTATGTCGCTTAAATTAACCTTATTATTAACGTATTATTTAAAACAAGAACCCATATTCGGTGCTGTTGAAAGATTCTGTTCCTCCTCTAACTTAATAAGCAGCGCGTCTTCCTCTTCCGTGAATTTTACTCTAAACTTTGGCTTTTAAGGCTGCTTAACCAGGTTGTCCAGTAAGCGGAATCGTTGAGGGTGTCCAGTGCATACGACCCGTCTTCCTGGCGCCTGAAAACTGCTCGGATCAGAATTTCTCCCGAATCAACATTTGATGCGGCTCCCGGGATTGCTTTGTTAGAGTCGGAGCTAGAGGCGGAGCTAGGCAACGGTTTTCGGGTTTAGAGGTGATAATTTATGTATGTGGGATACAACCCGCTTACGGCCGGACGCGTGCGTGGATGAAACTGAAGGGGAATGGCGAGATCGCTGGAGATGACGCTTTGCAGAACGCTTTGTCTTTGATTGACCGCTAATGGGAGTTGGCGATCCTCGTCGCCCTGCGTTAACCTCGTTGCTATCGCTGCTGTCGCCGTCCCCAGCGTCGTCATCATCCGTATCGTCGCTGTCACCACTTCCGTCATTGTAGTTCCCGGCCTTGCCTTCGTCCATAACGTTCTCGCCGTCCTCGTTGTTATCGCTGTGATCGCATTCTTCACCTGAACCGTTAACCTTGTCTTACGGTGGTCCAATATCACAGGAAGACGAAGATTGCTGAAGTAAAGGACTAGTAGGCCGTGTAGCAGAGGCCGCTCGCTCCTTGATACGGTCATCGCCACCACTGGGGTCAGGGGTAGGAGGGCCGGGAGGCGAGGTCCTCCGGGAAGCTGGCGATCTTCGCTGCTTCCCGGGTCGTAGGCTCTCGCCGCCCTCGCCAACGGAAGTATTGGAGATATAATCAGCGTTGTCTAGTTGCTTGAGCTGATCAAACCTCCGCTTTTGACTTCTCGGCTCCTAAAGACTCTTGACTGGCGGTTACCGGCGTCCTGAGCTCCCTCCTGAACTGCGGGACGGCTCCGATGCGACGCTCCTCAGCTGAATTATCCGTTTGATTGCCGTCTAGCGCCGAGGGTATGGTACGATTGTGCGCAGGTGTGCACAGGTGCTCTTCCAGCGCCTCCAACGAAGGCAGCTCCTCAGTCTTCATCGTCATCACTGCCGTTATTCCCGTCACCTACTAATTGTTAGCAAGACCATTGTAAATTAAAGGGGAAGCGCATACCCAATTCGCGAGGTGTCCATTGATCATCGGCTTTGTCGCCCTCAGCTTCTAAGTCCAGATCAACTGTATCATCTCCGATAACTATTGGATTCGCTGCTAGTCGTTAGACCTCCATATTTACAACTGCTGGGGAAAGATGGAGAGTGGCGGGTGATTGTTGGGGATAATTACCTTGGCTGCTTCCTCCAGCGACTTGACTGCTATTTGCATCACCGTGGATATTTTCATCCTCGTCCTCATCATCATCCCTATTATCATCGCCATTCTCGTAGCCATATTCAGAGTCTGCAGGCGGTTTGTTAGGTGAAATCTCAAAGCTAAGGTTCTATGTAGAATAACATGCCTAAGGCTATCCATGCTTGATAGGCCGCGGGATTGTTTCTGGGGGGAAAGATAGGGACTCCCCTGCTCCTTCTTTCGGGTTTGCTGCTCGCGCTTTTCTCAGGGGCTGTAATTGTATAATGCTGAGACGAAGCTGTCGATTCTCTGGGCGGACCAGTGTAGAAATTGTTATTCTAAAGTGAAATTTCGGGAGGGATACGAAACGAAAATTGAGATGGTGCCAACGTTGCTGTCGCCATTGTTGTTGCTGTAAGAGTTGCAATTGCTTCATGGTTTGATGGAGAATCACAGGTTTTTTAAGTGCATGTCAACCCTCCCTTCCCAGCTAGCTCTCGCTCGCCCGAGCTGGCATGTTCAGCTCCGACACAGCCGTCACATCTAGCCCCTTATCAGGAGGTTGGTGGCGTTGATTCTCCACCCCCGTTCCTTGGTAAAGGGCAGCGCTGACGTGTCCATTCACTACCCAACAATGCCGATCCAGCTGATCTTCTGCGCCGCTTGTATCAGCAGGATGTGAAGCCTCTCATACGCGCGCGTTGCGAGCTATCTATGACGGAAGGAGGCAGTGTCCTTGCTGGTGGCGGGCGGGGCTCTCCAATGCTAACCGCCCAGTGACAGATACGCCTGTCGCTCGCGTGATCGTGTGCATGTGCATGAATGTGCTGGGCAAAAAACTGCATGGGACGCCGCGTGATGCTTGCCCTCCTAACGTGGCTGGCTGGCTAGTGTCAGAGATCATTCGCAGTCGTGCCACTGCCGCTGGTCCACCATGCGCCCAAAAGCTGCAACTTTCCAGTTTTGGTCCATGTGGTTCCCACCATAGCCCTATGGCTTGGAAGGCTGGATCGTTGATCCTTCACCGCTCTGTCGCTGAGTTCAAACGCCCCGGAAATAGTGAGGCAGCCGGAGCTGATGGCCCCTTAGCCCTGAACCAGCAGACCGAACGGCATCCCCGAAACATNCATGGCAATGCAACCATACCGCCAGGCATTCGTGGCCACCCAGGCGAAGCTCCGTGCGATGTCCGTTCGAATTCCGTTCAAATGAATGATGCCTAACATAGCCCCGCACGGCGTGGTCGCTCGGATCAGTGATCTCCAGCTGGTTTTCCGCTGAGTAGCCTGGCAGGTATGCCAGTTGTAATGCAGGCGGCTTCAGCTATTGGCAAACGCTGGAGCGGGTGGTCCAACTAATAACGCATCCCAGGCAAGAAAAGAGCGCGTGATTGAACTAAGTGGGCCAGCTAAAATGAGTGTAATGTAAGCTGGCTCAAGCTCCTGAGGGGGGCGATGCGGCACGCTTGTCCCTCCCTAGCTTGGTAAGGGATACAGGCAGAATCGAATGAGACGACGGTGCTGACGCGGCCGGTGAGTGGTGACTTCCCCCAACCCCCTTCCATGGGACGGCTGCGAATGAGCGTCATCTAAGGTGCGAGAGAAGAAGGGGCGTGAGAGAGAGAGAAAACAGGATTGTGAGGACGTGCACGCGCTCAGCAGGCAGAAGCAGCGCTGAAAGAGCTTGACAACAACTGAAGCCATCAGCACCAGAGAAGGGAATTGGGATAGGAGGCTATGGCCGTCCATGCATCGTCGTAGAAAGAAGAGTCGCCCATCGGAAAGGCCGAAATGCATTTATTGTTAGTCTAAGACACGAGGAATGAAGAGGAATGAGCGGGCTGTACTTGCGTACGCATGAGCGCTAACAGGACGGCAGAAATGCCTCAATGCGACCGTGCCAGGGACTAGCAGTAAGAATAGGGGCGGCGTAGCGTCATGAGGGAAGAAAGATGGAGGATGAGAGGAAAAGTAGCGAGGGAAAGGGCTTTTTATGGTTGAGGTCAAGGGCAGTCTTGCGGAGCTACGGTTAAAAATTAGGGCACCTTGCCCAGAAAGGAAGCCTCCATTTCCTGATACAGCGACACCACAACTCCATTTACCTAGAGATTAAAATATATTAATTAAAGCGTTAATAACTATCAGCAGGGCCTCTATAGAGCCATTTAAAGTTAAGATACGTAATTTAAAATATTTAGTTACTACTAAAGCGACGCCTATTAGCTCTTAAACGCTCTATAGAAGATTTATAGGTAATAGGGGTATATAGGGGGCTAAAGTTAGGAGTTCGTAGGACTTAGCAGGAGTTTGCAGGAGTTTTTCAGCGTCTGTGCATTACTCTATGTCGCCCGAATCTTCTGCGGAGCGTCGGATTTATGAGATAACCTTTTCGGAATGCATCCAATTCTTCTTCCGCATATTTCAGAGGCGTTATTCCAGCCGTATCCTAGTTCAACATTCAACATTCCAAGGCTCGAGATGTATTGAATATATTTTCGTCAAGTGAGCTGTGTAATGCACCGTAGTGCAGAATCGCCTTTCCATCTTTGTCATCTGCTGAGAGATCCAATCCTTCCTCTTTCAGCAGAGACGAAAACCTTAGATCGTCCTCTTACACTCAACCGATAATCTAATGTGCCATATCCCGCCTATTCGTTGACTCATGGTAGGGCCACCCTTTTATTCAGAAGGTACCCCACGAGCTCCAAATGAAGACCACTGCTTTTGCTAACGTTACAACATTCTTTACTCCGTGTATACGCTTCTGCAATTGCAATTTCATGTTCACTCGTTCAATACTGACCTGGCCGGATTTTGGCCTAAAGTCGGGGAAATTTGACAGGCGGTGCTTCTACAAAATACTGACTACGAAACGACGCGTACATCACTAGGCGCCGCACAGCAATTGAAGCGTATATGATTCAATTAATTTTGGATCTCTATGCAAAATGCCAGCTGCAATCGCTCTTTAGGGAATGCGGCGGCCGCATTAAAATACTGGTAGGTATTTTGTCGACTACTCCTAAAACACCAAAATTCTAAAGTGCGGAGGTGGCTTCGCTAACCACAGCACCTAAAGAGATCGTGTCATGTGCAACCGTCTCTGGCCTACGGACTTCAGCTCTTCAGCTTGCGCCGAAAAGAAAGATCTCTAGCTACTGTGCCAGGGTATGTCGAGCTGATTGGCTTTGATCCCTGGCCTTATGTTGATCAGACGAGTCATTTTACTACATCTAGCCCGTTCGGGATAACCACGACAGGCCCTTTCAGCCTGCCTCAATTCGGATGTCATATCCCTTCGCCGGTAAAATTCATCCCATGGTTATCGATAAGAACGAAGCCAATAGAACCAATCGGATCAAATTGAGATGTCCAATCATCATTTTGCCAGTGCACGGATCACCAGATGGTAGAACGCTACCAGGGGAAGGCGAACGCCCTAAAACCGAATAAATATTCTACCAGTTCTCCCTCTGGGTGTAAAAGATTTTGGTAGAAGCACGCAGATCCTGAAGACAGCGGCAGGCTGTCGAACGATGCATGGGGCATTCTTAGAGTCTAGACAATCCAATTAGCTCCTACACATTGCTTACAAGCCCTGGACGATTATACGATGTCGCAAACGAATTTCAAAGCTGGGAATCGCGCCGCGTGGTTTACTATAGTTAGTAGCATTTCGGTTTTGATTGGAAACAATTACCTGGTTTTGACAGATTTTACACGATTTCCTACTATTTCCAGGTTATTGTGTATATTTCAGGGCCATCTTGATCCGTTTCTTCTTATCATTAGTGGACACTAAAACTTGATAGACACTCCCACAAGGTGCCCTGCGTCTCCTCGTCGGGCTTGTCACACTTCTTTACTACCGCTTCTTCAATTTCAACACGCTCAAGCCCATTGAGGAGATAGCAAAGCATGTATCGCAGCAAAATAGCCTTCCTGTTGTTCTCACGTTGATTAACCGATGGCGGACTCGAAAAAGGAACGAACTAGAGTTTATTACCATCGCAGTAAATCTCAGAACAAGAATATTCGGACCCAAGTAGCTGATATCATGTGTAGTGCGTCGCCATTACTGCTATTATCACCGCATCATTCTCCTGGAGCATAGTCCCAGACGGGCATTGGATTGCCTCCGCTCTGTGGTTCGCCTCGCTCACACTCTCCATCTGCGGGATCTTTCTTTCGGCACAACAAATCCAGGTCCTCATCCTCCTCGACGAACTCCCAGAAGACCCGAGATCACCCCAGGCGCTCAAGGCGGTTCAGCGCTACCTCCCACAACTCCTTTTGCCGGCTCCGTCTCAGTCCTTTGACTCCGAAAGACCGCGCGATGAACAATTCTTAGGAAATTGGACGGTGCGGTGGAAGATGGTATTCACCTGGCAGTGCCCTATGATGTTTACTGCATATTCGTTCTTATGTTATCTAATTGGATTGACGGTTCTTGTGGGCACGCCTTTGCTCCGAAGAGAAACATGGGGACCTCAATCAAATGCAAGTCTCTCCATTCCTTCCACTCAAGACCAAAGATATCATTTCGCTAGATGAACTAACAGTTTTTGCTAGATTGCGGTTATTTACTTGGGTAGCTTCGTACTAGGGTGGGGAGTTTTTATCTACTGCTCGCTTTGGGGCTACCAACCTATTGATCTAGACGATGCACGTTGCGAGTTGAGTGGCAATGCAGAGGCTAGCGAGGTTTCCATAACGTCGCCAACGGTGCAACGCCCAAACAAGATGGAGATAGACTTTAATGGCTAATGAGGTGTGTTCCAACATGTAGTTAATGCATGTCTAGGGCAGGTAAGTTCATCAAGTGGGGAAAGAGTGTATGTTGACGGGTTGGAGGCAACCAAGTGACATCACCTCAGATGTACCCCGTTAGGAGAGTATCGCACTTCAATATAAGATATAACAACTGCTGCTCATATTCTCATCTCCATTGCTACACCTACACCACCCACACCACCCAATGCTCCTCCTATCTTAAATCCATTAAGTCGTGAAGAAAGAAGCTATGCTCTCTGTAGATACAATCTTCTAACCATGCAATCCTCTCATCAAACACACAAGAAGAATATAGTAGCGCACAGCAAGGCCGTGCAAGTCCAGATCCAGATCCACAAAAGGCGAGAGAAAGAAAGTAACGGGAGAGTCCAACACAGTGCCAACGCCAACCCAAGAGACCCAGAAAATGCACGACGCAACCCAATCAATGCGCAACGAACCCAAGCAGACCCAACGCGCCCCTTATCCACCCTGCCCTGTCCTGTCTCCCGGATACAAGCGCGCCTTCTTCCGAGTCCCTACACCTACTCGTCCCGATAGAATTTCTTAAACACCAGATGCAGAAACAGATTAACGTTCAACCGCAGCGCACCCTCTCCCTTCTCCTTCCCCGCCTCCCCGAACAGATTCATGAACTGATGGTTATCGAACTGCGCCTGCAGCAGCCCATCTAGCGGCACCTCGGCGCTCGCGCCGGGGATCATCATGCTGCCGATGCTGCCCTCGATCGTGAACACGCCGACCTGGTTGCTCGAGATGGTCAGGTCCAGCTTGTCCCACTGGCGCTCCGCGTAGCCGTGCCAGCTGACCAGCACGCCCTTCTCCGCCAGCGTGCGCGCCGAGTACTTGAAGCTGCCGAACTTGGGCACGCGTCCGGAGCGCTGCAGCTCGCGCTCGTGGTTATACTGCTTCGTGAAGGGTAGTAGGAAGCGCTTCTTGCCTTTCTTGTTCTGGAGCGTCACCATCGCTTGCTCGACATAGTCGTTGTAGGATTTGAGCTGCTGGTCGAGGAAGATTGCTTTTTCGTCCAGTGCGCTGAGCGTGGCGCGGACGCCTTCGAGTTCTTTGGCGCGTTGCACCCGCCGTCGGTGCTTGGTACGAATGTCGACGGCGATGGCGTTAAGGAGGTCTTGGTAGTGGTTGTGGCGGCTGATGCGGCCGGCGCTTTCGAGGGTGAGGATGTTCTCGAGTGCCTGGCGTTTTAGAGAAGGGTAGTCCATGTCGAGGAGGGTGGCTGAACTCATGTCGGTTGTGTAGGTGGAGGCTGCGGAGCTGCGGAGCTTGCTGGCGCGTTGGGTGTTGTGGACGGCCATTTCTTCGCGGACTAAGGCGTCCCAGCGATCCTCGTCTTCGGGGGTAATTGGGTGGACCATGATCTCCATGAGGTTGGAACCGCTTTGGATGCGAATTATGTAGAGTACGTAGCGCTTGGTTTCCATAAAGAGCGCTTTAACAGCGGCTTCGGGGTCTAATATCATATTAGTTTCTATAAAGGAGTTAGAGAAGAAAAGGCTTTAGCGACATACCTTCTTTGTCATGCAGCTTCGGATTGAGAGTCAAGGTGATCTCTGTGGAGCTCACATGTAACATCTCGTTTTCATTGTTTTTTGCGCTGCCAAGCTCGCGGATGACCTCTCGAAGTACGTCGTCTTGGGAAGGACAGAGAGTAGCAATGTCGGTGACTACAAGGTTATGGATGGCGAAGATATCTGCAAGCTTGATATATAGGGTGGGTTTCGTTCTAGCGTAAAGATCATTAAATTCATCAATGTCGAATTGAGTTTCCGCAGTGCGAACGTTGATAACTGTCAGGCATGTTAGTGTTCGTTATAGTAATGCTTGCGATTAAACTTACGATTGGCCCAGATTTCATGTAGCCGTTCAATGGCTTCAGTAACGTAGCTATTGAGCGGTTGAAGATAGACATTGTCTCCTCCAAATAGCCTACCGGCTGCGACTTGACTTAGGACTTTGGCAACTTCCCCCAAATTGCGGTTGTGGAGTGGAGACAGGCCACGGTCTACCACACCCCAATGCTGAGGCTGTAGCAAAGCCGGTTGGAGGTATGATTTCCAGATCCAGTGACCAACAATTTGGAGGAGATTATGGTCAGCCTCATAAGGGAATTTGGCGTGGAGGAGCTCGAAAGTCTGCTGCGCAATGAAGCGGACACCATAGGGCATCTTATGCAATACATCCTCAAGAGCAGAAAAGAATTGGTCCGAAATGTCGCGCAGGTCTTGGAGATGCCGAATAAATGTTTCTCGCGTCTCAGGATCCCGAATGGCTTCTTCGCGGGGTATGTCTGGTATTCTTCGACTTCGTTGACCAGTCCGCAGCTCTTCGTTGTTGATCGCTGATCGGTAAATCTGCATTGGATCACTCTCTAGGTCCAAGCCGTCGTTTTCCATGATATTTTCTTTGATCAAAGGGCCAAAGAGGGCCCTCAAGAATTTGCGATCCCGAGGAGAACGAACGTAGCTATTGAAAATCCTTGACCAGAAAAAGTTTCCACGAAGATACTCCTGCAGATTTACACATCCATCAACTTCTTCTTTTATGGATCTGGACATAAGCTTCAGAAGGTAATATTCCTCTCTCCGCTTCTGCGCGAGGCCGAAGAGGCCCATCATTAGTTTCTCGATGTGCTTGCAGTCCTTTTCCGCTAGACCTTGCTCTCTAATCCTCTTGAACAGACGTGCCAGATATTGTGACTGGGTCTGAAGAATGAAGAATAGTTCTTGGTAATGCTCAAGCTTCTTTCGGGAGTTTTTGTTCAGAGCCTTAAGGTCAAATGGGTCCTTGGAAGAAATATCTTTGCTGCCAAGCAGGGTTGCGACGTGGCCACCAAAATGTCTTTGATGCTTAACAACTTCATCCAGGGTAATCTTGTTCTTTACGAGAAGGGCAATTTTAATATCGAGTTGATCGATATATTGCTCAGCCATTTCGTTCTGACGTACGTGTTGAACGACGGTCTTCCGTAGGCGTTCAAACTCTATCTTGTATCAGCAATGCTATCATAAAATTGCGCACAAGGGTACTCTTACCAATCTCTTCATCAAAATCGAAATCACTATCGTTGAGTAAATGAACAAAGTTCTTGATCGTTCCGACCGGAGGATTCTTGCCGCTTGTCAAGCTCTTGTATGCTTCGCCTTGTTGCCTTCCGCGAACAAAGCTCTGAAGTTTGATGACCTTTTCCATATTCTGCTGATAGAACTTCCTCTTCTCCGTAAATCTTCTCCGGACGATCATTCTCCTTGCAAAAGCCTGTAACTCGACAATGGCATCCTCATGAACTTCAAGCTGTGCTAGAAGTGCGCCAACCTCCATCCTGAGGAGCATTCCTCTAGCCGCACTCTGTAGATCAACAACCTCCGGTTCGTGAGTATTGAGCTCACACAAGAGCTCATACGTCCGTTGACGCTCCGTGAAACCTCGACAGGCTGACTGGAGGTCAATGATTGTTGGAGTCTGTGCCTGCAACGCTTTGAGATCAGAGAAATATCTCTGGCGTGAGAGAAAGCCTCGCACTGAGGACTGCAACAGAGTAATGGAATTCTCTTGCTGATTTAATGCCTCCAGAGTTGCTGCAACTTCTTTGCGAAGCTGGGCGCCCCTTGATGCAGCTTGCAAGGTAATGATTTGGGACGACCCTGCCTGGAGCGCTTCCTTCACTTGCTGAAGGGAGTTTCTCAGAGCGTTGCCTCGAATTTGAGCCTGAAAGTCGGACCAATTGAGGTTCCTGCTTACCAACTTTTCTTCGATCTCTGCTTTTTGTCTTCTTGCAAGCAATCCTCTAGCAGAAGCCTGCAATAAAGTGATCATTGATTCATGTTGACGCAGGTTAGATTGATCCGTTCGCATTGATTGGCGTAGAAGCATTCCTCGTGCAGTAGCTTGAAGAAGAGCAATTCCGGATTCAGATTCTTTCATTTCGGCGTATTGTTGGTCGATCTTCCGTCGCATTAAGGCACCTCGAATTAGGGCCTGTAGGTGTTGAACGCTGGCTTCTGCTTCTCTTGTTTGCTCGTATTGATCTCCGGCTTGCATTCTCTTCAACGCTCCTCGGATCGCAGCTTGGAACTTTCGGATACCGTTCTCTTGTCGATGAATTTTTGACTTTATATACTGCACTTCTGCTCTAGCTTTTCGTGCTCGGAAGAGGTTCTGGACAATCACAACATCCTTTTCTTTGTCTCTCCAGAACTCTTCTTCTCCCCGTAATCTTGATCGTACAAGAAATCCTCTCACGGCACTTTGAAGATTGACTGCGAAACGCCTCATATCCATCCGGTATTGGATAATTTGTCTAGCCCAGTCACCTCTTATCCCGGACTGTAAATCAACGATGCTGTCTTCCACGTCCCAAAGCTGTTGCATCATGTTTCCAAGGCGAATTCTAACTAATGCCCCTCGAATCTGGGCCTGTAGATCAAGTACCGTAGCCTCATTTTCAGAAAGTTCTCGGTGGATGCGATCTTCTTCAGATTCTTCAGGCTCCGGCTCAGGTTCCGCACCAAAGTTTGCTCCCATTCCGGAAAAGTTAGGCATGCTAATACCAGCCTTATCCAATCCTTTCTGCATTGCCTCGAGTTCGTGGTCCTCGAATTGAAGCTGGCCAACAAGATTTCCAATGCGAAAATCGACAATGCCTTTTCGGAAAAGAAGCCATGACAATGCGTGTATACAGTAGATGACCTTAGGAATGTTCTTTTTCTCATAGAGATCCACAAGCTCGAATCGGAATAGCTCTGGTAATTCAGCCTCGGCCAGGAACCGGAAAAACAGCGCAATGTTGTCAGAGTGTCGAAATTGAAGTTTTGGATGCCGGAATATTCGGACTGGTCTCTCTGGGTTTATGGCCTGTACAATCTCTGCTAAGGTTACACCATCTCGGAGTGCTTCTTCCATTTGTACAATCGGGGGAATTTGTTTGTTGATAATGTCTTCTATCCACTCTTTTGCTTCACCAATATGACAAAGATATTCGTACGCTTGTAAAAACTGGCGTTGCTGGTCCATCCAGTTCCTGTTTCCCCATCCCGCGGACGATGGCGATTTCTTCCCTCGACTTGACATTGTGCGTTGTAGTCTCCTGCGCCCATGTAACCCGACAACTTCTTGCTCTGGAGATGCGATCGTGAAGTCATCTCCCGAAACATTTTCTGCGAACTTTGATAACGTCCTCAAATGTCCAGTGGAAGATTTGCCAAACATCTGCAAGTCCGGCCTCTCGAGATGAGAAGGGTTTCCGCCATGGCGTGCAGATCTATCGTGGGTAGGAGCGCGAATCGAATCCGATCGAGAAATAGCCATGGAAAGCGGGCGAGATTTCGGAGGAGGCGATACAGAGCCATCGTATTGAGAGTATCTGACAGGTTCGACGCTATGTGACCGGCTATGCGATGGGCTATTCGATGGAGACGGACTATGCGACCGGTATTCGCTCTTTTCAGAAGCAATTGGAGGGCTTGCCGGCGCCTGAGGAAGCGGTCTTAATGATTGTCGCATGCTTTTGTAGGTACCAGAAGGATTGGCATCTTCAGACCCGAAGTAGCTTTCCGTGCGTGGATGTGATAACCCGGTGGCTTCACTCAGGCCACGCTTATGCCCAACGGCCGGATATTGGTAGTTGCTGGATCCATTTGACGATACCGTGCTTGTACGGCTCGGCGGATAGGGATTTGATAAGTTGGAGTATGCCGAAGAGTTAGAGGAGACATTTGACGCGTGACGTAGAGGACTTGGTGAAGTAGCTAGATGGCCCAGCTTCGTGCGAGGAGTGTATTGGTAGGTCATGGCCATCACAAGTGTGTGAGGTTTTCGTCAAATATCAGCTGCCGTGACATACGTCGTACGGAATCGATGGGAGCTAGGGAGGAATTATGTGAATGAGGCTCAAGAGGCCGATATTAGGGCCGTGATGTTAAATGAAAAGGATCCGCGTCAAATTCGCAGTATCGAATTGATCAGAAGTTTTCCAAAAATTCCGAAATAGGGTGCTGCGATGCTAGCGCTGCAGATAATCGAAGAGATGAGGAATGCGAATTGTGAAGATTGAAAGCGCCGTCGAAAACACGAAGATTGAGCAGTCCCCGCCTCGGTTGTAGAGATGCGTTTCCTTCGTTTGTTGTGGGTTTCTTCGTCGCTGGGCAACAAAGCCGATTAGCGCCGAAAAATGACAGGGGAGGCGCGCTACCGCACAAAACTTTCGCGGGGCCATACTTGAAATCTTTTTCTCTTCTTTTCTCTTGGGAAAAGACTCTTCTTCTCCCCGTCGGCAAGTTTCCTACAAAGAACTGTCGTCTGTTTCTTTAAGTCTACCCTTCTTCGCTTCTTCGTATTCTGCGAGAAGCCCTCTCTCTATAGTCCATAATGGCTATCCTTAACGGAGACNCCATGGCGGACTCTAACACCAAAGTCCTGGATTACGCCGCTGCTCTGGATGTGCTTAAGAATGAATACCCTGAGCGCGATGGCATCGATATCAAGACTCTCACAGATTCGCGCGCCAATGGGGGCCTCACTTACAACGATTTCCTTGTTCTGCCGGGCTACATCGGTATATCATTCGGGCGCAGCTGGAATACCGGTGTAGCTCAAGCTAACATTATTCTGTACAGGCTTTCCTGCTTCTGATGTTACCCTCGATACGCCGGTTACCAAGCGAATTACTCTTAAGACTCCCTTCTTGTCCTCCCCTATGGACACCGTGACCGAACATTCCATGGCTATACATATTGCTTTACTAGGTGGATTAGGTGTAATCCACCATAATTGCTCCGCGGATGAGCAGGCAGAGATGGTGCGCAAGGTGAAGCGTTTCGAGAACGGCTTCATCCTTGACCCAGTGGTTATTTCGCCAAAAACAACTGTTGGAGAAGCCAAGGCACTGAAGGAGACGTGGGGATTTGGAGGCTTCCCAGTTACAGGTAAGAAACCACCGGTCTTATATTCTTCTCAAACCCTTTTGCGGGTGAAATTTTGTGATGACTAAATTCATGCCCTTTTATAACTTTCGTTCATCCGTAGCGACATCGTCGTGCTGTGGAACTTAAGGAGATTTCTGTCTGAAAAACATATTTCGAGTCTCAGTTGCATAACCACTTTGCTGTAAACGTTTGCTGACCCGTCAAATAACAGAGAATGGCACTCTAAGATCTAAACTAGTTGGCATAATCACCCCTCGAGATATCCAGTTCCACGGTGAACTCGATGACCCTGTTACAGCTGTTATGTCCACCGACCTGGTGACTGCTCGTCAAGGTATAACTCTCAGGGAGGCCAACGATCTTCTTAGCAGGTCTAAGAAGGGTAAACTGCCAATTATTGATGATCAGGGCAATCTCGTCGCGCTACTCTCTCGCTCGGATCTTATGAAGAATCTTTATTATCCACTTGCCTCCAAATTGCCACACTCTAAGCAACTTATTTCGGCAGCCGCGATTGGTACCCGTCCTGAAGACAAGGACAGACTACAGAAACTAGTTGATGCTGGCTTGGATATTGTAATCCTTGACAGCAGCCAAGGAAATAGCATCTACCAAATTGAGATGATCAAGTACATTAAGGAGAAGTATCCTGGTCTCGATGTTATTGGTGGCAACGTTGTCACACGCGAGCAAGCTGCCTCTCTTATTGCTGCTGGCGTGGACGGACTGCGTATAGGTATGGGAAGCGGCAGTGCTTGCATAACTCAAGAAGTTATGGCTGTCGGCCGGCCTCAAGCTGCGTCGGTCTACAACGTCACGCAGTTTGCCAAGCGTTTCGGAGTGCCTTGCATTGCTGATGGCGGTATCCAAAACGTTGGTCACATTGTCAAGGGTCTTGCGCTGGGTGCAACAACGGTGATGATGGGTGGTCTCCTTGCTGGAACCACCGAGTCTCCAGGCCAGTACTTTGTCAGCCATGAGGGTCAGCTCGTCAAGGCATATCGTGGTATGGGCAGTATTGATGCCATGGAAGACAAGAAAGCTAGCGCTGGAAGCAAGAACGCAAAGTCCAGCAATGCTGGAACTGCGCGGTATTTCTCCGAGGGCGACCGCCTCCTCGTAGCTCAAGGTGTGTCCGGATCTGTGCTTGACCGAGGATCCATCACGAAATTTGTTCCGTATCTCATGGCTGGCGTTCAGCATTCACTCCAGGATATCGGCGTGAAGAGTCTTAATGAGCTTAGACAAGGTGTTGCTGATGGTACCGTTAGATTTGAGCTGAGAACTGTCAGTGCACAGGCTGAAGGTAATGTCCATGGCCTGCACAGCTTCGACAAGAAGCTCTATTCTTAAAATTTTATATTTGCCTACTAGATTGGCGTTGCTGGTGGTATTGGGAATTGACTTTGATGTCCTGGATGAGATTTGAAGAAATGCACTTAGACGGTTATGATACCAACTTCACCCACTGTGAGAAAATTATTCTGTAGTATTCATAAACTATTGACAATGCTCGATGCTCCTTGACTCATGCAATATGCCGTCAGATGGGCGATGTCTTCCAACCTTGGCACGTTTAATCCCCCGCGTCGGACCTTCAACATCAACATGGCCACCTCCAAACAATTCAAATACCGTAAGTCGGCTGACTATGCTGGTGCTCCGCCTTTCCCAGACCCTCCTCCAGACCAGCATTACTTGTCATGAACTATCCAACGCTTGCAAACTGCTATCCATTCAATTGAAGCCATTCAAAACCTCTTTACCACCTAAGCGACAGCTCTCTACAGCCTCTCGCCGAACCGTAGCATCTCCTACTAGGAGTTCTAAATATTGTCAAAATAAAGCATACTACACTCGGCACAGAGCTATGAGTCGCGCTAGTGACCACACACCGCTCAAGAACCCTCCCAAGGTGACTCCGTCTCCACGACCAAGCTCTAGGTACGTCCGCTTCCCCCAAACAAAAGCTCTCCGATACATGCTGATAGACGCCAGCGTCCTCCTGATATCGCCGACAAACCAGATCCTGCTACTCCACCGCGTGCGGACATCCTCATCCTTCCCCTCCGCACATGTCTTCCCCGGCGGCACCCTCTCCGCCAAGCACGACGGCGAGATCCCCGCGCCGGACTCGCCGCTGCGACATGAGGACGGTGAGGCGTACCGGCTAGCCGCGATCCGGGAGACCTTTGAGGAGAGCGGGATTCTGCTGGCGAAGAACAAGAAGACGGGAAGGCTACTAACGGAGCTGGGGGACAAGGAGCGGGAGGAGGGCAGGAAAGCAGTGCATGGCGGGAAGGTTAAGTTTACAGAGTGGCTAGCAGAGAAGGGAGGGGTAGCAGACACAGGTGCGCACGCCCATGCCCGAACATTGTTCTCGAGGCGACCTCCCAATTGCAGCCAGCTTGCTCCCCGCGTGCTAACACCTCCCAGACGCCCTCATCCCCTTCACGCGCTGGATCACACCCCCCAACGTCCCAAAACGCTTTACTACGCAAATGTACCTCTACTTCTTGCCCCTCCCCACCACTAGCTCCAGCTCCAGCTCCAGCTCCAGACCCAGCGCCAGCTCCCTCTCCGCCGAAACCGACGAAGTCGTCATCCCAACCCCGACCCCCGACGGCGGCCTCGAACACACCGCCGCGCGCTTCCTCCCCGCAGCCAAATGGCTCTCCCTCGCGCGCTCGAACCGCATAATCCTCTTCCCGCCCCAGTTCTTCCTCCTCTCGCTGCTATCCCCCCACCTCGGCACGACGCTCACCTCCGCCACATGCCCGATCCCGCCGCGCGCCGCGCTGGCCGCCGAGCGCGAAGCGCTGGAGGAGTTCCTCGCGGCGCCGAGCGCGGTGGGTGGGACGCCCGAGCCGAGCTGGGCGGACGCCTGTATTAGCCCTGTTGTGTTAGGTCCGGGGCAGTATGGGGATGGGAAGGGGACGATGACGGTGCTGAGGCTGGATCAGGCGGGGGAGGAGGCGGGGATGGTGGGGCGGGAGAGGAGGGGCGTTAGGGAGTGGGTTGTTATGACGAGGTTTCAGAAGGAGGGGCCGCGGGATGTGGATGTTAAGAGGGCCGGGGAGGTGTTCGGGGAGGGGTGGGAGAGGGGGAAGTTGTAGTTATAGGGTTGGGTTGAGGAGGGGAGGGTAGCGAAGGGATAGAGAGGATAGAGCATGCGGGAGATCTGCGCTGCCGCTATTGGAAGGTTAGTGGCGTGGGCTTTGTGAATTTTACGCTGGGTTATAGTAGATCTATCGCAGACTTGGAGAGTAGATGGATACCCGATTCCGTAGACTGCATTTGGCAAATTTATTCGATGCATACATATATTTTGATATATACAGCGTTTCCATCATATACAACCAACGCCCGCTTTTGCCATCCTTCCCTCTTCCCGCTATGCCCCCTATATCCACCATCATATCTCGCAACTAAACCACATATATAAAAATAGATAGCTACCCAAATGCAATCTCGATCCACAGAAAACGGAAGGACACAGTCTTTGCGAAAAGGTATACTGCACGCACACAACAATCCAAAAAGCACGCGCAATGCACGTTCCAAGAACGCCTTGCAATGACCAGCGCTGGACGATGCAAACTCCAACACCGCAAACAAACCTCCTCTCCCTCCCCATTTCCCACTTTATGCGCAACCGAACCGCATCACTCTAATCCCTGCCCAATGCCCCATAGCTCCCATTGGCCATAACGCCGGGCATGAGGACCTCGCGTGCGCCCTCGGCCTCCTCCTCGATGTTCTCGCGATGGATACTGTGGCTCTTGCGCCAGACGTACGTGACGAGCGCGACGCCGATGACGAGGGCCAGGCCGAGCAGGAGCAGGTTGGCCGGGACCGGGTTGCTGGCGAAGAGGCGGTGCGTCATGGCGTCGAGAGCAGACTGCGAGAAGTTGAACAGGCCGGCCAGGCAGATGATCAGGCCGTAGACTTTGCCGAAGGTGGCGAAGCCGAAGACTTTGGCGGCGTAGTCGCTGCGGAGTGGGGTTAGTTGGTTGTTTTTGGGGTGTGAGGGAGGAGACAAGAGCAGAGGAGGGCTTACGAAACGGTGGTGTAGTAGAGTGGGCGGTAGATGACGAATAGACACACGTTCGTGTACGCGGCCCAGGTTTGCGGTATCACGCCCAAGATGCCAATCATAGTGGCGACGGTAACCAGGAGTGCGAGGCAGAAGGGCGTGCTAGTGTGATCCAGGATCATGCCGATGAAGGGGACGGAAATGACGCCGCCGAGCGGGAGCGCGACGTCAAAGAAGTTGTTGATCTGGACGGCCTTCGTGTAATCGCCGAGCAGGTATTCGTACTGCGGCCGGATCGTGGCGACGAAGTAGTTGATGCGTGTCATCTGCACTACGGTGAAGAGGGTGATCAGGATGAACCACGGGCTCTTGATCTGCTCGAGCGCGGTGTGACCATGAAGAGCACCCCAGACACCTGAAACATTTTTCTTCTTTTCTTCCTTCTTTGTCTGCTCGGACGCGTCTTTGCTCCCTAGCAGCGACGTGATTTCGCTGATGATGCTCTCGCGATGTACGCGGCGCGTCTCACGTAATTGTCGGACCAGTTCTGGGTCGTCGATGTCGGAGTCGGACTCATGTTCGTCAAGTGCTTCGTCTTCGGCCTGTGTGACGAGCTCTCCAACAGTTTTGTAGGAGGCTGAGGGCATGACTAAGAGCTGGACTATTAGGGTGAAGACTGGGACGACGAGATAAACTAGAAAGAACTTTTTGGGCCAGAAGGTCCGGCCACTGGCCTCATAGATTAATCTATAGAAGAGGAATATAGCACTAGATGTATCGAATGCACCAGTGAGAAGTGCCAGAATCAATCCTGAGTATTGAGGGAAGGTATTGCTGAGCTGGAAGGAGGATATGAATATGAAGGGACCTCCCAGGGCTAGGAATAGGTAGCCTGAGATGTAGCCATCGAAAGGGAGCTGCCACGCGAAAGCGAAGAAGAGGCAGCCGATGGCAATGAAGAAAGAGCCGATTATACCGCTCACACGTGGCCCATAATAGTCGAGGATTGTACCCACAGGGAGCGCGACGACGTTAGTAGAGACGGCGGCGACGGTGAACATGAAATTGAGCCTATGCAAAGCGTTGTGTCAGCCATTGTCCTGCATTACTCGACGCATTGAAGGCACTGACCGTATCTCCTGCTCATAACATACTCGTACATTCTTATCTAGCTCCTTCTGCGTACAGTATTTGCGGTAAACCTGTTCTTTTATAAGGACGGGCTTAATGGCGGCATAGCCGAAGACGATTCCAGCGGCGAAGAGACAGTATATCACTGCGAAGAACACCTGCACTGTTTTTTCATCAGCATGCGGACACGGTGGTGAAGATCACTAAACACTCACATAACCTCTTCGACTTGGATACCTCGAAGGCACCCACAGGCTCCTCGTGCGCAGCGGGTGGCACCCAGCTCCCAACAGGGTTGAAACTGAGCTTTCTCTGCCTGCCGCTGGGACTCTGCTCTCTGCTCCACGGCTCGTACTCCTCCATGGCGCTCAAACGCTCGACTAGCGACATGATGGCAGGCGACCCCGCAGATGTTATAACAGCTTACCGGCTACAGCGTAAGACCAGCCGTGGAATGTGACTTTAGTGTGTCCTGGCCAAATGGTAGCGAATGGCAGAAGAGGCTTTTCGGACGACGAATGCTCTAGCAATTGACGAGGGGAAGGGGGCAAATGACGAATGCAGAGGAGACAATTGAGGGACACCAATGGGAGAAGTAGAGGGGAGTTGAAGCCTGGGTGGATATATACATGACCTTTGTTTGTGGGCGGGGACAGAGGGCTGGGCCTCACGGGCCCTTCACTGCGAAAGCCGCAGGGTTGGTATCGATCCTACCGCCCTCGTGATAACCAACGGGGCTTCGAGTCATGAAGCTTAGGGAGCTTGGGCCACCGCCAATCGTTTTTTTCTCTTTCTTTTTTCCTCACTCCGCACGTTCGCGTCAGCACGACGTGCAGCTAGCACGGTAAATCATTAAAAAGCACGCAACCTTTTTTTCTTTCTAGTTTTTCGATGATTCACAGAATTTTCATTAGATTAGAGACAGTCAATGTCCGCGCAACAAAATCCAAAATCCCTGTAATGACCGACTAAAACCAGTACCCAAAACCCAAAACTCCTCCAGATGCTTTTATCTGCTATTGTGGTCGCGTGCCCTTGACTGGCCGCTCCTTTTCTCTATCTTGTCTGTGTAGGTTGGCGGTTCCTTGATCCTCCAATTCGCCTAATTTAAACCTCGACGGACTTGGGAGCACCGGCCTTCTTGTTCTTGTAGAACAAGGTTGGGAGCAGAATGCAGGAGGTGGTGAAGAGAATGCTGTGATACAGTTAGCAATTGCAGAGCGGAGCCGAGGAAGACTTTAGGTTAGACCTACCAAAGAGCAATGCTCAAACCCCAGACAGCCTTGGTCTCAAAGCAGTTCGCTTTGGTAGCACCAGCCCAGTTGCCCAGGCCCAACTTCGAGCCCATCGTGTTCAAGTTCTGAGAAATAGACATAGTGAAGGCATAAGCTGAAGCCGCATCGGCTTCCTTGGAAGCAGCGCCAATCATGTAGCAGTTGAGAAAAGACAGAGGCTTGCCAACGGTAACCGCGACTACAATAAAGGCGATGAGGAGGAGAGAATCAACGCCAGACATGACAAAAAGACCAAGATTTGCTTCAGACCAATAAAAGGCGATGCTGACAAGACAATAGAGAGTGGCAATGCAGGTCTATCAGAATTATTAGTATATTGAAGCTGAAAGTCCAGAAGATGCAAACATACCACACTAAGTGTGCCAACAAATTCTTTAGGAGGCTCGATGCCCGTTGAAACAATTTCAGAAACGAAGTTGGCCGTCATGCCAACGATTGTAATCATGGAAATAACTTGCATGATTCGCACAATGAGGAAGGTCTGGCTGAGGGGAGCAGCTCCATAGGCTGGGATAGGCATAGTGAAAGGTTTTGAAAGTTGACGGTTAAAAAATGTGTGGTAAAGGGATGGAGTTGAGACGATTGATAGTCAGAGGACTGCTTAAGTTGCAATGAACGGATCGTGATCTGCCGGCAGATATAGAGAATGTAAACACTGGCAAAAGACTTTTGAAAGAATAAGATCTGACTATAAGGAAGGACGGAAGGAAATTCGTCAAGAGATGGTTTGATGAGCTAGTTGTTGTAGTTGTTGATAATGAAAGACATGAGCCGTCTTAGGCAACTTAAATATCTAGATAGCTGCTCAACAGATCAAACGACAATCACAATACTCAACGATTTCTATTATTGTTAGCATCAATGCTCGTTTCATGGTATCTCGAGCAGTCGCTGGGCTTGCCAATCAGAGTCGTTTATTGCCATGGTCGAAAAATATCCGATCTAGGCGAGAGTTTGATCGCAAGGACACAGACGTGACTGGGCGGCTACAGTATGACGAAACGCTTGGCCAAGTGGTAACAGCAGATCTTGAGGAGCCACTCAGATGCTAAGCATCTCAGGCGGCTCAAAATGCTGGCAAGCCGCATTGACCAGCTTGTTGTTCGCTGGGTAAGAGTTGTCGAGAGTTCTCGACATTTGAAGATCCGGATGTTTCGTCGACCTCCGCGATCCACTACACCCCTTGCGCCGAACATCGCGCGCGGGAGCTATCCTTAGAAAATCGTGAGGCTCCATAGGAAACTCTAGCCTAGTGCGTGTGTTGGTTTTTTCCATTGTCGAACGAAGACTTGTTGCTGAAGAAACACGCATGAAGAAGAGAGCAGGCTGGCACAGCAAACCCACAGCTGCTCAGTGCTGCTAATCGTTGGGGGCTAACTGACTCAAACAAGCTGAGAATTAGTTCGTTCGCAACGAGCAAAGTCAGATTTGGCACGCTTCAGATGCTTTCGAGAAGTGAGAAGAATGTTTGGAAGGCATCTTGGCTGTTTGCAAGGCATCTTGGCTATTTGCAAGGTGTCCCGCCTCACATGCTCCCTCTCACCGGACGTCGTAGGACCCCGTTTAGGAAAGTCCATGCGATCTCGACATTAACGGCTTAAAGCCGTCAAAGCTTCGCGCATCGAGCTTCCCCGCCGGAGTAGGATGGGGGACGCTTGAAAATCCTCAATGGAATTTTCACTCCTTTCTACAGCTCTCCCAACTCTTAGACCTTCAGTTCAACAATAATGGGCGTCTTAGACTATCGACAGCACCGTCGCGACTGGTATGTATTACTATTCTCGTGCACATGATCATACTAATCGCTTCACAGCCAGCGCAAGCAGGCAGAGCGAGCATCGAAGATTGCCACCCTGCCTCGAGCCTACCTCTATCCTCTTTCACCGCAAGAACGCACAATACTCGGGAAGCCTATCCAAGAGCTGGTCCAAGATGTCCACAAGCAGATCACCAAGCCCGTTGATATTCTCAGAGCATATGGCAAGGTGGCTATCGAGGCACAAAACAAGACAAATTGTGTGACAGAAATTCTGTTTCCTGAAGCAGAGGAATGGGCAGAGAAAGAGATCAATCTCAAAGGTCCGCTTGCTGGTATACCTGTCTCGTTGAAAGACTCAATAGCGGTCAAGGGATTTGATACGAGCGTTGGGTACTCTTGCAATACTGGGAAGCCATGGGCTGATGATGGAGCTATGGTGAAAATCCTGAAGGATGCCGGTGGGTCACGCATCATTACACTCAATGAGAGTGCTCTAATGTCCTTCAGGCGCTGTGCCCTTCGTCAAGACAAATCTACCAACAACACTACTCTCCTTTGAATCTACCAACGATGTATGGGGCCGCTGCACAAATCCGCATAACAACAAATATTCTCCAGGAGGGTCAACTGGAGGAGAGGCAGCTCTGCTTGCTTTTGGAGGGAGTCGTATTGGCATTGGATCTGATGTTGCTGGGTCTGTCCGAGCTCCCGCGCATTTCTCTGGCTGCTACTCGCTACGCTGCTCGACTGGAAGATGGCCTAAGATGGGGATGAACACTAGCATGCCAGGGCAGGAGGGAATTCCTAGCGTATTTAGCCCAATGGCGAGGACCCTAAATGACTTGACATATTTCACTCGAAGCTTGATCGGGATGAAACCCTGGAAGTACGACCACACTGTGCATCCATTGGAGTGGAGGGATAATGTGGAGACGGAATACAAAGAGAGGAAGAAGTTCAGAGTAGGCGTTATGAGGACTGACGGTGTCGTTACACCCTCACCGGCCTGCGCCCGCGCCCTTGAACAAGTTTCCTCTGCCCTCTCCTCCGAAGGTCACGAAGTGTTCGACATCACACCCCCATCTCCCTACGAGGCACTTGTCATCGCTTCTCAGCTTCTCAACGCAGACGGCTGCCGCATGTTCAGCTCCTTCTTCCGCACAGGCGAATGGAATGACCCGGGCGCCGCTCAAATGAAATTCTACATGGAACTCCCACGTCCTATCAAGTACCTATACTACCTTTGGGTCAAGTATGTGAGGGGGGACGATATCTGGGCCGGGTTGCTGAGGAACTGGCATGAGAAGAGTGCGTTCGAGAACTGGCAGCTTGTGAGTAAGCGAGAGGCCTTCAAAGCTAAATGGCATGCGTGGTGGCAGGAGGAGGCGAAGATGGATTTCATGATTACAGTGCCAAATGCGACGCCCGCATTGCCGCATGATGGGATGAAAGATGCTGTCAGCAGCTGTGGTTATACGTTTCTGTTCAATCTGGTAAGTGGTTGAATTCTTTGATCAGACCTCGTGACTGACCACGCAGCTTGACTACACTTGTGGCATCATCCCCGTTACGCATGTCGACAAGGTTCTAGATCAGCTCCCGGCATCATTCAATTTCAAGAAACTAAACGGCGTAGCCAAGGGTGCTTATATGCATTACGACGCGACAAAGATGGAAGGCCTGCCTGTTGCAGTTCAAGTCGTTGGTCAGCGGTTAGAGGAAGAAAAAGTGCTTGCCGTCATGGAGAGAATCGAAGATGCTCTAGAAAAAAATGGAGGCAAGTATCAATTGATGGAGGTCGAATAGACATTGGACATCACACAGCATATGCAAGATCGAATGGACATCGGACATCACACAACATATGCAAGATCGATAGACATCGGACATCACACAACATATGTAAGATCGAAAAGACATCAGACATCACACAACATATGCAAGATCGAATAGGCGTTTCACATGACACATGAGATAAGTTCCTCGAGCTGATACATTCTAATCTATCAAGACCGAAGGTGTTCCTAGATATTATCAAGGAAGATTCTATGCATGTACATACTAATACCCACAAACTTAGTCCAAGACTTCATGACCCTTGATTTGGAATTGCGCGCTTTTTGTTCATTCCTAGTATGCGATCAAAGGTACTACTATTTCCCAGAAATAAGCTTGGATGTTGGCGCTACCTGGTGGCAGTGTCATGTTTCCTGGGAACAGACGTTGTGTTAAGGTGTACCAACAACATGTTTGATAGCGTCTGTCGGGAGACAACCATTTTCGTGTGATGCTGTCACATTGCGTCTCATTTAAATGTCAGACAAACGTCTCGTGAGCATGAAGGGGTATGGCCGTTCAGCAAACTCGAGACTTTTGTTACTCTAGAACATTTAGAACGATTTGCTAGAGCGCTCAGCCAAGACATACCTTTTATCAGCGGTTGATAATGCATCTATGTTGACCTATTTCTCACGTGTGAACTTTCGACTCTATTTTTTACCATATATCGATCGATATCAACGTCAACAGCAAGAGAAAAACAAATTGCAGCTAGGTACATTCATCGTGCACCTCTCACCATAATCTCCTAACTTTACTAAACAACTCCAATCAAACGACTCTTCTCTCACCTATTATATGCACGCAGCTCTGCCCAGCAAATGAGACCCTTCCCAAACCTTTCCAATAAACGCACCACCACCCAAAATGATCACAAAGACGGTGCCACTACATGGACCGCGACATCAAAAGAAAAGCCACAAGTATTTGGAAGCCTTGCACTAATCCGCAGAAGCGTCGCTGGCCTAGGCCCTGCCCAGAACCCTAGCGCAGCGACGCGTCGATCGATGCCGTCATACTGAGATCTTAGCCTCCACCGCGGACATGATGGAAGAAGAGGAGCACGAGGGGGGGTGACAAGACAGAATGAGGTGTATAAGAAGTCCGAGGGAGCTACAGTCAGTGGATATCCATTCACAAGTTGTCAATTGCTAATTAAACCCTATCAAGCGGACTCTAGATTTGCGATTTGAGCACCTTGAAGGCCACAGAAGATATGACGACGTATCAGGGCAAGTGCTACTGCGGGCAGACGGGGTGAGAGGCGAAGCTGGAGAAGGATCAGGCGAGCCATATTCTTTGGTAGGCGCTGCGGTCCCGTTCCTCTATTTGGCGAATACGGTTCCTGTGGCAGGAGTCCGAGAATGGGCGTGCAAGGGAAGCTGATGCGGTGCAGTCATTGCAATGTCTGCAAGGCCCTTTCGGGCTCAGCGTACATGATGAATCAGATTATCCCGAAGGCGAATTTCAAGCTCACCAAGGGTGATGAGGCCCTGAAGAGCTTCACGTACTATGGCGAGTCGGGTGAGTGGCCTCGTTCACCTGGTTCATCCATCCCTCATGCTTCCTGGCCCTACATCCGCCCGTCCCTCGTCCAACCATCTCGTGATTTTGGAACTTTACTGGATGCTGATGTGCTGGCTAGGTAAACCCGTCTACTGCTACTACTGCCCCAACTGCACCACGCACCGCGCATCCGTATCATCATCAGACTGTTCTAGGAGATGATAAGATTACCCTCCGTACGGGCTTGCCGAATAAGGGACATGAGTTCCCGGTTGTGGCAGAGATCTTTGGGAAGGATGAGGGGGGTGGGAGGAGGTTGCGCAGACTTTTGAGACACTGCCACCATCGTAGAGCATGAATTGGTGAGTTCGTTTTGGCGGTTTTAGAGCGAGCGAATACTTAGTTAGCGAGGTGCAATGAATTGAGGCTATAGAGGGTTTGGTGCAGTGATACCAAATGCCGTCTGAAATTTCGTAGTTTAGGAAGTTTTTATTTAGTGATAGCAGACGCTATGGATGGTTCATTGAATCAAGGGAAAACAAGTGGATTAAACGAATTTTTGGCATAACAATTAGAGAATCACGTTTGATGTGCCCCAAAGCTCAATGAAGCCACAGCAATATGAGGAGCGTATCATTGATATAGAGGATATACTATTTAGTTTGGAGCCTAAATTCTGCGTAGGTGTTGGAATGCTATCATGAAATATAAAATAAACAACAACTTTTTATTCAGAGAGAGGAGAAAATTTGCGCAGGAAATGAGAAGGACATTCATATCCTCCAGGATCTACAGAAGTTAGCACATTATCCATAAAGTATCCATAATGCAGAATGATCTTACTCTTGTCCAAGTACAACTGATGGTACGTCTCGGCATCATACCACTCCCCAGCTGGAATTATCTCCGTTGTGAGGTTCTTCTTCCACCATTCCTTCTCTACCTTCTCAGTTATGTCTTTGGCGATGCGCTCCTGCTCCTCGTTATGGAAGAAAATGGCGCTACGGTATTGGGTTCCAGTATCAGGGCCTTGGCGGTTGAGGGTTGTCGGGTCGTGCATCTTGTAGAAGAATTCTAGGAGCTGGCGGTAGGTGACTTTCTCGGGATCGTAAATTACTTGGAGAGCCTCGGCATCTAAACCATTCAATTAATTAGTAACTGTTCCCACTTTCAGGCATGTGATTTTTCAAGTACTCACGTCCTGTCCGCCCGCTACATACGGACCGATAGCTAGGGTTCTTATTGTCGCCACCAATGTATCCAACCCTCGCATCTAGCAAGCCTTTGTTGTCAAATGCCTTTCGGTACATATGCTCAACACCCCAGAAGCAACCCGCAGCAACCGTAGCCTTTTCGGCGCCGGCGGGTAATGCTGCTGGTGGAGGAACTTGAGAGCTCATTATGCCGGAGGAGAATGGACGTATCAAGCGGGAGATAAATTGCATAGAGCTGTAGGCTGTCACGAGGAGAATAAAAATCGCGAGAAGTCTCACTTTGAACAGTGTTTAAGGAAACAATTGAAACTTAAGAATGTGAGTGATTGTAGTGGTTGAGAAAGAAGCGCATTCGATAGCCCTTATATCCACATTTGCAATTCCAGATGTTGTAGGCGAGATCGCGAATCGTCTGCGTCAGCGGGGTATTTGAAGCCACCGAGGCACAGCTTGCGCCACAGATTGTTTCCAAATCTCCCAACTAGGAAAATACCTTCTTTCATCACAACCCAGATCCTCTCCTCACTAAGCGTCATGATTCATCATACAGCACCGCTTGCTTATGGAAGCCAAGCTGAATCACCTCTTCATCCAGCTTCTCAGTAACAGGTCAGCTAGCTGGCTGCGCTCGACGTATCCTATCGTGCTCCCACTCGGCTTGAACTCATCAGAATTCTGTTTCCTGCCTCGGATGCGCAAATTACTTGTCGTTCGCAGCAGCATGTCTCTCCTCTTACAATTTCGTCTCTTTAGAAGAATAATGCTTGGCTGTTGAATGCTGTTCGACGCGTCCTGTAGGTCGACCGCCAACAAGAAGGCGAAAGGTCCGGGTGCGTTCGCAATTGAGGACGGTCATGCGGATAGCTTTTTCCATCCATCTCTCTTCCCACACCATTCCTCCTGCTTTTCATATTGGAGCCTTGGTTTTACACCAGCCTCAGGATTTCGTAACGTCGTGTGAAAGCTTCAAATCGTAGAAATCATCCGAGCCGCTTCTCGGCGCGCTTACTTGCATCAAGCCCCATCAGATAATCAACACAATCAATTCGCAATATATATCTCCTCGCTGAAAGTCGCCTGCCAGGTTATACCATATATTGATCGGCAGAGGCCAGGCCTAGATACACCTCGGAGAGTGTTGCCAAAAGCTCCGCTAGTGCCGGCCAAGGCGCTAAAACTTCGGCTACGTATATATGTATGTATATATGTATATTCTATTATAGCCATGCACTATTTAGGGTATAGGCCGTTACAGAGCGCTAACTAAATACTTCCTACTATTAATATGCTTGCTCTAGTTTAGAAGCCAACTATAAAAACTATATATCTATTACCTAATACTATGCTTAACCAAGGAAAAAATAAAGGAAAGTAATATGTTACTATTAAAGAAAGTTAGAGTTTAGAGGTAAGCCTAAGTAAGTAGTTTTCGATGCCTTATATCTATAGGGCTATTTTAGCGTTATACGCTTCTTAATTAGTAACGTACCAATAGAGGCATATATAGAGGAGGCTTGCGGTATATTCGGTTAAATAATTAAAGGAGGAATTCTTAAGAGTCTTTACTTATTAATATTGGCTTTTATACTCTCTATATTTTATACACTTAGGTATAAATATCCAGTCTCCTTTATAAATTTAATTATAGCTTTAACTACGCTAATATCTAGCTTCCAGCGCTTAATTAAGCCGTTAATATTCCTACCTTCTTCTTATCTATATAAGTAGCCTCCTAATATATATAATAGATCCCTAAATTAATCTCCATATTACTCTCTTAGTTTAATCCTTTACTACGCCTACCTCCTATAAGAGAAGAGGAAGTGCTATATTAACTTTATAAGCCCGCAGTTATATAACGCCGTCTCTAATATATTAATTTTATAGAGATATTCCTTTAGAAATAACTTACTAGTCTATAGCTGCGTAAGAATAGCAGCTTCTAAGCTAATTAGCTACTAGTATAATCCTATAGCCTTTCTAAGGTAGAGTGCTATATTAATCTTCCTTATAAACTTACCTATATTAAATCTTCCTAATAAAAGCGGTCCTATTATTATTTTAGCTCTTTTTAACGCTTACATTATAAGGTACTATAAAAGGCCGTCTCTCTATAGTGGCTCCTTACTCTCTAGTCTTATTACTGCTTTAGTAAGCTTATTAGCCTTTTTATTTCCTATAAATCCTAAGTAGCCTAAAATCTAGTATAGCGTAATATTATTCAGCTAAAGCTTCTTTAAGATCTCTATAACTATTTCCTAGCAGGCTCTAGCCCTCTAGCTCTATACTAATAGCAACGCTAATTATAAGTTGGAGAATATTCTTATACTAGATATAGGTATTAGAAAACCTACTTAATTAATAGCCGTGTATATAGGGTTCTATAGCTAGTTAGCTGCCTTACTAATTACTAGAAGCTCTATAAGGTAGGCGTTAGCCTAATTAAAGCTTACTACCATTTTTAAAAGTATTGCTTTAGATGGCGTAGTATATATACTAACTCCTGCCCTACTATTACACACTAATATATTAACGTATATATTAACCTGCCCTAGCTTATAGTCTTTAATAATAGCTTAAGTATAATCTTCGTCCTTATATATTACTACGTTAGGCTTAGCCACCTACGGTGGGCATATATATAGTTTAACCTCTAGCACCCCATTTACCTAAATATCCTTATATATCTCTACTGTCCTCTAAAGCGGCGATTAGTGCTATTTATAGAGCCTCTGTCTTTAAATCATCTAATAAGGATATAATTTACCTAGTTTATAGATTAATACCTAGAACGCGATAGCCTGGTTACGCAGCCTTTACTTAAGAGGGAGTAAGCCAGCTTCTACTTTCGCTATTAGTAGGGTGATAAAGCAGAACCCCCTAATAATAGCTTATACTATAATCCTCTGCGCCTACTAAAGGAGCTATATTAACTCTTATATTATAAGCGGGTACTATATTGGCGACGTATAGTCTACTACTAGTAGGACTAAGCTCTTAGCTAGCTGCTTAACGCTTTTAAACTACAGTCCCTTTAATCTATGCAACGCTAGCGCTATTTTAGTAGCTTTGCCTACCTTATCTGCTAGGTGTACCTTAAACTATAGCTCCTTATTAAGGATCACCCTAAGGATTTTAACTTCCTAAGTTAAGGGGATCCCTTTTCCTTTAAATTAGAGCGGTATAGTAGCATCCCTACCTACTTCTTTATATCTAGTAAGGTAGATAAATAACGTTTTCTTTACTTTAAATTGGGCTCTACTAGTCCTCTCCTATTTCTTAAGCATCGGTATAATCTTGCCCTAGATAATCTACGTGTTTTCCTCCGCTATAGGGCCTATAACCTATACTAAGTAGTTATTAATAAAGGCTATAAAGCTGCTATTTTTAGGTGCGCTTTATATAAAATCCGCGTTAAAGAATAGAAAGAGTATTAGGGCTAGTACTAATCCCTACAGGAGACCCGCCTATAGGAGCGCCTGTACCTCTAATATATATCCGTTAACTAGGATATAGGCTTAACAATTTGTATAAAAGTCCTATACCTATTATATAATCGTTTAAGGTATCTAACGCTGCCGTAATCTCCTAATTTCCAGCTCTATGGCTACATTATTATACGCACCCTTAATATTAAATAATACTAAAAACAGCGTTTTCTTTCCTCTTTATACTCTAAATACGTCCTTATAGAGATATAATAGCGTATATATTATTAACCTTTGCTTTTTAGCTTTAAAGTGCGTCTTAAGTAGTAGGCTATATTTCTCTACTAAGTATACTATCCTCTCTACTACTAGCGATTTAAGTGCTTTTTCTAGCGTTGGGAGGAGGGAGATCAGCCTATAGTTATTTACTACTATATAGTCCCCCCGCTTTAACTTTTGTAGCAATATAATCTTTACTACCTTTTATTCCTAGGGTACCTTTCCTATCTTAAGTGATTTGGTAAAGAGAGTAGTAATCTTACCACTTAGTATAGGCTATAGCTCTTGCCATACCCTAGCTAGTAGGCTGTCCCTTTTAAGAGCCTTATCTAGGCTAGCCCTAAATATAGCTACCTTAACCTTATATTTAGCGATAGGCTCCTACGGTAATTAGTTATAGCTAGTTATAGCTTCCTCCTCTTATTTGCACGGTAGTAAGACCGGAAAGAATGCCTAGAGTAGTTCTCTTATAATATTATAGTTCTCNGTAATAACNTCTCCNTATNCTCTATCCTTCTTAATTNGCGGTATTCTAGCNAANGCGGATATAGCCTNCGGATTAAGGTATTTNNACGCTTTCTATATATTGTCACTATTACTAAGGAATTCGTCCTAATAAAGCTTCCTATATCGCCGAATAGTCCTATAAAAGAGCTTCTTCGCTCTTGCTGCGATATTATATAGCTTAGGGTTATCCCTTCCTTACCTCCACATCGCGCTATTTCTATTCCTCTAGTATATATATAACTTCCTTAGCGTTATAAGGTTTTCGTTCTACTATCTTTTTATATACGGTAATAGTTTGGCCCATTAGCAGTGTACTTTAAGGGCTTTATTAACCCACCTATTAAGGTAGTTAACTATTTCATCTATATCTTCTATAGGGAATCCCATTTCTTTTTATCGCTCCATGTCTTCTTATATCTTGTCCTAGTTCGCATTCTTAATAAGCAGCCTCTTCTAGCTCTTCTACGTGTTTATATTAACCTAGAAGCTAGTATAGATAACTCTATAGTCTAATCCATACTTATACTCCTAGATGGCGCACTTTACTAGTTTACTTACTAGGCCCAGAGTTGCAAGTATAAGGTTAATTATTAATGTTCGCCCTATATCGCTTTTAAACGTAGGTATTCCCACTAAAAGTAGGCTTTGGAGTGACCGGTCCGCCATAAAGTTAATAATTGGCGCGCTTTCTTCCTGCGTTAATATAGTACTAATGTAACTTCCTCCCTATAGCGGATTATGCCGATTAAAGTTACCTATAATTACTACCTCGGTATATGGGTCGCGTAATAGTTTACCCTAAATTAGTCTATTAATTATCTCTAGTCTACTAAAGAGCTCCTCTAGGTTCTCTTCCTTGGTTCTTCTTAAATATCTATCTAGAATGTATACCGATATAATTATAAGTCTCCTTTAGCTAACGTGCGCTACTACTGCCGTAATATCTGCTAAATCTACCTGCAGCTATATAGCTACTAGCTCTCTAAATGCCTAGATATATAACCTAACTAGGGGATACCGCTGCTGCCTGCCTATTAGGACGAACCTTATCCACCGGGGATTTAAGCTAGCTAGCACTACTTCCCTATCTAAGAGAAAGTAGTAAGGCTTCTAGCCTAGAATAAAGTGGAAGTCCGCTAGCGCTTTATTATTGTGTAGTGCATACTGCGCCTTCTTATACTTCTTTATATTCGCCTAGAGGATCTAGAGTTCTCTATTTATAGCGCTGTTATATAAGAATCCTGTCTATCTCTTTCCTATATACTAGGTATTTACGGTATAAGGCTTGGTAAGGACCCTAGCAGTTTACGCAGTGTAGATTTACCATCTTACACTAGAGATAGCCTTCCCGCCTATATATTTTGCATGTGTTAGGTTGCGTATAGTCTCTAGCCCTATATCTAAACCTTTTATATTTATAGCATACTATAGGGGTGCGTCACTCCTTAAATGGTGATATAATAATCGCGTCTTCCCTAAATAACACGTTGTCTAACGTAAGCAGCTTCTCTACATCCTCCTTTACTGCCACTTTAACAATCACCGACGCGTGCTGGCCGCGCGGCCTTAGTTATCCCAGCTATCTTATTATATATACCTCTACCCCATTCTCTACCCTAAAGCGCTCTATAGCTGACTTACTTACTTTTCTACTATTAATGTCTATTGCTAAAGGTACTTTAACCTAGTCCGCCTTAACCGTATACTACTTGGGTTTAATAAGCCTCGCCTTAGGGATATGCGGTTTGAGCTATTGAGCAGTTGTCTGCCTAAACGCAGCTTCTTTATCTTTTTCCACTAAGAATCTAATAATACTCGCGCTGTCGCTTATTCGCTATACGCGGAAGTCCTTAAGTATAGCTCCCGTAAGCCCCTTAATATCCTTTATACCTTACGCAATAGTTTGCTTTACTGCTTTAGTAGTAGCTACCCTCTTTATTACCTTTAAACCTACTTAGCTAACATCTATTACTAGCTGCTAATTGGGTTCCTTAGGGTTCCTAGCGCTTATTATTTATAGCAAGGTTATTTCTAACCCTATTGTACCTCTACTGGCCGCTACCAATACCTATAATTATATTGGAGCTAAGGGAGTATTTAGTTACGCTTGTAAGGACCAGATAGCCTTTTAAAGTTTAGCGTTTTGCTTTTTAAGGCTTTACTATTCCAATTTAATGTTTATAAGGTTATTTCTAATGCTCTTAATAATGCTATTCTGGTTTATAATAATATTGCTCTGCTATACTATAGTTTCTTTAAGGCTTTTAATAAGTTGATAAAATTCGTTACAATTAATACCTCCTCCTTTACGTTTAGGTGAGGTAGAGACTCTTGCTGTAGGGAATAGAGGCAGTATATGCTATATAGCTTATAGTCCAGTTTGTGGTGCGGTTGTCTGCTGTTTAAACTGTGCTAATATTTGGGCTCGTGTCCTTAGCGACTGCTGGGCCTCTTGCACCTTCGCGCTCGGTTTCTTTGTACGTCTTAGTGGAGCTGCTGGCGGGTCCAGAGGTGGTGTTGCTGATATGCGTTTAGGGGTTGAAGCAGCCATCGGGGCTCCGGGGCTTCGTTCGGTGGGCCGCAGGGGCCGCCTTGCAGCGGGAACTAGCTAAACGAAAGACTAGGATTCGATTAAAAGAAAGTCCGAGATGAATATCCTCCGTATGTATGTATCCGGCCAGACAAACTTCGGCTACAAGGGTGTGGTCGTTGCGGGTCGGCCATCCTCCCTGCTAGCGGTGGCGGCATCAAGTGCAAATCATCTTCAGCACGCTTACTCAGCCACATTGCACCGCCTCCTGCCCCACCATTATCTCCAGCTCGCTCCTTTTCGAGTGTTCTTTCATGAATCTGCCAGCCAGCACAGTCGCAGTTCTTTGACTGCTCGACCAATATACGTCTTGCCTACATCTTCTCAAATTATTTCCTTAGCTAGCGCTCGCTAACAATCCTCCCCTCATGCGTCTTTTGCGGCTTGAAGATACCGGCGAATTCAGTCTGGTCGAAATTGTTGGCGAGAGCATTCCGCCATATGCTGTTCTTTCGCATACTTGGGGTGCGGTTTACGAAGAGGTTACCTTTAAAGATATAGTAGACGGTACAGGCAAGAGCAAAGCAGGCTATACCAAGATCCGCTTCTGCGGAAAGCAAGCTGCTCATGATGGCCTGAAGTTCTTCTGGGTCGACACTTGCTGCATCGACAAGTCAAGCAGCGCGGAGCTTTCAGAAGCCATCAACTCCATGTTCCGGTGGTACCATGATGCGGCCGAATGCTACGTTTATCTGTCTGATGTTTCGATCAGTGGCTTCGCCAGCAACGACCAGTCCTTTCAGAAGAGTAGATGGTTTTCCCGGGGATGGACACTGCAAGAGCTTCTTGCTCCGAAATCTGTCAAATTCTTTTCTATGAAGGGCGAGCGGCTTGGGGATAAACATTCACTTGTGCAAGCAATCCACGAGATAACAGGCATTCCTACTCAAGCTCTTCAAGGACACCCTTTATCTCAGCTCAGTTTCGATGAGCGAATGTCATGGGCACAAAGACGCGAGACGAAACGCGAAGAGGACGCGGCATACTCTCTATTAGGCATTTTCGACATCCATATGCCACTCATATACGGTGAAGGACGGAAAAAGGCGTTGGTTCGGCTTCGGAAGGAGTTCGAAGAGTCTTTGAAGGATGAACTGCCTGGTCTACCACCGGCGGAGTCGATCGAAGCCTACAAAGAGTTTGGAATCGAGTTGCGTCGCGCAGTCGCTCAGTTCGAGGGGGATAAGCTCAAGCCTAATGAATGGGCTAGTGGAGTTAGAATATCTGATGGAAAATGGAAAGAAATCCATGACCCTCGGTCACAATTGCGCAACGACTCCGAAGNCCATGATGAATCGTTCGCCGATATCCCTGGCTTGTTCAGGGAGAAGTCGAAGAACAAGAATAAAGCGGCACTACTAACGTCCATAAGAGGTGGACTTGGTTGGGCTTCCAGGCAAAGGGGGAAGCTTACGAACGAGGTTGAGATGCACCACACGCTTGACAATCTCGCCCTTCTAACCAACATTGAGTCTCACTTATTGCGGCAACCAACTAAGCTAGAAGACCATATGAAGGGTAGGGTACCTTTCCTATATTATAAGTGGCGCTCACTTATACAATTAGATGAGCAAACCCAGGATCCGAGTAGATCTATGAGCATCCAGAGGGCTTTCCAGCGTCTGCTTAGTGATATACAACGTGAGACGAGGTTACAATTGCAGAACGCAGTCAACGACTGGCTTGACGTTAAGAAAGTTGACAATCGATATAATATGAGCCAGTATTACGACAAGCAAGTCTCGTCACGTCTCGAAGGGACATGTGAATGGATTTTTTCTCATCCTGCATACCGAACATGGATTTTAGCGGATTCTTCTGATAAAGCGGCTAGACTATTTTGGATTTGTGCGCCCGCCGGACGTGGCAAGACGATACTATGCGCAAGCTTGGTTGAACACCTGAAAGGCATGCAATCGTTTCCCGTCGCGTCCTTCTTCGCCTCTCCTCATGCTCAATCTGGCGGCGAACCAGGTTCCATTATCAGATCCTGGATCGCACAAATAGCAGAGCTGGATTCAGACATTCTGGAGTTGGTCCGAGGACACTCTGAAGCCGGGCAGAGAGCATCAGAGTCTGCTATTTGGTCCATCTTTAGATCCATCGTCTCTCATAACCGTAACTATACTTTTGTGCTTGACGGATTTGACGAATATAGTCGGCTGGACGATGTTCGAACCGAATTCCTGCAGAGGCTTAAGAAAGCAACCAAGCGAACTGTCTCGAGAATTCTTATTTTAAGTAGAGATGAAACGGACATAAAGGCAGAATTATCCCCAAAGATGGTCCATGGTGCAGGTCACGTTATGCTTTAATGCAGAATCTCCAAGGAAGATGTTCGACACGACATATCACTTTTGTCTAAAAGTGTGATTTATAAGAAGCTACCAAACAAGGATGACCATCTCAGGCAAAACCTAGCGGGGCAGCTCGCTGAAAAGTGTGAAGGGATGTTCTTGTGGATTAAACTGCAACAAGATTAATTGCGGAGTGGTAAAAATGCAAAGCAACTGCAGAATATCGTGAAGAACATGCCGAATGGACTTACCAAAACCTACGAGCGGAACTGGAAAACTATCCAAAGCCACCCCCCCGAGGAACAGAACCGTGCCTTGGCCATACTGAGATGGACAACTTTCGCCTTACGGCCTCTAACCGTATCCGAGATCACCGAGGCTCTCATTGTTGAGCCCAATGATGATGGCGCTAGTCTCCAATTAGACGAGTTACCCGACAATATCGATGGCGACTATATTAACAGCGAGATTATCGACATCTGCGGGGCTCTTGTAGAAATTAAGGCGGAGGAATCTGGTGATGGAGCTGGTTCCGGAACCATCCATCTAATCCACCCATCAGTTTGAGAATTTCTAGTCTCTGTCCTATCACAAAGTCCGGTGGATCCATCCAAAAGCTCTTCAGGCTTTGATCGAATTCCTAGTCAGGCTGAGCATCATAGGTTCATTGCAGGGATTTGTCTTGCCTATTTAAATTACGGCGACATCTGGCAGTGCTCCGGAACGCAAGAGAACTATGAGCACAAATATCCATTCATTGATTATGCTGCAAGACATTAGAATTCGCATGTCACCGCAGGGGGAAAGGACGATATTAAGCTAGTCAGCCTGGTGAGAGAGTTTTTTCGTCCTGAAAATGGGAGCTTTCATCAATAGAGAACGTACATTGAGTCCCCTGGGGCAACGGCAGATGAAAGTCAAGAAAACAAAAGGGCTGTAGCAACCCCGTTATATTATGCAGCTTTGTTCGATCTTACTACCAGCATGGAATGTATTTGGGCAAAGGATAAAACACAATTGAACACAGTAGGAGGCGAATACGGCACCCCTCTACAAGCAGTTTGTTTTAAAGGTTATGAGTTAGCGTTCGACCTGTTAATTCATTGGGGTGCAAACCCTAATGTAGATGGAGGGAAATTCGGCGTTCCAATCAATGCCGCTATAGCTGGGGGACACAGAAACATAGTAAAGGCTCTTGTCGGTATGGGCGTGAACCTTACCTTAAAAGACTCTATGGGGCGAACGCCACTGTACACAGCCGCCATGAATGGCGATTGTGAGAATGTCGACTTACTGATTGAAGCTAGAGCGGAACAGGAAACGACAAACAAATATAAGTGGACACCACTACACGCAGCGTCAGACAACGGCCATATCGAGGTCGTCCGGCTTCTTCTAGAGAAAGGAGCAGACACAGCCGTCGCCAATGACGATGGATGGACATCACTTAACTTAGCGTCAGACAGCGGCTATCTCAAAGTCGTCCGGCTTCTTCTAGAGAAAGGAGCAGATATAGCCGTCGTTAATGGCGGTGGATGGACACCACTCAACTCAGCGTTAGACAGCGGCCATCTTGAAGTCGTCCAGCTTCTTCTGGAGAAAGGAGCAGACATAGCCGTCGCCAATGATGATGGATGGACACCACTCAATTTAGCGTCAGATAGCGGCCATCTTGAAGTTGTCCGACTTCTTCTAGAGAAAGGAGCAGATATAGCCATCGCCAATGGCGGTGGATGGACACCACTCAACTCAGCGTCAGGCAGCGGCCATCTTAAAGTCGTCCGGCTTCTTCTGGAGAAAGGAGCAGATATAGCCGTCGCCAGTAACAATGGATGGACACCACTTAACTCAGCGTTATACAGCGGCCATCTTAAAGTCGTCCGGCTTCTTCTAGAGAAAGGAGCAGATATAGCCGTCGCCAATGACGATGGATGGACACCACTTAACTCAGCGTTAGGCAGCGGCCATCTTAAAGTCGTCCGGCTTCTTCTAAAGAAAGGAGCAGATATAGCCGTCGCCAATGGCGGTGGATAGACACCACTCAACTCAGCGTTAGACAGCGGCCATCTTAAAGTCGTCCGGCTTCTTCTGGAGAAAGGAGCAGACATAGCCGTCGCCAATGACGATGGATGGACACTACTTAATTTAGCGTTAAATAGCGGCCATCTTGAAGTCGTCCGGCTTCTTCTGGAGAAAGGAGCAGATATAGCCGTCGCCAATAGCGGTGGATGGATACCACTTAACTCAGCGTCAGGCAGCGGCTATCTTGAAGTCGTCCGGCTTCTTCTGGAGAAAGGAGCAGATATAGCCGTCGCCAATAACGATAGATGGACACCACTCAACTTAGCGTCAGGTAGTGGCTATTTTAAAGTCGTCCGGCTTCTTCTGGAGAAAGGAGCAGATATAGCCGTCGCCAGTAATAATGGATGGACACCGCTTAACTTAGCGTCATACAGCGGCCATCTCGAAGTCGTCCGGCTTCTTCTGGAGAAAGGAGTAGATATAGCCGTCGCCAGTGACAATAAATGGACACCACTTAACTTAGCGTTATATAGCGGCCATCTCGAAGTCGTCCGGCTTCTTTTAGAGAAGGGAGTAGACACAGCCGTCGCTAATGACAATAAATGGACATCACTTAACTTAGCGTTATACAGCGGCTATCTTGAAGTCGTCCGGCTTCTTTTAGAGAAGGGAGCAGATATAGCCGTCGCCAGTGACAATAAATGGATACTATTTAACTTAGCGTTAGACAGCGGCTATCTTGAAGTTGTCCGGCTTCTTTTAGAGAAGGGAGCAGACACAGCCGCTACTAATGCTAGTAGATGGACACCACTTAACTTAGTATTAAACAACGGCCATCTTGAGGTTGTTAAGCTACTACTAGAGAAGGGAGCAGATATGGCCGTGGCCAATAACAATGGATGGACACTACTTAACTCAGCATCAAATAACGGCCATCTTGAGGTCGTCCGGCTTCTTCTGGAGAAAGGAGCAGATATGGCCGCCGCTAATAATAATGGATGGACACCACTGAACGCAGCGTTAAATAACGGCCATCTTGAAGTCGTCCGGCTGCTTTTAGAGAAGGGGGCAGACGTAGTAGCCACCGCCAGTAGTGAACAAACGCCACTAAACGCAGCGTTAAATAACGGCCATCTCGAAGTCGTCCAGCTGCTTTTGGAGAAGGGAGCAGACGTAGCAGCCACCGATAGTAGTGGACGGACGCCACTGAACGCAGCATTAAACAACGACCATCTTAAGGTCGTCAAGGGAGTAGACGTAGAAGCCACCGCTAGTAGTTAATGCACGCCACTTATGTTAGCGTCAGGCTAAAGCCATCTTTAGGTCGTCAAGGTCAATTAACAAGATTTCAATATTGAATTGAATCGATTGAATCTTGGCACTCAATTCAACCGATTGAGGGTTTACTGGCTTTTCAATTCAATCGATTTGGAAGTCCCAATTGAATTGAATCGGTTGACAAATATTGAATCTTTTAATATTATAGAAATATTAACAAGTCATAATGCTCCAAACCTTATTTTTCTTAGTCTCCCTTATCAAAAAAGTTTACCCGAGCATTACCCTATGTTTACACCGTTATATCGCCTCCAGTAGAAGAACTTTGCTACCGGATTTGCCCATTAACAATATTAATTCTATTACTACCATGGCTTCTAACGCGTCAGATGATGGCCAAACGAACACCTCAATCCTTTCTACAGCTCGTTCTGACCCTATCGCACCTACCGACCTCCAGCGCGTCTCAGATCACAGCTTAGATGGTAATGCTGACGCGTCTACCACCAATTCCTAACAAGAAGAGTATAAAGGAATTAAGTGGAAGCGTCTTCTTGGCTACCATATTCCTCATCTAACGGCGGGCGGACGTCGTGGGCCTATGGGCAGTTAAAGCGACCGGCGATAAAAGAGACAGTATAATGCAGCAGGAGAGTGTGTTAACACTATATCAAGACTCGTAATAGGCCTATATTGAGAGCCGGGTGACAGGAAGGGCAGTTAGAAACGATTTTGGGCGTCACCAGGTAGGTCCTCCCGCATCAAATCTATGCCAAGACTCGTGATAATTGCTAACTACTCCAATTGAATTCAGTTGCAACTAGGTGCCAAGACTTCAATATTGATTCAATTAATTCAATTAACTGGACTCTCTGCTTACAAAGCTTTCAATTCAACCGATTCAGGGCCTTAATCGAGTTGAGTTGATTGATTTGCAACCCTGAGAACTGCCAGCTCAACGTGGATATCACCTACCCTGGTGGATTCCAGTACTCTGTCTTCAGCACCGACTATCGTGGCTATGCCGCCATTGATAAGGGCATCACTGGTGCGCTCAAGTCGACCTATCACTTCTCCGGTCAAACCGCTCAGGTAAGCATTCCTCAATCTAAATCCTCAGAGCAAAAAGTTCTCCTATTCCCTAGGAGATTTGGATTCAGCCTATAGACAGACCTGCACGGAATACGATTTCGTGGGCCCCGTGGACGGTGACTGCCTGAAGTACAATACGGCCGATAGCACACCCATCATCTGGTCACCATGCGGTGCCGAGGGCATGCTCAACATCAACTCCTAGGTCCGCCTGACCAGCACAAACTCGTCATCCTCGAGTCTTTTCACCACGGACTCTCCTTACGCCAGATCCACACAAATTGTGTACGCCAACTAGCAGACTTGTACTTTATAAATTCAAACCCGGCCCGAAACGGGGGGATGTATCGCGATCTGCAGGGATAGATGGGAATCCAGGAATTTCTGAATTTTGAAATTTTAACCAAGTAACTAAGCGAGTGCAATGACCTAACGGGAAGTTTTCTGTTTCGGTTTGGTGTAGGTGCGGGATGGGATGAGGCTTTGTCAAAAGGTAGTCAGCCTCTGCGTGTACTGCGCCGGGGTGCCAGGGACTCAGCTGAAGTGAGCCAAAGTTTCAGCTGTTTGTGCATATTCGTTATATATATATGAACCTGCTTTTACAAATGGTGTGTGCACTTCCTGAATGCACTGGTTCCATGTACCTGGTTTGCGCTGCTGCTCGCCACGAATGCTATGTGTCCCCTTTGTCAGCCGGCCGTTTCTGATGTAAATATCCTTGATGGCCGAGATGCTTGTGGCGATGATCATTGCCGTTGCTGCGCAATGCAGCCGAGTCTGGATTTATTGATCTATGAGTGTCGAGGGCAGCGTGTTGTGGGGTTGCCGCTGTCGTCTAGACAAGCTCGCAGTGGCGGTTGGAATACGAACTGCTTTGGGTGGTGGACCCCCCGGCGCTGACTTCTGCTTTTAGAAACGATGCGCCGCGTGCGGGTCCAGATGCAACAGTCGGAAGTTTTGTTCAATTCAAGCTCCATCTATGCAGAGTACTTGACTAAGACTAGAAGGTAGGCTGAAGGGCAGATGGAACTTGTTTTGCGCTCAACCACAGAGTTGTATGAGTTGCTATTCAAGAACGCTTTGGAATTTTGACGGAAGTGAGATACTTGCGCTTCCTCTGAGTATTTAGAGGGTCATTTGGGAGTATTGGAACTAAGTAATCTGGTAGCGCAGAACGCTCCAACAAAAAACCTAGACGCACGCTGACTTATCGCATATTTTTGTCCTTCCTGAATGGTCCTCATGGAGGGCTTTGGCGTAATACAGGGATTGCTCAGCAGTCATGCAAGATCCGGCGCCAAAAACCTAAGCTAGCTTCGGTATTCGATCATTCAAACACAACACTCGCAGATGCACTTCATTCATATCCGGCTTTCTCAACCGTCGTGCGAACTCACTCAATTTCCAAAAATAAACTCTCCATAGGCCATAATAGACATTCAGAAGCTGACCAAAAATAACTCTTTGCGCTTCATAGATCAACAGACTTTCCTGTGTTGGCCTCACATAATTTTCAGTAGTTGCAACAGCCGGCATGGGTAACTCCATCATGGTCGTGATAGCGTCTGGGGTCACTAGCAGGGTTTGGTATCGGAGCTTGTTCATTGAATGAAGCCTTCGCCAAATCGAAAAAGAACTCCGGACATTGCTTGCCATAGTTTTCCCAGGATGCATGCTGTATGTTCTCTCGTAAGCGAGGATATTCATCCACAGCCCAACGCCGGAGGCCTGAGCCAGTGAATGTGTTGGCGTAGATGAGTGCGATATCGGATATGTCTAGCACGTTTGCTTCTTCGCTGTAAATAACCACGAGTAAATCGATCAAGGAATTTTTCAGTGCTGTTGCTCGGAGACGATCGGCGAGCGTGTAGATGGAAATGATATACTTTATCATGTTATTGACTGAGTCCGGAATTTTGATGGTGCGGGTATAGAGCCATTTGACGAAGATTGAGAAGATAGCTGGGTCTTCCTCAGGAAATTCGACCCGATGCTGGACCCACGGTGTCATGGGACGGCTGCAAACAAGCTTGAAGAAGAAAGAGTAGCTGCAAATGAGGTGCTTGGGGACATAGAACATTGTGGGATCGTGTAAAACGGTGCCAACGGTGACCGCGACAATGTCATTATCGATTCCTTGCTTATTGTTATCCGCTGGATCATCTTGACTGACTAAAATATTCTTCAGGCCATCCTCGCTTTCGGATTTGCAGCTCTCTTTGTAATAAGATTTCATCTGAACGCTCATATGCGGCGTGGGTGCAATCCTACAATACTCGAGTTAGTCGTCTTAAAGTGTTGGCTTGGAACCAATTCTTACGCACAGCCACTGGAGTGGAGTATTGGCCTTAACCTCTCGTGGTACTAAATCTGACAGATTAAGAATGTCTATGGTTTTTCTGAGGCTTAGGTTGTCTTTATGGCCATGAGATGAGGGGCTGGACGTTTGCGTTGTGAGCAGGAAAGAGTAAGCAGCATATAGTGCGAAGTGGGAATATATTTGAAGAGGTTGAGAAAAGGGTTGTTCACCCAAATTGGCCAGTAGGTGAACGCTCCGCTTGCAGGCTCGTCATCTCCCCACGTCGAAAGCCTTCGTTATTTGGAAAACCCACCCTCAAAGAGGGCTCGTCGCGGAGAGGCACCTACGCAAGAAAGTTGAACGAAAGAGAGATAGTAGCATACCGCTACCAAAGAAAGCAATTTATAAAAAAAAATCTAAAAGTCCTAATCTGTAGGATCTTTTCCGGGAATTAGTCGTCAAAGCTCGTTGTTTACCATCTTGCCTCACGATGGTCGTCTCCTAGCTCGCCTACATCAACGATGGGGCGTCACGACGTAGTTGTATGATCTCCAGCGGTGGTCTCGATGGAAACTAGAGCATTCATATTGTTTTCTTCAGGCAACCCACTATAATAGTCTATTCACGGGGCGATTTAGTCGTGGCCAACTCCGTTGGTTGGGATTGAAACATCGCCATGATTCAGGGTTGCAGGGGCTTGGCGCGCTTTACCAAACCAGGTTAAGAATCAACAGAACTCCATCAAAACATACAGCTCATTGTACTTCTTCTCCATAACCAAAGAACAGCCTTCTCTCAGGACTACCACCCAGAATAATTTAAGAGCTCATTCTTGCAGTCTTAGTGTTTCTGAAATCTAATTCTTCCAAACATGGCCGCCATCGACGGCGCGTCCTCCATCTCCGTCACTGTACGAGTCCGACCGTTCACTATTAGAGAAGCAGCACAATTAGCAAAATGCGACGACCATACACTATTTCTTGGAGACGGCTCACTTGCAGCTGCACCTACACCAAAATTATATCAAAAGGGAATACGGCCTGTCATTAAAGTTGTCGACGAGAAGTGCTTGTAGGGATCCAATCGGCCCCCCTTAGGACGGTTAAGAGCTAACAATTGATATAGGATATTCGATCCACCTGAAGATAACCCGGTACAACGATTCTCAAGATCGGTAGTGCCACAAGGGAAAAGGGTCAAAGATCAAACCTTCGCTTTCGACCGTGTCTTCGACGAAAACACAACACAGGGGGATGTTTATGAAGCCACCACAAGGTCTCTTCTGGATAGCGTATTAGAGGGTTACAATGCAACAGTCTTCGCGTATGGTGCTACAGGTTGCGGCAAGACACATACAATTACGTACGCCGAGGAAGCTCTTCGGGAATGGGTCACGGCTAACGATGAAATAGCGGAACCGCGCAACAACCTGGCATCATCTTTCTCACAATGCAAGAGTTATTCGAGCGGATAGGCGAAATGCAGGAAGAAAAGGTCACGGAAATCACACTTTCTTACCTTGAAATATATAACGAGACTATACGAGATCTACTTGTGCCAGGTGGAAGCAAGCAAGGACTGATGCTCCGCGAGGATGCGAACCAAGCTGTCTCAGTCGCCGGCCTTTCCAGCCACCGCCCTCAAAATGTAAGCGCATTCTCTCAAGTTGAGATACGTGGGTTAACACCTTTGCTAGGTACAAGAAGTCATGGACATAATAGTCCGAGGCAACGAGTACCGAACAATGTCGCCAACTGAAGCAAATGCTACCTCCTCTCGATCTCACGCCGTTCTACAGATCAATGTGTCATCCAAAGACCGCAATGCAGCTGTTAATGAACCACACACAATGGCAACACTAAGTATAATAGATCTCGCAGGAAGTGAGCGTGCTAGCGCAACGAAGAACCGCGGAGAGAGGTTACTTGAAGGCGCTAACATCAACAAATCTCTTCTCGCACTTGGAAGTTGTATCAACGCATTGTGCGACCCACACAAGCGCAACCACATCCCGTACCGGAATTCAAAACTCACCCGGTTACTTAAGTTTTCCCTCGGCGGTAATTGTCGCACAGTCATGATTGTATGCGTTAGTCCATCAAGTGCCCACTTCGATGAGACACAAAATACGCTTCGTTATGCGAATCGGGCAAAGAATATCCAGACGAAGGCTACCAAGAACGTGTTTAACGTTAACCGTCACGTTAAGGACTACCTCAAGAAGATTGATGAACAACGCGCTCTAATCGATGAGCTGATGAGGCAGCAAAAAGACAGCGAAGGGAGCTCTTACGCCAAGTTCAAGAAGCAGAGCGAGAAGAGAGAAGGCATTGCTCGAGAAGGCATCATCCGCATACGAGCTGCATACGAACATTCATCAGCAGAACGACAAGAGAGGACAAGCATGATGAAGAAATTAAGGCAGATTGAGAGACGTATTTCTATGATTTCGGCTTGGATTGCGGGTTTCGATACTGTGTGCGAGACACGCGAAGATGAGGACCCGCCACGAGGCTTATTGGCTATGCGAAAGACTGCACTAGGGATCCAGACGGAGCTTGAAGGTAGCCGACAACATTACCATCAGCGGATGTCGAAGAACAACTGGGAACGAGCCATCGAAACAGCGCTGCAGACTGGGCTTCGGCAGCTTCAAGAAGTTGATGGCGCCACCGATGGCAGTGATGTTGCCAGTTTGACAAGAGAGGCTGAGCTCCTAAAATCGATTGCGGATCGGGAAGCCTATACAAGTGTTCTTGAACAAGAGAAGGGTGGCGATGCGGCTATCGTCCAGGTACTCCTACAAGCACACTTCGAGACCGTGGCAATTCTCAGCCAGATCATGACAATGGATGAGGGAGAGGCGGTTCAAGCGGCGAGGAAGTTACTTGCCAGGATTGTGACATCCTGCTCTGATGCTACATCGCAAGTGATCAAGCCTGATGGCGGCCTTCCTATTACAGAAGTATTCGCACCAACTCGCCATGGTACCCCCAAGAGGAGGAAACCGGTGAACATCATGGGTCCATCACCAATGCGTCCTGTGGCTATGCCAACTCTGGTGGACGCGCCCCATCTAACTTCTTCGCCTGTGAAAGCATCTCCAAGGAGGCGGAAGTTGGGCGCCGCAAAGAAAGGGATCCAGTTCACGCCCAAGAAAAGTTCGCCAATCAAAGGTCTCAAGCGTGGCGTACGATGGAGAGATGACACCGAGGACGGCACTCTTGCTGAATTCCAAGCAACTCCGCAGCCAATCGAGTCCACTCCCACAAGTTCCTCCATGGAGTTGCCGCCACCTATGATGCCCAGTCTCGTCTCAGTACCCGATCCGAACAACTCCTCACCCATCCCAACACCTCCAGAAGCCTCCCTTGACATCAAACCCCGCTCCAGTAGATTCCAAACCGGCTTCTTATCCAAGAAATCGGACGGTTCTCCCGTTGCTCCAACCCTTGCTAACTTCTCTTCCGACTCTGAACACTCCCCTCTACGAGAAATGGCTACCAATGCAGCCCCGTATCGATCTGCTCTACACATTATTGAAAATATCCCAAGTTCATCGGATGTCACACCATCAGAGAGCTGCGGCAACTCATCGTCCTCAGATGAAGAGAAATGGAGTGTTAACCAGTCCGACGCCCGAAAGATTCGCTCAGCCATCAAACGCACATCATCAGTCAGCCAGGGCTCATTTACAGGCGTGAGCCGTACCCATCGGCGCCGAAGCCCTACGGCTACATCGTGCAGCCCGCCGAGCGAGAACGCTCTCTTCACTGCTAGCCATGCACGGAGGATGGTCAAGAGCGAGCGAGATGGCGAGTGGAAGACCAGTGTATTAAGCCCACGCACCGCGCCGATCCTAAAAGGCGCAGCGAGGCGGACGACTGTTGGGACTGGTGAGGACCGAGTGAGGGAGAGCTCAGGACTGAGGAGCGGGCCTGTGAGGTTGAGCAGTGTTAACCCTCCTACTAGCTCGCGCGGGAGCTTGATGGGTGGTTCGAAGGGTGTATGGCGCTGATTTTAATCCTGCTCCGAGCCGTGTCTCTGGGCTATTGGATAGCGTGTTTGGTTTAGTTCATATTCACTAGTTATTTTGTTGGTGTTGGACTTGACCTTGGTGTCTTTTGGCAAGTGTTGGTGGCGTACACCGGTTGCATAATGCATCTTTCCTTCCGTAGGCCCTAGGGATGCGGAGTATTGGTTTTCGGAGTCAGGTTGGAATGTTATGTCCTTTTATCTCTCCTCGTGAGTTTTGGTAGGAAATGGGTAAAACTCGGAGACTTTTGAGGTACTATGCGCCCAGTAAACAATGGGGGGATTGGTGCCTGCGAAGTCGCGACGCATTAGGGAGCGAGCATTTCTGCGAGCTTATGTAATTCCGCACTTTATAACGTATTCCACAAGCGAGTTATCGACTTTTTGCATACACGACGCGATAGATCTTATTTCTTAAATAACTTATAATGCAATGCCTTTACCAACTTCAGAAAGAAACGGTAGATACTCATTAGCCCTAAACGCGTGTCGCAACGGTCAATTTTGAACTATTAATTCTGCCGCAGCAGCAGAGTTAAATAGTATACGGCAGAGGGCTCCACCAAGATATCCCTTGACCCGTCAATTCGCGTCCAACGGTTATCGATAAGAACTAGCAAATCAATCGAGCTGAATTTAACGCCCGTATTGAGGATTATAAAGCTTTTGATTATATAGTAATTTGATATACACACTTAATTTAGGAGTTAAGTCGCTCGATATGAGGTTGCTAGCACTTATCCTTCCCGTAGAACCGTATTTTACATTGTGGTAGGTAATTAATTGATGGAATCAATATAGATACGCGCGTTGTTCAAAACTAGTGTTTGCGCACGGACCACTTACTCGTTGGACGCTGACAGGTCAAGGGATAGTTTATATAATTTTTTACAATATAACACCCATACATGCCCTAAACGCCAATAAATAAGCCCATATAGAAAACATTTATTTATTATTGTGTTGTGGTTAAATATTATTATAAAATATGTAAAAAAGTGTAAGGGGTATCCCTTACTAGGCCCGGGAGCTCTCAGGGGCTGCCCAGGCTAGCCTTCGGCTAGCCCTTGGCACATCCTTATAAGCTCTTCGGGCCTGCAGCCCTTCCCTCCTCATTAGTTCATCTCTGTACGAGGCTATTGCCATACTCTTTACCATATCGTCCTCTTTTCCATCGACTTTCCTGTAACTCAGGCAATATGCCTTACAAAAAGTCGATAACTCGCTTGTGTCGATAACTCGCTTGCGGAATATCACTCCACCCGTCCTCTTTTCACCAACTTCACAACAACCTCACATGTGAGCTATATACCACATAATCCTCATTACGCAATCATCATACTTGTACACCCTCTCCAACTATGTCTAGCTCAACCTCTCAAGTTAGCTCATCCCCTCAAGCTACGCTTGGCTTACCGCCTGACTTCAAACGTTTGCGTCAATACCAGGAGCAAGTCGAACAAGGTCAACGTGGCTATTTAGAGAAGATTAATGGTGACGCCATCCTTGCTGCTATCAAGGGGCTCGAGAGCAGATTTGATGGCGTGGAGCAAAGACTCGATGGCATAGTCGGAAGACTAGATGTCATAGATACAAGGCAGCAAACGGCGTATATTTCGTATACACCCTTAAATGACATGCAAATACAATGCTAACAGTTTAATTTAACTGTACAGAGAACATAATAGTAGTGTCCGCTTACAAGACTCCCGTGTATTAACATCCCGATCACCTCTCTTAAGAATGCATAATCCCGAAACCAACGTTCCCATCGCGGGATTTCCCAACAATTCTAGAGAAATTAGGGTGCGTTCGGTTGCAATCTGGAGGCCCAGATTCAGTTCAGAATCCTTTGATTCGGAGTGATTTTGCCTACACAGCCTCAAAATTTTAATATTCCTCTCACCGCTCGAAGAACGCCAGAATTACACGCTAAAAGAGCACTAAAAGTTAGCAACTTTACCGTATGAAACTTCTAAACTGAAGGTCTTGGTGTCAGTTCAATATAGAGGTATGAGTTCCAGATCGGATTCAGTCTCAATCTGAAGCCTCCAGATTGCACACGCCCGTGCTTTTACAAAGCCACAAACACGTACCAAATTAGGAAGGAACGCGTCCTTTTCTGCCGGACTTTCAGTTCAGACCTAATCTAAAGTTTTGCAACCGAACTCACCCTTAGGCGGATGGACTCTGTTACGCTGAATGCACTTCTAGAGGAACTCGGCGTAGGAACTGATGGAGCAATGCCGGCGAGGCGGGAGCGGTTACGAATTAAGATTGGATTCGGTTACGAATTAAGATTAGATTAGTTGCGGATCCAGCATGAAAGCGGAATGCTACTAGAGGCTACTTATAAAATGGCGTTACGATAACGGTTACTAAAATGGTGTACGTATGTATGTATATATATATATTCTATTATGGCCATACACTATCTAGGGTATGGGCCGTTATAAAGCGCTAACTAAATACTTCCTGCTATTAATATGCTTACTCTAGTTTAGAAGCCAACTATAAGAACTATATATCTATTACCTAACACTATACTTAACTAAGGAAAAAATAAAGGAAAGTAATGTATTACTATTAAAGAAAGTTAGAGTTTAGAGGCGAGCCTAAGTAAGTAGTTTTTAATGCCTTGTATCCGTAGGGCTATTCTAGCGTTGTGCGCTTCTTAATTAGCAATATACTAGTAGAGGTACGTATAGAGGAGGCTCGCGGTATATTCGGTTAGATAATTAGAAGAGGAATTCTTAAGAGTCTTTGCTTATTAATATCAGCTTCTATGCTCTCTATATTTTATACGCTTAGGTATAAACGTCTAGTCTCCTTTATAAATTTAATTGTAGCTTTAACTACGCTAATATCTAGCTTCTAGCGCTTAATTAGGCCGTTAATATTCCTGCCTCCTTCTCGTCTATATAAGTAGCCTCCTAATGCATATAATAGATCCCCAAATTAATCTCTATATTACTCTCTTAGTTTAATCCTCTGCTGCGCCCACCTCCTACAAAAGAAGAGAAAGTGCTGTATTAACTCTATAAGCCTGTAGTCGCATAACACCGTCTCTAATGCATTAATTTTGTAGAGATATTCCTTTAGAAATAACTTGCCGGTCTGTAGCTATATAAAAATGGCAGCTTTTAAGCTAATTAGCTGCTAGTATAATCCTACAGCCTTTCTAAAGTAGAGTGCTATATCAATCTTCCTTATAAACTTGCCCGTATTAGATCTTCCTAATAGAAGCGGTCCTATTATTATCTTAGCTCTTTTTAATGCTTGCGTTATAAGGTACCATAGGAGGCCATCTCTCTGTGGTGGCTCCTTGCTCTCTAATCTTATTGCTGCTTTAGTAAGCTTATTAGCCTTCTTATTTCCCACAAATCCTAAGTGGCCTAAAATCTAATATAGCGTAATATTATTTAGCTAAAGCTTCTTTAAGATTTCTATAACTATTTCCTGGTAGGCTCTAGCCCTCCAGCTTTATACTAACAGTAACGCTAATTATAAGTTAGAGAATATTCTTATACTAGATGCAGGTATTAGAAAACCTGCTTGGTTAATAGCCGTGCACATAGGGTCCCACGGCTAGTTGGCTGCCTTGCTGATTGCTAGAAGCTCTATAAGGTGGGCGTTGGCCTAATTAGAGCTCGCCACCGTTTTTGAAAGCGTTGCTTTAGATGGCGTAGCATACACACCAACTCCTGCCCTACTATTACGCACTAATGCATTAACGTATATGTTAACCTACCCTAGCTTATAGTCTTTAATAATAGCTTAAGTATAATCTTCGTCCTTATATATTACCACGTTGGGCTTAGCCACCTACGGCGGGCATGCATACGGTTTAACCTCCAGCACCCCATTCACCTGGACATCCTCGCACATCTCTGCTGTCCTCTGGAGCGGCGATCGGTGCCGTCTGCAGAGCCTCTGTCTTCGCAGGTAGTTATATATTAGCTAGTAGTGCTAGTAATATAGTAGAGTTCGACATGCCTGCTTATCCAGGCCTCTACCCCAGTTTTCCAGTGGCTTCGTCACATCTATTGGACACCTCACACACCTTCTACGGTTAAGGCCCGGCCAAAAACCTCTCCCGCCTGGGTAACTCCTGTTTGCTCCTTAAGCACATCTCACCGGCGTGCCGTCCTAGCGAACGGTTCCGTCTGTTGGTGTACCGACACGCGCATCCGTTCTCTCGAGCCACGTAGTAGTCTCTCCGGCCAGGACGTGATCCTGCCTGCCTACCAGGTGCACTAGGGGTCAGAGCCCAGTCAAGGGGTGAGGTCCCTAGAGCCAGCAGTGGCTACTACGCACTACGCCCCGCGGGAGGCTAGTAGTAGTATAGGGGCGCAACACCCTATAATACTGCCAGTTCCCGTTTCGCGTTGCCTGTAAGAGTCTCCTCATGACAGGCCGACCGTGTCTTGCAGAACGGGTCACTGACTAGGTCCCGCCAGGCGACCTACTCTACCCTATTCTACTAACCAAGCTTGTGTCCCCCCTTTTTATAAGCTGGCCTGTGTCTCTAACTGTCGAGTCCTCGTCCGACTGGCCTGTGTTTCCTTAGAGCCTCCCCCATATATATATGCGTCAGGTTGCGTGCACCACGCCTATTAAGACCCTCCTGTGAGTCACCTGGTCGAACGCCATGGGGCCGTCGAAGCTGGCCTGTGTTTCCGCTGCCTAGAGCTTTGCCCGTGTTTCCACCTCGTTAAGCCGTCTGGTCGCCGTCGCGTCGCCGTCGCGTTGCTGTCGCGTCGCCGCGTCGCTGTCTTCCAGGTCGCGCGCACCACGCCTATTAAGACCCTCTTCTGAGTCACCTGAGTGTACCGGATACCAGATAGGCCCTCGTAGAGGGGCCTTAACGAGTTCTCTAGGCAGGGCCTTAACAAGTTCTTCGCGGTGGCCTTGGGGCCTTAACAAGTTTCGTACAAGGTATCTGCGACGCGTTAACCTTAACAAGTTCTTATAAGAAGAGGTTCCCTACGCCCTCGCCGTTGCGATCTCAGAGCTAGTGCAAGCCTAAGGGTGTCCTGTCGTACGCCTAGGACGCGTCCGCATCCGCTGGCTTGATAAGGCCAGTTTCGGCCCTAGCTACGAGCTAGGTAGTCGTACGTCGGGTGGTTTTCGTATCCCAGTTTCCCTTGATTGATTGCCCCCCTAGATAGTAGAGCGGGAGCCTCAAGCGGGGGCAGTGAGGCTCCTGGTGATGTTGGGGGCGATGCTTTGTACGATGCTTCGTACGCGTCGCGGGCTCAACACCACAGAACCGCGACGACAGCGCGCTGCATGCGCTGCGACGGCTCTCTACCATCGCCTCTGCACTTGGCCATCGTAAGGAAGGATTTCCTGATGATGTTTCCACCCGCGGCGACGTGGACGCGTGCAGTAGGGCTTCGCGGGCAAAATGGTGTACAAGGGGGTAACATGAGCGGGCCACCAGCGCTCCCTGCAAGCGTCTCCTGCTAGTGCTTACATTGCCACATTGCCACATTAAAACAGGTGCTTATTCAGTATTTTGTAGGGCCTTCATCTGCAGTATATTGCCTACGTATTCTGGCAGCTTCTTTACCTTTGTAATTTAAGGATTACTACTCATGAGCTATACGCGATATGGCTAAAACTACGCCAACGCTAGCAGGGAGCGCTGGTGGCCCGCTCCCTCCCTGCAAGTTTGGTGGCAATATAGTAATGTCCTACGAAAACAGTGTGGATACGACTAAAATGCCACAAAACTTGCAGGGAGGGAGCGGCAGCCCGCTCAGGTAGCCCCCTTGTAGCATTAACTTTAGGGTGATACTATTTGGACACACCCTAATTGCTAGGTAGACACCCCCCCGAATTAAGTTCAGCGCCTGCCTCAATGGGCTAGAATATCACGTGAATTTAACTTGTTTGCATCTACATCGCGAAAATCACACTTTAAAATACAACTTTTACGGCAATATCCGCGGGCGTCGGCGTGCCCGCGGAGGCCGTTCGCAAACGTTAAGCAGAGGCAGCAGCACCTAATTAAGTTCACGCGCAGCCTCGCAGAGCACTATGCAGTTCAATCAGTCGACTCAGGAACAGGTTGAGGTCAATTCTAGTGGTGGGCTTAGTGGTGGAAGTCAAAATACTGCTGCCACCTATCGGCAGCAATATTCAACAGGCTTTAAGCGGTCGGAGGGCTTTACCCTTTCAGGCAGGCCCTCCTGAGGGGTCCTTCGGCGCATTCTAGCTTTAATTTGAACTCTACTATATACTATATAGTTGAAATTAAGACTTAATTAAGGTGTTGCAGTCATAAAAGTCACATTTTAAAAGTCTTGATTTTCGCGATGCAGGTGTAAACAAGTTAAACCCACGTGATATTTTAGCCTATTGAAGCAGGCGCCAACCCTGATTCGGGGGGTGTCTACCTAACAATTAGGGGGTGTCCAAATAGCATCACCCTAACTTTATCCATGATATCCCTGTATTATATTATTGGGATAGGCTAGAAAGGAAACCTCCACTCCGAACGGGTTTTGTCACCAGGTTTTTTGTATAAATAGCTATTATAACTATTAAGTTATAGATAGTACAAAAAGGTGTATTTTAGCAGATTTTGGTGGGGAAAAGCGTCAAGCTCTAGAGAGCAGAGAAACGACATGACTTCTAAGGATTGTTGGCGGCTCCGAAAAGCGTTGGGTTTCGCGGACAGAGTAGCAGAAAATGGAGAGTAGATTTTCGAGTTAGGCGCTGTTCGGTTGCAAATCGCCTCCATATTCATAATCTGTCAATCCGTGCGCCTTTTAGTGTCACCCGTTTTGTAATTAGTGGCGGCTACCCTTTGAATATGTAATTGAGTCGACTGTTCGGTTAAGGCTCCAGATAAGGCTCCATATTTGACTTCGCATGCATAATTGACGTCGGTGAGCGATTCCAATAAGCCCCTCTCTGACACCAGGCCTCTATCGCGACTCCCTATTTTGGTGTAATAATGGAGCCTCCTCGGCCAACGCCCTCTCTACGATCGACGTTTCCTACATCTTTGCCCACCTCCCGTACGAGCCGTAGTAGAGTTATAGCGGCGCCTGCGATCACGAAGGTTGAGGTAATGATATCATATAAGGCTTGCAAATGCGACAGCAGTATTGCGGTTAAGGCGTGTGGAGTCGCCATATCACGAAAAGTTGTCACCCTGGCGCGTATGTGGGAGCTCCATATTAATATGGAATATATAACGGGAGCTCGAAGCTACATATTTGTCGACCGTGACGGGTACTGTCAGACATCAGCTTCAGATTTGTCTCGACCTGGTTTCAATCTAGTTTCACCGATTCTCTAGGGACCCCTGTGGGGGGTACTACCTCATGTATATATAGTTTTTTTCCTTTATAGTTTGAATAGACAGAGTCCTCAATCTTACCTTACAATTGGTGCACAGACTACCGATCGACAGTTATGAGCCCGGGTGACTTGCCATATTGCACCTGTTGATTTAATTAACCCTATCCCTTATTAAATACTTTATTTGTCCTTGTAAGCACCTTTTAATATAACTTCTTAAGCTACCTAAGCTATTACCACGACGGTAATATTATCGAACTAAGCTGATTGGGATGAATAGATTAACCTTATTAGGCTTTAAGCTTAAATAGGAGATGTATAGGAATACGTCGACCCCTTAACTAAATAGGATCAGTTGCCCCGTTTACTTAAACCAGTCTTTCCTAGGCCTTAAGATATAAAGATAGGAACGACCTTATATACAGCTCTCTCTAAGGACAAGAAGGATAAGCTTTAAATTCTCCGTAAGAGGTATAAGACAGTAGAGAAGGAATATAAGAAGTAGAAGGCAGCTTTAACCTCCCTACAAAGCTATATTACTAGTATAGTAGCTAGGAACCTTAATACCTATATACTAGGTATTGACTTAGTATATAACACCCTAGTGGCTCTTAAGGAGAGGGTTGCCCCTACTAATATAGCACGTAAGCTATACCTATCTACTTAATATACCAAGGTTAAAAAGGGCCTAAAGAACCAGAACTTTAAGGCCTAGCTATAGTAGTAGGAGAAGATATACAACGACTGTAAAAAGATTAAATTACCAGATATAAACGGCAACTAAGTAATTAGAGACTTTCTATTGGCTATAGAGCCAGCATTACCAAACTAGGCTTTAACATAGAGGGTTAAATTTAATAAATATAACTGGGCTAGTGACCAGATAATATCTATAGATTAATTAGTTAAAATATATCGGAACTATTAATAAATAGAGACTGCCTAAAAGAGAAGGGATTAACTTAGCGCTAATATAGTAGGCTTCTAGGGCGAGTTAATTAACGGATCTTATAAAGACGAGGCTTCTAAGGATAAGACTCCTAAGGATAAGGCCCCTACTATACTATCTAGGACGTTAAAGAAGAAAGACACCCCAATATACTACTGCGGAGATGTTTACTGGTTTCTAGATTATCCTTATATTAACAAATTGGTTTAATTAAAGGATTGGAAATCTAATAAAGCTACAGCTATAAAAGTTAAGGAAAGGATTATAAGCGTATTAGATTAGACTAAGTTAAAGATTAAGAAGATAAGGAAGGAGGCTTTAGGTAAGGAAGCTTTATAAAAGGAAGCCGTACGGAACCTAAACGGAAGTTAAAAGGAAGATAACTATAGTATCTTTGCCGTATACTAAGTAGGCGCCTATAACGCAGGTTCTAACTATAAGCTATATAATAGCGTTATTCTTAATAACGGAACTATAATATACGTTATTAATAATTAATTAAGATTTGTTGACGAGCTCTAACTAAGTAATAACTTTATATACGCCGGAACGGGCCTAGATCTAGTTAAGGGTATAGGGATAGTAGCAGTTACAATCTAGACGCCAGTAGGCCTTAAGAGGATTCTACTAGCTAATGTAGTATATGTACCAGCGTTCTATACGAATTTAGCCTATTTAAATAGGTTTAACAATAAGAATATATAGTGGGATAATAAAAAGAACCTACTATATTATAAAGACGATTATAAGACATTCACCTATTGCGGGCGATATTGTAACTAAAACACGGTTAAATATAATAAGCCAAAAGCCTTATTTATAATCTAATTGTAAGACCCCCTTTCTAATTAAGAAGTAGTAGGAAGGCTCTAGTATAAGAGACTAGGTCATACAGGACCCGACGCGATTAAGTATCTACCTTAGGAGGTAGGTAGTGCGAAGCTTTAAGGACTAGCGATAATCGAATATAAATCCTGTGCTGTTAGTAAGGCTCACGAAATTGTATTAAGAAGAGTACCTACCAATAAGGTAATGAGGCCCTTTTACTAAGTGCATATCGACTTATTCTAGGAGATCGTGGCGTATAACGGTTATAAATGGACGATATATTTCTATAACGAATTTCTGCAAATAAACAAGGTAGAGACCTTTGCCCGAAAGTTATTGTTAATATAAGTAATTATACGATATTTAAATAGGGTGAAGCGTTAATATAATTAGAAGATTGTAGTTATCTAAGTTAATAGCGAGACCTCCCTTGGTGGCGACTTCTATAGTTAGATAATATTACAGCACTGACGCGCGTAACCTAGATAGGGCCTAGTTAGGGGGGTTCGCTTACGTCTTAGCTCCATATATATAGACGTGTCCTTTCCACAACCTTCTTCTTCTCCTTATCTTAATATCTGGGTCAATAGACTACTAATTATACAGGCTTGCATATATTCTACGGCGCTTGTGCCTCAATTAACTAAGTCGCTGTAATATTATATTAAGATCCCTTAACCGATCGCAGGCTGTTATATCCTAGGTTAAAGAAGCCCTATAGCCTAGGGTAGTTAATAGGTAACGGAGCCCTATATACTAGTAGGCAAAGGAAGAAAGGAGAGCCTAACTCCTATAATAAAGAAGGCAGGAGATATATACTCTGAGACAAAGTAGGAATCATTGTTATTATTATTAAAGCCCTACAATTGTAGGAATTATTAAAGTTCTATAATTGTAGACACACTTACCGTGGTCCTGTGGTGGCTGGGTATGGAATCCCTATACTTATAGGTACCCTCCCTTATATTCTCTTCTTTTTTTCTTTTCTCTCTACTAAACGGCCGCCTATGCTATGGGGAAGCACGTGCTGAGCGGTAACCTCTTTCCGACCATACAATCTCGTCAACCGACCGAGCAACGCGTATATCTGTTAACCAAACGCGTATACCTACCGACCAGTCGATCGATCGAACGACGACCCTTTAAATGACCACCGTACGTCTCTATCGGACGCTTGCACCATACTACTACCTAAATAGTCCTTTTTGATGGATACTGAGCTACGTATACTGTGAGGAACGAAATCGGTTAATACTAAGACTAGTGCTATACACTGGCTGCGAAGAACGACCCCGACTAATACTGAGTTGTACGAGCTGCGAGGAATGAAATCACCAGGACTATTAACGCTGGCATTACTCTGCTTCTAACTATACGATCGTACCGTTATACCTGCGATCCACGACTTCCGCTTACATTGTACTGCTACAATAAATGACTGCCCTGCCACAGTTAACGAGACCAATCGATAGCCCGAGCTTTACGTTCGACCTACTATTACAAGACAACCGATAGATAAGCTCTATGCTCGACCACTATTGTTACCGCCGCTAGTACCGTACTACTACCCAAACACAGCTGCTCCTACCTGCAGCTAAACCTTAATTCGACCACTACTGCTCCTGCCTGCAGTACCATAATTGACTTCTACTGCTACGCCCGCAGCACTACAATCGACCCTCGCTGCTCTGCCTGCAGCATTCTAACTAACACTCGCTGCTCTGCCTACAGCATCTCATCGACTATTGCTGCCCCACCTGCAGCAAATAACTACAACTATATAAGAGGTAGAAGATAAGCACCTAAGAATAAAGCTTAAGGGCAAGCTTTTTTGAAGGGGGGGGTAATATTACAGCACTAACGCGCGTAACCTAGATAGGGCCTAGTTAGGGGGGTTCGCTTACGTCTTAGCTCTATATATATAGACGTGTCCTTTCCACGACCTTCTTCTTCTCCTCATCTTAATATCCGGGTCAATAGACTACCAATTATACAGGCTTATATACGTTTTACGGCGCTCGTGCCTCGATTAACTAAGTCGCTGTGATAGATAAACTAAGAAGGAATTATAGTAAAGTAATTGGCTCTATATATAAAGTCTTAAAACAGTTCTACTAAACGTTCTAGGGGGGTAATTATTATTAAGTCTTGTTATATGTAAATTGAAGCTTAATTACTAGAAGAGCTCTAGCTAGAGATTATTAGAGCTATAGCGTATTTAATTAATCGGATACCGAACGCCTAGCTTAGCTAGATAATACCTTTTAAGAAGCTTTAGTTAGTACTAGGGCTCTCGCCATTAAAGCTAAATATAGCTTATCTATATATATATGGCTATAGAGCTTACCTACTTAAATACAACCTCCTATACACTTGAAAGCTTAAGCTAAGAGCTTATATTAGATACCTAGTTGGGTACTAGTTAACGAATATCTTTAGGGTCTATATACCTAGCGAAAAGAAGGTAATTTAAACAAGAGACGTGACATTTAATAAGCAGTTGCTCTATAACGACGGTTAGCTAGATCTTGTAAATCTGCTCCAAAAACGCGCTAATTAAATTTTGGAGGTAATTAATGTGTCGCATATTAATAGGACGCTTTAGGAAGAGCTTAATAAAACATTAGATAAGGACGACGAGATTTTAGATAAGATTTAAGTAAAAAACGGTGGAAATTAATAAGTAGATTCTAGTAGAAATTAAGACTAAGTAACTAATTAAGATAATGATATAGCAAGCTTATAAACCTTAAAGGATGATTTTCTACCTACCCTTCCTACCCTAGATGAGACGCTAGAACCTTAGTTAATTCCTATTAAAGAATCCTTAAGCTCCTTAGCTCCCTTTACCCGTTAATAACCGTATTATAAATACGTACCTATAGAGGATAACTTAAAGGATAAAGACGGCGCAGCTATTAAGGAAGATAATATTATAAAAGGTAAATAATTAAAGAGGCTACCTAAACGATATATGGCTTATTTAACTTACCTTAAGGAGATAGATAGCTTTAAAGCGCTTTAGGCAGCCTTTTACGTAGGCCTAAAATATTATAAGAAAATCCATCGCGATAAGCTACTACCTCCGCCTAAGAACTAGAAGGAGCTTATAAGACACTAGTATAGGGAAGATTTCCTTACTATTGCTATAAAAGAGTACACTGACCTAGAGGGTTATAGAACATTTAAGGTTGTAGATAAGACTCTATTAGTTAAAATAGTGCCTACTACCTAGAGATTTACCTATAAAATGGATACTAATAGATATCTAATAAAGTTTAAGGCACGACTTTATATAAGAGGCGATCTATAAGAGTTAATATATAAGGACACCTATATAGCAACTCTAGCAGCTAAGGTCTTTAGGGCTCTTACAGCAGTTATTACAGCATTTAATTTGGACGTTTAGCAGGGCGACGCTGTTAACGCGTTCGCGAACAGCTTAATTAATGAAATAGTCTATATTAAGTGTCTAGATGGATTCACTATTAAGGGCAAATGTCTACTACTACGTAGAGCTCTCTATAGACTTTAATAATCGCCGCGCCTTTAGTATAACGACTTAAGTTAGGAACTAACTAAATTAGGGTTAAAGCCTATTAGCGGAGAGCTATATCTCTACTATAACGATCGGCTGATTGTGTTCTTCTATATAGATAATATCTGTGCTATAAGTACTAAGGGGAACTAGTTAGAGCTTCTAAGCTTTAAGACTGCGCTTATAAAGAAATACGAGATAAAGGACCTAGGAGAACTGTTCTGGTTCCTAGGAATTTAAGTCCTAAGAGATAGGAGTTAGAGGAAGCTATAGCTCTATTAAGACTCCTATATTAAGAAGATCGCTAATGACTTTTATTTAACTAATATACGCTTAGTTAGTACACCTATAAGCACTAATAGGCTTTTACCGAACCTAGAGGAAGCTTTAAATTAAGACACCTATATCTACTAAAGGATAATTAGATTACTCCTCTATACGACCTATATTACGAGACCTAATATAGCTTAAGCTTTAAGCAAGCTATCGGAATTTCTACGAAATCCCTTACCCCTCTATAACGCCGTAGCTTATTAAGTAATCGCCTACCTCTATTAGACAAGGACTTTTGCGATTAAATACTTAGGATATAGTATAGGGAGTTAAGTCTTTACGGGAGTAAGTAATATAGTATTTGGAGACAACTTAATAAGTAGATGTAGTACGGAAGGATATCTATTTACCCTATTTAGGGGACTAATTAACTGGCGCTCTACTAAGCAGATATTAGTAATAAAGTTAAGTACTAAGGCAGAGCTTATAGCTCTATTATATATAGGCACGGAATTAATCTAGTAGAGTTGCTTCTTTAAAGAAATCGGATTAACCTTAGATAACAGGTAGACGATTAACTGCGACAATCTATAGACGATTTAACTGCTTATAAAAGACGGACTAGAGCTATCTACAAAGCTCTAATATATCGATATACACCACTACTGGTTACGTTAAGAGGTACGTGATGATTGAATTAAGATTAATTGGACGCCTACTATAGCAATGGTAGCAGACGGCCTAACTAAAGCTCTGCTAAGGCAGAAGCATAAGANATTTNTTNATTAATTAAACCTNGTTAATATTAAGGAGAGGATCTAAATTAATAAAGGTAAATTTAACTTAACACCATACCAAGACTTGTGATATAGCTTTAACCTACAGGACAGCTCAAAGCTGGGGGGGTGTGTTGACCGTGACGGGTACTGTCAGACATCAGCTTTAGATTTGTCTTGACCTGGTTTTAATCTAGTTTCACCGATTCTCTAGGGACCCCTGTGGGGGGTACTACCTCATGTATATATAGTTTTTTTCCTTCATAGTTTAAATAGACAGAGTCCTCAATCTTACCTTACAATCGGTGCACGGACTACCGATCGACAATATTAAAAAGGTGCCAAGAACCTTATTTTAACTACTGTATACAGTATAGCTTGCAAATTTGACGCGCTTACCGATATGGAGGAGCTCCATATTCAAAAGTCGTCAGATTTACCGAACACTCACCTCATTCAGATTTGAGCTCCATTTCGGTTACGATATGGAGCCTCCATATTGAATATGGAGTTGCAACCGAACGCACCCTTAGGCAGAGGGAGTAGCTAGGAGCAGATCCCCGCCAGATATATGGAGGAATGGGTATGGGAGAGGAGAAGCGACAGTTGAGGCTTCGAGAAGTGTTGGTGTATAGTGAGCATACTTAAGACGAGAGGGATAGCAGAGATAGTGCATGAATTAGATATCTTAATCAAAGCGGCGTAAATATTCTTCTACCAGGCTCACAGCCTCGCTTTCTCCACTTTCTCCAGGAAATCCCCAAACACGATCCTGCGATCCCACTCCACATCTACCCTCCAATCCTTCTTCTCCCCACCCAACCCCGCTCCCGCCTCCCTCCTCTCAAACCACCTCCTCGCCACCTCCCCCGCCACCTCATCCCCATCCCGCCGCGCATCCCTCCCCGTCAAAACAGCCACAACAAGCCACCCCAACTCCCCCACCAACTCCCTCCCCCCAACCTTCAACTCCTCCGCCCCCTTCTCCCCAACCATCCCTCTAACCCCCTCCCACACCCTTTCCACCGTCTCCCTCCTAGCCCTCCACTCCCCACGCCACTCCCTCACCACAGCCCCAACCCACCCCTCCACCGCCCCCATCACCGCCCCGCCCTCCCGCCCCGTGAGAACCCGCACCACGTCCTCGGCCATCACGTTCGTCGTGCCCTCCCAGATACTCAGCACGTTCGCGTCGCGGAACAGCCGCGCGACATTCCACGCCGCGTCCTCGCTCTCCAGATAGCCGACGCCCCCGAGCGCCTCCATGCACTCGGCGAGCCCGGCGATGGCGGCGCGCGCGGTGAGGGCTTTGCTGATGGGGGTCAAGAGGCGGAGGAGGGGGGCGGCGGTGGGAGGTTCGAGGGCGAGGAAGCGAGCTGCGGAGGCAGCGTCAATGGGCTGGGATGCCGATGCCGATGCCAATGCCGATACTGATGCTGATGCTGCTTCGGATATGCCGAGCAGCGCGACGCCGAAGAAGGCGAGGTGCAGCATAGCGCGGTACTCGAGGTGCTGGGACGCGAGCGTGCGCATGTGCACCGGGACGTCGACGAGCGTCTTCCCGCCGACTCTGCGTACGCGGCTGAAGGCGCGCGAGATAGCGAGGCCGCGGGCCCAGTTGCCGAGCGCGGAGACGGAGTTGTGGATGCGGGTGATGTTGAGGACCGTCGCGATCGTCTTGACGCCCTGGCCTGGGCTGCCGAGCAGGTAGGCGCGCGTGTTAGCGAGGACGAGCTCCGCGGTGGGGACCGGGCGCGTGCCCAGTTTCGCCTTCAGGCGCTGCAGCGTCAGGCCATTGAGTTCGGTTTGCGGGGGGCTTGTGTCTGAGGAGGGGAGGCGGCGCCGCATGGGCGCGAAGAAGGCGGAGAGGGCGCCCGAGGGTGTTTTGGCGAGCATGATCGTCATTTGTGAGTCGGCAGCTGATGAGAACCACTTGAAGCCGCTGATGGACCATGGGCCGAGGGGTAGGCCGTCGGTATCCAGTGTGCTGGCTCCTTCAGCGAAGACGGGTGCGAATGTCGCCTGCGTCTCCGTGTTCCGGACGTCGCTCCCGCCTGCACGCTCTGTCATCCACTGTCCGCTCGTCCAGGCTTTTTCTGGATTCCGTGACGTGAGGTGCTGGTATGCCGTCTCGAATACCTTCCGCTCTGTCTCGCTCAATTGGATGTCCTTCCGCGCCAGATGCACCGCTAGTAGCCTGGCAGCACCGTCCTGCATTGCTGACGGGCATGTCACGCCTGCGCTTGTGGCCGTCCATAGGTGGTATTTTAGGAATTGGTAAAGACGGCTGTACGCTCCAAACTGGTTCTCGTACCCGATTGCCACCATGCCCTCAGCGATGCCGAGATCTTGCAGCTTGCGCCATCCTTCGCTGGTCACGAGCGTATTGGATCGGCGGCCCCATGTGTCGAAGGCGTTGAGGTATGGCGGGTTGCGCTCGGCGTCAGCGGTCCAGGTGAGGGTTGAGGGTTGCAGGACGAGCGAGCTGAAGCGGGAGAGGTCGGGCGTTAGGGCGGTTTGGATGGTTTCAGGGAGGTAGGCTATAAGAGTTATTTAGTAATTACACATAAACTATAGAATTATCTGGTGGTGGAAAGATATTTTCCTTGCTCAAATAAAGGACTTGAGAGTTGGTCCTATCGCGTCTCTGTGTCTTTGAAGAAGAAAGAAGGTCGACTGACATAAAAATATCCTCCTATATGCCGCATCCTCATAGAAGGAGTTCTCCAGCTTCGGGGGCGTCTGAAAGAATCCGTCGGTGGAGCTTGAAGGTGGTGTTTGGTGAGTGAATGGCTCGTTCTGAAACGCTTGCGCCGTCACGGTGGGCAAAGGAGATTTGGTCATGTNAAATACTCAACGCAACTCATGGTGAAAGAAATACTCCTTGTTGGAGCACTGCGCGCTCTTATCCTCGAACTGTTGCAGCGGCTGTTGATGAGCTGACGCTAAATCAGATTCCTAATCAGGATGGCGCCGGCATTGACACCCCGTGGGGAAGCTCTGTATCCGAGGGTGAGGTTGATTGGCGTGCTTGGCCGTTCACAAGGCACAAATTGAAAGCGAAAGTCAATAAATGTTCCATACTTGTTTCTTACCGCGTAGGAATCACGGAAGCATATAGACGCTATTTTTGAGTTGTGAAACAACTAATTTTTGAATTGTATACAGGAATGAGTATCCTTTAGTGCGCAAATCCACAAAATCAAAGCGACAACGAAGAACTGTCAGATAATCTATATTCTCTGTGGCGTAGGACGTGCACGGGTCACGTGTATTGTAAATATCTTCGTCTAAGCCCAGGGACCCTAGGTCAATCAACGAAAAAGACACGATCAAGATCATCAATCAATCAACCCATTTCATCAATGAATAGCTCTATATGAGTTATCTGACAAGAACATGCCTTCCCATGTTTTTCAGACGCGAGACTCCGAACTCCCTAAGTGTATGCATGTTCCTTCATCTATGTGTACCTCCGCCTGTACGCCGACACATATGCAGATTCAAATGCAAGACAAACCCCTCGCTATGCTATACAGAATATGGGGAAGAAAAAAAAGACAAGCACGCCTGGCGCTCATAATATGCAAGAACACTTAACGTTCCATGTAAAGCGCACTGCGCGAGGGACCGGTCTATGAAATATAGTGCAAAGAAAGGAAATTGCAGACTAATCACAACCGTCCACGGAACTTGGCAGATCCATGCTTGGAGAAGCGTGCGCTCACACGAGCATTGTTATCCTCCGTCGAGGGGACACCTCGTGGTGTAGCGGTGGCAATGGTCAATGGTGCAGTGACTGTGACCATCTCTGTGATAGTAACTGTAGTCGGTTCCAGCAATCCATCGTTGCCGCCAGTTGGGACACTGTTGGTGATCTTCGGAGTGTTGCTAGTTACTGAGGTAGCAATCGTCGTAGCTGCAGATTTTTGGCCGGTGGCAGATCCGAATACCGTCCCAAGTTCGCCTGAGATTGGGTTCGTAGTGAAGGCTGTGCGAGACTTGAAGTTGGTTACTGCAGCAGTCTGAGGATCCTGCTGCGCAAGAGTCTTTGATGGAGTGACGCTCTTGACAGAGGCAACGACATCGACATCCATGCAAGTAATATAGTATTCATCCTTGCCTTTTGGAATATTGGGGTCGACACCACCCTCGGTGGGCCACTGCCACACCCAGTAAAGCGTGTACGGCTTGCCTGCTGCCGCATCGCTTGGAAGTTGCACATCAGTCTCGCATAGCTGCTCGTGCTGAGACCCGACTTGGCCATGTATTGGGTCGGCAAATTCCTTCTGACGCTGAACGGAGATCGGGAAACCACTGATCTGGTAGCAGCGTCCGTCATCGAAGTTCTCTGCGCTGAGGAGAACGCCTCGCTTATCACCCCCAGAGCCATCTTGGGTCCACTGCATGACGTCGGCGAGCTTTTCATCATCTTTAGGTTGAGTAGTGCCGAAGACGAAATTCGTTCCACCAGCCTTGGGCTTGCCGGGCAGCTGCGCAGGTTGAGTGACATGGCCGTTCTCAGCATACTTCATCGCAAACATGCCACTCGGGGCAACTTGCAGGCGCGGGAAGTTGGCAGACTGGGTCTGATTTCTTTGTGAAAGATGGCAAAGCAGATCAGCGTTATCGATGTATGGTGGCTGCCTCGTGAGCGGAGGCAGCATGTGCAGGTCGGACTGCTGGTTGAAGCCTGAAATTCCTTTATCCGCGAAAGCACGAGGGTATCCATATTCGCCGAAGTATTTGCCGTTGCTGTCGATGTTCACCATCTGCTCGATCCACGAATGCGCAAGCGCTTGTCCAAAGAAAAGGCCTCCGCAGGCGAGCCTGAAAAGAGAAGGCATTTTTGTAACAGTCGTTGTATATTTATGTGAAGTTACGCGTTTCGTAAGTCTTCGAGGTTTGAAAGAGTGGAAATATTCCTGGCCTGCCAAGAAGGTTGGTGTGAAGGACTGTGACAGTCTTTGAGTAGTTGAACGGTGGTGGCTGTAGTACTAAGACTGGGAGAGGTGTGGCCGTAAAGGACACAGAGGTTTGTGAAGGCGAAGAAATATAAAGTGGTGAGAAAAGGTGAATATTATACCGGGTCAGAATCCGCGTGACCTTACTGGAAAATACGTGAATGGACTTGAAAATTTGGCGGCGACAACAAAGCCATTACACAAGCCACAACATCCTTTGTCCTAAGTGAATGAGCGCAAAAACATTGCGAATAATCTCGCAGGGGAGTTATATCCTTTTCTATAGACAAGACCATCGAGTTGAAACAAACGAACGTCGACCAATGATGTTACCAAAGTGGCGGACGCCATGAGCGAGACACAGGAGCCAATCAAGGGAGTGTGGGCAAAAAATATCGAAACGGAATCACAGCAAACCCGATTTGAGAAAGCTTCTATTCTAGATGCGCCATTTCCGATCTACGTCTCGTCCTAGGCCTTTTCTGTAGCCGCCGCATAGCCCTAGAAAGAACCATCATCCCACTCAGCCTAATTAGCTCACCGCAAACTTTGGAGCGGGCAGTGCTTCACGATATTAATTTGATGCTGTGACCTCCATCAGCAGACGCAAGCTGCCAACGTAGACGTTGTGGCGCTGTCAAACCACTCCCATCGATTCACCGCCTCACTTGATCGTGTCTGGTCCAAAAAGCAACACGCATATACTTTTCTTGAGTCACATTGCCTCTAACAAAACCACAAGCGGACGACATCCGTTTGCTGCAGTGCCAGTAGTAGATTTGAAGTCTCTTTGAAGGGAGTGGGGGTTGGGATGGGAGAACGAAGACTTGGTTGACGCGTCGAGGGTGTTTCAGTGGACGTGGTGTATGCGAAAGTGAAGGGTATGTATCAAATACGTGCAGGAAATAGATCTGCAACGTTGAACAACAGGCCGTGGGATGCTGGCCGGCGTTTAGTGCTTGATGAAGTGCCGTGGTGCGACGAGGCGACCAAGTTTCAGGACTTGGAAGCGAACGAGAACGATTGGTGCCAGGCGCGCCGGCCTCAGCACCATCCATGGCGCAATTACTATTCTGGCAATACTTTATTTCAACATAACTCCCGCCGATGCCATAATTACAGGCTCATGGCGCCAATTCCAGACACCTAAAATTCTACTCGCCAAGTCCAAAGGCGACTGCCTGCGGTACATCATAACATCTAGTTCGAAGGAGGCTCAAGGGGCCTGGTATCCACTGGCCTGCGACAAGAACACCATCAACCTGCAAAGCAAGGACGAATCAACACCCTAGACCAACATTATCTGCTACCCTAATAGGTTGTGTTATCTACCAGATCTCAAATTCCTGAGTTGATACAACCACATGTCTGCAGGAATTCCTCTGCAGAATGACGATTGCTGCAGTGAAACCTTTTACCTTGGATTTGGTAACCAGACATCCACCAATCAACGCTTGATTACATCAGCTACGGTGGTTGACGTCTGGGGGTATCTACACCACCTCGGCGCATCTCGTTGTAAATGCGTGCCGATCGTGCCGATCAAACAGCGCAGAATTATACCCTTTCTGTATAGAATTATGCCTAATAGATAGTTTACTCGCCAAGATCAATATGCACTTACAACGAGATGTAAAGAGGTGGTGTAGAATTTTTGTTAGTTAGCGAGTTACCTCAGCAAGCTCAGACCAGAGAACCAATTAGCGAACATACGTGTCACAGTGCTGCAATGAAGTAGACTGAATAACTACGTTGTGGTATGAAGAGGGGAAGAAGGTGGAAAGGGGGTATTGTATATAAATAGTAGGGCCAGCCGCTAAGTCGCTAGTGGTGGGCCAGCTAACAGTAGGGAACAGTACGAGACAGTATGAAACAGTATGCGTCAGGTTAGTGCCGTAACAGTACTCCTCTCCCCTAGACGGTTTGGTCCCTAAACTAAATAGATAACTTAAAAATAGGCAGTGTATAGGGTTGCCTATTTTCTACCGCAAAGATATTAGTTTTACTTACCGCCCTTAACTAAGCTAATGGCGATTTTCTATACCGGGCATAGAAAATCCTAATTAGTTAGTTTAGTAAGTAAGGTCGGCAGAACTCTATACCACCACCTAAATTAGTCCGTGTGGTGTTTCTTAGCAAGAATTTAGCTAATTAGATAACTTTAACCGCTGGTTAAAGTTCTATAACATCTTAACCACTATAAATTTTAATACGGTAGTCGGCCGCGACCTTAGCGTGACTTTTCCTTATCTTATACCTAGTCTAGGGGTCCTAGCTTCTTAGGGTGTTGCTTATAGAAGCGCTATATAGCTTATTTATAACCCTTTAGGTTTTCCTCTAGCTGCTAGGTTATATCCTTATAATATTTCTATTTAATCTTATAAGTTAGGCCCTAGGGGTCTTTATTATGTATATTAAGGATTTTTTTAAACTCCCATTTATCTTCTATATTGCTATTATTATCTCTCTTTACTACTCGTCCTTGTATATTACGGCGCTCTATAGTATTAATATTTACTTAGCTAGGGATCTCTTTAATAGCCTAAAGGCGGACCTTAAATATATAAAAGGATTTATTTACTTAGATATAGTCTAGAAGGTTTACTATAACTGCCCCTTAGTATACTATAAGTACGGGGTATAGGCCGTCCCATTTATTATCCCATTTCTTTTTAGGTTTATTTATCTTTATATTTTTTAAGCTAACTATAACTATATTACCTTTATAGAATAATGCGCTCTCGTCCCTATAGGTATTAGTATTATCTTTATAGCGTTACTATAAAATCTAAGCTAGGGCCTTAAGCTATATTAATATCCGCTTAAAGCGGTTGGCTATAGAGTCTATACAGAAGAACTCCTTCTTTACTTATGCTAATAGTATTAATAGGTGGGGGCTAGTAGGCTTAATTCCGAGGCGAGGGTTAAAGCTATAGTTTGTAAAAAACGGGGAGATGCCTATACTCTTATTAACTTAGTTATTTATAGTAAACTTAGTAAGCGGTAGATAGTTAACCTAGTTGTCCTATATAAAGCTAATAAAAGCATAAAGGTATTTATTTATAGCGGCGTTAATAATTTTAGTTTAGCTGTCTGTTTTTAGGTGCTAGGCTAAGCTTAGTTATAAGGTTGTCTTAAGGCGTTTACTTAGTTATTGCTAGAAGTTGCTAATAAATTATATGCCGTAATTAGAGATAATTGTGCTTAGTACACCGTAGAGCTTATATATATTGTTAATAAAGCTATTAACTAACTCCTCTGTTAAGAGTCCTATTACTAAAATAAGGTATTATATTTTAGTTAGGCGGTTTATAATAATAAGGATATATTTATATACCTTACCATAGCGTTAGCATACTGGCAGCGTTATAATATAGTTAATTAAGATATCAGTCTATAGGCGGGTGGGTAATTTTAGTAGCTTTAAGAAACCAGGTGGGGTAGAATAGGGGGTCTTAGTGCGAAAGTATAGGGCATAGTCTTTAATAAAGGTAGCTATAAACTGGGAGATTCCTAGCTACTAGTATGTTTGGTTTAAGAGATTAAGAGTTTTAACCCAGCTAGGGTAACTAGTAGGGCCGCTGCTATAAGAGTAATAGGTAACTTCTAGGCGGAGGTCTAGGGTGTTAGGGATAAAGAAATATTAGTGGAAGTAGATCTGTCCGTTAATAATACTATATTCTAACTTATTGCAACAGAGTAATTTCCTAATTTTCTTTAGCTAATGGCGAGCTTTCTAATTATATAGGGCTGCTATTATATCTCTTGCGAGTTTATTCTCCTGGTATTTTAGCTAGATTAACTTATCTAGTAACTTTTTGGCTATTTTAGGGTCTAGAGCAGCTATAAACTCTATGTCGTTAGAGTTATAGGACTTATATAGTAATTCTTCTAAGATTATAGGGTTAACTTTCTGGGGCGGTATAACGACTTAGGCTTAGTGGCGGAGGCGTTTATTATTAGCGTCCTTAGGCCTTATTCCTAATAGCCGGCTTAGGGTATTAGGGAGCGTAGCTTTGCTACTAGGTCTATATATAATTATAAAGTTAAACTATAAAAGGAACTCTACCTACTAAACTTAGCGCTAGTTTAGCTACTTAGTAGTTATAAATATCTATAGGTTCTTATGGTTAGTAATAATTTTAAACAGCTCCTTAGTCCCTTATAGCTTAAGACGCTATTTCTCTAAAGCCTTAATAATAGCTAGGAGTTCTTTATTATAGATCTTATAGTTATATTTTGGTATAGAGTGCTTTACGGAGAAGAATACGACTAGTCTTAATTTTCTATTATTATTATACTGGGAAAGGACTCCGCTGGAAGCCTAATTTAATACGTCTATCTCTACTACTATTTTCTTTATATAGTTATAGTATGCTAGTACTAGTGCTAAAGTAAAGGCTCCCTTAAGGGCCTTAAATAATTTGGCTTGTTTTGGTCCCTATAGCCATCTAATATCCTTCTTTAGAAGTTTTATTATAGGTGTAGTAATGGTAAAGTAGCCTTAGATAAATTGTTAGTAGAAGTTTACGAAGCTGAGAAATTGTTATAGTTCTTTAATTAATGTTGGGTCTTTCCATTTCTATAAGGCCTATATCTTCTTAGGGTTTATAGTTATACCATTAGTTAAGATAATTAAGCCGAGGTATTTTGTTTTAGTAGAGTAGAACTTAAACTTATTAATATTAATCTAAAGTCTAGCATTGCTAAGTCTTTAGATGACTTTATTTATATACTTAGTGTACTTAGCGCGGTCGTTAAGGGCGTTGTATAAAATATAGTTAATATAATTTTAGAACGTAGCGGGTGCGTTATAGAGGCCAAATAGTATAACTAGTATCTTATAGAGTCTGAACCGGGTAATAAATGCTATAAGCTACTTATAGCCCTCCGCAATCCGGATCCGGTTAAACGCAGTAATTATATTAAGTTTAGTAAAGTACTTAGCGCTATAAAGTGCGTTAAGTGTCTTACGGATTAGTAGTAGTGGGTATTAATTCTTAATAGTGACTGTGTTTAGGCCTTGGTAGTTATAGTAGATTTATATACTACTACTAGGCTTAGTAGTAAGGAGGAGTAGTATAGTAGCTGGTAAGGTTAATTCGCGGATAAAACCCTTATCTAGTATTTTATTAATCCACTTCTTTATACACCTAAGTTTAGTAGGTAAGAGTGGTCTATTTTTATAGTATAGGGCCTAGTTTCCGGGGGTGATCTTAATTTTATGGTCCTATGGTTAATAAGGGGGTAGCTTATCTACGTTCTTAGGGAGAAAGTGCTTAATATATTTACTAAACTCCTTTAGTAGGCGTTATAGAATATCTTCGCGGGTTAATCCTAGTTTGCCTTTTAGGAATTTTTTAATATTAGTGTTAACTATCTTCTAACGTAAAAGCTCGGGTTTGGTTTTTAGATTTATCTTAAGGAAGTTATAAAAATAGGGGGGGAGCGCTTTATAGGCTTCCTTTATTATATAGTCGCCTTCTACTAGCCGGCAAAAAGACCTTTTTAATAGGTTTGGTACTTCTATTAGGCCTATAGGCAGCTCTTTAAGTAGCTATTAGTGCTTATCTTATTTAACCAGTTCTACTAGCTCTGCTATATAGATCCTTATTACCTTTATATCTTTTTATTTATAGAACTAGGTAAAATTAATAGTACGGGTGTATTTAATATTGTTTAGGTTGGGGTGTATCTAGCTCTCTAGTGCTATAGCTAGGCTAGCACGGCTTGGTTGGCCTAGGGGGGCGGAAATAAGGCGGCGGCCCTATACGGTACGCGTGGGAGATAGGTATAAGGTTAGGCGTTATAGTAGCGCGGTTTCTATTATCTGGGTCTTAGTAGTTTTATAACTAGTCCTTACTATAACGCGAGCTATAGTATACGTATATAGCATATGGCTTAGTTCTAAGTATTAGGCTAGGCGGCTAGGGTTTAAATAGTGCCTAGGTTGGGATTGGTTTCTTAGTAGTGGCGGCGCAAAGCGGACCTTCTTCTTTAGTCTTAGTAGGGCTGGCTGGCCTATTATTTTAGTCTTAAGTGCTAGGTTAGTCCAGTCTTTTACTATCTTGTTTCTTTGCAGCTATATAGGCTCCCCTTTATTAGGAACGTCTTCTACTATTAGGGCTTTATATATAGTCCTAGGCACTAGGCTTAGTAGTGCTAAGTGTCTATATAGGGCGTCCCTACTAACGTCGGCTATCCCCTACGGGAGGTAGTGCCTAAAGTAGTAGTCTAAGTTAAAGCGGATCTTAAGTTTCCTAAAGCTGGGACGGGGCTCGTACTTCTAAAGCTAGGGCATACCTAGGATAATTAGGGTAGTGGGCGAGAGTTTAGTAATAAAAAAGAGTATAGCTTTAGTATGGAGGCCGATTAATATTTAGGCGGTAAAGTAGTCTATAATAAGCGAAGTTAGGATACTATTTGCAAGGCGTAGTGGCCTAGGTACTAGCAGCTTCTTAATTATAACGTTATACTTTCTTATAATAGACTCTACGTTAGCAAATGCTATTATAGTACTACTAGAGTCTACTAGGCTTATTATATTGATATAAACTTAGGGGTATAGGTTATATAATAAGGAGAGTTAGGTTTAAATAAGGATTAATTTCTTATTACTATTTGCTAATCTAAGATTAAGTAGTAGTTTACTAATAGAAAGGACTAATTAATCTAATAATAGGGACCTAATCTTCTCGTCTTCCTCCTTATATGGTTTAGACCCTTAGGCGTAACTTAGTCTAAGGGTTTACCTTTTAATAACTAGGGTATAGGGCTGTTTTAGTAGGGCGGTCTAGTGTCCGTCTGGCTGGCGGTATCTGTTTCTATTTTAGTTGGGGTATAAGAAGACAATACCTCGCCGACAACGTGGCCGTATTTATATTCGCTAGCGTGAAGTCGCTAATATTAGGCGTTATTAACGGGTTAGGCTCCTATATAGGGCATAGTTTAGAGTAACTAAGCTATAAGGTTAAAGGGGGGGGGTTATCCGCCGCGGCTATAATAGGCTCCGTGGTTACCGCGTCTATAATAGACTCTACAGTCGCTGTATCCACGGTTATTTATTTACGTTATTTAACGGGGTAGTGTTAGCGACTCAGTTAATCGAGGCACGAGCACGGCAAGAGGGGCGCGCAAGCCTGTACGATTGGTAGTCTATAAACGAGGATCTAAAGCTAGAGAAAGGAAAGGAGAAGAAGAGCAGCGCTAGTTGAAGTAGGGTTCTTTTTATGCGGTCTTCTAGTCACGTGACCGCGAAGTTCTACCAAGTTCTGCCAAGTTCTGCCAGGTTCTGCCAGTGCCGTAATATTACCCCCCCCTCCGCAAAAGCCTGCCCTTAGGCTTTATAGTCCGTATTATACTTATAGGGCGTTCTTATCTTTATATTCTTCCGGTAGCTTATTGTCTTCGCTATACTAGCACTCTATCTACTCGTCTAGGTACTTTAGGGGTCCTGGTTTATTAGGGTAGCAGTTATAGAATTTTTAAAGCTTATAGGGACTGCTAATAAAGTTCTATATAGGGTACTAGGTAGGATCTAGGTTATAACCTTTCCAACTAACGCGGTACTTTAGCGTTTTCCTTACTAGTTTACAGGCTAGTACTTCTTTAATTTCCCATTCGTTGTCGCTATTGACTTAAATTAGTAGGGGAGGTTCGTTCTTTTGTCTAGGCAATAAGTTATTTATAGCTTTCTGTAGCTTATCCGGCAAGAAAATAGGGTAAACCTTAATCGAATCCGGGAGCTTTACTTTATACGAGTTACCTATCTTCTTAAGGACCTTATACGGTCCCGCTATCTAATAGTCTAGCTTACAGCTAGGCCGTTCCGTCTTTTAGTTCTTTGTTATAACCTAGACTATATCGCCTATAGTAAAGTCGGGTTCGCGCCTATACTTATTTGCCTGCTATTCTATTAATTTTTAGGCCTTTTCTAGATTTATATAGGCTACCGTTTAGGCTTTCTCTAAGCGCTTAGCGTACTGCTAGGCTTTCTTATAAAACAGTTTCTTATATACGGTCCGTGGTCCTTCTAGTCTATCCCAGTTAAAGCTTATTTAGGGTAAATACCCTATTTCTAGTTAGATAGGTGCAAATCCCGTAGAGTTATAGGGTAGGGTCGCCTAGGCGTAGTCTATTAGGGGTAGTAGTTCGCCCTAGTTATCCTAAAAGTAGTTAATAAAAGGCCGGAGTCTCTAATCTAAATATTGATTTATAATCTCCGTCTGGCCGTCTATTTAGGGGTAATATGCTATAGAGAGCTTTAGCCTAATACCTAGGATCCGGGTAAACTCGTTCTAGAAGGCCGATATAAATTACGGGCTATAATCGGATATAATAGTATCTGGTAGTCCGTAAATGCGGTAGACATAATAGATATATAGTTAGGCCGCCTCCTTAGCATTAATATTCTTATAACAGGGAATTAAAAACAGGCGCTTGCTAAAGCAGTTAACTAGAATTATAACCATATTATATCCGTCGCGGTCTATTAGTAGCTTATAGAAGTCTATAGAGATATACTACTAGGGGCGGTTAGGTATTAGAAGAGGTTTTAATAGTCCTAGGGTTTTATCTCATGGAATTATAGATCTACGGCAGCTGTTACAGTTCCGTATATAACGGTTAATATCTATAATTATTCCGGGCTAGTAGTAGCGGTTACCAATAATCTTACAGGTCTTATTTTTTCTAGGGTAGGCCGTAGAGACCTAAACATAAGCTTTAGCAATAAGCCGGGTCCGTAAGTTTTATTCCTTAACTACTACTAGCCGTTCCTAGTGCTTAAGTAGTCCGTTTTTAAGGGACCATAGGCTAGTAACATTCTTTGCCTTTTTACGGTATTCCTATAGAGAGGGGGTTATTTAGTTGGCCTGTAGTAGTTTATTAATAAGGTTAAGTTTAGAGGAGTTAATAGGACATATCTCGGCGCCTAAGAAGTCTATACTTAGTTCTGCCCGTATCTAGGGGTTAAGGTATTCTAGTTATAGTAGCGTCTAGGTCCATAGTAAGATCTTCGCAGCCGTCTAGTTATCTAGGTCTTGCTTACGCCTTATAAGAGCGTCCGTACGGTTTATAGCGCCTAGTCTATATATAATTAAGAAGTTAAACTAAGATAGGGTATCCACCTAGCGTGCCTACTAGGCCGTAAGGGCCTTAGTTATTATAAAGTATTCTAGGGCCTTATAATCTAAAACTACCTTAATCGGCTTAGGGGTCCCCTCTAGCTATACACGCTAGTGCTAAAAGCTAGAGATAATAGCTAGCATTTCTTTATTATGGATGTAGTAATTTAGCTCGGCATCTATTATAGTCTTTAAATAGTATATAATAGGGTACTACTCTCCGTCCAGTTGCTTCTAGGAAAAAACACCAGCTATCACGCTATCTAAGGCATTAGTTTTTAGCATTAAGGGCCGTTCTGGGTTAAAATGGGTAAGTAAGGGAGCCGATACCAGCCGTTTCTTAAGCTTATTAAAGGCCTGCCTATATATGGCGTTAAAGTAGAAGGGCTAGTCTTTTTTAGTAAGACGGTTAAGAGGCCAGGCAATTCTACTATAGTTCTTAATAAAGCGTCGGTAGAAGTTATAAAACCCTAAAAAGGATTATACCCCCTTTATAGTCCGTAGGGGTGTCCACTAGTTAATTACAGCCGTTTTCTTTAGGTCGGTTTTAATTCCGTCCGTACTAATAATAAAACCTAGGTACTTTATACGCTTAACACTAAACTCTAACTTTTTAATATTAACCTAGAGGCTAGCCTCGCGGAGCCGTTATAGGACTTTATAGACATACTCCTTATATTCCAGCTTATTCTTAGAGTAGATTATAATATTATCTAAATAGGCCGTATAGAAATTGTTAAGGTAGTTAAAGAGTATATCATTTATATACCGCTGGTACATAGCTAGTCCGTTAGTCAGTCTAAAAGGGAGTACTTTACATTTATACGTTCCGTAACAAGTCTAAAACGTAATAAGATCTTTAGACCCAGGGTCCATCCTAATTTAGTAAAAGGCCTAGCGGATATCAAGCTTTATAAAGACCTTAGCTCTACTTATTCGGGCCAGAGTCTTATTAAGTAGGGGCAGCGGATAGCGATCCTTGCGGGTTATATTATTTAGCTTATAGTAGTTAATACAGAAGCGAAGTCCTCTATTTGGCTTTTTAATAAAGAGAATAGGCAAGGCAAAAGGGGCTTAGCTAGGCTTAATAAAGCCCTTATTTAGGTTATTAATAAGATACTACTTTATGGCCTATAATTCGGTAATAGACTGCTTATAGAGGGGGCTAAAGCTAAGGGTATTTTCTTTGCCCTGCTTAATCTTAATCTTATAGTTATACGGTTGGTAAGGTAGAAGTATATTAGACGCTGCTTTAGAGAATATATCCTTAAATTTCTAGTGTTAATAGGGCAGCTTTTGTTCTACTAGTTCCTTATCCATAAGCTCGCTTTCTTATCCACTAAGCTTATTTCCCTTTTCCTTAATTATTTAATTAATTTTGTATAAGCTCGTTATAAAGGCGACGGTATTAGGCTAAACTAAGTTCTAGTAGAATCCTACGGCACTAATATAGCAGATATTAACTAGTAGGAGGTCCGCTAGTTTCCTTACAGCTATTTTCTAGACCGTATTTTACGGTCTAGGGTTTATAATCTTTCTTAGCTCCTATTCTATCTTCCATAGATTATCCCTCTAATCTATTAGTTCAGTATAACGTCCAACGTCCCTTGCTATTCTTCGTAGCTATATAGGGCCTAAGCTCTCCATAGGGGGCTTTTTTAGGTTACTACTAACTTCCTAGGTCTTTAATGCGGGTAGCGTAACATAGGTAGTNTAGGGGNNACATAGTATACANATCNNTTNNNAATTAAGCTATATATCTTTCTTAAAGGCCTAGTCCCTACGCATAGCATCGGCCTAGTAAATAGTATTAATCTAGGGCCGTATAAGGTTTTCTATTATAATACTAATTTCTTTTATAAAGGAAGGGGTTAAGGGTAGGATTTCGGGCTAGGTAAGCCGTCTACTCCATATATTAAGCTATAAGCCTAAATAGGCTAGCTATTTTCGCCCTAAGATTATATTATAGCTACCTAGGTCCGTAATAAGGAAGGGGGCGTTATACTACCTTCGTCCGTTAACACGGAGGTAAATCCNCAAGATAGTCGTAATAGGTGGTCCTATCCGCCNATTATACCNNNANATAGGAATTNGTTTAGGCAGTTCTTTAATAGGTATATTTAGAAAGTTAGCCAGCTTTACGGCATACTGGGTGTCTATTAAGGCGAAGGTATTTACTTTAGAGTTAGCTAAAGTAGAGGTTAAAACTTAGTATCTATTGCGGAATAAAGTATAAGGGATAGTGCAGCTTCTTCTACCAACTAGCTAACCTAGATCAACATCTAACATATCGATCCCTTTTAACCCTAGAGAAAAGTCTTCCTCTAAGGTTTCTCTTTTTCCGACTCCGCGCTATCCTCCTAGATTAATAAAACCTCGTCCGCTTTCGCGTTTATTAGGTAATCCTTTATACAGTAACCTTTCTATCCGCAAGAGAAGCAAGCTCCTTAATTACTAAGGGCCTATATATAGGGGTTACTATATATAGGCCGAGCATTCGCTAGACCTATAGCAGGGCTGGCCGTATAGCTAGCTGCTAAATTAGCGATAGGCTATACGGGTGGTGCTATAGGGGTTGCCGATCGTGCCGGGGCATTACAGGCTATTCTTATATTGCTTATGGTCTGATTTAAAGGGTTTCTAGCTTTATACCGTTCGGCGCATGCCTTAATTCGGCGGAGGCCTTAGTTAATAGCTAAGCACTAGTCTATAAGTTCCTTTAGCGTCTATATAGTAGTAAAAACTAGCAGTACAGCTCGCTATAGGTCTAGGGTAAGCTTATTAAATAGGTCTAGCATTAGATCTTCCTAGGGAATTTAAGCCTAGCCGGCTAGGTATAAAAAGCGGGTCTAAAAGGCCGAGAAAGTCTCTATCGTTTTCATATTTAGGCTTTTATAATCAAGTCGGGCGTTTTATACTTTAAAGGGGTCCTTATAAATAGAAGACAGGTAAACAATTATCTCTTCTTTAGAGAGGAAGGGCTCTACTAAGTCCTATACGTACCGCGGACATAGGTGCGTCTATACGTCCCCACCGGTACGGCCAAAGACGTAGGCCATTTTAGCCTAAGTAGTAGGGAAGTGGTCCGCATTAACTTTAAGCTTATCCTGCAATTAAAGCTTCCAATTATTAAATATAGGGTTGGTTCCGTCTATAAGCAATAGGGGGTCCACGACCTTTATAGACCGCGACGATGCTAATACTATATATTAGGCTAGAGCTTTAAGGACCGTAGCAAGTCTCTAGGTGTCTAATAATTCCTCACTAGGCGTAGGGGGTTCTCTGGCTTTAAGCAGCTCTCAAAGTCGTTTAATTTCAGCATTGGCTGCTGCGAGCTCCACTTAGGAGTTTAAGTTAGTTACTGTTTTACTATTAGAGGTATTTAAGGGTCCTACGGCTGCTTTACCAGCTACTGTATTTCTTAGCATCGTGGTATAGTTATTAGGGTAACCTTTAGTAGGATTCTATAGGGGTTCTGGTCTATGCATATTCTATAGGTCTTATTATTCTTTTCTATTCTTTTAGTTCTAGTAATATTCTTTAGGTCTAATTCTATGTTCTATTCTAGTTCGTAGTTTATAAATATATTTAAGTTCCTTCTTAGGAAGAAAGGGTAGTTAAGCTTTAGATAATGTTAGCGACTTAGTTAATTAAGGCACAAGTACGGTAAGAGGGGCGCGTAAGCCTATATGATTGGTAGTCTATAAACAAGGATCTAAAGCTAGAGAAAGGAAAGGAGAAGAAGAGCAGCGCTAGTTAAAGTAGGGTTCTTTTTATACGGTCTTCTAGTCACGTAACCGCGAAGTTCTGCTAAGTTCTGCTAAGTTCTGCTAGGTTCTGCCAGTGCTGTAATAGGTAGTATTAGAACTAGGTTTACTATCTTAGCGGGGTTATAGGCATCCTTTTAATAGCCGGGTAGGCTATAAGTAAGGTATAGTCTATTATTAATGCGGCGCTTGCGCTCCGTATTTAAGATTTTATTAAGGTTTATAGGTTTTCTAGTTACTGCTAGGGTTAGGGTTAATATAGGGGCAGGGGCTTAGGTAGGTAGGTAGTAGTTAGCGTTCTTTTTAAGGTTAGCTTAGTATACATAGTTCGCGAGGTTTTTAGTAAATATATCTATCTACTTACTCTAACCTATATAGTCGCTATTATTGATTTTATAGGCCAGTTTAAGTACTAGCTCTTCTATCTTTAGAGAAATAAACTTTTAGAGTAGGTCTACCTTCTATTTATCTATCTTCTTAGCGCGGACTATTAGCTTATTAAGCTCTCCCTTCTAAGACTAGTAATTACGCTTGCCTTAGGGGAAATGGTTAAGCTTATTCTTTGCAACCTAGGTTATATTAAGGACCTTATAGTAGGTAGTAAGGTCTTTAAGTATATCTTCCTTAGTAGGCCATTTCTATATAGATATGTTATTTAGGTTCTTATATATAAGCTCTAGGCCCTACTTAATAAACTTATAGGCCTTATCCTTTAGTATATTTAAGATATAAAGGATCTGGGACTAAACTATGTTAAAGTAGTCCCAGTCCTAGTTAAAGACTCCCTTAATCTTAATATACCAGGTCTTAAAATTAGCTTATTATTCTAGCGGGGTACCTTTTCCGCTAAATATTAGCGGGTCTTTAGATCTCCGTTTTTTCTGCTAGGTTACTACTATTATTATAGGGGTTAATTATTTTAGAACGGTAATAGTCTCTACCTAGGAGTTAATAGTTCCTATTTAGAAAGCGATAAGGGTACTAAGGTTTTCGTTAGCTTTTTTATTGGCGGTATTTATATTATATATATACTATAGTCCTACTTTAATGTTATTAAGGAACTTATTAGTATAGTTAACAAGGGTAAGGTAAGCTTTGCTAGGCTTAAAGGTCTTAGGGTATAGTAGGAAGCGGCGGATTATCTACGCGATATTAGGGTATGTCTCTGTAAATAGGTCTACAAAAACGTCGCAGGGGTTCTAGGTTTTGGCTATTTTGGCGTCGTTAGTGTCGCCTATTTAGGCGCTAGGTAAAAACTAAGGATTATTCTAGGACTATGCTAGGGATATATTGGTTTTAGCAGAGGCGCGCGTAGGTCGCGATTGCTCTAGGGCGGAGGTTAATTAGCTAGGGTACGGGGAATTAGTGATTGCGATAGGGCGCAAATTAAAGATACCATAAACTGTCATAGTGCTGTAATAAAGTAGACTAAATAACTACGTTGTGGTATAAAGAGGGGAAGAAGGTGGAAAGGGGGTATTGTATATAAATAGTAGGGCCGGCCGCCAAGTCGCTAGTGGTGGGCCAGCCAACAGTAGGGAACAGTACGAGACAGTATGAAACAGTATGCGTCAGGTCAGTGCCGTGACAATACGTATACCCGCAGGCGGATATCACTAACCTTTTTGTTAAAAAGTTGATTCTATAGGTTATCCCTTGCATTGATAAACGCGTCCTGAGAGCTGTGCTCCGTGCGCACCAATCAGGAATCTGCATACGCAGGCGGTCAACCACTCTGCCAGATAACCAAGGCCTCGTGGTCCGGGGGTTGGCGGTGGCTTTTTCGCGACCCTCTTTGCGACCCTTTTGGAAGTAGGATATTGAGTAGGCTGTACAAGATCTATATCAATAGAAATGTAGTTACGAACCATTATGGTGGTAATTAATTGATAAAGTTATCTATTCTCCACTCGACGTGAGGAAGTTGATATTCTTTGATCGCGTGCACGGGCCACACCTCTAAGTACACTATCAATGCAAGGGATAGGCTAATATAGACCCGATATCTATAAAATATCAGGTCCCCTCTAATCAACGAAATTGTAGAAGCGTTTCTAGCTACCGTTGTCCCTTGACCCGTCAGCGTCCAATGGGTAAGTGGTCCGTGCGCAAACACCAGTTTTAAACAACGCGTGTATCTATATAGATTCTATCAATTAATTACCTACTACAATGCAAAATACGGTTCTACAGGAAGGATAAGTGCTAGAAACCTTACGCCGGGCGACTTAACTCCCAAAATTAGGCGTGTATATCAAATTACTATATAACCAAAAGCTTTATATTCCTCAGTACGGGCGTTAAATTCAGCTCGATTGATTGGCTAGTTCTTATCGATAACCGTTGGGCGCGAATTGACGGGTCAAGGGATGAGCAATTTATTGATTTGTATAAGGAAAATTATAAAGTGCTGGAAAACAGCCTCACACGTGATTCTGGTGGTGCAAACACACAAATCATTAACTCTACCACTAACCAGCGCATTTATTAATAAAAGCTCGACGTTACGTTTATCAGCTCATCAAGGCGATTCAGAGGGTACTCTTATTTTTATTAGCAGAGTAGTGGTTCTTGCCACATTTTATCCGCGTCACCATCACCAAAACAAGGCTGTACATAAATCTTTACCTAAAAACCCATTAAAGGCCCCTTGAGCGCCTCTACCAACTCAAATACAACTATAAAGCTCTATAGGAAGGCCCTACATGAAGCTCTGTGGTGGAGGGTACTATTCGTCGTCGTCGTCGTCGTCGTCGTCGTCGTCGTTGAAGGTTCCTCTATAGCAGATTCCTCATGTCGAGGAAAAATAAAGCTAGACGAGAATAGGTCTCTATTCATGCAAGACAGGTTTCTTCCACAGCAGACCCGTCGTGTCGAGGAGAAATGAAGCAAGATGGTGATGGTGGTAGCGAAATAGGTCTATTCTGTATTTTTAAATAGCTAGATTTAGATACCCAATAAGACAGGCCCTCAGGATTCGGCATGCATTTTGCTACTATCTCCTGTGGTTGGCCTCTCCTGTAATCCGTTCCTTACTGAAGGTTTGAAATCTGCTCTTTGGCATGCAAAGATAGCTCACTACTCTAGTGATACGGTGAATGATGCACTTTATTTAATTTGTGCGCACGAGCCACATTTTATTGCAAACTTGTCACCCAATCGCGCCAATCCACCGAGATTTAGGCGCATGTGAGCGGTCGAAGCGCACCTCAACACCATCACGAACATTCTGCTCGCAAACACAATGGATCTCGGCGATGAAGGCAGTTCTCCATGGGGAGGTTAGTATCGCATCGGTCTTTTCTTCTTGAATTCTAGCTAATACAAAGCCACAGACGTGCCGTCCCGCTCTAATTCAAGCCAAAATCTCCCTAAGGCTTCTAATGATGACCGCCTACGAGCTTCAGGTACAGCTGCAGCCATAGCGCTACCAAAACGAAACAAGCTCTGACACTTTGTAGATTCCCTCGAATCCTCAATACCTACCGCAAGCTCCGTCCCCAACGTCTCTGCTGCTCCCCGATCTCCTGCAGGTCGAGGGCCAAGGAGACGTCAGTATGGCACACAACCAACTCGACTAGAAGCTGTGGAAGACCCTTTAGGGCCATTAGGGGCTCCTACTCCACCATCACAGCCCGATGAGCCACCGGCGCCCCCGCAGAAGGAGCTCGCCTCTGCGCGGGTCTCGCGACCCACTACAGCAGCTTCAACATCTTCAATTCGAAGTATGATGGATTCGGTAAATCTCGATGATGAGGAGGATGACATGCGTATATCGGGGCCAAGGATACCACCTCCAGTACAGCCTCCGAGTAATAATGCGCCTCAGAGGCAGACACAACCTAGCGTGAGCGTAGAGCAGGCAGCCAAGCCCACATTCCAAATTACAGTGGGAGATCCACATAAAGTGGGAGACCTCACCTCTCACACGGAATACTCAGTAATGACAAAGGTAGCCATGTTCAGTATTGACCACTGTTTTAACTTGCGCTAACCGTACGGTGGCATTAGACCACATCGAAAGGATACCGCAACCCGGAATTCACAGTTTCCCGTCGCTACCGAGACTTCCTTTGGCTATACAACCAACTTCATAATAACAATCCAGGCGTCATTATACCACCTCCGCCTGAGAAACAAGCCGTGGGTCGGTTCGATGCGGATTTCGTCGAGTCGAGACGGGCTGCCCTCGAGCGGATGCTCAACAAAACAGCAGCGCATCCCATATTACAGCATGATGGAGACCTAAAACTTTTCCTCGAGAGTGATGCGATTAATGTTGACATCAAGAATAAGGAGCGAAAAGATCCCGGCTTGGGGGAGAGTAAGGGCATGTTTGGCTCTATCGGGATCTCTGTTGGAAGTAGCGGGAAGTTTATTGAGCACGACGATGTAGGAGCCCCTGATAACTCTGATATGCCATAGGTGTGTCATGGAGCCTGACTGATTTCTTTTTCCAGTGGTTTCATGACCGCAAAATATACCTTGACGCACTCGAGGCCCAACTCAGGGCACTCCTCAAAGCGACCGACACTGTCGTAGCACAACGCAAAGGCCTTGCGGAAGCTTGCGGTGATTTCTCAGCGTCGCTCCATTCCCTGGCTGCCGTCGAGCTCTCTCCTTCCCTATCCGGCCCGTTAGATGGCCTCTCAGACATACAAATCCGAATACGTGAACTTTATGAACGTCAAGCGCAGCAGGATGTCCTTACCCTAGGTATTGTTATCGATGAGTATATTCGCTTGATTGGGTCCGTCAAAACTGCTTTCCAGCAACGGCAAAAAGCATACCATGCGTGGCATACAGCTGAATCGGAGCTGCAAAAGCGTAAGACAACTCAGGACAAATTGCTACGTCAAGGCAAATCGCAGCAAGACAAGCTGAGTCAACTCAGCGCCGATGTGGCAGACGCAGAGCGCAGAGTGCATCAGGCCCGGCTGCTCTTTGAGGATATGGGTCGTTTGATGCGTGCTGAGTTGGAGAGATTTGAGCGGGAAAAGGTGGAAGACTTCAAGTCGGGCGTCGAGACATATTTAGAGAGTGCAGTGGAGGCACAGAAAGAGGTATGTGACTGCTTGTTGCCTTACCCTTCCTATTCTATTACTTTTCTTCCCCTCTTAATAGTAGCCCGGCTAGCTTAGAGTACGGCTAACGGGTACCCGCCAGCTCATCGAAATCTGGGAGACCTATCTAATGCAACTTGACGCTGAGGATGCCGAGGGCTTCGGCCAGGTCCACCCACCTGCGGGTGTTATTGCAGCACCGCTTCCCTCGGATATGAAGGCTGCTAACACTACTGAAAGACCTGATAGTCAGGATACAGAGACAGATGCGAGGGCTGCAGAGGGCACGAACGAAATCGAAGAGTAGCTAGTTTAGGTACAGCATTTGTAAATAGGTTTATTGTCACGAAGTCAAATGATTGGGTCCAAGAGAGTTACATCATCAATGAGACTCTGAGGCAATGGAGCCGCTGTTAAGAGATTCTATAAATTGAGGCTTAACAGCGAGAATGGGAAGGACAGCACGGTAGCTGTAGTTCTTACAGACTGAGGCACATGTAACTTGGGCAAAGCTTTAACTAGGCTTGGAGTATTTTCGGTTGTGGACGGGAATAACAGCACGAACAGGTCAAGTGTGGAGAAAACCAATGAGACTAATTATGTCGTTGCTTGGAAATCGGGTGAGAAAGTCGTTCTATTCTGTCTCCACCACGCCTGTCATAATGCTTTTTGTGAATGCCCACGTGCCTCCCAATTGTCGAAGAGTTGTGACTGCAATGAAACCAGCATATTTACGCCACCCCTTTGCATCCCATTGGGTGTGCTCTTTGGTCCTGCACATCTCACCGAGCGTATGATCTACACGGGCATTGTTCCGACGGTGCAAAGGACCTTGACAAACCCCTAATGGAAGGAATGGTTCTTGGGGTCAGTACAATTACCTCCGCGCTGATTAGTCGGGTTTGGTTATTCTCAGACGAGAGGTCCCATTTGCAGGGGATGGGCGTGCACCAAGAAAAGCCGCAATGCACCTTCGAGTAACTGCGTCTGCAGTACAGTGAAGTGGAAGCCTGAGATGATGATGTTTGCAAATGCCCCGAGGCCGGAGGCCGAGAGTGTGATACAGATTGCAATACCACAATAGCACTAGGATTAGAGGTCAAGAAGAGCTTCCTTGATTCGCTCAAGGCGGAACGTTTTGTTCTGGATACTGGTTTGATTGGTTCGAACGCGTTCAATCATTAGAGTTTTGTCATCTTCTGTGAAGCATTTGGCTCGCATAGGGCTGTCTAAGTTACCGGTCAGTTTATGTGATCATGAAGAATTGCAGTTGTAAAACAGTACATACCAGGAAGCCACTACAAGACGAAGCAGCTCTAGAGAATAGAGAAGTATCCGTAGGTTAGGAAGATGGCTTGCCAGCTTTCAATAGTCCATGATGAATAAGGGAAAAGCAGTATACTAGAAGACCACCAACGATCTGCTGTCCACTATTCATCATATACCAATACGTAACGATCTGGGCCTGCTCCTCTCGCTTATACCGCATTGAGCCCAGCACGAAGAGAGCTGACACCGGCCTCGAAGATACTGGGAAGCGTACGAACAGCCACAAGGCTGGCGAAGCTGGGGCAGACAGCATGTAGAGCGAGAGTTATGCTCCAGAGGACGATGTTTAGGCCGAGGCATTTAGCGATCGGAACGCGTTGGATAAGCCAATTTGTTGGGTATTCTACAATGAGGACGGCGATGTAGATACAAGTCGTAAGCCAGGAGTACTGTCATCTAGTTAAGCATGAAATCGACTCCAACAGTTTAACAAGAGGGCTGGTCGAATGGCTGGGGATCTGATCTCGTAATTGAGGGGTGGGGCTCTGCTGAATGGCCCACCGAGGCACAATCGAGACAATGTTTCTCAACTAACTGGGCTTATAAGTAGAATTGCAGGCAGAGGCCAATTCGAATGGTATTGACTCTGTGCGAGTGGGACTGTGTGAAAGCACCAGCATGCCGTGAGGGACGCCAGGCTGTTGCGCACATCGAATCGAACGAAGGCGGAATGCAAGGCTGAGCGAGGCTGATATCAACAGGCTCGAGCAGGCAGAATTCCAGTAGCTCTACAAATAAAGTTGGGTTGTTAAAACATCGAACAACCTGGGATTTCAAGGAGAACGAGCGCGTTGTTACCAAACGCAACTTTGAGGTAAGCCCATTCAGACGAGCACAAACGATTTCACCCGCCCTTGACCTTCAAAAGGGCGGAGGCTGGGTGAACGAGCTTTGGGGTTAGAGTTTGGGTGGGAGGGCGGTGAGCGAGGCGCAAAACCAGCAAGGGCGATGATTGGCTAGGCATCCCTAAACCGCAGTGTTGCCGGCTTCGTCTAGAATCTTCTCGAGCTTTGTGCGGGAGTATTTCAGCTTCTCCCTCCAAACACTTCTTCTACCTCCTCCATCCTCTCTCCAAACTGTTGAAAACGGATAGATTTCCTTCCTCTACCATCTTTACTGCGAGTCAATCTCATCCACTAGTGCTTTTATAAAGCCGTTAGACCCTCATAACCCTCTGAGAATCGTAAGTATATAAACAAACCTCACAGCCTCGTCATCTTCTAGGCAGAGACCCACACTGGTCACAGAACCTTGACTTCAATTATTGCATATTCTACAATTTTCTGAACCATAATATTTACCTCACCACTCAAGCGCACTGGCTATTAGTCACTGACTCCGTAATTGCATAGACAATTATCTCCCCCCACCGCAGTACTACAATCATGCCTGCCGAATCCTTTGAGTTTCAGGCCGAGATCTCTCAGCTTCTCGGCCTCATTATCAACACAGTCTACTCAAATAAGGAGATCTTCCTGCGAGAGTTGATTTCCAATGCTTCCGATGCGCTTGACAAGATCCGATATGAGGCTCTCTCGGATCCTAGCAAGCTAGACAGCGGCAAGGATCTCCGCATCGACATCATTCCAGACAAGGAGGCGAAGACACTTACAATTCGTGACACCGGTATTGGTATGACAAAAGCGGTAAGTTGAACTATAAGACTTGTTCTACGACCACCGGAACTAACAGTTTTCTTAGGATTTGGTCAACAACCTGGGTACGATTGCTCGGTCAGGTACCAAGCAGTTCATGGAAGCTCTGACTGCTGGTGCCGATATCTCTATGATTGGGCAATTCGGTGTTGGCTTCTACTCTGCCTACCTCGTTGCCGATAAAGTCACTGTCGTGTCGAAGCATAACGATGACGAGCAGTACATCTGGGAGTCAAGCGCAGGCGGCACCTTCACGATCACACAGGATACCGAAGGCGAGCCTCTGGGCCGTGGCTCGAAGATGATTCTCCACCTCAAGGAAGAACAAACTGACTACCTAAATGAGAGTAAGATCAAGGAGGTTGTCAAGAAGCATTCCGAGTTCATTTCCTACCCAATCTACCTCCACGTCCTCAAAGAGACCGAGAAGGAGGTTGAGGATGACGAGGCTGAAGAGAAGGAGGAAGACGAGGACAAGAAGCCCAAGGTCGAGGAGGTTGATGATGAGGAAGAGGAGAAGAAAAAGAAGACGAAGAAGGTCAAGGAATCCAAGATTGAGGAGGAAGAGTTGAATAAGACTAAGCCAATCTGGACACGAAACCCTCAAGACATCTCCCAGGAAGAGTACGCATCATTCTACAAGTCTCTTTCCAACGACTGGGAAGACCACCTTGCCGTAAAGCACTTCTCGGTTGAGGGCCAGCTCGAATTCCGCGCTATCCTCTTCGTTCCCAAGCGAGCACCTTTCGACCTCTTCGAGACGAAGAAGACCAAGAACAACATTAAGCTCTACGTTCGCCGCGTCTTCATCACTGATGATGCCACCGACCTCATCCCAGAGTGGCTTAGCTTCGTCAAGGGTGTTGTCGACTCCGAGGATCTTCCTCTAAACCTTTCCCGTGAGACACTCCAGCAGAACAAGATCATGAAGGTGATCCGCAAGAACATAGTTAAGAAGACCCTTGAGTTGTTCAACGAAATCGCCGAAGACCGAGAGCAGTTTGACAAGTTCTACTCGGCCTTCAGCAAGAACATCAAGCTCGGAATTCACGAGGACTCTCAGAACCGCCAGGCTCTTGCTAAGCTCCTTCGCTTCAACTCTACTAAGTCTGGTGATGAGACTACTTCTCTCGCCGACTACGTTACACGCATGCCTGAACATCAGAAACAGATGTACTACATCACTGGCGAATCCCTCAAAGCCGTGCAGAAGTCCCCATTCCTTGATACGCTAAAGGATAAGGGTTTCGAAGTTTTATTCCTTGTTGATCCAATCGATGAGTATGCTATGACCCAGCTCAAGGAGTTTGACGGCAAGAAGCTTGTCGACATTACCAAGGACTTTGAGCTCGAGGAGAGCGAGGAGGAGAAGAAGCAGCGTGAGGCCGAGGAGAAGGATTTCGAGGGTCTCGCCAAGAGCTTGAAGAACGTCCTCGGTGACAAGGTCGAGAAGGTTGTTGTCAGCCATAAGCTTATCGGTTCGCCATGCGCTATCCGTACTGGCCAGTTTGGTTGGTCCGCCAACATGGAGCGTATCATGAAGGCCCAAGCCCTGCGTGATACCTCCATGAGCTCGTACATGTCATCGAAGAAAACGTTCGAGATTTCACCCAAGTCCCCGATTATCAAGGAGTTGAAGCGCAAGGTTGAGACTGATGGCGAGGAGGATCGTACTGTCAAGTCCATCACCCTGCTCCTCTTCGAGACATCACTCCTTGTGTCCGGCTTCACAATCGATGAGCCTGTCCAGTACGCCGAGCGCATCCACAAGCTCGTTTCCCTCGGCTTAAATGTTGACGAGGAAGTCGAGACTGTTGAGGAGGTTAAGGCTGAAGAGGCCGCACCTGCTGAAGCTAGTGGGGAGAGTGCCATGGAGGAGGTTGACTAAATGCATTAATTAGTACAAAAGTGGATTTGGCGCTGTGATTCCCTTAAACTCCCTATCTTCATGTGTCACGCCTTCATTTTCATACACATAACTTCTCTTCTCGGCGAACGGTAATCTGCGGTGGATGCTGGTGATTGCATCTTCGCATTAGACGTGAAGGCGTCATTTCTTTTTCATGTGGAGGTTGACGGAATGAATGAATGGGTCCCCGATATGTACTATGAGTTTGTGCAAACTTGGAAGAGGTTTCTCGTAGGTAGTTAACGGTGAATGACAAATAAACATTTCAATATATTGACCAAGTGAGACGTGATTCCAGTCCAGCTCATTTAATAAATATTACTTCAAGGTTCATACAAACCGAAAAACCGAGGATGCAGGTCGCCTGACCATGCTAAAAGTTCGACTAACCTAACTATAATACTTATGTTTTAGACGGTGCTATTTAGATACCCCTTTTTAATAGGTAGATACCCCTCCCCCCAAAACACGTTTAGCGCTTGCCTTAATAGGTTAGAATATCACGTGCGTTTAACTTGTTTACATCTGTCAAAATCTCAACACCNCCCTGCCGATAGCCCTTACTACTACTACCACGGCCCTCAACGTCGCGCCCATAGCAAATTACGACTCAGCAGAAGCAGGAATTAAAGGCTTTAACGCCCAAGCGAAGCTGCAAGGCTCTACCATAATTATAAAGCGATCCAAAAAGGACAAACGGACTCCGGCGACCGTGCGCAAGCCCGCGGAGGCCGTTCGTAGTTATCAGAGGCAGTAGCACCTAATTAAGTTCACGCGCAGCCTCGTAGAGCACTATACAGTCCAATTAGTCGACAGGAACAGGTTAAGGTCAATTCTAGTAGTAGGCATAGTGGTGGAAGCCAATCTAGGCACGGGACTCGGATTATAAGATAGACCCTATCACTCAGCAAGCATTGCAAATCTTAGGACAGGGGATTACTGCATACACTCAAGGACCAGGACGGGATAGTTATAGAGCATTTGTCCTCTGTATGCAAGGAACTTGTCTGCAACTCGCTTCTGCTACTCTATACCGCACCTATATAGAGGAGCTTTGCCAAAACAAGCCATTAAGCCGAGATCTACATATTCGCTGCTCAGAGCTACTTGACCTTCGCAAGCGTATCCAAAGAGTTGAGGCTCTCCGGTTAGTTATGGGTCTTTTGAAGCTCCTTGATGAAAGTGGGGCTGCCTAATGAGGGGTAGAGCAAGGAAATATGGCAGCTCTTCAGCGCGCATTTTGTAGGTAGATAGGTATCTCACAACTGCTGTTGCTATATATATGAGTGTTCAACCTAAAACCAAACTATACGCCCCCGGTAGTTTTAAGAGGAAAGTGACCTCACAATTCCACCTAAGCCGAGGGTGAGCAGCGGTGGCCGAGGATGAGCCAAGCAAGGGAGCTTAGCACCAAGGGGAGCTTTGGTCTGTCAGACTCCGCTCAATGCATATTAGCCTTTTCTTCGAAGTCTTCGAAGTCTTCGAAGCTTCTCGTTAGCTTCTCTCCTAGGAGCTACCACCGTGAACTACGCGTCTCGGCTTTGCTCTTTTCTGGCTGAGCTTCGTCAACCTGAAGCTAGCTCAAAATGTATCTCAAGACTACCATCGTAAGCTCACCATTCTCTTTACAGCCAAGAGGACCAAACGCAAATTATTGTGTACTTGAAAGTCTTGATCGTTAATAATGCTGTCTTTTAGGGTCTCATTCTCCTCTCCCTTGCGTCGCCCTACCTCTATGACCGTGAACAAGTCCTCGAAACCTTCTTCCGCAACGCCCCGGGTAAACTAAATAAATTCTCTACGTTCAAGGAGTATGAAGTGAAGTTCGCGAATAAGCTGAGAAATTGCGAGGACGCTCTGCTGGACGAGGCTATGGGATTAGCTATACTAAGTTGTGATGTGGGGAGGGACAAGTGGAATACTGTCATGGTGAGATGAATTCTCTTGGCTACTTCGAGTCGGCTTGGAATGATTGCTCTTTCAAAAAGAATTTGGCCCAGGCTTGTTACAAAGCGTATTTGATTTCCGGAACGATGTGATTAGACACATAAACATGCGTCGACACTAACTATACTTTCTATAGGGCAATTTCCACAACGAACGGGTCCCTAGTGGTGCTCTCTATATTTATGACTATTCTAATTTCGATCTTTCCGATGAAGCAGCTGTTAAGCGCCTCACTCTTACCGACTTCCCATCCGGTGATACAGATTTCCATCCACTCGGCATTGAGTACTACGTGCCAACCTCTACACTTTACGTGGTGAACCACGCTAGCACCGGTTCTACTATTGAGATATTTCACCTCTCGGTATCATCTCTCACCGCCACACACATTCGCACTCTCAAACACCCTCTTGTGCATACACCAAATAGTATCGCTGCTATTACGGATACGGAGATCTATTTCACCAACGATCACTACTTTCCTGCTCGCGAAAATACTCTATTAGCAAAAGCGGAGACGTACCTCGCAGTCCCAGGTGGAAGTGTTGTGCACGTCAACCTCATCACCGACTCTGCTAAAATCGTGGCGCATATCCCCTTCCCAAATGGAATTGCAGTGCTTAATGAGACCACGCTTGCTGTGTCATCAACATCCAAGCCAGGTGTATACCTTTACACTATGACGAAACAGAGTGATCTAGTTCTACAGAAAGTTATAAGAGTGCCCTCACTCATAGATAACCTTTCAGTGGACGCAAACGGGAAGCTGCTTATAGCAGGCCATCCGCATGCTCCGAGCCTTGTTACTGTCTCGGGCGCGAGGGCGCTTTGCAATTCAGACAAACCGGAGGAAAGAGAAAGCGAGGTCTGCAAAGTGCGGGCGCCTAGTTGGGTCGGTGAGTGGACTGAGGAGGCTGGCTTGAGGGAGTTGTATCAGGGATTAGACTTTCAGACCAGCTGTACCGCCATAAGAGATACTAAGAAGGGCCTGGGGATAGTGACCGGGTTATATGAGAGAGGTATAATGGTTTGGAAGGAGTGAGGTGAGTTAGCGGTGAGCTCTCATGATGCCTTGATTTACTAGAATTCAACATCTGGTTGCTGAGGCTTCTGTTTCCCAATACTCAAGAAGGTTATCAGCTCAGCCGTCTTCATTCTTCGATTAACCAAGTCTTGGAATTCTCTAATGACGGCAATGCAAAGAAAGTTATGGGCCTTTCACTCCATGAAAGGCAAATATACACTTTACACATAATGGTCATGTGGAAAAAAAGTTCTTTATCCTAGTCTTTTCTTGTCTTGACCACGTTTGCTAGACTGGTTACCCTTTCTTATCCTTCAGCATTTGCCGACATGACCGTTGGAGCACTTCACAGTGCTCAAACTCCTCCATCGGCTTGGATGCTTTCTCATTGTCTTTACCGCGGTTGCGCCAGAAATTTGAGATGTCTGAAGATATCCCTTCCCGTGACCCAAGATCAAGTGCATCTATATGGATAAATAAATGCAAATGCTGCTCATCCGAGAGAGAAAGAACGTTTGCAACTCGAGAAGCACATGAGCAAAGCTTTCCGCAAGGCTTGAGATCCGGCTCAGGATCCGACCAAACTTCTCAGCAGAAGTAGGACTCGCTGTTTGGGTCCTTTTTTTTGCTCATGCCAAATTTTCGTGCAATGTTGGAACGCTTGCTAGCAGGTGGCTTGGTTGCTTTCCGAAGCTCGTGTTCCTTGAGCGGGACCTTTCTTGTCTTTTTTTTTCCTTGAGAAATCACATCATTGAAGATCTGAACAATGTTCATAGTGGTGCGTGGAAAAGTATTGGCTGTCTTCGAGATGGTTTTGGTACTTTCCAGGAGGTCTTATGGCCTTGGCTCTCTTCTGCATCATTTCGCCACTTAAGGCTACGAGGCACCGACCCTAGGTAATTGGTTGCGTAAGCACTGTGTACTGTGGACGAGTAAATGTTGCACAGTTAGAAATATGAAGTCACCCAGAGCAGCTTATCTAAGCAAGTACAGGCATGGAGTGGTATCGGTGAAGACAACGTGGCTATTTAAATAGGCAATCATTGGCTTTCTAGCATTTCAGAGTGTAAGTTAGCCAGCGCGAGGGAAATTGGCAAGTCCCCCATTCTACTTTACGAATTGACTTCCGTCTAAAAGTCTAATAGCCCCAAGGGAAATTCATCGATCAGGGCGAGCAGTGATATTGCCTCTACGGCAAAACTCTACGGCAAAACTCTACCCATTCTTATGTTTTAATCCATATCAAAAATCTTCAATCTTGCCTTTCCAAAGCTCCTTCGAATTATTGTAGAAGACAGATTTCTTTTCTCCTTCAGTCAAGAAATCCGCATCAGCTAGCCCAGCAATATTTGCTTTCACATCCCAGAAGCCAATGCCGTACGGATAGTCCTGCATAAGCGAATCAGCATATTGAGAGTGGTAAAGGAGGTGGAGATGTGAATTGAGACCATGATAAAGAGGAAAGCTACTTACAGTCCCAAAAACAAGCTGGGAGATTGGGATACCATAAGCCATTAAACCTTTGACTTGGCGAGGATAAATGGGACCGGCGCTATCGTACCAAAATCTACAAAGATCAGCCAGGCTCCGAGTTACTGAACTCCTCCGACACGTTGTTAAACTGGCAGAGGAATATGACCGTGTTGAACTAACCGCGTGGCATATATCTCTCTAGCCTCAGCCTGCAAATCTGGGAATCCAAGGAGAAACCTATCTTCAATGCAAGGGAATGCGCCAGCACCGTGAGAGATCCGATAGTGCAGTTTTGGGAAGTCGTGGATAGTGCGTGATGCTGTGAGAGAGGATATAGCGCGGGCGGTCTCGAAGTAGAACTCGCCTAGGCCAGAACGGAAAGGTGCTTTCAGATAGTGAGCTGATGAGAATAATCATACGCATAAAGCAGGTCTGGCATAAAGAGTGCCACGATTGAATACGGAAGGAGTGAGGATAAAGTTACAAGAAAACTTACCGGGATTAGAGGGCACCAGTCTTCCGTCGATATTGATAACCGGATCGGTTGGATGAACGAAAACGATCTCTCTATCACTCTTCCGGCTTTCTAGTGCTTGCCAAAGAGGCTTGAATGACACATCTCCAGGATATTTTCCCTCGTGATTTGTGAGAACGCCTACACCGATAGCTCCGAGGTTGTCGAGCGCATAGTTAGCCTCTTTAATCGCTGCGTCTGTATACGGAAGCGGCGTGATCGCCTGAAACGAGAACCTATCCGGGTACGTGCGCACAAGAGCAGCTACAAATTCATTAAGGACACGTGCAAGTGCAGCAGTCAGTTCTGGAGAGCCGGGGAAGAGGTTAGCTTGCGGTGTGGAGACACAAATAATGCTGCGTTTGACGTGGTTGTCGACCATGAATTGTAAATGCGATTGTACGTTCCAATTGGGCGTTCCTCTACCAGCTGCGGATGGCGCAAGTTCTCGGTACCAGTCTGGGACAACATGAACGTGAGTATCGATTCTCGTAGCATTCTCAAAGCAAGGAGGGTCGGAAGCCACAGGGACTAGGACGGCATCAATGGAGGCAAAGGCAGCGTCTGCGAATGGTAGGACGGTGAGATCAATACCATCTACGGTACGGTGCGTTAGTGTGCCGTTGAAAAGTGCAATGAAGAGGGGCCCACCGGACTTTGCAGCCGCAATTATTCTCGTGATTGTAGGAGAATAACTCATGTTGGCAAGTGAACTGCAGTATGATGTGGAATGCAAGACTGAGACCAGAAATGCGAAAATCACTGTAAGCATATGATGGCAACGTTGACTTAGATCCGAGAAGCGGATTTTTTCCAAACTCCGGCTTATAAATGTAGAGATTTAGTACACAAGAATGCTGCGCGTCGTAGGATGGGGAGCTGGGATGGTATAAAGGATGAGAACTGGGGTTACTGTGATGCACACTTGGAGTGTTGAACGGCTCCCCACCTTGGCAAGGGGCTAAATTATTCTGTATCACATTTCCGCTTTCATGTAATATCTGAGATGCATCGTTGTTCTTGATATCAAGTAGTTCTATGTTTGCGTAGGGAACGGTTCTAGTCGTTTGCCCGCTAGCTCAAAACCGCCTGCTATCGTAGTGCACCTAGTCCAAGTATGTCCGTAAGAAATTGCACCTATGCTTCTCCTTGATGTTTTCTCAGTCACTACTATCACCCATTACTCACACCAGCGGGGTGCCAGGTCCATCAGAACTTGCTCAGCGCGCAAGCTAAGTCCTCACAAGTACTGTGGGTGAAGCAGCTAGATGCAGGTGTATCACCTGGTAAACGACAGGACAAGCGAAAGCGGAGGTATCGGGCTCGCTGAGAACAGCACTGAGATGAACGGAGTGGGGGGAATCGTTGATGGCCTATTAGAAGAGTGTACAATGGAAGCTGAAACGATTTGGATATGCTGCTGGATAGCGAGAGGCCTTTTCAGAAAACCGAAGGGCGATTCATTCGCAGGATGTAGTGGTAGACGCATGGGCCACCTCGTGCACGGTCCCACCTCATGCATGGCTTTTCCCTACCAAAATACACCAAAATACACCATTTTATAACTTAATAATTATAAAAGCTATTAATATTAATATTATTAAATTATAATATATGCATTAATAGACAAACTGCTATTTTATCAATATGTTTAATTTTTAAGTTTAGAGTTTTATTTTCTAACTGTTCTAATAGTCCTAATAGTCCTGGTGGTGCTCCTAATAGGAAGTTATTGACGAAAAATTCGCTTTCGGTTTACGTGACACCCCGCGCCTTCCCCTTTTAGATATAGCATTCCTTTGGCTTCCCCTCGATCTCTCCCTTACCGGCCCCTCCTGCTCCACAGGCTCCAACTCAATCCTCCTCCCCACCCTCGCCACCTCCCTCACCCCCTTCGTCGCAATATGCCTATCCTTCAATTGCACACATAACGGCAGCACCCGCGACTGCCCCGCTGTTGTGAGGAGGATATTAAACACCGTCCCACCACTCCCCACCACCCCCTCACTCGAGATCATTCAGTCCGTCGATTACGCAGTACATCAACACAGGCGTGCGGTCCAGCAACGACCGCAGGACTTCTAGGCTCGCGCTCCATGACTCCTCCCCCCCATTCAACGCCGCGAGGCTTTCTTTACTGACATCTAACTCATCATCCGCCTGCTAAACTCCAACAGCTGGTAAATCAAGCTGTACACCAACCCCACCAACTCAACCTGCTCAATGCTCATCCCCGCCCGTACTTTGTCCCAATGCCGCTGGCAAAAATGCGAAATGAGCGGCGTCTCCGCCTGCCACGCCGCCGCCACGACCGCCAGTGCCGCCGCCCGCGCGCTCGTCATCCCGGCCAGGCCAGAAGGGGCTGGATACCCACAACGTGCGCGGCGCCGCAGTATCGATCATCCACGCTCGCAGCTTAGGCAGCACCTCTTCCTTGGCGAGCCAGAAGCGGCCCGCGCCGAACAGGCCCGGGCCTTCGTCGCCTATAATGAAAGGCTCCAGGGCGGGGCCGTGAGCGCGGGCTTGGGCGCGCGTTATGCTGGCGACGGTTACGTCTTGGATGCGGGATGCGGGCTCGACTGCCAAACGGCTGGGTTTTTCGGCTTCGAGGGTCCGCTTGGGGGATTTGCTGTCCATCCAGCTGGCCTCCAATAGGATAACCATTCGATGTCCGGCTAAGGTGTCCTGTGCTGCATAGTTTCGCCGCTGGCGGTGCACCTCAGTCTTCAGACTCGAAACCTCGCCGTGGAGCATGGCAATCATGGCGGTGCTGCTGATGGAGGCCTCGCGATACAATTCGTTGATGCGGTCCTCAAGGTCTTTCGTCGCATCGTCAAATCCCTTCTTCAGATTCTCGTTGAAGCTACGGAATAGTCTAGAAAGCCTACAGTGCAGGTACCGCTCTATGGCGTGTTTGTAGAACTGGAACATGCGGGCGTAGATGTTTGCGAGCATTTTCTCAGCCTCTGGGTCTTGATAATTAAGATTAAGTTGGAGCATGTCGTGACCTTGTCTGAAATGCTGGCCATGGATTTGGATAGTGTTTCGGCGGTGTCGCCGTGATTCTTAGCTGCCTGGTTTGATCAGTCGTCGTATCTTATACGGTACATCTGGATCACTCACCTTCACGAGGCAAGAAAGGCTCGCACATAATACCAAGGTGTAATTGTTCTGCGACGGAAATATCGCAAAGATGCTCTTATGGTCGTCGAGAGTGCCACACAGTTTCTTGAAAGCATTATATGTCTAGATGACAAGTGTCGGAGCAATATGCACCAGCGTCCGGAGCTCGACTTACAGGCCCATGGCTTTCCTTCCACTTCTCCAAGTTATCGACGGACGCTTTAAGCTCGTTGAAATCGCGTTGTACCGAACCCTCGAGCACTTCGATTGCCTTTGCCTTCGCTGACTTAATTGGGATTCGTATGCATTGCGGCGCTGACGGTTTCGCGTCTTCGATGAACTTATCAACTATCTCCTGCAGCGCGGCCCTAGCGATTTCCGCGATGCCAAAGTCCTGTGGTCTAATTCTGTAAGATGTTATCCACAAAAGGATAAGATTTGGCCTTACGAAGTGCTAATATTCGCAGAGTCTTTGTAGAGCAGCTTCAGCCGCCCTTACTCCTCCCTCTCCTCTTCTTCATCTATCTCCGCTTGCGCCGCTTTGGTCGATCGCTCCAGCTCGTCGGCCCCCGTGAACTGGTCCGTGAACCGGCGAATAACGAACCGGCCTTCGAACCTCTCGGCCTCGAGAACGTGGCTCCACGAGTCGCATTAATAACTTAGCGAGAGCTCTCAGCATTCGAGCGAAATACTGGCTGCACTACCCGCGGGCGGGCGCGGGCGCGGGCGCGGGCGCTCCCGTAGAGGCAATCTACAGACGTCAAATAGAGGCAGCAGCACCCAATCTAGTTCTTACAGCGCCTCGTAGAGCACTCCGTAGTCCTACCAGTTAACTAAGCACGACCTTAAAGGTGTTATACACTTTAACTTTCACGACCTAGGTGTAAAAAGTCAACACACGTGATATTCTAACTTCAAGTGGCAAGGATCTAATCTTGTTTGGGTAGAGGGTGTATGATTATCGTTTCCCTATATTAATATGGCGTAATTGAAAAGTACTGAATCTTTATCGATAAGTATTGAATATTGATTAACAGCACTGGCTGCCGCTTCCTCACGTGGCCTGACCTGACTTCCAATCAGCAATGCAGGTGGCTTTATGCATTTACGAGAACTTGCTCTCGGCCACGTAAAAGTGCGGGGAAAAGCATATACTAAATCCCAACAGCATCTATTAAATCTATCCGCTAATCAGTTTCCCATTCATTTCACCCGTTAGGGTTCTCGTATCGAAAAAATAAACAGGCCAAGATGCTCCCCCCATCACGTTTCAAACCCGGCACTATCCTGTGGCTACCATACGAGCGCCGTATCCCATACAATACGCTCGACCTCGGTGACACCGTCCCCGACGATTGCTTTGGCCGTCCCGTCCTTTTTCTCGTCACTAACCCGTCCGACGACGCAGCATGGATCTTAATTGTCCGCCGCGCTCTATCTCTTCTCTGAACCACATTAGTACACTAACTCATCCATTCAGCTCACCACCTTCGGTGACCTCGGCCCCTCTAACACATACCTCCGCCGCCATGGCCATTCTGCTGGAGAATACCTCCCCCTCCACCCGGCACCCGGACGCTTCACCATCCCCGAGCTCTTCCTAGAAGAACCCCAATCCCTCGTCCGCAAAAACTGGGTCTTTGCCAGCGAGCCATACCGCTGTCCCAAAGTCTGGCTCAAGGAAGTCCGGGATGATCGATGGAGTAATCCGCAGCTGAGTGAGGACAGTAGGAAGATAGAGAAGGAGTCGTTCGATGATTTGGTGCGGTATGCGCGGGCTAATGGGTGGCATTCGGGGGTGTATAGCGGGCTGCTGCGGCATCGTGGCAGGCCGAGTGGCAATGCTGGGCAAGAGAATGAGTATACGAGCCTTATTCCGAAAGATGATGGACCAACGAATGGGGTGGGATCTGGAGCTGTCGGCTCATATAAGAAGAGACGAGGATCTAGGAAGAGACGAGGGGGTTGGTTTTGCTCATGTTATTGGTTTGATGTCTGTCGGGGATTGAGCCGGAAGTAGGCATTTTGGAAGAAAGTTAGAGATTTGGGCCCGGGATTGAAAGCATGTTTTAAGAAAAACGGACAGTACTACATATCAGTTGGTGTGCTAGGACGAAGGAACGCCCATGAAGATTAATTTTAGTGATGTAGAAAGGTGAGACCTACAATTGCGGATGATCGAAGGGAATATCATAAGCACAACGGTTGCGGGTGGGGGCACAAAAATTTATATCATTATTTCATTTGTCTAACCGTTATCATTTAGTAGAAAATTGTCCATTAGCTCAAACACCATAACTAAGGAAAGCTAATGGTGCAACTTTATCTATCCAAAATTTTAAACGGGCAAGGACGTGAAGTATAAACATATAGTGTGGTCTCAGACACAAATATAAGAACAAAGTTCTTCTCTAGGAGATGTGTAATATTCTTAACACCAGCTTTTACTTCTTCATATCAAACATTTTCTTTAAATTGGCGAATAGGGGCTCGTAATATCTAAGGCTAATGGGAACCTAGTACATCAAATCTCACATAACGAAGTTGAAGCATGTAGAAGTATATTTAGACATAGGAACGCTGCATTCAACCAAGGACATACCTGAAATTAAGGTTCCGCGTCTGCCTAGCAAAACCTCCCACAAGAACGTCTCGTACGTGCGGCCCGAAAACAAAATGTGTTGTGGACGAGTGACGGGGAAAAACGAAGTAGATACACAACTCCTCCGATGGTGACTACAAGAGTGCTGGTAAGAGCTTCCGGGGGACTGTTTTGAAAAGCCAATGGAAGGATAATAGCACATCCTACTCTAAGCTTCGTTCAGTGGATCCATGGAATCGTTGCGTGATACTCACACCCGGTGACTGCAGATATGCCGGACTAGTTTATGTCTAGGGAGGTGTTCGTCAACTTCATTTGTCTGAAGAGATTAGGGCTTGCTTGTTCACTCCGGGAGTTTTTGAGAATTTGTAAGTCAAAGTTCCTGCCACAATTCGAGATACTAGATTACTTTTACCTCAAACTAGTATTCAATACCTCTAGGAAGATACTCTTTGTTCAGCAGGATGACGATGACGACGTGGCGGCTCAGATTGAGAATATGGGTAATATATACGAACCGGCATATCTTATATTTGAGAGTAGCTCAGCAGTGAATGCGAATACAGGTCTCTCCAGAACTCGTTACGGTACATGAAGACCCATTACTCGGGGTACTGGGATTTTGAAGGGCCATTCCAGTCATGGCTATGCAAGAGTCATACGATATTTAAACGCGCCGCTGCTACTCGCAGACTAGAGGTTGGACTTTCTAAGAAGAGAAGCCATTTTACGGTCAAATTTTCTTCACTGACTATCAAACCTATCTCAGTTGTAGAACCACGTCTTAGTAAGAGGACACTATCGGGGGACTTCTTGCTTTACATTCGTCTGGAAAGGGAAGAATAAGACAGTTTTCTGTACAGGCTACACAAGAATAAGAACGTATTGGATAAGTAACAGGTAGTATACATTGTTTATCTAATGTAAAATGAATTATAAATTATGTTAGTGTCAATTTATGAATTAACTTTACATTATTATAGAATCTTGAATTGGGCATTATGTATGCTTATAAGGGATTCTTACGATGAGAAATTGTTCAAAGAAGTGGAAAAAATTTACAAATATTCAAGTCCAATATGATTCTTCTATACCATCGATCTTAAAACGATTACGTCCCTTCGTACGTTGCGCGTCTTCCTTCACTTTCCGATCTCTCCTCTTTAATACCCACCCCCGCATTTGTCGATCCTATCCATGGTAACCTAGTCCAATTTGCTCCGCTTGATCTCGTACTCTGTGGGCTCTGAGGGGGGCTGTACGAGCCCTGCGGAGGACTTTGCGAGCTTTGTAGTGACGGGGAGTTATGCGGGCTCTCTAGCTCTGCTCGGGCTCGCGCGCTCTCCCCAGAGAGCTCAGATAATCGATGCGGCAATGATTTACGAGCGATGCTTTGTGTAGGCGAAGCCGGCTCGCCGCTTGCATTCCTCGAGTATGGTACATAGCCAGCGGGAAGCTCGAATGCAGGCTTCATGGCTGGGTTGTCCGGGTTATAGAGGGCTGGGTGATATGGAGCAGGTGTTGAGTAAGCTGGGAGTGATGAGTCTGCTAAAATGTCAGGCGCGCCGTTCGGGCTAGATAATAGATGGGTATGGTAAGAGAATTTACCTGGCGGAGGTGTCGCTTTAGGATCTCCAATTATTGCTGCGGCGGGAGGAAAAGATAGCCGTCTGTTGACTTCATCATTTCTTGTTTTCCGGGATTTTGCTGCGTGCCGGCAGTAGTATATAAGAAGAGCAATGATAATAGCCAGAACTGCAACGCCGCCGGCTGCACCACCAGCAATGGCTCCAACTGGGGCGCTTTTCGAAGCCGCTGTAACTGCTGTGGGGCTTTGTGTTAATGTGGTTGAGGTTTCTGAAGTTGCGGTAGAGGCTGATGATGTTCTTGTTAATACAGTGGAAGTGGAAGCTGCCGCTGTAGAGCTTGAACGACTGGACGTTGTTGATGAAGCTGCTGTGGAAGATCCACCGCTCGGGGAGAATGCGGCTGCAACTTCGGGGTTTGAGCTCAGAAAGCCAGATGTAAGATCTTCCGTTGGACATCCATTCTGTTGGCATGGGTTGGATTTGCAGCATCCCATGAATGGTGGGGTCGTGCCTGTGCATGTATACCAACTGCCGGCCGAACACTCCTGGTCGGGAAACTTGCCATAGTAACTTGGGTCGAAGCTGGCTGGCTCAAGATTTCCTGCGGGACAATTATTGACGCAAGGCTGGCTTTTACAGCAGCCGACAAATCGTGAGCCGTAGCCGCACGAGTACCAGTTACCGCCACTAGGGCAAGAGGGACGAAAGGCTTGACGTTTGTGGTTGAGCAACATTACTTTAGAAGAGAGTATCGAAGCTCAACCAGGGTGATAGGCAGAACTAGCTTGCAAGGTAAAGTTCGCATAGGAAAACAGCGAGCAGGACAGAGCCATGGTTATGAGCACAATGATTTCCTGCAGCTAGTTAGAAAAACTCCTAGAACAGCACCTTTGGGGTCCAGCCTTATTCCTCGGTGCGAGTGACCAAACACTCTGTTGGTCTCCTACCCCGCTTCGCGGCAGAAGCATAAGATACGGGCTCAAACCTATTCGCTGCGCGGAAAGGATGAACATGGTGGGGGCGGAGCCAAAAGCGGTATATTCTTTGTCTTGGATCGTTGCTCCTACTCTTTGCGAAAATCAAGATTAAGCGAGCCTCCCGCCCGCATACGCTCGCTCTGCGAAACGCTTCTGCAGCAACTAAACCCAGATCTTATTAATAAAGCGAGTAAGTAAAACTATAGAATAGATACCACCCTATAAATTTAAAGCGTTGTAGGCTGTTATATAGCGTGGTGGTGGAGTTATAGGTGCTAAGTAAAACGTTTAAAATCGTTATCTCATAAATCAGACCCCCGTTGGTACGTGCACTACGCGCACGGGCGGGCACAGACCTGCGGAGGATAAATTATCCTATCCGGTCGGGCGGATAATAATCCTATCCGAGGATAGCCCGGATATCGGATAATATCCGGATATATCTAGATAAGGCTTGGCATCCGTAGAATTTCAACTATCTTTTATTTCTATCGTACGACGCTATAAATATGGCTAGTACTAGTGAAATTCACTCTGCGGAGAATCTTCATGGAGCTCTGCGGAGGCTCTGCGGAGGCTCTGCATGAAGCTCTGCACGAAGCTCTGCACGAGGCTCTGCACGAAGCTCTGTATACGGAGGCTCTGCACGACGGGTCTGCGCACGACGGGTCTACTACGGAGGCTCCATATAAAAGCTTTGTGCAGAGCTTCGTGTAGAGCTTCGTGCAGAGCTTCGTGCAGAGCTTCGTGTAGAGCCTCTGTACGTAGATATTTGTGCAGATCCTTGTATAAAGCCTTATGCAAAGCTTTTATACGCAGAGCCTCCATATAATATAATAATATTTAATTAAAAATATATATAACGCTATAAATATAGCTAGTACTAGGCTTTATATATAGAGGCCCTACTTATAGAGGGTTTATATAAAGCTATATATATAGAGCGTTATAGTATATTAGTGCTACGTATTAGTAAAGCTTTAGAGATCTAAATAGGGCTTCAAGTAGAGCTTTATGGAGAGCTTTATAGAGGGCTTTTGCGGGGCTTTATGCGGAGCTTTTGCAGAGCTTCTTGTGGAGCTTTTGCGGAGCTTCGTGCAGAGCTTCGTACAGAGCTTTTGCTGAGCTTTGGTAGAGCTCCGTGCGGGGCTCCCCCTAAGCCTTATTCCGCAGAGCTCTTGTAAGCTTTATATCTATATAATATTAGCTACCCTTAGGATATTTAGATAAAAGTGGTACCATTTTAAAGCGCTTTACAAGCTCTATTAATCTATACAAATAGAAAAATTATTTATTTAATATTGGGGGGTGCATTACAAGTGTAAGCATATTAAGGGGATTTTGCCAAGACTATCCGGAGACTATCAGCTGATAGGTCTATTATCCGAGAGGCCTATCCGGTCTATCCTCCGCAGGTCTGGGCGGGCATACTGCTCCCTATCAAAATGCACCCAGAATGACCTGCTTAACTACCATATCTCAACTCTTTTATAACGTCTAGTTGTTGCAAAAATACTATAAGGTAGGAGCTCTTTAGCTTCTCTATCTAATACACTAAATAGCAACGTCGTAGCTATATCATACAGCAGTTGGTCGCATTTTATCGGTTAGTTTTGTCTAGTTTTATCGTAATTTTTATCGTAATCTTGCCTTACTACTATACCTTATATACTTCTCTATTGCCTCTATATTATAGCGATATCACAGCTCTATTCTACGGGAAGTTAAATATAGGTAGTCGGTTAGGTTTAGTTTAAAATCTAACTTACGTTATACAATATATCTCGCCTCTTAATATTCTAAATATAGGGCTATAGTATATGTTTATAAAGATATAATTACCTAAAAAATCTAATATATTAATAAAAAATATATATACTCTTTTAATTAGGACGTAACGTAGGTGATAGGGTTATAACGGTCGGTATGGTTATGACGGTTTGGAACATTAAAACTGGGCACAGACGAAATTTGTTAGTATGCCGACCGTTATAACTCTATTACCTACGTTACTATAAAAATCGATCTATAGAATTGTAGATAACCCTCTGGTTATGCGATATATCTATCTTGCACGCCTCTGCAGGCCGTTGTGGAGGCCCTAATAGAGTTGCAAGCTCATCGTCTGTGGAGCTTTGCGAGACCTCTGCCGAACGAAGCTTAGGGGAAACGTGCACGGAGCTTGAAAGGGGCAGTATTTTGATGTTCCAAACCATTCTCGCAGTAAGCCCAATAAAATTCAATTTTAAAAATGTTTAGTTTATACTAAAACGAGGCCTATAGGATCTTAGACCCTCGGGGGATTTATTTAGTAATAAGGCGCAGTATGCTCGCCCGTACGCACTAACGGTCCCCCGGGTCTGATTTATAAGATAACAAAATCGTGTTTTCCGTCACTAAGGCTGTCACGTGGATATTATAGTTTTCTTATTGACTGCCACTTCTTGATAAGAGCCTCTGTAACGTGTTCCGCCTTTACGTCGCCATATAGGCCAAAAAGACAACAGTACTTGCGAATCTATCACGACTGTGACGGGATCCAATACATGTACTCTTACAGCCTCTTATATTAAAATCTATTACTTTTTACAGTTGAATATCTTTACCGCTATAAAAGATAATAAAAATTTTACAGTACATTGCACGACCAGCTTCCCCCCCCCCTTGAAAAAAAAGTATATTTCGCTTCGGTACGCGGGCTCGCCAAATCGCCACCAACAAGCCGTATGCTTGGCTGCAAGAACTTTGCTTCTGGCGGACTTNAGATCGGCCTTCCTCCGCAGTGTCGTGATCTTTATCAAATATCGTGAGGCTTTCACCCGCACGACATTGCCAAATTCCATCGACCTCTCTGCAGAGACAGCGTTGTACTCGCGTTTTGGCGGCCACAACGGGAGGGGTAGTTAAGGGGGGGAGTACGTCTTCAATTTTGGTTCTCCTGGCCAACCAAGGCCAACCAAGGCGATTCTCTATAGCAACCAAAAAGGTCCTTGCGTGTAGCCACAGCCGTTCGCTACAATTACTATGTACAGTTGGTGGCAGTCAGGCGAGATTGGATGCGCGTACCGAATTTGAAATTTCGTAGCGCTCGCTAAAGGAGGGGGGGGAAGCTGGTCGTGCAATGCACTGTATTACAGAAAATTACTTATAAAATTACTTATATATATATATTTTTATAAAGCTAGTGTAGGGTAACAAGCTCTACGTCACTCGGCCACTAAACAAATTCAAAAAGGTAAGCGAGTGTAAGGGTTATTTTGGCCCTTACTCGGCTGCATCGCCTAGGGGCTCTTAGGGGTCGCCAAGGCTAGCCTTCGGCTAGCCCTTGGCACCTCCTTATAAGCACCTCAGGCTTGCAGCCCTTCCCTCCTCATCGGTTCGTCTCTGTACTCAGGCTATTGCCTACCCTCATTACCATATCGTCCTCTTCCATCGACTCCCTATGTGACTCATGCTCGGCTTGCCTGCTCCCTACCGTACACCCTGGCAATACTGCCTTACAGCGAGTAACTAGCACACTAGCTAGATATTTTATAGCTATATACTATAGCTTTGAAAATACTTTACTACGACGTGATAAGCTCCGCACCACCTAGCCATCGCATAAACCCTAAAATGTAAGCGAATGACTGGATGCCAGGCACGGCTGTGCGGAACAATATATATAAGAGGGGACTACGTCACCTGACATTTATTATAAAGCTTTAAAAGTGAAGTCTTTTAATTTTTTAACTTATATATTTATTACTTTTATAAAAATATAAGTTATTGCAAGGCTATATATTAGAAAAAGATTTATTATTTAAAAACTTATATCTTTTTATTATATTATTCATTAATATATTAAGGGGCAATAAGTTTGCAGCTTTTTGTGTGGGGGTACAGGCGACTCGCCTGTGAGGCACGTGCGCTGCACGTGCCTAGGGAAAACCCCTTCCTTACCTCGCACACAGACTCCTCCTTTTTCCCTCAAGGATTCGTCTGTTCATATAATATACCCTAATGTTCTATCAATTGGACTCCCTATCCACATCCTTGCCTCATAGGAGTTGATTAGGGAGTTACAGTCGACAAGAAAACCATAATAAGCCTGCTAGCCGACCGAAGAAATACACCAACCCTTGTTCTGCTTAATACCGACATGACTCGTTCTGGATTATTTTGTGCCTCATTCCGGAACAAATCGTCCTCAAAAAGGAACAAAGTCGTGTATCGCTTTGATCGTCTGGATCCCAGATCAATTACCTCATTCTAGAATATCTTTAACTACAGTCAAATCTCTTTAGTACGATACTGTTTGTTTGGCCGAGCGTATCGTAATACTAAGGTATTGTTATATTAAGAGTCACGTGTTAGGTGAATAAGTAGGAAAAAGAGGAGCTTAATACCTGAAAAAGCTTAGGATATCTACCTCGCGGGCCCTCTCCCACACAAATTCTCCACTGGTTATACTGATATTGGTGGTAGGTGCTTAACCATATTGTCTAAAGTCAGATTATCGTAATATTACACCAAAAAAGGCTGGATCGAAGGGCGTAGATCGTAATGCAGAGGATATTGTTATATACCCCATATCATATTAAGGAGGTTTGACTGTACACAACATGCTAAATAATCTCCAAATTTGATATGTCCGTGGGGCGGATGCCGTATTACCTTGATTACGGGTGTTCCATTGGCTAGCGATTCGTGGGACCTTGGCTCGTGTAGGATGCCCGGCCCCAAAATTACCTTAACTAGGTCTAGCTCAGGGATTATCTATTCCGCAACGAGTCGTTTATTCCGGAATACGCACTCAAAGCGATACACGACATTGTTCCGTATAAGGCAGAATAATCCGGAACAAGTCATATATCGGCATTGGGCAGAACACCCTTCTAATTACACACAATCAGCTTCATGGAAGGAGACTGCGCAGTTATTCAAGATCAAAACGGAAGTGATATAAACAGCGGAGACAGACGCGCAGGCCAACGTCGTCTGAAGCTGAAGAAGACCTACCGTCAGGAGTCCACTCCGGTACCCTCCGCCAGCACGAAACGAGTCATGAACTTCACCGTCGTAGAGGGAAATTGAGGGCTAGTAAGGAAAATGACGCTCAGCGAACCGACCATTTAAACATCTTACCATAATCCAGAAGACCCGTATACCGCCAGCGGTGTAGACAATTAAGTGCGTCATCTCTCGGGTCGGCCAGAGTCAGGTATGAGCGCCCTTCCAGCTGACCCACATGAACAAAATTCTACGCTTCAAACTCTTTCTACCCCTGTAGAATACTTTGCTCCGTGATTTACTAATCGGAATTATGTTTCTATACTGACGGCAAGATGTTCTACCTTAGTACTTCTAATCTCACCAACACTGATCATATCACTGTGGCCAAATTCGCCATCTGATGTCATACGTGTATAAGCTATCCCGTGTTTCACATCTTCATCATTTATATTTGATGGATTTGGTAAGTTATGAACAGTGCAAGAGCTGCGAGCACAGGAAACAGTTGGAGATCACGGAACATGAAAGGAATGAAGGAAATGCTACGGGCAGACATAAGAAATGTGGAAACTCTAACGAACTTCTTAATATTTATTCGCTCATAGAACCTAAGTCATCTCATAGTTAACCCTGGTTTAACATTAAAAAATATTTTTTCCAACTGCATTGATCGCTCCAACAAAAACTCAAGTAGTAAAGCGCAAAGGGAAAAAATTAGATACCAGAATCATCTTCGGTTATTGAGTTAGCTGTCGTATACGTCTCCCACGCTGCGCAAGTCGAATTCAATGTATCATAATCGATCAACGCTGAAATTTCGCTGTATCTCTCAACAAACTGGATGGCAAAACCTTCGGCTGTATGCCAACCGATATGGCAGTGCATGAGCCAAGCACCTGGATTGTCGGTTTCAAACGCAAGGACCAGATAACCAGACGCTGGAAGCATGGCCGTATCGCGACGGGGCGGGTTTGACAGACTCAACGAGACTGATGAATCGTAAGTACCAGTGCCTTGTGCTAGGACGAAGAAGTCATGCCCGTGCAGGTGTATTGGGTGTGGTACTGCCACTTGCGTCTCAATAATCACGTAGGCCCACTCATCAGCTTCCGGCAACTCTATGACGCCGCTCGTATTTGTGAAATCTGTGTCGCCATTGTAGACCTGTAATAATGTGGGATCATTCCACTCCACGACCATCGATGTGCCGTTCATGTACCATCGGAAGAGGCTGTTACTGTTTTTGCCAACGGTAACGGTTTCATCTTCATCCCAATATTCGGTTGACACAGTCTTTGAGACGTATGGCACGAGGTCGCTGACGTCTTCGTCGTCGCAGCTATCCGTATACGAGTAGGCTGTTGTGGTGGGCGTTGAAGCTGTGCTTCCATAGTAGACAATACCTTTAATGTTGTCTGCACTGTCGTTGTCTGAGCAAGCAACCTGTGGGATCGCACGCATCCAGAAATTGTCTGCTACCGAAGACTGATCCGCAGTTACGATGACGTCGTATCGTTGGCCTTGAAATTTATCGCATTAGTCTAGGTAACTTCTGCAAAGCATGCCAAACTGTAACTTACCGATACCAATGTTGAGTACGGTTGTGTTATAAGAAACGATAGGAACGAGGTCGTTCGCAATGACCATGAGTGTGTGGTTGTCAATAGAAAATTTGAAATGCGTATCGATTGCTCCGTTCACCAAGCGGAGCCTATATGAAGTACCAGCCGTGAAGGACGTGTTAAACCTAGAGCCAGTCTGGCTGCTTGAGTCGTCCTCCCCATAAACATTTGTGCCGTTAATTAAGCCGTTGTCCAATGTTGGCGGGCCTGACACTTGTGCAGAAGTGTAAAGCTCGTCGACAGTCTGATGGCTCCAGTCGGTAAGGAATAGAACGCCTTTATCTTCATCATAATTCGCTGTAGCCGGACCGTTGATTATGATGCCTCCAAAGACACCTTCCCAAGCTTGTAACGCAAAATGGGAGTGATACCATGTCGAGCCATACTGCATCGCTCTCCAGGTGTACGTTATGGAATCTCCCGGAGCTGTAGGGCACTGAGTGATTGATGAAACGCCATCTTGCTGATTGGTAAAGTTTTGGCGTATGCCATGAAAATGAATACTGGTGCCGTTCTGACTCGAAGTTAAGCTGTTTGTAACATGCACAACCACGGTATCTCCCCAGTCAGCTTCGATGGTAGGTCCTGGAATGCTCCCGTTGACGGTAAGAGCGGATCGGGAATAGCCATCAGGAGCTACCGTGACTTCTGTCAACTCAAAATAATATTCGCGGGTAACTCCAGTGTCGGGGACTTCGGTCGTATAGTCGGTACTAATATCGTAGTCGCACCATACAGTTCTGTCGCTGGCAGAATTTCCAGAGCAAGTGGCCCGAGGATAAAGGAATGAATGATAAGGGGCTGCAGCAACCGTGGCAATACCGCCTATGAAGACGAAAGATGCAAACTTCATTGCTCCGCGCATCTTCCAAGAGGAAAAGAAGAATTTCAAGATACAACAAGGACTGAAGGAGGGACGGCGTCCGCAGAATCGCAAAGTAAGCGAGTGAAAACTTAATGAATGATAGTATATGAGAAGTAATGATGAGGATTTAAATTGATGTACACAGCAAGTTCCAGAAAACATAAATACATCTTTATACTCCAACCCCCAAGACTTCTAGATGACGTTTGACATAAGCTCAGGCTCATGGGAAATACCGTGTTCAGGCGGTGATGATGCTAAACCGTGCATGTAGACCCAGTAAAATCTACTGAAACGCTACGATGGCATAAAATCGGCCACATATTGGTCATGAGTGCTACGTGTCTATGAAACGTCATGTAGAAAAGGAGTAGTTCTCCCACTTTAGAGCCAAAAATTGGGATTTGTGCTTTGTGCGCGGACCATCTCATTAAGATTGAAGAGACTATGTAACCCGGAAATGAATACATTGAAACAGGGAGGCCGCAAAGTGTAACTGAAATTTACCTGAACTCTCAGGGATCCATGAACAGCTTACGAAAAGTTCTTCGATCCCTACTTAAGCATGGGACCGGCACGGGCTTCTTGTTCAGATATAGTAAGTCGGCCTGACTAAACTAGTTAAGCTTCATTCGCCAGGGGCCGGCTGGTCTTGTTTTGGTGGAGAACATCGATCTGCACAGCCGCAGAGCGACGTAGACCCTTGGAACGGACCGTGCCGTGTCCACCCCTGGCACTAAACCGTTCTCGAAACCGCCCCATCGACTTGTAAAAGTTTTCTATCATGGGCTATTGATCTGACGCGTCCTATGATGGAATCAGAAACGTAATCTATCCTAGCGGGGCTGCGTTACCCACAATTGCCAAACCTTCAAAATGGGCTCAGTCCCAAAATATATGTAGAGGACAAAGCTCTCACTCCAGTCGCCACTCCTTTCTCTGCTGAATACATCATTCCTTCGTCTACTTTCTAAAAAAATACATATTCTTCTCACTATCTATCAATCTTCTTTAGAATCATGTTCGTAACAACTTCGCCCGTTATCGGCTTTCTTCTCCTTGCTGCAAGTGTTCTTGCTTCTGCGTCTCCACTTTTGGCTCGCGCCACCTCATCCGATTCATTCGGCCTCTACGCCTACGGCAGCGGTATCGGCGGACTTCCAGTATTCTATTCTGACGGTACGCCAAGATAGAACTTCTACCTACACATTACAACACCCAACTAATCACACATAGGCAATGCCTACATTGGACATGGACCCCCACCAAACGCCTCTTCCTCGGCCAACATAACTTGTATGTATATCCTCAGAATATAAATTATTAAGCTATTGAGTTCTATATTGATTCGAAATCTTATAGTAACTAAAAATCCCAATGACTCTGTTGGTTGGATTGCTAACCCCAACACTACAACTTCTTCCAACGCAACCTGGGCGGATGCATCATTCTATGTGCCCAGTCCTGAAGCGTCATCTCACCAAGTAGGCTTCACTTCAAATGCCACTTCGGATCAAATATCATCTGGTTTCGCCTTTTACGGCCACGTCACATTCTTGGTGGCATCCTCGGGGGGGTGGGAGGCTTTGTTCTATGCCAAGCCCACAGCATCCTCCGGAATCTGGTCGCTGATGTGGAACCAGACTGGCGAAACTGACAGTAGCGCTGTGCCGGTGGCATTGAAGGATTCCGCGCCACCAACACTTTAAGCCGACGCCCTGAACTGCACTGTTATCTTCTGGTTGCTACCAGCCTTCCAATGCGGACTATGACAACCTCAATGAATTACACTCAAAGATCCAGTGCTATTATTGAACCAAAGGGGGGAAGAGTTGTTGATATGTATTGTAGTCATTTAAAATGCGTCTTCAAGTTTTATAAACAACCATGCTAGAACTACGTCTAATCAATGTTCTTATCCGTATTTAATATTGATTAACAATTATTAAATATTGCGTATTGGCGTTCAATATTCAATATCAATATGAAAAGTGTTAATATTTAGTATATTAAATATTTATATAAATATAGTAGTATTCTGCTATTTTATACAGCTATATAGGTATCGGAGGTCCAGGTTAGGCTTGGCATAACCTCGGGTTACGCACGAACCCCCAAGGTCCGCGACATATCGTTTAAATATTACCCCCTTTGGTGGTGGCCCCTACTTTTTGGACGCGTTTTTAAGGCCTAGGTTGGTACTAGGTTAGTATAGAGGGCCTTAGCGCGCCTTTGACCTTAACGTCGCCTTAATAATCTATTTTCCAACCCTCTCCTATTCTTGTGCCCGCGCTAGCTTACGCGGGGCTTCTAATTTTATATAGAAAGGCCTACCGTAATTCTAATTATATAATATAGAGCCCTCTTCTTCTTCCCCTTTAATATTTACGCGTTTAGTAACTTTATTTACCCACGCCGCGCTTATACGCCCCTCCCTTACCTTTTACGGATATAGAATCTTTTAAGAATCCCCTTACCCTATGGTCCACTTTACGGTCAACAGAAGCCCCCCTAGCCCCCCTACCCTATAGCCTCTAGAGCGAATTTAAGGCCCAGATAGTACGGCTATAGAATATTTATAAGGCCTAGCGCTTAAAGAATACTATAAGGGCGTATAAGCTAAAGTAAAAAGAGTGGGAAGATTAGTATATAAGACTAGAAGGTAATATAGACGGCGCCTAGGTAATAGAAGATAAGCTTTGCTTATTTTTAGAGTAGTAAATTATTAACTAAGAATCGCGGGCTACTAGCTATTAAAAACGGAAGTTAAAATAGAAAGAGATATAGAAAGATAGCGAGCGGGTAAAGAAGAGGTAGAAGACAGCTAGCTGGCTAGGAGAGTAGCTAGGGGGGAAGGTAACTGTAGGGGCAGCTATATCCGTAGAGGAGGAAGCTATAAAGGAGAAAGGGGAGATATAGGATAAGGAGGCCCTAGACGCCCTATTTAACGAGATAGTCTAATACTTAGTTATAAATAGCTATATCTCTACTATTACCAAGCTTTATATATAGTAGTTAAAAGGTAAGGCCTCTTAGCCACTATAGGGGGCGAAGCTCTTAGCAATACTAGACAGCGTCTATCGCAATAAGGACCGTATTTAATGCGTTAACTTTATTAATTAAGGCCTATTTATAATTACTAGCGGCTATAACGTTAAAGGGCTAAAAAAGGCAATTACTTAGTACTAGGAGACGGGCTTTAGGATGCTAGGTATAACGGAACCTTATAGCAGGAACTACGATAGGCTCGTTAATAGGCTAGGTGTATAGGAAATGCAAAGACAGTAGTTAACAACGTAATAATAACTGGTGGAGTGGTTGCCTAATAGATTAACTCCAATTATATTCTAAGAATTACTATAAGGAAGGAACTATCTAGGTAGGGACTAAGGGTCCTTAAATACACAACCGTACTCCTATAAAATCCTTCTTATACGTAATATACGTCTTATATATAAAGTACGTAAGTTCCTTCTATACCTCTTGTTTAATATATAGCACGTTATATAACCTTAGTTACTATTCCTTATTATATAGTTCTATTGGCTCTATCTTGGACCGTGCTTATATTAACTAACTAGCTTCTTCCGTCTCTTCTCTAAGTAGTTATAATATTGTACTTAAAGCGTCCGTAACACTATCTCCCTCCTTTTTATCTTTATCCTTAAAGATTCCTAATATCTCTAAGTTGTTTATTAGAGGTGTAATATCCGTTTAATTAATTTGGTTAATATTATTACTTATTATACCTAAAGCAATTTCTTCTTTATACGCCTAACGTCGTGCTCGTATTATTGCTGCGATATTATCTTTTAGTAAGATTATACCATCTCCGTATTCTTATTGTTTAAAAGAGGGGCTAGTCTATATTATATTAGCGAGTATATCTTTATAATAACCGTCCTCTTATTTAAAGTGCACTAAAGCAAATATTTATCCGTCCTATAATGTTTGCTCTACCTCTAATACTAAATATACGCGACCTATTACTCTTAATAGTTGTCTAGTTCCCTAATTAATTTATCTTAGGGTCTTATGTTTAATCTACTACTACGCGGCTAGATAGTAAACTGTCTTAAGCCCTTATTAAGTTAAAATGTTCTTATAACGCGGAATAAAAGGCCCTAGATACTTAGATTATGGTATCTACTTAGTTACTCCGTCTTAAGAAGGTTTATAAAAAGGTCCGTTTTAAGGAGTAAAAACTTATAGAATAAGGTTTATAGGAACTTAGCAATAAAAGAACGGATTCTCTTTTAATAGAGAAGGAAATAGATCTAAGTAGTTCGGCAACTGCTCTTCTTAAGTCCCCCTTAGGTAACTCGTTCTTTAGCGATCCTTTTTTATTAATATTACCTAACCTAATTTCTTCTAATACTTCTATACCTTTTCTATAGCGTTTTTTAAATTTTCTAATAGCTCCTAGGTAGTTTTAGTGTAGCCTATCTACTTAACCTTATACTATATTTTATCCTTAATGTCCTTATAACTAATAATCTTTAAAACTTACTATTTATCTTCTTCCTATCCTTTATACGTGTCTGCTTTATAAACCGGTGGCTTAATATTCCTATATACTAGCTCTAGCATNGCGATATACTATATAGGGTAAATCTTCATTTTAGCTAGTAGGTTTAACTTAAACATAACCGGTAAAATCCTCTATATAATTTCAAAAGGTCTTAGTCTAACGTAGTTTAACTTTTTACTTAGTTGTCGACTCTTGAAATTTTTATATAGTAGCTATACTTTATCTCCCTCCTTAAGATCTAGTCCCTTAGATCTCNTAGNATTATANTACNTTTTTATTNTNTNTTATNNTTTCTTTANTAATTCTATAAGGTCTATATAAAGATTTATTAACGTCTTTATTCTTTCTTTAGCTATACTACTTATTTTCTTTACTTATTATAGTAATAACGATATTCTTAGCTTATATTTATAATTTGCCTTAAATAGTAATATGCCTATTCCTTCTTAAGGTGTTGCATTATATATAAACTATATAACTAGTAATAGCAATACCCAATTGTTCTGTATATAATTAACATAATGCCTTAGATACTATTCTAGCGTCTAATTTAATCTTTCCGTTTAACCGTCTGTCTGCGGATAATATACTGTAGAAGTTGCTACTTAAACCCCTTACTCTACTAAGAACACTTTTTAGAATGCTGCTATAAATCTTAAATCTTTATCCAATATAATCTTATTTAATACTCTATATCTTATAAACACTTCTTTAATGTAGATTCTAGCGACATCTTCCACTAATATTTCTTCTATGCATGCTATAAAGTATCCCCACTTCGTAAGCTTATCTACTATTACTAAGATTATATTATAATCTTGTCCAGTAATAGGATCTCTTAACTTTAGTAACTTAATAATAAAGTCCTATAATATAACCTCCTATAGTCTTTCTAGTATTCTAATAGGTTATAGCCCTCCATATAGCTTATACCTTATTAATTTATTCCTTTAGCAATCTAAACACTCTTTTATTACTTTTCTTATAATATTCTAAATTCCGTTAATAATATACTCCTCTTAAAGTTATAACACTAAGCCCGTAGCTCTATTATGTCCTTAAGTTAATCCCCTATAGAACTCTTCCATAAATTACTTAGCTATACTTTTTAGGATATATTTTACTTCTTGATTTTCGTATATATCCGTCTATAGATCTTCTAGCTATGCTTCTAGAATTCTTTATACCTAAAAGCTTTCTAATATCTTATAGACTTTTTCTAGTTCTTCCTAAGTTGCTATAATCTTTAGATAATTATACCTAATTAATCTATCTATATCTTTTCGCAGTAAAGCCCCTAATGGCTTCTTATCGTTTTATAGTTTAGCCTTTTAACTTAGAGCATCTACTTGTATATTGTCTATACCCTTAATATACTAAATCTTAAAATAGTATTCTATAAGTATTTTTGCCCATCTAACCTATTTTTAGTTAAGTTCCTTTGTTATTAGGAATCCTATTAGGTTCTTATAATCCGTCTTAACTATAAATAGTTTCTCTATACCTTATAAGAATGCTCTCTATTTCTTAAGTGCAGTAACTATACCTAATAACTCCTTATTATAGATGTTATAGTTTAACTCTAGTGGTATTATCTTCCGACTATAGTATGCCACTAGGTGCTATTTATCTTAATATTTCTATATAAAGTATACCCCTAGTATATAGTCTAATACATCCGTTTTTATAACCGTTTTTAGTCCTAGTTAATAGATCTTAAGAACTAGCTCCTAGGTAAACAATCCCTTAACTTTCCTAAATAGTTTTTACTATTCCTTCCCCTATACCTATAGTTCTTCTTTTTTTATTAACCGCGTAAATAGTTTAATATCCTTTAACTATTACGCTATAAACCTTCTACAGTAATTGCAAAACCCTAGAAACGATCTTAACTATATAACGTTCTCTAGTTCTTGCCAATTTACTATAGCCTCGATCTTCTTTAGATCTATACTAAATTAGCCTAGTTTAATAATAAATCTAACGAAATCGGTCTTCCTTATAAAGAACTCGCATTTCTTAATTGCTACTAGCATTTGTTCTTCTTATAGTCTCTTTAAGACCCATTTAACATATTCCCCGTATTCTTCCTTAGTTATTAAGTAGATAATAATATTATTGTCGGTATACTCGCTTTATCAACGTGCACGAATATCACTCGTAGTGGTACGTATGCGGTGTTGAAGTTGGTAGTTGATTGTTGTCTAGAAGAAAGGGGTTGCTCTAAGGTTAGACAGTTAGTCTTGCTTTATAGTCCCGTGACTATGTCACGTAATTAATGTTCTAACACTGGAGCAACTCTAAAAAGAAGGCAAATCTATACTCTAAAGTTAAGTCTTTTAGACTACTCGTAACGTATACGCAATAGCGACTTTCTGCCAAATTCTGCTAAATTCTGCCATGTTACCGAATTCTGCTAAATTCTGCTATAATACCGAATTCTGCTAAATTCTGCTATATTACCGAATTCTACTAAATTCTGCCAAACCTAACTTCTGCCAACTAATTAGGATTTTCCATCCCCGGGATGGAAAATCGCTATTAGCTTGCTTAGTACTAGCGCTAACGCTAAACCAAAGTTGAATCCGTTCGCTTAACCTACCCTACGGCCCGTAATTCAACTCAATTCGTATTAATAAGCTATAATAGTGCCGTATAGGGCTTACCCTTTATTATAGCGTCCGTAGGGTTAGTATCTCTATTAATCTACTTAACTTTAGTAATCTATCTTCGTTTATAAGCTTGGCGAAGGCATATTACATTAATTATTAAGCGTTTCTCTTACGTAGTTCCTAGTCGGATAAGACAGTTATATAAAGACTTTAAATTAGTATAGAGAACGAGTGGCAAGTTGACCTGTAAGACCTTGTCTAGCGTGGATTTAATTATAGCGCCTATATCGAAACCATGCGCTATGCCGTATAACTTTAAGGCTAATACACTCCTAGTAACTCTTTTGCACTTAATTAAGAACCAATAGACAATATTTACCTTATTTAAGGCGTCTACTAGTATAAGTATATAGCCAATTTGCAAAGATAAGTCCTTATTATTGGCGAAGGAAGCGTCTATAAATACCAGGAGTTATAAGGTATTAACGTCTAGCTTAATAAACTTTAGGCCTCTATTTATATTCTTAATCTACTAGCTTAATTACTTATTAAGACTCTTTATATTATCTTTAACTAGGTTAATTACCTAGGTAGTAAAGGATAGGTTAAATAAGGCCTTTAGCTGACAGACTAAGGCAATATAGGCTCCTCTAGCGCGTCAAGCGATATACTAGTCCTTTGGCGTAAGTAGGCCACGCGTAACTCCTCTAGAGCTAGTGCTGTTTACTAGCGTAGTGTTAACTACACTAAGGTTCTTACATTAGCGCTTTTATATTAGCGTAATACTCCTATCTTATGTTAATTAAATAAGTCCTCCGTTAAACTTAATTAGTATATTAGCGGTTAATTACTCTCACTCCTTAGCCATAAATTTGGCCTTATATAGTTTGCTTTATTTAGCCTCTGTAAAGGTATTATCTGCGAGGAATAGTATATTGTTAGTCTATAGGCCGACGATTCCGAAAGGCTTGTCGCTATAGAGTAAGCAAGGGTTGTATATAAACTAGTCTATTCACAGCTAATTAACGTAGTATAAATAGTAGGTCTTAAACCAGTGGTTTCTAGCTTTAGGTACTCTATAAAGTGGCTTTATAACCTTTAGAACGGAGTCCGTATTAATTCCCAATTGTTTATTTAGCTTGTGTAGTGGTCGTACGTAGAACTCGCGGTTTAGGTTCGTAGTAGACTGGACATAAGCTTATAAGATATCTTAGAGGTAGAGTTATGTCTATAGTAGCATAGCAGCAATATAGAGAATTAGCCGCTGGCTAACTCGTTAAATTGTTAGTGACTAAGTAAGGACCAGCTCTTTCTCTAAGTTATTATAGGCCTATATAATAAGTCGTGATTTCTTAAAGGCTTTATTAGTTCCCTTATTCTTAATCTTATTAATAAACCGTGAATTAAAGAGTCTGACCCCCTTTAGTATATTGTATAGTTTAATGATCTTAAAGACGCCTTTCTTGAGTAGGCCTGTAACCTCCTTTTATTATAAAGCGCTAAATTGGGTGTTGCTATCGTTTTATAAGTAAATAGTAGTGCTAGCCGTATCTGCGGTATTATCGTCCTGTAAAAGCGTCTATATCTATCGTAGCATCCGTAACAGTTGTGTTTGCAACAGCCGTAAGTAATAGGTATTTATAGGGGCGACCTCTATCTTGCTTTGGCGGTAGCTGTAGTTCAGCCTTAGGTAATAATTAAGGTTCGGCTGGTAAAGGTACTGGTTTATCTAATTTGATAGACTTTTGTGGTTTAACTAGGTCTTATAGGTTTAGTAGGTAAGATTTTACAACCATAAAGCGGAAGGTTATAGGCCTATTTAGTAGCTTTACGGTGTAGGTCTCGCCGTTAACGGTAAGTAGTATATATAGTCCGTCCCAATAACCACTTTAGCTAGTATTACCTTCTCTCTAGACTAAGACAGGCGAACTAGGTGGAAGGCCGTAAATAGTGTTAATTTATGGTCCATTTCGTATATTAAGAGCGTTAGCAATCTGTTGTTTAGCTTATAGCTTCTAGATTTCCACTATTGCTTTCTTAATAGCCGCAGCTTGTTGTGTAACTGAAGGTAATAGTATATCTAATTCGACTATTTGGGGGTAGGCTCTAAAGACTAGGAGTATAGGGACTAGGTCTTCTAGGCCAGCCGTGTTATTAATGGCTTTGAAGGCCATTTGTAGGGCTATCTCCTTACTAATTTCAGGGATTTTAGTTGTAATGATTTGGTAAGCTCGTCGTAGCGGGCCGTGGTAGCGTTCTACCATTCTAATAGAATTATGTGATTTGACTAGAACCGACTTTATGGTTGCTCCTATAGTAGCTATATAGTGCTTAAACTCCTTACTAATAAAGTTCTTTCTAGCATCTGTAGTAATTAAGTCTGGTAGTCCTAAATAGCTGTTTATCTAGCACATTTAAAGAACGTCCTAAGTGTGCTTGGCGCTAATATCTCGTAGCTATCTGCTAGCTTAAAATTAAGTTGCTTTGTCAACTACGTATAGTAGGGGGGAGCCGCTAATATATATAATGTTAACTATGATATTATAATTGAAATTAATGTCGTCTTATAAGGTGAAGTAAAATCTACCTAGGGGTTTACTAAACTTTTGGCAGTGGTGGCAGAGTCTAGTTAGTTCTTTAATAGCAGATCTATTAGTGTCGTAGCTATAGCCAGCCTTATTAAGAAGCTTTTATAGTCTATTAACTAATAGGTAACTAAATTGACGGTGTAGACGTCGTAGTTCTACGTTAGTTAAGTAGTAAGGGTTTATATTAAAAGACTTAACTAAATAAAACTGTAGGGAGAAGCTCTATAGGAGAAATGGGTGGCTAAATCGTCTGACTACTGGCACCTTTTTAGTGCAAGTGATGATGACGTCTTTTAGGTTATTGTATTTGATATAGAGTCTATCTATATCTGCTAAGCAAAGTAGGAAAGAAGTATCTGCTTTAACGATGTAGAATTATACCTTACCTATAGGGCTATTAACGTCTATAGTTCTGATAGACGTAGAGGCTCCAATCCTAAATTAGATAGTTACTTAGCCCTTAGTTAACGTGTTAAGACTTATAGACTTATCTACGGCCTATAGAGCTTAGAATTAACTATAGCTAGCTATAGACTTGCGCGAAGCACCTGTATCGATTATAATTCCTATAAAGACCATTAAGGTGTATTATAACGCTATAGCTATAGCCGTACTATAGGCAAATGGGTCGGTCTTTATATAAGGTTCTGTAGTAGACTCCGTGGTAAGTTCTAAAGCCATAAGCAGGTATATATAAGCCTTATTAGCTAGCTCTACGCTTATAGAGGTTACTTCCTCTATAGTAAGTGTTCTAAAGGTAGTGATATAGGTAGAACTATTGTTAGGTTCTCTAGCATCGCTTCTAGAGTTGTTAGCGTCTTATATATAGGCTTTAAAGTCTAAATTATTATCTTAATCTTTTTTGTAAGCAGCGACGTATTACTTAAAGTAGTTATTAAAGTTGCCCTTATTGCGGCCCTTAATATTAATAAAGCGTCTCTTATAGTTATCTCTGGACTAATTACGCTCCTTCTTTATATATTTTCACGAACGGCAGTCCTCCATCTTACAGATATAGCACTTGGCCTTTAGTCTGCTATTGGTTCTATAAGAGTGATTGCTGCCGTAGCGATTAGTGTTTTGGTCTCAACTTTAGTCATTCTAATAGTAGCGTCAATCCGTAAAAAAGGCTTAGTAAGACGGTCTTATTAAGGCCTATAAGGGGTGTTCTTTTTCCTATGTAATAATAGAGGATTATAGCTTGTTAATTAACTAAGAAAGGTTTTCTAAGGGGTTAGAGACAGTGATATGGCATGCTGGTACTCCCTAGTAAGTGGTAACTAACTTATTTATAAGAATGCGGTTTGTATAGAAGTCTAGGTGTAGTCTATAATATTGCTTTAGCAGTTTATTTATAAGCAGTTGGAAGTTCTAATAGATTAACTTATTAGGGTTCTCGTCTATATCTTCTTAAAGGGTTATACTATTCTACTCTATAAGGTTTTTATGGTAGTATTCTGGCCCTTTAAAGAACTGTTATATGTAGTTATAGGCTTTAGTAAAAGGTTTTAACTTAAGGTTGTTATTATAGTAGTGGTCCTAAGTAAGCCCTTTTAGCATGCTAGGGAATGCTACTATATAGCCTTCTAGTGGCAAGCTAGATCTCTTATAGATGTTGTAGAAGATAATTAACTTAAAGTTAAAGCTGTCACTAACTCTATTGTACTTTTAGTCGTTTGTATAGATCTTTATAATTATGGCCACCTCTTTACTATATATAGGTCCTTGTTTAGGTCCTTGCTCTACACTAGGTATAGCTAGTTTAGGTAGTGTATATATATATAGCTGCTGCAGTTACTGCGGCTGCTGTAGCTGCTGTAGTTGCTATTCTTTTGGCTATAATAGTTAGTCAATAAGAGCGTGGATTTGTTTATAATTAGGGGATTAAGGACTAAGAGGGGTAATAGGGGTAGCGGGGGTAGCAATTGGAGTAGCTAGTGGTGTAGCAATTAGAGTAGCTGGTGGAATTGGCGGAGCAGTTAGTGGTAGGGCTGGAGGTATAAATACGGGTATTTGCGTACCAGACCTAGGTGGTATTGCAACTATAGCTGTATGCTAAGCCGATAGACCGTTATAAGTGTGGTTTAACCTATTTTATAGTGCTCTTATAGCTAGTGGTTCTGCCAACTCCTTAATAGTTACTACGATCTCCTCATCTATCTATTAATACAGCTCTTCTTGTTATATAACTTTAAATAACAGTTCAGATATAGTAACTCTATTGCTAGGTTTGCCTACGTATATACCTCCTTTAAGGAGATATTTTCGCAGCTTAGATCTGGTATCTATGCGTATTTTCTTAAAGTTCTCTACTATAAACCCTTTAAACTGCTCTTAAAAGATGGTCTATAAGTTATTATCTATAAAGTCTTATATTAGGTATATTATCGTCTATACAAACTCTACTAGTTCATCCTTTATAGCCTTATTTGCATTAATTCCGTATCTATATTTACTGGCCATTACGGCCTATTCTTCCTCTATTTATGCCATAGTTATAAGTATAAGGGTAGGTATAAGGGTAGGTCGTCGTTTAAGTATTAAAGTAAGAGTGTAAAGGTATATACGTGTCCTATTAACGAATTTACAGTTCTTAGACACTATAGACGATTCTTAGCAAAGATATAGTCCTCTAGGCGATCTAACGCGTTAATAGTTAAGTTGATACGTGGTTTTAAGCTTTAAGGGTCCTCTAGGCGATTTAACGTATCAGCGAGCTGATACGTGGTCTTAAGCTTTAAGGATAACGTAGCTCTCTCTAAGTAAAAATATGGTTCTCTAGGCAATCTAATACGTTAGCAGTTAAGCTAATACGTGGTTTTAAGCTTTGAGGGTAACGTAGTTTTCTCCTTTAACTAAAATAGGGCGATAGCTCTGTGATTTAACGCGTTAGCAGTTAAGCTAATACGTGGTTTTAAGCTTTACTATTACGTATTTCCTAATCTATACGTCTACTAATCAGTGTTAGTATACTTGCTTTATTAACGTGCACGAATATTACTTATAGTGGTACGTATGCGGTGTTGAAGTTAGTAGTTAATTGTTGTTTAGAAGAAAGGGGTTGCTCCAAGGTCAGACAGTTAGTCTCGCTTCGTAGTCCCGTGACTACGTCACGTGATTAATGTTCCGACAATTATTAAGGTATACTATAACAAATTTATCTAAGTGTTCTTTTAATATATTATTAATATGCTTCTAGAACGTTGCTAGTGCGTTTATAAGCCTAAATTGCATAACTAATAGTTTATATAGTCCTTCCTTTAACCTAAAGGCTGCCTTTTATTCGTCGCCTTCCTTAATCCTAATCTAATAGTACGCCCATTTTAGATCTATCTTTATAAAGATTTACGCATTACTTATCCTATCTTAGATTTCGCTAATTAAGGGTAAAGGATACCTATCCTTTCTAGTAATGCTGTTTAACTATTTATAGTTAATACACAGCCTTAGTTTACCATTCTTCTTTAGTATAAATAGTACTGGATAACCCGCTAATAACTGCGATAGTCTAATATATCCCTTTTATAGATTTTCTTAGATAAACTCTTTTAGTGCTCTACCCTCTTCTTTAGTAAGCTTATAAATTAAAAAAAACCTTAAACTTATTTCTAGTTCTAATTCTATCTTATAGTCCTATACTATATACTCTACTAGCTTTTTACTCTTTAGTAACTATAGTTTCTTACTATACTTGTGGTATCTCTTTAGTACGTAACTTAAGCCTTACTTAGTCTCTTTATATATTACTCTAACTTAGTACTATACCAACTTAGCTTGCTATTACATCTTATGGCATTAAGTATCCCTAATATTAACCTAACCTGTAATCTAATTAATCCTTAGATTGTATTTCTGTAACTATAATATCCCTAATACTGCCTTACCCCGTCCCAATAGTAGGATATTAAAAGACATCTTAATTTATCTTCCTTTAATGGTTATCTAAATAGGTCCTATTTTAAGATTAATAATCCCTCCTCTATAGACTATTAGATCTCCTAAAATTATAACTAATAGGTAAAATTACTCCTTCTATCTATAAGGTAAACCCATTCTTTTAACTACTACTAGTAAGATATAGTTTCGCGTTACTCTATTATCTATTAGCGCTTTAAACTGCTAATCTTACTATTTAACTTGTAAATTTAGGTGTTGTCCTTAAATTCCTTTAAGGGTTTAAGGCTCTACTACTGGCTCCCTTTAGTCCCGTAGGCCTCTACTTTTCCTAACTATTAGCTGCTTAATCCTATTATACTTAACTTACTTTTTAGCCAATACCTAGTTTACTTTTTATCTTTAATATGCTATAGACACGTGTTCTCTAGGCATTTCTACTACTATTATCCGTTTAAGCATTCTTCCATAAGGAATCTTCCTAGCTAAAGTATTAAATCTCCTTTCTCTTAAACTTCTACTAGATGCCATCTATATATATATTTAGCATTTCTATACTATTACTTATCTATTATCTAGTATATCCTTATAGGGTATTTCCGATTCTTTTCCTTTAGATTTTTATATATTTTATATATATTATTTACGTATATAATCTATAATAGTATATAGTATACTAGGTGCTTTAGGTTAACTCTTAGCTCGTCTTTATCCTTAAGTTTAAACCTTTATTATGCTAATCTAAACTTTATAACTTTATTTATAGGTACTAAAATACGTCTCTTACTTTTCTAGTCCTCTAATCATTTCTCTAGATCCTTTAATATTATAATTAAGGCTCCCTTAATATGAGTTATAGCCTTTTCTATAATTAGGTGGTCCTAAATAACTTTTTTATCTAACTATATATAGAAATCTTCCTACTTGTTGTTGTGTCGCTGTTTATACCACTTTTAGTATAGCTGCTAGAGTATATACGGCTTGTCTATAAGGAAGTATCTTCTTATTACTATATCGTAACAGCCCTTTATATGTCGTTCTTTAAACCTAGTAGGAATTCCTAAATCCTCTTCGTTTTCTAGTTCGGTAAGCTACTTAGCTCTTAGTGTGCCTACCTTCAGCCTATTAGTAATTCTTTGTACTAGCGCTCTATCCCTTATACGTCCTAATATACTAAATCTCTTATCTAGTTTCTATTCTTGCTATACAATAATTCTCTACCTAAACTCTTCTATAGTTTCTTTTGGTTTGCGTCTTATAAACTAATCCTTAAAGTCGTCTTACTTCTTAATCTTAGTATTAACTTTTTAATCTTTAGGCTAAATACTACGTTCTCCTAGTAAGTCTTCTAGGTCTATATACCTATCTCCTAATCTAATCGCTATTTGCGCTATAGATTCCCTAATCTATAAAGAAGCCACTTACCCCTTACTTATAGATGTCCTTATTTATACTCCGAATTCTTAACCCCTTAGATTCTTTAATCCTAAGCTTACTTCTAACTTAAGCTTAGCTCTAGCCTTAGTCTAACTAGGCTTAGGTGTTCTTATCTTATCTTAAGAGTCTTAAATCTTACTTATCTTATCTTAAGAATCTTATACCTTTAAGAAACTTCATCCTAAGCTTATTTATATGTCACTAAACTAAGCTGTTACTCTACTCTATCGGTTATCGTCTATTATAGGTCCTTAAGCTTACCTTATCTCATCTTAAGAATCTTAGTTATCTCACATCTTATCTTAAAAATCTTAAGCCTTTAGCCTTTAGCCTTTATTAAATGCTAAAGTAGCTCGCTATCCTACTTCTCTTATATCTCGCAAAGCGATAAACATCATATCTAGTAGGGTCTTAATCCCTACTAATATTCCCTATTCTGTAGTAGAATTATCCTCTACCTTTAGTATAACATCTCCGATAGCTACGTATTCCTAATAAACCGCCTTTATTGCCTTATCGTTACGGAATATTTCACCTATATTAAATTTATCGTCCTTAATATCCAATCTACGAACTAGTTTATTAGTTCCTTTATATTCTGCTAAATATAGCTCTTATAGCTAATAGCTTACGCCGTACTTAGCGTCCTTATAAATTTGGTATATGTTATTATAACAAAACACAAAACTTTTAATTAAATATTCTTTTGTTCCTCGCAGCATATTATTATCCCTCTATATATATATATCGTCTACTAGTCTTATCCCTTTTACTACGTAGTAACTCTACCTACTTCTATAGTCTTTAATATAATAACCCTATTTTCCGCAATTTATATAAGCTCCTTCTTTAAACTATTTTTCTTATTATAGAGTCCGCCTAAATATCTTCTACTATTAAGATCCCTAATTTAGCCTCTGCTCCTTAGACCTTTAATCACTTAATCCTTATCCTCTGGGTTTCTATAGTCGTTTACTCCATCTCTTATAGGCTTCTTTAGTACTACTTAGGTCTATTAGCTTTACGCCATACTATAGTTTTTAACTTAGCTTTAGTCATTACGTACTTTGCGCCTTATATAACTATAGAACTCTATCCTAACCTCTCTTAGCCTATTCCCTTTAGTAGATCCGATTGTTAATCTTAATTACTTAATCTATTAATTCCCTTCGGGTGTCCGCATCTTCTATTAGGATAATTACGTCCTAAACTTTAGCCTTAAGTCCCTGTTTGTACTATGCTATAAGTGCCCTATTATTCTACTTTACTTACGTTACTAATATCTGGAACTGCGTTATATATTTAATTACTAAGGTTCGTTACGTAATATCTTAGAGTTTTCTTTTCGCTATAGTTACTGCCTCTAGGTCTTTAAATATCTGTATAAGTCGCTCCATAAATCCATTCTAGCTTAAAAACATAAACCGTACCTTTTAGTTTATAGTTGTTATTCTATTTACCTAGATTTCTATAAGGTAAGGCTTAAACTATTTAAATACTCTTCCTATTAAGAATAATCCTACATACGCTATTTAATCTATAGGTGTTGCTAGCTTTACTCCTTCTTACGTAACCTTAAAGTGTATTTATATAAGGAATCCTTTAAGCTTAAACTTCTCTCCTAAGAATCTTTTAATTAATAGTAACTTAACCTTTACTGCGCCTATTCCGTTAATCCTATTTTCTAATATTACATTATTTTCTGTTAACTAGTCAACTATCTCTTATAGTTGTCCGACCGTTATAAGTTGCTATAAGTCAGTATCTGCTATACTAGTGTCGTTACCTAACCTNAAAGTAGTTACCGCCGTTAATAGCGTTGTAGTGGCTGCTTTTAGTAGTATGTTATTTAACTTTTTATATTTAATACTATAACTAGGTAGTAATTGTATAACGGAACCTTATAGCAGGAACTACAATAGGCTCGTTAATGGGCTAGGTATATAAGAAATGCAAAGATAGTAGTTAACAACGTAATAATAACTGGTAGAGTGGTTGCCTAATAGATTAACTCCAATTGTATTCTAAGAATCACTATAAGGAAGGAACTATTTAGGTAGGGACTAAGGGTCCTTAAATACACAACTGTACTCCTATAAAATCCTTTTTATATATAATATACGTCTTATATATAAGGTATATAAGTTCCTCCTATGCCTCTTGTTTAATACGTAGCACGTTATATAACCTTAGTTACTATTCCTCGTCATATAGTTCTATCGGCTTCATCCTAGACTATGCTTATATTAACCAACTAGCTTCTTCTATCTCTTCTCTAAGTAGTCGTAATATTGTACTTAAAGCGTCCGTAACACCAGGCTTAGTTAAGTCTTACCTTTAAACCGCCGCTAAGTATTTATTAGGTTTATATATTACTACTACTATATACCCTATCCGGTCTATATAGACTATTTATAGCCGCCGTTTTTTAACCTATTTCTTAGGCTATACTACTATTACCTAGGGTAAGAGTAGATAGGGTATTTAGCTTACTAACCTTATCTTTATTAAACTAGAGAATAAAGGGCCTAAACTAAACAAGTTGGCGCCGTATATGGTTATATTAATAATATAAGGGAAGTAGAGTTAGCATAGTAAGGTTAAGTATATAGGCTATATGCGTAATACTACCCCTATTCTCTACCCTCTTTCTATAATAGCCTTTTACTTATTTAACTACTAGGGTAAAGATAGTGCTAAGAGTTTCCCATCTATTTAGCAGCTAGAGGACTACTATAACCCATACATTTTCCCTAGTAGCATTAAAGTACTATAATAGTATAAGGGGACTTCGTAGACAGGGGGCTATAAAGATACAATTATGGAATAGAATAGATTAGTAAAAGAGATAAATCCTTAAGGAGGTAAGGCCTCTGGAATTGTAAAGACTATATACTATGGGCACGTGCCTCTAATATTATCGGGAATATATCACGTATGGTTACGTGTAGCCGCGGCACTAGCGTGGCGAGGAGCCTTAAGCTCCTCGCTCTTCCTCATTTTCAATTAATAAGCTTTATTAACTAACATCACTGTAACCCTACTCGAGTAGTCGTTATTGGTAAGTCACCCTATGTAACCAACACTAATCAGTGGTTGAATACACAGTTAACTATAGAGCAGCTAGGTTTTTAAATAGAAGAGATAGTCTCGTATAGGGGTGCTATATGCGCTTATATGGAATGGATCCTGGCAATACTGTGCTACCTTAGACTTGCGGAAAACTAGTAATAGAAGTGTTACTAAGTACTAGGAGATACCAAGTTGCGTCTATTATATAGAACAACCACGTTTATAAAGATTTGGTTAAGTACTTTAGGTTAGAAGTATTACTAAACCTAGGGTCCTAAGTTAATGTCCAAAACGCGTTAAATAACATCTTAAATTGCCTACCTCTTGATAGTAAACCTATAAGATCCTACAAAACCGAAAATCCTACCTACCTTTAATGTATAACACCCCGTTAATTCTATACCTACTATAGCGTTAACCTACCTAAAGAAGTATAAGGAAGATATTAACCTAAAGATATAAAACAAAGCTATAATTAACCTTATAAACACTAATAAACAAGACTTAAATGGATTTTTATTATACTATATGGCATATTATAAGGATAGTGAATATAATAATACTACGCTATAGGAATATATAAAGGAGGACTTTGTTAGATAGATAAAGGAAATATAGGCCCCTATAAACAAGGATATCGTATAGGACTTCCGTAACTTCCTTTAGGAGAATAGAGTATTTATCCCTAAGGATAGGGGTACTATTAGAGATAATATTTAGGAGTAGGTTATTAACGTAAAAGAAGAGCATGAATGGACTCTATAAGAGATTAAGCACCAACTACGCACTATAAGGAAGCTTAACTTATAATGGAACCTAAGTAATACACCTCTAGAGACGAACCTACCTCCGCCTTTAACTCCTTTATATCTAATTTAACCCGTAACCTTAACGTCAGATACTATACCCCAACAAGAGCAGGCACAGGATCCTATTACTTCGCGATTTAATAACCTTTGGACTCTACTAACTAGACCTATATCCCCACTACAGCCTATAATGCAACCCCTACTTTCTCTATTTTAATCTTAAATCGGAGGTAGTTTAAAATTGCTTACAGAGCTTACGAAGCTCTATTTAGATTAGGAGAAGAAGTTTAGCAAGGAATTATATAATGTTCTTAATTTAAAACTACATATCTTCTATAATTGTTACTAAAAGGTGGGAATAGAGTCTAATTAATACCACAACGCCTATTCCGTTATGCTTAAGGGCTAAGCTAGTACCTTCTATTATAATCGTTTGGTAGAAAAAGGATATAATTTTAACCGCATAATATATAAGTTAAGATACTACTTTAAAATAAAAGAGAATAAGTAGCAGTATATGTTAGAATGGAGAGAGACTACTTTTTTAAAGATTATTACTACAAACCCAGGTGTCCCTTGGCTTGATTATCTTTAAAAGCTCTTTAATTAACTTTAAATAATTTAGCGTGGATTATCCGAATCATATTAAGAGAACTTTAGCCTACGTGATTAAGTTATTAGTGTATACTAAGGTGTTAAAGAATATAACCTTGCTCTTTTTAATCCTACAAATACTTATAAAGGAGTGTGTGCTTAATTAAGATCTTCTATTAGCACCGCTTTACGCTCTTAAGAAGTATAGCAATTTAACGCCTAACTTTAACCTACTTTAATTAACCCGCCTAACTAATATAATTATAACTAGACTAATCGAACATATAGTGGCCGGGGTAGGTAATATAGCAGAGGGTACAATTAACGACTATAAGGCAAAGGTAGAGGCCCTCGTAGAGGTTTATTTTAAAGTAATCGCTAAAAGGGTTAAGGTAAGAAGATCGACGTTATTAACGTTAATTCCCTAAAGCAAGGATACGTGGAGCAACGCGCTTGCGGAGCTTATATTGCTTCTATCTATTAACCTAAGGCTTTATTTAATCTCTCTATTGCTGCCCAACACTAGGAACTAACTAAGGATGACGTTCTTGCCTTAAATAAACGTTTTTCCTAGCAAATAAACCATCTTAATTAGGGACTACTCTACGTGCCTATTAATCTTCCTACCGCTAAGCTCTTTGTATTTATTAATAGATCGTTCGTAAATAATAAAGATTTTAGCTCCTAGTTGGGATATAAGATTATTATCGCGAATAAATTTATAGGAGAGAATAACTTTATAATCTATGGTAATCTTATCTATTAAAGCTTAACTAAGAGCAAGCGTATTACCCGAAGTATTTTAGCGTTAGAGATATATAGAATAGTTAGCGGAGTTAATATAGCAATTGCAATTGGAACTACCCTAAAGATAATTATAGATCGACTTGAACTTCCTATTATCCCTACAATCGTATACACCAACTCATCAGGAAAATTTTTTTTGGGCACGTTGTTGCAAGCGAAAATCGGGGTCTGCAAAACCTGCGTAAGTCGCAATTTGCGGCGATTCGCAGCAAATTGCTACAAACACGCAGCTACGTATAAGTAGCCTATGCAAATTGCTACAAATACGCAGCTACTTATAAGTAGCCTNTGCAAATTGCTATAAATACGCAGCTACTTATAAGTAGCCTATGCGAATTGCTGCAAATTACCGCAAATTGCTACAAATACGCAGAAGCTCCGCACGAAGCTCTACACGAAGCTCTGCACGAAGCTCCACACAAAGCTCTGCACGAAGCTCTACACGAAGCTCTATACGAAGCTCTACACAAAGCTCTACACAAAGTTCTACACGAAGCTCTACACGAAGTTCTACACAAAGCTCTGCACGAAGTTCTACACGAAGCTCTGCACGAAGCTCTGCGTACAGAGGCTCTGCACGAAGCTCTGCACAAGGCTCTGCACGAAGCTCTACACGAAGCTCTACACGAAGTTCTGCACGAAGCTCTGCACGAAGTTCTACACGAAGCTCTGCACGAAGCTCTGCACGAGGCTCTGCAGCTCTACACGAAGCTTTGCACGAAGCTCCACGAAGCTCTACACGAAGTTCTGCACGAAGCTCTGCACGAAGTTCTACACGAAGCTCTGCACGAAGCTCTGCGTACAGAGGCTCTGCACGAAGCTCTACACGAAGCTCTACACGAAGCCCTACACGAAGCTCTACACGAAGCTCTGCACGAAGCTCTACACAAAGCTCTACTAAGACTCTGCACGAAGCTCTNCACGAAGCTCTACACGAAGCTCTACACGAAACTCTGCGCAAAGCTCTACGTANAGAGGCTCTGCACGAGGCTCTACGCGAAGCTCTGCGTACGGAGGCTCTACACGAAGCTCCGCATGACACATTACTATCGGGTCCCCGCTATATTCCCGATAGCCTCTACACATAGGTAGCCACCTTATTTTTTACCCTTCCTTCCTTACATCCTCCCTACCTAGAGAGGCACCAGAACGGCAGCCAGCAGACGACCATCGCCAGAGCTAGACGACCGTCGCCAGAGCTAGACGACCGTCGCCAGAGCCAGACGACCGTCGTCAGAGCTAGACGATCGTCGCCAGAGCCAGACGACCGTCGCCAGAGCTAGACGATCGTCGCCAGAGCTAGACGACTGTCGTCAGAGCTAGACGACCGCTAACCGTTCGAACGACCCAGCCAGCAAACACTGAACGATTCGATCGGTTGAATCAAACCAGAGCCTTATTATTAGTCTATTACCGAATCGAATCGAATTAAGCCCTCCTATGGAGGCACCCCGGACGACTACCGTTCAGAGGTAGTATAGATAGATAGGTACAGACGGTAGGTACAGACGGTAGGCATAGACAGGTAGGCACAGATAGTAGGCATAGACAGGTAGGTATAGACAGTAGGCATAGACAGGTAGGTACAGACAGTAGGCATAGATAGGTAGGTATAGGTAGGTGGGTATAGACAGATAGATAGATAGATAGGTAGGTAAATAGGCAGGTAGGTAGGTAGGTAGGTAGGCAGGCAGGTAGGTAGGTAGGCAGGCAGGTAGGTAAATACCGCCAATTAACGATTTGGAGCCTCTATCCCTTGCAACGCCGACTTGCGTCCATCTGTTATCGATAAGGATCGACCAATAGAATCAGTCAAATCAAAATCATCAATGTGGAAAGGATTAAAATTAGGTAGCGGCCAGGGCTTCGGGGAGGGGTTCTTTTGCGATGTAATTTGGTTAAACATTATATTGAGTCGGCTCAACAAAGTCTGTATCGTTAGAAGTACGTTTGGAAGGCATGGTTGATCGTAACATAGACATTGTACGCGTTGTTTTGATTTGGTGTTCTCGCACGGACCATTTGCAGATGGACGCCGGCGTTGCAAGGGATAAGAGGCTTCCCCCTTAATACCTAAGTAGATAGCTCTATATTTTATATAGTTATAATATAAATATATTTAAAAGAATATTATAGTAATCTATAGGAATATGCAATAATCTGGGTATTATATAATATAATTTATATAGTTGCAATTTGTACAGTTTGTACATTTCGTATATTTCGTACATTTCGTACATTTCGTACATTTCGTACATTTTGTACATTTCGTATATTTCGCACAGTGGTTAAGTATTTTGCCGCAATTTGCTATAGGATGCTGTAATTTTGTTGCAAAATGCGCGTTTTACGCAAATCGCTAAGGACCATATACACCCACCGCGACCGTACAGTTTGCCGCAAATTGCCGCAAACCGCAACAACGAGCCCAAAAAAAAATTTCCTGATGCTTATATTCCCTCTATAAGTATTTAGTTAAGCTTGGTACTATAAAGGAGAAGCGCCTTATAATCGATATTATGGCACTTTAGCAATCCTATAAGCGTTAAGAACTCTTTAATATTTAATGGATTAATGGCTAAGATAACCCAGTAGATATAATAATAAAGGCGAACCCAAACAAGGTACTAGAGACATTTGTTAATATAAATACTCTACGTATACAAGTTAAAGGTTGGGTTAAAAGGGAGTTTTTAGAAATTTCTTAGTTATATAAGGTCTTAAGATGTCTAGGAACTTTAACTAGCGGTTAAAGTTATCTAATTGGTTAGATTCTCTTGCCAAGACTTTTTAAAAGGGGGGATTCTATAGACCCTAACTTAACCCAGCTAATTAGGATTTTCTATCCCCGGGATGGAAAATCGCTATTAGCTCGCTTACTACTAGCGCCTTGGCGGCCCTCTAAATAAAATACCTACCTGTAACTTTTAAGTAAGAGAGCTACGTGCTAAGAGGCAAATTTTGGGATAGTGAGACTTATATTGCAATAGCAATAGTAAGTAAGGAGGATTAATATTTATTACGTTAGTTAAGCGGTATTTTATATATAACCACAAAAGAAGAGTTGTTAGTGTTGGGAATATATTATATATAGTTACGTATAGCCGCGGCACTAGCGTGGCGAGGAGCCTTAAGCTCCTCGCTCTTCCTTATTTTAATTAATAAGCTTTATTAACCAACATTACTGTAACCCTACTCGAGTAGTCGTTATTGGTAAGTCACCCTATGTGACTAACACTCTAGGTTAAAGTATTAGCCTTAGAGTTTTATATACCTAGGCGGTATATAATTATAAAGAAGAATTAAAAAAGTATTTTAGCCTATTAAGCCTATTAGCTGGTAAGCTGCTTTATTATTATAAAATACTCTAAGGCTTTATAATTAGTATAGACCTTAATCTAAGAGTTTATGCCTTTAAGCTCCGCGCGCTATTGGGATAACGATTAAATAATAGCCAGCATTTCTTTATTATGTACTTCGTAGTTACACTTAGCCGGGTTTATTGTCTTTAAGAAGAAAGTAATAGAATACTATTCGCCGTCTGGATATAACTGTAATAGGACTCCCACTACGACTCTATTAAAAGCGTCCGTTTCTATTATTAATTTAAGATCCGGGTTATAATAACGCAGGATTAGAGAAGAGATAAGCCAATCCTTTAACTCTTCGAAGGCCTCTATATAGTTATTATTAAATATAAAAGGCGTATCTTTCTAGGTAAGTCGTATAAGAGGCTTTACTATAACTCTATAGTTATGGATAAACCAGTAATAGAAATTATAAAAGTTAAGAAAGGACTGGATCCCCTTTATAGTATAAGGGGGCTTTTAGCTACGGATTACTTTAACCTTTTTAGGGTTAACTTTAATCCCATTTATACTTACAATAAACCTAAAGTACTTTATGCGTTTTACCCCGAATTTATATTTCTTAATATTAACTTATAAGCCCGCGTTCCGTAATCTCTCTAGGACCTTCTTAATATAAACTTTATACTTAAGTTCGTCGTCCGAGTATATAAGGATATTATTTAGGTATGCCGTATAGAACTCGTTAAGGTAATTAAAAAGGATATCGTTTATGTACCTTTAGTATATAGCCGGCCCATTTATTAACCTAAAAGGAAGGACTTTATATTTATAGAACCTATAACGGGTACGGAACGTTATTAAATCTTTAGATGTAGGGTTTATCCTAATTCGGTAGAAAGCTTGGCGGATATTAAGTTTAGTAAAGATCTTTACCTGGATTAGACGTGTAAGGGTTTCGTTAATTAAAGAAATAGGATACCGATCCTTTTAAGTAATAGCGTTTAGCTTTTAATAGTTAATATAAAAACGAAGGCCTCTATTAGGCTTTTTTATAAATAGAATAGGGGAAGTAAAAGAGGCTTAGCTAGGCTTAATAAACCCTTTATTAAGGTTATTAATTAAGTACTACTTTATTACCTTTAGCTTGTCCGTTAATTATTAGTAAAGGGGGTTATATTCTAGCAAGTTATTGGCTTCCAATTAAATCTTATAATTGTGCGTTTGGTAAGGGGGTAGTATATCTAAAGCTGCTTTTAAGAACGCGTCTTTATGGCTTAAAAGGTAGGTAGAAAGGAGGCGCTTAACTAGCTTCTCGTTACTTTCCTTAGCTAGCCCTTCTTCCTTCTTATTAATAATCCGGTTAATTTTGTATAAGCTAGTTGTAAAAACCTTATTATCCTTCTGGTATATATTAAAGTGAAACCCTATAGTACTAATAGCCGCGATATCTAATATAGGGGGGTTACGTAATAGTAGGGGTATATGTAATTTCTAAGGCTTCTAGGGTATCGACTTTCTTGTTCCTCTCTTTAGCTTCTACTATATCTTCCGGAGGCTATCTCTCGTATTTTATTAGTAGGTCCTCTTCTATATAAGTTAGATCTCCGCAACTTAGGCGACTTCTATATTACTATCCGTTCTGCTTTTATATGTAGAGTCCTCTTTAACTATAGCACTGTAGGAGAGTATCTTTATTAGTATAGGGTTCTTACTAGCTTTATAATAGGCGTCTTTCTATATAAAGGCTAGGTCCCAGTCCCTAATATCCTACTTATAGATAGGATCCGCCTCTGCGGCTAATGTCCTACGGTTAGTTTAGATCTCTTTAATAAAGGAGGGTAATTTTAGTCTATCCTTCGGCTAAATAAGCTGCCTTTATTGTATATTTAGCTAGATATTAAAATAGAATATCTACTTTTAACTAAGAATTATATTATGGGAACCTAGGTCTAGAATGTAGAAGGGTATACTATATAGGTGTTATCTATTAAGAGAAATATATAACTTTAACATATAGGTAACCGGCTTACTAGCTTAGCTGTTATAGCCTTTTACTTAGACAGGCTTCTCTAGCTAGGTGGCTTTCACATTTAGAAACCTAGCAACGTTAGTTATATAGGCAGTATCTATAAAGGCAAAGCCATTTACTCTAGTGTTAATAAGGGCGATTGTGTTAACTCTATATATATTTTAAAATACTATATATAAAACTATAAAGTGTTTTCTACCTATTAACTAACTTAGATTAATCTTTTTGAGATCGATAGGGTACCCTAGGGGGAAGTCTTTCCCTAGGATTCTTTTTTTTCTAACTCGTTAGACGTTTCTTCTTCCTCCATCTCCTTAATATCGCCTATATCTTTTGGCTCCGGGCAAAATAAGGCAAAGTGTCTATCTTTTCTACAGTTAAAGCACGTGGCTGTAGCAGGGTCGATTGGGGTGTTATAGTAGATATTAGTTGGGGGCGTAGCACGTGGTTAATCGGGAGAGGCCTGCTGTTACGGCACTGACCTGACGCATACTGTTTTATACTATCTCGTACTGTTTCCTACTATTAGCTGGCCCACTACTAGCGACTTAGCGGCCGGCCCTACTATTTATATATAATACCCCCTTTTTACCTTCTTTCCCTCTTTATACTACAACGTAGTTATTTAGTCCACTTTATTACAGCACTGTGACAGTTTATGGTATCTTTAACTTGCGCCCCGTCGCAATCACTAATTCCTTATACCCTAGCCAATTAACCTCCGCCCTAGAGCAATCGCGACCTATACGCGCCTCTGCTAAAACTAACATATCCCTAGCATAGTCCTAAAACAATCCTTAGTTTTTACCTAGCGCCTAAATAGGCAACACTAATAACGCCGAAATGGCCGAAACCTAGAACCCCTATAACGTCTTTATAGACCTCTTTATAGAGATATACCCCAATATTACATAGATAATCCGCCGCTCCCTACTATACCCTAAGACCTTTAAGCCTAGTAAAGCTTACCTTACCCTTATTAACTATACCAACGAATTCCTTAATAATATTAAAGTAGGACTATAGTATATATATAATATAAACACCGCTAATAAAAAAGCTAACGAAAACCTTAGTGCCCTTATTACTTCCTAGATAGGAACTATTAACTCCTAGGTAGAGACCATTACCATTCTAAAATAATTAACCCCTATAATAATAGTAGTAACCTAGTAGAAAAAACGGAGATCTAAAGACCCGCTAATATTTAGCGGAAAAGGTACCCCGCTAGAATAATAAGCTAATTTTAAGACCTGGTATATTAAGATTAAGGGAGTCTTTAACNGGGACTNGGACTACTTTAACANAGNTTAGTTCTANATCCTTTATATCTNNGANATACTANANGANAAGGCCTATNAGTTTATTAAGTAGGGCCTAGAGCTTATATATAAGAACCCAAATAATATATCTGCGTGGAAATGGCCTACTAAGGAAGATATGCTTAAAGACCTTACTGCCTACTATAAGGTCCTTAATATAACCTAAGTCGCAAAGAATAAGCTTAACTATTTCCCCTAGGGCGAGCGTAATTACTAGTCTTAGAAGGAAGAGCTTAATAAGCTAATAGTCCGCGCCAAGGAGACAGATAAATAGAAGGTAGACCTACTCTAAAAGTTTATTTCTCTAAAGATGGAAGAGCTAGTACTTAGACTTGCCTATAAAATTAACGACAGCGACTATATAAGTTAGAGTAAGTAAATAAATATATTTATTAAGAACCTTGCGAACTATACACACTAAGTATAACGGAACCTTGTAGCAAGAACTACGGTAGGCTCGTTATTGGGCTAGGTATATAGGAAATGCAAGTATAAAAGTCAACAACGTAATAATAACTGGTGGAGTGGTTGCCCAACAGATTAACTCCAATTATATTCTAAGAATTACTATAAGGAAGGAACTATCTAGGTAGGGATTAAGGGTCCTTAAATATACAACCGTACTCCTATAAAATCCTTCTTATACGTAATATATGTCTTATACATAAGGTACGTAAGTTCCTCTTGTTCCTCTTATTTAATATATAGCACATTATATAACCTTAGTTACTATTCCTCGTTATATAGTTTTATCGGCTCCATTTCGGACCGTGCCTAAATTAACTAACTAGCTTCTTCCGTCTCTTCTCTAAGTAGTTATAATATTATACTTAAAGCGTCCGTAATACCATCTCCCTCCTCTTTATCTTCGTCCTTAAAGATTTAAAATATCTCCAAGTTATTTACTAGAGGTGTAATATCCGTCTAATTAATTTAGTTAATATTATTGCTTATTATACCTAAAGCAATTTCTTCTTTATACGCCCAACGTCGTGCTCGCACTATTGCTGCAATATTATCTCTTAGTAAGATTATGCCGTCTCCGTGTTCTCGTTATTTGAAAGAGGGGTTAGTTTATATTATATTAGCGAACCCATCTTCGCGATAATTGTCCTCTTACTCGGAGTATACTAAAGCAAATATTTGTTTATCCTATAATATTCGCTCTACTTCTAATACTAAATATACGCGACCTATTACTCTTAATAGTCGTCTAGTTCCCTAATTGATTTATCTTAAGGTTTTATATTTAATCTACTACTATATAGCTAGATGGTAAACTATTATAAGCCCTTACTAAGTTAGAACGTTCCTATAACGCGGAACAGAAGGCCCTAGATACTTAAATTATGGCGTCTACTTATCTGCTTTGTCTTAAAAAGGTTTATAAGAAGGTTTATTTTAAGAAATAAAAACTTATAAAATAAGGTCTGTAGGAACTAAGTAATAAAAAAACGGATTCTCCTTTAATAGAGAAGGAAATAGATCCAAGTAGTTCGGCAACTACTCTTCTTAGGTCCCCCTTAGGTAACTTATTCTTTAGCAATCCTTCTTTATTAATACTGCCTGACCTAATCTCTTCCAATACTTCTATACCTTTCCTATAACGTTCTTTAAATTCTTTAGTAGCTCCTAGGTAGTCTTAGTATAGCCTATTTACTTAACCTTATACCATGTTTCGTCGTTAATGTCCTTATAATTAACGATCTTTAAAACTTACCATTTGTCTTCTTCTTATCCTCTGTACGTATCTGCTTTATAAACCGGTAGCTTAATATTTCTATATACTAGCTCTAGCATTACAATATGCTATATAGGGTAGATCTTTATTTTGGCTAGTAGGTTTAACTTAAATATAACCGGTAAAATCCTCTGTGTAATTTTAAAAGGTCCTAGTTTAACGTAGTCCAATTTCTTACTTAGTCGTTAACTCTTAAAATTTTTGTATAGTAACTATACTTTATCTCCCTCCTTAAGATCTAGTCCCTTAGATCTTTTAGCATTATAGTACTTTTTCATTCTTTACTATACTATTTTAGCTGTCTCTATAAGGTCTATATAAAGATTTATTAAATCCTTTATTCTTTCTTTAGCTATACTACTCATTTTCTTCACTTATTATAGTAACAATAATGTTCTTAGCTTATATCTATAATTTGCCTTAAATAGTAATATACCTATTCCTTCTTAAGGTGTTGCATTATATGTAAACTATATAACTAGTAATAGTGATACCTAATTATTTTATACATAATTAATATAATGCCTTAGATACTATTCTAGTGTCTAGTTTAATTTTTCTATTTAACTATCTGTCTGCGGATAATATGCGGTAGAAGTTACTGCTTAAACTCCTTACTCTGCTAAGAATACTTCCTAAAATGCTGCTATAAATCTTAGATCTCTATCCGATATAATCTTACTTAGTGCTCTATATTTTATAAACACTTCTTTAATATAAATTCTAGCAACATCCTCCGCTAAGATTTCTTCTATACATGCTATAAAGTATCCCCACTTTATAAGCTTATCTACTATTACTAGAATCGCGTTATAATCTTATCCGGTAATAGGATCTCTTAATTTTAGCAACTTAATAATAAAGTCCTATAATATAACCTCCTATAGTCTTTCTAGTATTTCGATAGGTTATAGCCCTCCATATAGCTTATACCTCGTCGGTTTATTCCTTTAGCAATCTAAATACTCTTTAGTAACCTTCCTAGCTATCCTCTAGATTCCGTTAATAATATACTCCTCCTAGAGTCTTAACACTAAGCCCATAGCTCCATTATGTCCTTAAGTTAATCCCTTATAAAAGTCTTCCATAAACTGCTTTACTATGCTTCTTAGGATATATTTCGCTTCTCAATTTTCGTATATATCTGTCTGTAGATCTTCTAGCTATTCTTCTAGAATCCTTTATACCTAAAAGCTTTCCGGTATCTTATAGACTTTCCCTAACTTGTTTTCTTAAGTTGCTATAATCTTTAGATAATTATACCTAATCAATCCATCTATGTCTTTTCGCAGTAAAGCCCCTAATAGCTTTTCGTTATTTTATAGTTCAGCTTTTCTACTTAGAGCGTCTGCTTATGCATTCTCTGTACCCTTAGTATACTAAATCTCAAAATGGTATTCCGCAAGCATCTCTGCCTATCTAACCTATCTTTAGTTAAGTTCCTTCGTCGTTAGGAATCCTATTAGGTTCTTATAATCCGTCTTAACTATAAATAGTTTCTCTATACCTTGTAAGAATGCTCTTTATTTCTTTAATACTACAACTATACCTAACAACTCCTTGTTATAGATGTTATAGTTTAACTCTAGTGGTGTCATCTTCCGACTATAGTATGCCACTAGGTGCCATCCATCTTAATGTCTTTATATAAAGCACGCCCCTAGTGCATAGTCTGATGTATTTGTCTTTATAACCGTCTCTAGTCCTAGTTAATAGATCTTAAAAACTGGCTCCTAAGTAAACAACTCTTTAATTTTCTTAAAGAGTCTCTGCTATTCCTCTCCCCATACCTATAGTTCTTCTTTCTTTATTAATCGCGTAAGTGGCTTAATATTCTTTAACTATTGCGCTATAAACCTTCTGTAGTAATTACAAAACCCTAAAAACAATCTTAACTATATAACGTTCTCTAGTTCCTACTAATTTACTATAGCCTTAATCTTCTTTAGATCTATACTAAGTTAGCCTAGTTTAATAATAAATCTAATAAAATTAGTCTTCCTGGTAAAGAACTCGCATTTCTTAATTATTACTAGCATCTATTCTTCTTATAGTCTCCTCAAAACCTATTTAACGTATTCCCCGTATTCTTCCTTAGTCATTAAGTAGATAATAATATTGTTAAGATATACCATAACAAATTTATCTAAGTATTCTCCTAATACATTGTTAATACGCTTTTAGAACATTACTAATGCGTTTATAAGCCTAAATTGCATAACTAATAGTTTATATAGTCCTTCCTTTAACCTAAAGGCTGCCTTTTATTCGTCGCCTTCCTTAATCCTAATCTAATAGTACGCCTATCTTAGATCTATCTTCGTAAAGATTTGCGCATTGCCTATCCTATCTTAAATTTCGCTAATTAAGGGTAAAGGATACCTATCCTTCCTAGTGATACTGTTTAACTGCCTATAGTTAATACACAGCCTTAGTTTACCATTTTTCTTTAGTACGAATAGTACTAGATAACCCGCTAATAACTGCGATGGTCTAATATATCCCTTTCATAGATTTTCCTAGATAAACTCTTTTAACGCTCTACCTTCTTCTTCGGTAAGCTTATAGATTAGAAAAAACTTTAGACTTATTCCTAGTTCTAACTCTATTTTATAGTCCCATGCTATATATTCTAACAGCTTTTTACTTTCCGGTAACTATAGTTTCTTACCATACTTATAGTATCTTTTTAGTACATAACTTAGTCCTTTTTCTATTTCTTTATAGGTTACTCCTACTTAGTACTATACCAACTTAGCTTATTATCGCATCTTACGGCGTTAAGTATCTCTAATATTAACCTAACCTATAATCTAATCGATCCTTAAATTATATTCCTGTAACTAAGGCATACCTAATACTACCTTATCCCGTCCTAATAGTAGGATATTAAAAGACATCTTAATTTATCTCCCTTTAATAGTTATCTAAATAGGTCCTATTTTAAGATTAATAATCCCTCCTCTATAGGTTATTAGATCTCCTAAAATCGTAATTAATAGGTAAGGTTACTCCTTTTATCTATAAGGTAGTCCCATTCTTTTAACTGCTACTAGTAAAATATAGTTTCGCGTTACTCTACTATCTATTAGCGCTTTAAACTGCTAATCTTACCAATTAACTTGTAAATTTAGGTATCGTCCTTAAATTCCTTTAAGGGTCTAAGGCTCTACCACTAGCTCCCTCTAGTCCCGTAGGCCTCTACTTTTCCTAACTATTAGCTACTTAATCCTAGTGCACTTAGCTCGCTCTTTAGCCAATACCTAGTTCGCTTTTTATCTTCAATATGCTATAGATACATATTTTCTAGGCATTCCCACCACTGTTATCTATCTAAGCATTCTTCCGTAAGGAATCTTCCTAGTTAAAATACTAAGCTTCCTTCCTCTTAAACCTCTACTAGATGCCATCTATATATATATTTAGCATTCCTGTACTATTGCTTGTCCGTTATCCAGTATATCCTTATAGGGTATTTCCAATTCTTTTCCTTTAGATTTTTATGCATTTCGTATATATTATCTATATACGCAATCCATAATAACGTATAGTATGCTAGGTGCTTTAGGTCAACTCTTAGTTTATCTTTATCCCTAAGTTTAAACCTTTATTGTGCTAATCTAAACGTTATAACTTTATTCGCAGGTACTAAAATGCGCCTTTTACTTCTCTAGTCCTCTAAACGTTTCTCTAGATCCTTTAACATTATAATTAAGGCTCCTTTAATATACGTTATAGCCTTTTCTATAATCGGGTGGTTCTGGATAACTTTTTTATCCAACTATATATAGAAATCTTCCTACTTATTATTATGCCTTTGCCTATACTACTTTTAGTATAGCTACTAGAGTATATACGGTCTATCCGTAAGGAAGTATCTTCTTATTACTATATCGTAACAGCCCTTTATATGTCATTCCTCGAACCTAGTTAAAATCCCTAGATCCTCTTTATCTTCCAGTTTAGTAAGCCACTTAGCTCTTAATATGCCTACTCTTAGCCTATTAGTAATTCTTTGTATTAGTGCTCTATCCTTTATACGTCCTAATATACTAGATCTCTTATCTAGTTTCTATTCTTACTATGCGATAATTCTTTACCTAAACTCTTCTATGGTTTCTTTTAGTTTGCGTCTTACGCTCTAATCCTCAAAGTTATCTTACTTCTTAATCTTAGTATTAACTTTTTAATCTTTAGGCTAAACACTGTATTCCCCTAGTAAGTCTTCTAGGTCTATATATCTATCTCCTAGTCTAGTCGCTATTTACGCTATAGATTCTCTAATCTATAAAGAAGCTCCTTACCTCTTACCTATAGGTGCCCTCATTCATACTCCAAAATCTTAGTCCCTTAGATTCTTTAATCCTAAGCTTACTTCTAACTTAAGCTTGGCTCCCACCTTAGTCTAACTAGGCGTTTATAGTATTCTTATCTCGTCTTAAGAGTCTTAAATCTCACTCATCTCGTCTTAAGAGTCTTATGCCTATAAGAAACTCTATCCCGAGCTCATTCGTATAGTTCTAAACTAAGCTACTGCCCTACTTCATCGGTTTTCATCCGTTGTGGGTCCTTAGGTATACCTTATCTTGTCTTAAGAATCTTAGTCGTCTCTTATCTCATCTTAAAAATCTTAAGCCTTTAGCCTTTTACCTTTATCAAGTGCCGAAGTAGTTCACTATCCTACTTCTTTTATATCTCGCGAAGTAATAGACATTATATCTAGTAGGGTTTTAATCCCTACTAATATTCCTTATTCTATAATGGAATTATCCTCTACCTCTAGTATAACATCTCTAAGGTCTACTCGCTCCTAGTAAGCGGCCCTTATTACCTTATTATTACGGAATGTTTCGCCTATATTAAATTCATCGTCTTTAATATCCAATTTGCGAACTAGTTTATTAGTTCCTCTATATCCTATAGGTACTAGCTCTTATAGCTAATAGCTTATACCGTACTTAGCGTTCTTATAAATTTGGTATACGTTATTATAACAAAACGCAAAACTTTTAATTAAACATTCTTTTGTTCCTCGCAGTATATTATTATCCCTTTATACGTATATATCGTCTGCTAGTTTTATACCTTTTACTGCATAGTAACTCTGCCCACTTCTACAGTCTCTAACGTAATAACCCTATTTTCCATAATTTATATAAGCTCCTTCTTTAAACCATTTCTCTTGCTATAGAGTCCGCCTAAATGTCTTCTACTATTAAGATCCCTAATTTAGCCTCTACTCCTTAGACCTTTAATTACCTAATCCTTATCCTCTAGGTTTCTATAGTTTGCTCTATCTCTTATAGGCTTCTTTAATACCACTTAGGTCTATTAGCTCTGCGCTATACTATAATTTCTAACTTAGCTTTTGTCGTTATATACTCTACGCCTTATATAACTATAAAACTCTATCCTAGCCTCTCTTAGCCTATTCCCTTTAGAAGATCCTATTATTAATCTTAATCGCTTAATCTATTAATTCCCTTAGGGTGTCCGCATCTTCTATTAGGATAATCGCGTCCTAGACTTTAGCCTTAAGTCCCTATTTATACTGTGCCATAAGCGCCCTATTATTCCACTCTACTTATGTTGCTAGTGTCTAGAACTATATTATATACTTAATTACTAAAGTTCGTTGCATAAGGTTCTAAAGTTTTCTTTTCGCTATAGTTGTTTTTTCTAGGTCTCCAAATATCTACGTAAGTCATTCTGCGAATCCTTCCTAACTTAAGAACATAAATCGCATGTCTTAGTTAGTAGTCGTCATTCTATTTGCCTATATCTCCGTAAAGTAAGGTTTAAACCACTTAAGTGCTTTTCCTAATAAGAATAGTCCTATATAGGCTATCCGATCTACAGGTATAGATAACTTTACTCCCTCCTATAAGACCTTAAAGTGCATCTACGTAAGAAATCCTTTAAGCTTTAACCTCTCTTCTATAAATCTCTTAATTAATAGTAGCTTAATCTTTACTACTTCTATCCCGTTAAGTCTTTCTTCTAATACTATATTATTAGCTATTAGCTAGTTAACTATTTCCTATAGCTGTCTAACCGTTATAGGTTGCTATAAGTTAGTATCTGCCATACTAGTATTACCTCCTGTCCCTAAAGTAGTTGCTGCCGTTAATGGCGTCATAGTAGCTGCTTTTAGTGGCATGTTATTCGACTTCTTATATTAATACTATAACTAGGTAGTAATTATATAACGGAACCTTATAGCAAGAACTACGGTGGGCTCGTTATTAGGCTAGGTATATAGGAAATGCAAGTACAAAAGTCAACAACATAATAATAACTGGTGGAGTAGTTGCCTAACAGATTAACTCTAATTATATTCTAAGAATTACTACAAGGAAGGAACTATCTAGGTAGGGACTAAGGGTCCTTAAATACACAACCGTACTCCTATAAAATCCTTCTTATATATAATATACGTCTTATACATAAGGTACGTAAGTTCCTCTCGTTCCTTTTATTTAATACGTAGCATATTATATAACCTTAGTTACTATTCCTNNTCACATNGTTCTATTGGCTCCATTCCGGACCGTGCCTAAATTAACTAACTAGCTTCTTCCGTCTCTTCTCCAAGTAGTCGTAACATCGTACTTAAAGCGTCCGTAACACTAAGCTAACCTTAAAAAGAACGCTAACTACTGCCTACCTACCTAAGCCCCTACCCCTATATTAACCCTAACTCTAGTAGTAACTAGAGAACTTATAGATCTTAATAGAATCTTAGATATAGAGCGTAAGCGCCGCATTAATAATAGACTATACCTTACCTATAGCCTACCTAGCTACTAGAAGGATACCTATAACCCCACTAAGATAGCAAACCTAGTCCTAATACTACCCTATTAAATAACGCAAACTAATAACCGCGGATGCGGCGATTGTGGAGTCTATTATAGACGTAGCGACTGCGGAGCCTATTATGGCTGCAGCGGATAACCCCCCCCTTTAACCCTACGGCTTAGTTACTCTAAACTATGCCCTATATAGGAGCCTAACCCGTTAATAACGCCTAGTATTAGCAACTTTGCGCTAGTAAATATAAATACGGCTATATTATTAGCGAGGTATTGTCTTCTTATACCCTAACCAAAACTAAAACCAACACTACTAGCTAGACGGACACTAGACCACCCTACTAAGACAGCTTTATACCCTAGTCGTTAAAAGGTAAACCCTTAAACTAAGTTGCGTTTAAGGGTCTAAACTATATAAGCAGGAAGACGAGAAGATTAGGTCCCTATTACTAGATTAATTAGTTCTTTCTATTAGTAAACTACTACTTAATTTTAAATTAGTAAATAGTAATAAGAAATTAATCCTTATTTAAACCCAACTCTCCTTATTATATAACCTATACCCCTAAGTTTATATTAATATAGTAAGCCTAGTAAACTCCGGTAGTACTATAATGGTATTTACTAACGTAGAGTCTATTATAAGAAAATATAACGTTATAACTAAGAAGCTGCTAGCACTTAGGCCACTGCGCCTTATAGATAGTATTCCAACTTCGCTTATTATAGACTACTTTACCACCTAAATATTAATCGGCCTCTATACTAAAGCTATACTCTTTTTTATTACTAAACTCTTACCTACTACCCTAATTATCCTAGGTATACCCTAGCTTTAGAAGTACAAGCCCTATTTTAGCTTTAGGAAACTTAAAATCCGCTTTAACTTAGACTACTACTTTAGGTACTGCCTCCTATAGGGGATAACTAATATTAATAGGAACGCCCTATATGGATACTTAGCACTACTAAGCCTAGTGCCTAGGACTATATATAAAGCCTTAATAGTAAAAGACGTTCCTAATAAAGGGGAGCCCGTACAGCTATAAAGAAATAAAATAGTGGAAGACTAGACTACCCTAGTACTTAAGACCAAAATAATAGGCTAGCTAGCCCTACCAAGACTAAGAAAGAAGGTCCGCTTTATACTACTACTACTAAGAATTTAACTCTAACCTAGGCACTATTTAAACCCTAGCCGCCTAGCCTAATACCCGGAACTAAGCTATATACTATATACGCACACTATAGCTCGCGTTATAGTAAGGACTGGCTATAGAACTACTAAGACCCAGATAATAGAAACCGCGCCACTGTAACGCCTAACCTTACACCCGTCTCCCGCGCGTACTGTATAGGGCCGCCGCCTCATTTCTGCCCCCCTAGGCCGACTAAGCCGTGCTAGCCTAGCCGTAGCACTAGAGAACCAGATACGCCCTAACCTAGACAATATTAAATACACTTATACTATTAATTTTACCCAGTTCTATAAATAAAAAGACGTAAAGGTGATAAGGATCTATATAGCGGAGCTAGTAGAACTAGTTAAATAAGATAAGTACTAATAGCTGCTTAAAGAGCTGCCTATAGGCCTAATAGAAGTATTAAACCTATTAAAAAGGTATTTTCGCCGGCTGGTGGAAGGCAACTATATAATAAAGGAAGCCTATAAAGTGCTTTCCCCCTATTTCTATAACTTTTTTAAGATAAATCTAAAAACTTAACCTAAGCTTTTACGTCGGAAGATAGTTGATACTAATGTTAAAAAATTCCTAAAGGGCAAACTAGGATTAACCCGCGAAGACATTCTATAACGCCTATTAAAGGAGTTTAATAAATATATTAAGCACTTCCTCCCTAAAAATATAGATAAGCTGCCCCCTTACTAACCATAAGACTATAAAATTAAGATTACCCCCGGAAACTAGGCCCTATACTATAAAAATAGACCACTCTTACCTGCTAAACTTAGGTATGTAAAGAAGTGGATTAATGAGATGCTGGATAAGGGTTTTATCCGCGAATTGACCTTACTAGCTACTATACCACTCCTCCTTGCTGCTAAGCCCGGCGGCGGTATGCGAATCTGCTATAACTACTAAGGCCTAAATATAGTTACTATTAAGAATTAATACCCACTGCCACTAATCCGCGAGATACTTGACGCACTTTATAGTGCTAAGTACTTTACTAAACTTAATATAATTGCTGCGTTTAACTAGATCCGGATTGCGAAGGGCCATAAGTGGCTTATAGTATTTATTACCCAGTTTAGACTTTATAAAATGCTAGTTATACCATTTGGCCTCTATAACGCACCCGCTATATTTTAAAACTATATTAACTATATTCTATATAACGCCCTTAACAACTACTATACTGCCTACCTTAACGACGTCCTTATCTTTTCTAAAACACGCGCTAAGCATACTAAGTATATAAATAAAGTTATCTAAAGACTTAGCAATGCTAGACTTTAGATTAATATTAATAAGTCTAAGTTCTACTCTACTAAATCAAAATACCTTGGCTTAATTATCTCGACTAATGGTATAACTATAGACCCTAAGAAGGTATAGGCCTTATAGGAATAAAAGGACCCGATATTAATTAAAGAACTATAACAATTTCTCGGCTTCGCGAACTTTTACTAACGATTTATCTAAGGCTACTCTGCTATTGCTATACCTATGACAAAACTCCTAAAGAAGGATATTAGATAGCTATGGGGACTAGAATAAGCCAAATCGTTTAAGGCCCTTAAGGGAGCCTTTACTTCAGCACCAGTACTAGCATACTATAACTATATAAAAAAACAGTAGTAGAGACAGACGCATTAAATTAGGCTTCCGGTAGAGTCCTTTCCCAGTATAATAATAATAGAAAATTAAGACCAGTTGTATTCTTCTCCATAAAGCACTCTATACTAAAGTATAACTACGAGATCTATAATAAAGAACTCTTAGCTATTGTTAAGGCTTTAGAGGAATGGCGTCCTAAGCTATAAGGGACTAAGGAGCTGTTTAAAATTATTACCGACTATAAAAACCTATAGACGTTTATAACTACTAAGCAGCTAAACTAGCGCTAAGTCTAGTAGGCAGAGTTCCTTTTATAGTTTAACTTTATAATTATATATAGACCTAATAGTAAAGCCACGCTCCCTAACGCCCTAAGCCGGCTACTAGGAATAAGGCCTAATGACGCTGATAATAAACACCTTCGCTACTAAGCCCAAGTTATTATACTACCCTAGAAAGTTAACCCTATAATCTTAGAAGAATTACTATATAAGTCCCGTAACTTTAATAATGCGGAGTTTATAGCCGCTCTAGACCCTAAAATAGCTAAAAAGTCACTAGACGAGTTAATCTAGCTAAGATACTAGGAGAACGAACTTGTAAGAGATATAGTGGCAGCCTTGCGTAATTGGAAAGCTTGCTAGTAGCCAAAGAAGATTAGGAAATTACTTTATTATAATAAGTTAGAATGCAGTATTGTTAATAAATAGATCTACTTCCGCCAATATCTCTTTATCCCTAACGCCCTAGACCTTTACCTAGAAGTTACCTATCGCTCTTATAGTAGTGACCCCGCGGGTTACCCTAGCCGGGTTAAAACTCTTAACCTCTTAAACCAAATATACTAGTGGCTAGGAATCTCCTAGTTTACAGCTACCTTTGTTAAAGATTATACCCTATACTTTTATACTAAGACCCCCTATTCTGCCCCGCCCGGTTTCCTAAAGCCACTAAAATTACCTACCCGCCTGTGGACCGATATCTTAATTAACTATATTATAATGCTGCCGGTATACTAACGCTACGGCAAGGTATATAAATATATCCTTATTATTATAGACCGCCTAACTAAAATATAATACCTTGTCCTAGTAACAGGACTCTTAATAGAGGAGCTAGTTAATGGCTTTATTAACAACGTATATAAGCTCTATAGTGCACTAAGTATAATTATCTCCAATTGCGGTATATAATTTATTAGCGACTTCTAGCAACGACTAAGTAAACGCCTTAAGATAACCTTGTAACTAAGCTTAGCCTAGTACCTAAAAACGGACGGCTAAACTAAAATTATTAACGCTGCCGTAAATAAATACCTTTATACTTTTATTAGCTTTATATAGGACGACTAGGTTAACTACCTACTGCTCGCCGAGTTTGCTATAAATAACTAAGTTAACGAGAGCATAGGCATCTCCCTGTTTTTTGCAAACTATGGCTTTAACCCTTGCCTTAAAATTAAGCCTGCTGGCCCCTACCTACTAATACTATTAGCATAAGTAAAGAAGGAGTTCTTCCGCGCAGATTCTATAGCCAACCGCTTTAAGCGGATATTAATATAGCTTAAGGCCCTAGCCCGGATTTTATAGTAATACTATAAAGATAATACTAATACCCGTAGGGATAAGAGCGCGTTATTCTACGAAGGCGATATAGTTATAGTTAGCTTAGAAAATATAAAGATAAATAAACCTAAAAAGAAATAGGACAATAAATGGGACGGCCCGTACCCCGTACTCGCAGTATACTAAGGAGTAGTTGTAGTAGACCTCCTGGACCATATCCGAGTAAATAAATCCTTTTATATATTTAAGGTCCGCCTCTAGGCTGCTAAAGAGATCCCTAGTTAAGCAAATATTAATACTATAGAGCGCTATAATATACAAGGACGAGTGGTAGAGAGAGATAATAACGGCAATATAGAAGATAAATGGGAGTTTAAGAAAATCCTTAATATACACGACGAAAACCCCTAGGGCCTAACTTATAAGATTAAATGGAAATATTACAAGGATATAACCTAGTAGCTAGAGAAAGACCTAAAGGGTTATAAATAAGCTGTATAGCGCTTCTATAAGTAATACCCTAAGAAGCTAGGACCCCTAGACTAGGTATAAGATAAGGAAAAGTCACGCTAAGGTTACGGCCAACTACCGTATTAAAATTTGTGGTAGTTAAGATGTTATAAAACTTTAACTGGCAGTTAAAGTTATCTAATTAGCCAAATTCTCGCTAAGAAACGCCACGTTAATTAATTTAGGTGGCGGTATAGAGTTCTGCCGACCTTACTCACTAAACTAACTAATTAGGATTTTCTATGCCCGGTATAGAAAATCGCCATTAGCTCGGTTAAGGGCGGTAAGCGGAACTAATATCTTTATAGTAAAAAATAGGCAACCCCGTACACTACCTATTTTTAAGTTATCTATTCGGTTTAGGGACCAAACTATCTAGGGGAGAGGAGTACTATTACGGCACTAACCTAACGCATACTGTTTTATACTGTCTTGTACTATTTCCTACTATTAGCTAACCTACCACTAGCGACTTAGCGGCCGGCCCTACTATTTATATACAATACCCCCTTTCCACCTTCTTTCCCTCTTTATACTATAACGTAGTTATTTAGTCTACTTTATTGCAGCACTGTGACACCTGCTAAAGGGTAGTTGTACCTACCTTAGATATAGGGGTACTTTCCACTAGTTTTCTAGTGCCAGCCCTAGTAGGTGTAATTGTTGGTTTTTAATTGCTATAGGATTTCTTCTGCCGATCGGTGTAGGCATTAATTCGCCATAGTTCTAAATCCAATAACAGACATCGGGCTGTAAATCTTTAGTGAATTAGTAGGTCGTCTAGGGCTACCGCGATCTTCTCTTATAATTAAACCGTTAGTTTATCGTATAGGTCTAATTAGTAGTTTTTAAGGGGGACCTAGCCTTCGCCTACTAGGTGTAGAAATTATGTCTAAAACTTAGCAAAGGATTAGTTCGGTCTTATTATTAGGCGATTATAGTTATATCTAGCGTTACGTACTTTATTTAGGTTTACGTAGATAGCCGCTAGGTACTATAGCATCTTGTTAATAAATATAAATCAAATAGGTAACTCATCCTCAAACTTAGCTTAGAGGTGCTTTTAGGCGTCCCTAGTAGTTCAACCAAAGAGGTAAAGCATCTTAGCTTCTTTAGAAAGAAAATAGTTGTAGTTAACGCGGAGCTTTCCTTATATTTAAATCCTCTAATTCTTAAAGGTAGGGTCTATTTCGTTAGACAGTGGTTAGGGGTTAGAGAGCTTAACGGACTTCAATTACTTTATTATTGTTTCCGTACTCCCTAGTATATTATCCTTAGTTAAGTAGATAGGTTAACTAAAACTTCTAAAAGGGGGAGCTAAACTACTTTAAAGAGCTGTAAGGCTGTCCAAGATCTCTTATAGGGTCTCCTATATACTTTAAGCTTAGAAACGGTCGGCTTCTTAGTTGGCCGTCAGGGCACGAATCTGCTTATATACGTCTATAATGTCATTATTATCTTCAATTTCGGATCCCAATTGAATCTCGTGCTCTTCTTGGGTCGGGGTAGCTCTTTTAAATAAGCTTGCTTTAGGTACCATCGTTGGCTTTCTAGGGTTTGTCAGAATCGTACGATTCGGTTTTAATTCTAGGGGGTACAGGTCCAGTCCTATCTGGCTCGCAAAGTAGGGTATTATTAAGGCCTTCGCAGGCAGTGTAGAGTTATTTTAATATCTAAGTATAGCGCGTCGACGCGTTATTACAGACGAAGATCTTCTCTTTTTTTAGGGGTAAAATATTATTAAGGCCTTCCCAGGCAGTGTAAGGAGAGCTTAGTATAATATAACGGCTTGCACAAATGCCTCTAAACTAAAGCTTGTGGATTGCTATTTAGTGAAGGTACTGAGCTAAGGAGAAGAAGAAGGAGAATCGTTTAGGGGCAGTAGGTAGACATGTCGCGAGGGCCGCTAAGGCGCTAGTGGTAAGCGAGCCAATAGCGATTTTCTATGCCGGGCATAGAAAATCCTAATTGGTTAAATGTAGCAGGTGACGCGCACTAGCACCGTTATATTTAGGGCTAATCGAGTTTTAGGGGTCCGAGCTTATAGGGTAGATTTTTATCTTAGCTAGTAGGTTTAACTTAAATATAACTAGTGAAATTCTTTACGTAATTTTAAAAGGTCCTAGTTTAACATAGTTTAACTTCTTACTTAGTTATTAACTCTTAAAATTTTTATATAGTAGCTATACTTTATCCCCCTCCTTAAGATCTAGTCCCTTAGATCTCTTAGCGTTATAGTACCTTTTTATTCTTTTTTATACTTTTTTCGCTAATTCTATAAGGTTTATATAAAGATTTATTAACGTCTTTATTCTTTCTTTAGCTATACTACTCGTTTTCTTTACTTATTATAATAATAATAATATTCTTAGCTTATATCCATAGTTTGCCTTAAATAGTAATATACCTATTCCTTCTTATAGTATTATATTATATATAAACTATATAACTAGTAATAACAATACCTAATTATTCTATGCGTAATTAATATAATATTTTAAATACTGTTCTAGCATCTAATTTAGTCCTTTTATTTATCTATCCGTTTGCAAATAATATACTATAAAAGTTACTGCTCTAACTCCTTATTCTGCTAAAAATACCTTTTAAAATACTACTATAAATCTTAGACCTCTATCTAATATAATTTTACTTAGTACTCTATATTTTATAAACACTTCTTTAATATAGATTCTAGTAATATTTTCCGCTAAGATTTCTTTTGTGCATACTATAAAGTAGCCCTATTTAGTTAACTTATCTACTATTACTAGGATTATATTATACTTCTATCCAGTAATAGGATCTTTTAATTTTAGTAACTTAATAATAAAGTCCTATAATATAACCTCCTATAGTCTCTCTAGTATTTTAATAGGTTATAGCCCTCCGTATAGCTTATACCTTATTAGTTTATTCCTTTAGCAATCTAGATACTCTTTTATTACCTTTTTAGCTATGCCCTAAATTTTATTAATAATATATTCTTTCTAAAGTCTTAATACTAAGCCTATTACTCCGTTATATCCTTAAGTTATTCCCTTATAGAAATCTTCTATAAAATACTCTGCTATACTTCTTAGGATATACTTCGCTTTTTAATTTTTATATATATCCATCTATAGATCTTCTAGCTATACTTTTAGAATTCTTTATACCTAAAAGCTTTCTAGTGTCTTATAGACTCTTTCTAATTCTTTATCCTTTTAAGTTACTACTAGCTTAGGGTAATTATATCTAATTAGTCTATCCTTATTTCTATATAGTATTACTTTTAATAGTTTCTTATTATTTTATAATTTAGCCTTTCTACTTAGCGCATCTGCCCTTATATTTTTAGTGCCTTTAGTATACCAAATCTTAAAATAGTATTCTATAAGCATCTCCGCCTATTTAACCTATCTATAATTAAGTTCTTTTGTTATTTGTTACGGACCTTATATTAGCAGTAGTACGACTATTAAGCATAAATATAAATAGTTAGTTAAGACAGTATAGGAGACGCTAGAACTAATTAAGCTATAGGACGAGAGGTAGCTAAGTTATATAGCTAGTTACGTTATAAGTTCAAAACGTAGGAACGTAGGAACGTAGGAACGCGATGTATTAACGTACTAATGTACTAATGTACTTAACCTTTACTATAGGGAGGAGTTATATATTTAAAGACATACGGTCTCTACAGATAGTTTCCCTTCTTTATAGTGAATTTTAGAATATAATTAGAGTTAATTTATTAGGTAACCACTCCACTAGTTATATTTACGTTGTTAACTATTCTATACCTATACACCCAGCCTATCAATAAGTCTACCGTAGTATTTCCTATAAGGCTTTGTTATATATTTACTACCAAGGTTATAGTAAAAGAAGTCAAACAATATACCACTAAAAGTAGTAGTTACGACGCCGTTAACGGCAGAAACTACATTAGGATTAGGTAATAACACTAGTATAGCAGATACTAACTCTTAGCTAGTTACAATTAGACAATTATAAGCTATAGTTAATTAATTAATAGACAATAATAGGATACTTAAAAAAAGGATTAATAGGATAGGAGTAGTAAAGGTTAAGCTACTATCCATTAAGCGATTCTTGGGTAAGAAGTTAAAACTTAAAGGATTCCTTATGCAAATGCACTTTAAGGGGAAGCGAAGCTAGCAACACCTATAGATTAAATAGCCTACTTAGGACTATTCCTAATAGAAAGGGCATTTAAGTGGTTTAAACCTTACCTAATAGAGGTATAGGAAAGCGGCATAGTAACTACTAACTAAGAAGTATAATATATATTTGCTAGTTAGAACGGGTTCGCGGAACAATTAACGCAAATATTTAAAGACCTGGAAGTAACCACTATAGTAAAATAAAAGCTTTAAAATTTAACGTAATGGACCTTAATAATTAACTATATAAGTTAAATAGAATAATAAGGCGCTTATAGCACAGTATAAATAGGGACTTAAAGTAAAAGTCTAGGACGTAATTATCCTAATAGAAGATGCGGATACTCTTAGAGAATTAATTAATTAAGTAATTAAGATTAATAATAGGATCTACTAAAGAGAGTAGACTAAGAAGGGTTAGAATAGAGTTCTACAGTTATATAAGGCGCAGGACACATAACAACAAAGTTAAAGTTAAAAACTATAGTATAGCGCAGAGCTAATAAACCTAAGTAGTACTAAAGAAAATAAGAAATGGAATAAATAACTATGGAAACCTAGAGGATAAGGATTAAGTAATTAAAGGTTTAAGGAGTAAAGGCTAAACTAGGGATCTTAGTAGTAGAAGACATTTAGGCGGACTCTATAATAAGAAAAATAGTTTAAAAAAGGGGTTTATATAAATTATAGAAAACAGAGTTATTACGTAGTAAAAGAAATAAGACTAGTAGACGATATATATATATAGAGGGATAATAATATGCTATAAGGAACAAAAGAATATTTAATTAAAAGTTTTACGTTTTATTATAATAACGCATACCAAATTTATAAGGACGCTAAGTACGGCGTAAGCTATTGGCTATAGGAGCTAAAATTATTAGAGTTTAGAGGAACCAACGAACTAGTTTATAGATTGGATATTAAGGACAATAAATTTAATATAGGCAAAATATTTAGTAATAATAAGGTAATAAAGGCAGCTTACTAGGAGTATAGACCTTAGAGATATTATATAAGAAGTAAAGGATAATTCCACTATAGAATAGGGAATATTAGTAGGGATTAAGACCCCACTAGATACGATATCTATTACTTTATAAGACGTAAGAGAAGTAGGATAGCGAGCTACTTTAGCACGTAGTAAAGGTAAAAGGCTAAAGACTTAAGATTCTTAAGAAGAGATGCGAGATAACTAAGACTCTTAAAATAAGATAAGGTAAGCTTAAGGACCTATAACGGACGATAACCGATAGAGTAGAGTAATAGCTTAGTTTAGTAATATATAAATAAGCTTAGGATAAAGCTTCCTAAAAACACAAGACTCTTAAGATAAGATAAGTAAAATTTAAGACTTTTAAGACGAGATAAGAATACTATAAAAGCCTAGTTGGATTAAGGCTAGAGTAAAGCTTAAGATAGAAGTAAGCTTAGGATTAAGAATCCTATAGGACTAAAATTTTAGTAATAGAATAAGAACTATTAAAGAAATTGCGAGTAAGGCTTAGCAGCAGGATTAAAATGTTAATACTATAATTAAGAAGTAAAAAGACTTTAAGAATTTACTTATAAGGCAAAAACCAAAAGAAACTATAAACAAGTTTAGGCGAAGAATTATTGTATAGTAAGAACAGAAACTAGATAAGAGATTTAGTATACTAGGGCGTATAAGGGACAGAGCACCTATATAAAGAATTACTAATAGGCTTAGGGTAGGTATACTAAGAGCTAAGTGGCTTACTAAATTGGAAAATAAAGAGGATTTAGGGATCCCTACTAGATTTAAAGAACAATATATAAAGGGCTGTTATAACGTAGTAATAAGAAGATACTTCCTTACAGATAAGCCGTATATACTTTAGCAGCTATACTAAAAGTAGTATAGACAGCGATATAACGATAAGTAGGAAGATTTCTATATATAGTTAAATAAATGAGTTATCTAAGACTACCTAATTACGGAGAAGGCCATAACTTATATTAAAGAAGCCTTAATTATAACGTTAAAGGATCTAGAGAAATAATTAGAGAACTAGAGAAGTAAGAGATATATCTTAATACCTATAAATAAAGTTATAATGTTTAAATTAATACAATAAAGGTTTAAACTTAAAGATAAAGATAAGTTAAGAGTTAACCTAAAGCACCTAGTATACTATACGCTATTATAAATTGCATATATAGACGATATATATAAAATGTATAAAAATCTAAAAGAGAAAAACCAGAAATACCCTATAAGGATATATTAGGCGCTAGATAAGTAATAGTATAGAAATGCTAAGTATATATACGGCTGGAATCTAACAGAAGTTTAAGAGTTAGGAGACTTAATACTTTAACTAAGAAGATTCCTTATAGAAGAATGCTTAGGCGGATAATAGTAGTAGGAATGCCTAAAGAATACGTATCTATAGTATATCGAAGATAAAAAGTAAACTAGGTATTAGCTAAAGAGTAAGCCAAGTATAATAGAATTAAGTAGTTAATAGTTAGGAAAAGTAGAGGCCTATAGGACTAAAGGGAGCCAGTAATAAAGCCTTAGACCCTTAAAGGAATTTAAGGACAACACCTAAATTTATAAGTTAATTAGTAAGATTAATAGTTTAAAGCGCTAATAGATAGTAGAGTAATATAGAACTATATCTTACTAGTAGCAGTTAAAAGAATAGGACTATCTTATAGATAGAAGGAGCAATCTTACCTATTAGTTATAATTTTAGGAGATCTAATAGCCTATAGAGAAAGTATTGTTAATCTTAAAATAAGACCTATTTAAATAACTATTAAAGGAAAATAAATTAAGATGTCTTTTAATATCCTACTATTAGGACAGGATAAGGCAGTATTAGGTATACCTTAGTTATAGAAATATAACCTAAGGATTAATTGGATTATAGGTTAAGTTAATATTAGAGATACTTAACGCCGTAAAATGCGATAGTAAACTAAGTTAGTATAATACTAAATCAGAGCGATATATAAAGAAACTAAGTAAGGCTTAAGTTATATACTAAAGAGATACTATAAGTATAGCAAAAAGCTATAGAGCCTAAAAAGTAAAAAGCTAGTAGATTATATAGTATAGGACTATAAAATAAAATTAGAACTAAGAATAAGTCTAAGATTCTTTCCAACCTATAAGCTTACCAAAGAAGAATTAAGAGTACTTAAAGAGTTTGTCTAAAAAAACCTATAAAAGGGATATATCAGACTATTACAGTTATTAGTAGGTTATCCAGTACTGTTCGTACTAAAGAAAAACGGAAAGCTTAGGTTATGCATTAACTATAAATAGTTAAACAGCATTACTTAAAAGGATAGGTATCTTTTACCCTTAATTAGCGAAATCTAAGATTAGATAGGTAATGCGCAAATCTTTACAAAGATAGATCTAAGATAGGCGTACTATTAGATTAGAATTAAGAAAGGCGATAAATAAAAGGCAACCTTTCGGTTAAGAGAAGGACTATATAAACTATTAATAATATAATTTGGGTTAACAAATATACTAGCAACGTTTTAGAAACGAATTAATAGTGTATTAGGAGAATACCTTAATGAGTTTGTTATAGTATACCTTAATGATATTATTATCTACTTAATAACTAAGGAAGAGTACGGGGAATATATTAAATAGGTTTTAAAGAGACTATAGGAAGAATAGATGCTAGTAGTAATTAAGAAATACAAGTTCTTTATAAGGAAGACCAATTTTATTAGATTTATTATTAAACTAGGTTATATTAGTATAGACCCAAAAAATTAAAGCTATAGTAAGTTAGCGGGAACTAGAGAATATAACGTAGTTAAGGTTATTTTTAGGGGTTTATAACTATTATAGGAGGTTTATAATATAATAGTTAAAGAATATTAAACTGTTTACTAGGCTTATAAAGGAAGAGGAACTATAGGTATAGGGAGATAAATAAAGGAAATTATTTAAGGAGCTTAAGGAATTATTTACCTAGGAACTAATTCTTAAAATCTACTAACTAGAACTAGATATAGTTATAAAAATAGATATATTAGACTATATACTAAAGGCACACTTATTATAAAAGTATAAGAATATATGGCATCTAGTATTATATTATAGTAGAAAGATAACACTACTAGAATTAAACTATAACGTCTATAATAAAGAGTTATTAGGTATAATTATAGTACTTAAAAAATAGAGAGCATTCTTATAAGGCGTAAAGAAACTATTTATAGTTAAAATAGATTATAAAAACCTAACGGGGTTTCTAATAATAAAAGAACTTAATTAGAGATAAGTTAGATAGGTAAAGATGCTTATAGAATACTATTTTAAGATTTAGTATATTAAAGGCACTAAGAATATAAGGGTAGATATACTTATTAGAAAAGCTAAACTATAAAATAATAAGAAACTATTAGGAGCAATATTACGCAAAAATAAGGACGGATAGATTAGATATAATTACCCTAAGCTAGTAGTAACTTAAGAAGATAATAAACTAGAAAAAGTCTACAAAATACTAAAGAGCTTTTAGGTATAGAGAATTCTAGAAGTATAACTAGAATATCTATAAATAGATATATATAAAAATTAAGAAGCGAAGTATATTATAAAGAGCATAGCAGAGCATTTTATAGAAGATTTCTATAAGGAAATAACTTAAGGACATAATAGAGTAATAGGCTTAGTATTAAGACTTTAAGAAGAATATATTATTAATAGAATTTAAGGTATAGCTAGAAAGGTAATAAAGGAGTATTTAAATTACTAAAGGAATAAACTAATAAGGCATAAGCTATATAGAGGGCTATAACCTATTAAAATACTAGAGAGACTATAGGAGGTTATATTATAGGACTTTATTATTAAGTTACTAAAGTTAAGAGATCCTATTACTAGATAGGAGTATAACGCGATCGTAGTAATAGTAGATAAGTTAACTAAATAGGGCTACTTTATAGTATATATAGAAGAAATCTTAGCGGAAGATATTGCTAAAATTTATATTAAAGAAGTATTTATAAGATATGGAGTACTAAATAAGATTATATTAGATAGGATCTAAGATTTATAGCAGCCTTTTAAAAGGTATTTTTAGCGGAATAAGGAGTTAAAGCAGCAACTTTTACTATATATTATCCGTAGACGAATAGATAAATAGAAAGATTAAATTAAACGCTAGAATAGTATCTAAAATATTATATTAATTACGCATAGAATAATTAGGTATTATTATTACTAATTATATAGTTTATATATAATATAATACTATAAAAAGGAATAGGTATATTACTATTTAAGGTAAATTACGGATATAAGCTAAGAATATTATTATTACTATAATAAGTAAAGAAAATAAGTAGTATAGCTAAAGAAAGAATAAAGATATTAATAAACCTTTATGTAGACCTTATAGAATTAATAAAAAAGGTATAAGAAAGGATAAAATAGTACTATAACGCTAAGAGATCTAAGGGACCAGATCTTAAGGAGGGAGATAAAGTATAGCTACTATACAAAATTTTTAAGAGTTAATAACTAAGTAAGAAGTTGGACTACGTTAGACTAGGACCTTTTAAAATCACGTAAAAGATTTCACTAGTCACGTTTAAGTTAAACCTACTAGCTAAGATAAAAATCTACCCTATATAGCACATTATAATACTAGAGCTAGTATATAGGAATATTAAGCTATTAGTTTATAAAGTAGACACATATAGAGGATAAGAGGAAGATAAATAGTAAGTTTTAAAGATCGTTAGTTATAAGGATATTAACAATAAAATATAGTATAAGGTTAAGCAAATAGGCTATAATAAGACTACCTAGGAGCTACTAGAGAATTTAAAAAATGCTATAAGAAAGATATAGGAGTATTAAAAGAGATTAGGTTAGGCAGTATTAATAAAGAAGGATTACTAAAAAATAAGTCACCTAAGGGGGACCTAAGAAGAGTAGTTGCCGAACTACTTAGATCTATTTCCTTCTTAGCTAAAAGAGAATCCGTTTTTTTATTGCTAAGTTTCTATAAACCTTATTTTATAAGTTTCTACTCCTTAGAATAAACCTTCTTACAAACCTTCTTAAGATAGAGTAATTAAGTAAACGCCGCGATATAAATATCTAGGGCCTTCTATTCCGTATTATAAGAACATTTTAACTTAATAAGGGCTTAAGATAACTTAATATTAAGATAAGCAGCAGTAGATTAAATATAAGACCTTAAGATAGATTAATTAGGGAACTAGACAACTATTAAGAGTAATAAAACGCGTATATTTAGTATTAGAAGTAAAGCAAACGTTATAAAATAAACGAATATTTACTTTAGTACACTTTAAATAAGAGGACGGTTGTTATAAGGACGGACTCGCTAATATAATATAGACTAACCCCTCTTTCGCATAATAAGAATACGGAGATAGTATAATTTTACTAAGTAATAATATAGCAGTAATAGTGCGGGCATAACGTTGGGCATATAAAGAAGAAGAAGCTTTAGGTATAATAAGCAACAATATTAACTAAATTAATTAGATAGATATTACACCTCTAGTAGACAATTTAGAGATATTAAGAGTCTTTAAGGATAAATATGGAAGGGAGGGAGATAGTGTTACGAACGCCTTAAGTATAATATTATAACTACTAGGAGAGGAGTTGGAAGCAGCTAGTTAGTTAATTAAGGCATAGTTTAAAATAGAGCCGATAAAACTATATAATAAGAAATGGTAACTAAGGTTATATAACGTGCTATATATTAAATAAGAGGAACAAGAGGAACTTATATACCTTATATATAAGACGTACTTTATATATAAGGAGGATTTCTTAGGAGTATGGTTATGTATTTAAAGGACTATAGTCCCTACCTAGATAGTTCTTCTCTTTATAGTGAATCTCAGAATATAATTAGAGTTAATCTATTGGGCAACCACTCTACCAGTTATGTTTACGTTGTTGACTATTCTATACCTATATACCTAGCCCATTAATAAGTCCACCGTAGTATTTTTTATAAGGCTTCGTTACAGAAGTGCTCTAATAGTTATTTCTACTATAAAATTATATATTGTCCATCTCTTCTTACCGCTAAATAGTAAGATATTAAAAATATAAATTAGATAACAGTAAGTTATAAACTCGATTCTATTAATAATAGGGTAATAGCTATATAGTTATACTATTTGGTAATTATAAGAAATTAAAAAAGTTAAAATTTCCCTATAGAGTTTATTCTTCCTCTTTACTAATTTAAAAAGTTTAATAATGCCTTTTATTGTAAGTTTTATACTATATATATTTTATTAATCTGTAATATTAAGCCCTATAGTGCTATATTTTACTTCGCTTGTTAGAAATAAAAAGTATATATAGTAAGTGGCTATAAAATATAATATGTATAAAGGATTGCCCAATATAGGTTAAAGTTTGCTAAAATAGTTATCTAAATAGGTAGATTGCCTAAGGCTAGTAGCATAATCTGGTTATAGCTGAGGATTTATTATAGGTATAGAATTATTCTAGCCCTTATTAACACTTTCGGCCAAAATATTAAAGTATTTATTGTTAAGTATAGTAAGGGTTTCTATGGAGGGAATAAGTAGTTAAGCGATATCTTAAATAATCCTTATTTTATTCTTGCCTTGCAGTTTTTAGCAAGCTTTATTAAATGCCCTATTATAGAATATTGTATTCTTTAAAGGCGTATACTTCTTCTTAAGTAGTCTGCGATAAGGCTATTACTTTTATCTAAGATACCTAGCTTATAAATGTCTATATAGAACCCGCCTAGGGTTTAAAGTAAAGTTTTATAGCCTAAATTATTGTGTATAGCATTCTTCTCCTCCCTTAGCCTTTGGTCGCTTAGAGTTATAAAAGCGGTAAATTAAGACATTATTTAATAAATGGGAGATGGATTTAATACTTAAAAAATGTGTAATAACTTAGTTAAAGACTTATTTAAAAAAGTTGGTGATTATAAATTTAAAGACTTTATTATTAAAAGGATCATTTTAGTTTTATTATAGTACTTTTTTAGCAAAAAGGAAGTTTAATTTTAATAGTTAACTTAATAATAGTAAGCTAAAATTAGGTAAAATATATAATGTTAGATTATATAGGAAGAACTTACCTCCTCAACCTTAGTTAATCTAAGACTTAAATATACACTTTTTTTAAGATTAGTTTTTATTGGAAACACAGGGTGACTCACCAATAACGACTACTTGAGTAGGGTTATAGTGATATTAGTTGATTCTTATTAATAGAAATAAGGAAAAGGGTAAGGAACTTAAGGTTCCTTACTACGCTAGGGCCACGTTAACACGTGACGGCAATATGCTTTATATAACGGCAACTTACCTTATTCCCAATACTGGCAACTCTTCTTTTTATAGTTGCTATATATATATATATAAACAGATAGTATATAACAATACTAGATAATATATAATAAAACCAGATAATATATAACAAAACCAGACAATATACGATAATGCGGTAGTTAGTAGAATTTAGTAAATAACACAAAGACGGGTAGGCCGCTAAGACGCTAGTAGTAAGTAAGCTAATGGCGATTTTCTATACCAGGCATAGAAAATCCTAATTAGTTAGTAGAAGTCCATACCACTACCTAAATTAATTAGGCGCAGCGCTCTTAGCAAAGATCTAACTAATTAGATAACTTTAACCGGCGGTTAAAGTTCTATAAGATCTTAACTTCTCTAAATTTCCCTCTTAACCTAACCTTTAACTTATATACGTAGAGTATTTATATTAACAAACGTCTCTAGTGCCTTATTTAGGTTTACCTTCGTTATTATATCTACTAGGTTATCTTAGCCATTAATTTATTAGATCTTAAAGAGTTCTTAACGCTTATAGGACTGCTAAAGTGCTATAATATTAATTATAAGACGCTTCTCCTTTATAGTACTAAGCTTAACTAAACACTTATAGAGGGAATATAAGTCAGTGCATATAATTATAGGGATAGCGAGAAGTTTAAGCCGGTCTATAATTATCTTAAGGGTAGTTTTAATTGCAATTGCTATATTAACTCCGCTAACCATTCTATATATCTCTAACGCTAAAACGCTTTAAGTAACGCGCTTACTTTTAGTTAAGCTCTAATAGATAAGGTTGCCGTAGATTATAAAGTTATTCTCTCTAGTAGATTTATTTGTAATAATAATCTTATATTCTAGCTAGGAGCTAAAATCTTTATTATTTATAAACAATCCATTAATAAATATAAAGAGCTTAGCGGTAGGAAGGTTAATAGGCACGTAGAGTAGTCCCCTATTAAGATAGTTCATTTACTAAAAAAGACGCTTATTTAGAGTAAGAACGTTATCCTTAGTTGGTTCCTAGTATTAAGCGGTAACAGAGAGATTAAAGGAAGCCTTAGGTTAATAGATAGAAGCTATATAAGCTCCGCGAGCATATTGCTCCATATATCCTTACTTTAGAGAATTAACATTAACAATATTAATTTTCTTACCTTAACCCTTCTAGCGTAGAGCAATGGAGCCCTTATTTAGGGAGAGGATANATCCATTAAANAGTAATAGTATTNNTAAGTTAAGTCTTTCNTTTNGCTTTNCTATAAGGTTTNCCTTTACTAGCTTATCTTCTTTAAGAGCTAAGAATTAGTCGTCTTCTAAGATAATTATATTATCTATTTATATGCCGACAATTCTAAATAGAGTTTTTGTAGTTATAATAAGGAAGTAGGGATTAAATATGGAAGTAGTTATTAAAAGCTTCTCCTTATAGTACTTGCTGTAGGTAGCCTACTAATAAGTTCCTACCTCTGCGATTCTATATAATGGCTTAAATATAACCATAATTATATCCTTAGGATATTGGTGGCGAATTTACTCTAAAAGGTATACTAGTATTAAGCGCTAAAGGCGCGTCTCTAATTAGGTATAGGCCTAAGTAATATCTTATAGGTAAACCGCTATCCTATTCTTTATTAAGGAGGGAGCTAGCGTAATAATAACTCATTAACTAGCTCATTAAATTATAGGGGATTACATAAGGATTACTTCCTTATTATTATCGTTATAACCTTAAATAACTAGCCTTAACTTCTTAAATGGGGTATTAATAGCTTTACCTTTAATCTTATTAACTATTCTTAACTTAAATATACGGACTCCATTAAACTTAGTAGGGTCATATTTCTTAAATTTAAAGACTCCTTTTATAATAAGACCGTCGATCTCCTACTTATTAGATGCTTAGAAAGGAACTCCTAGAGTTATAATATAGCCTTCCTTTTAAAGCTGTTTTGCGAGTTTAAAGTCAGCCTTCTCTTTAGCTATTATAAAGGCCATTAATAGTTTATCTCTATTCTTAATAGCGATAATAAATTACTCTTTAAAATTGATAAGATATTAGCAATTTTATAATTCCTTTAGGCGACCTCTACCGCGTTATAGTTGCGGTACGTCTACTATAATTATATTAGAATCGCCTTCGCCTTCTAAAGTATATTAATTGTAATTCTCCTCTAGGGTATCCTCTGGGGTATCCTATAAAGGCTTAAAGCTATTATTTCTATAATAGGGCTTAATAATAATTAAGTGAAATTAAGTGGGTCTATAGGGTATCTAAAGAGTATAAGTTTAACTATTAATTATAATAAGTTTATATAGGCCTAACTATCCTCCCTTTTTACGCTATACGCGTACCTCCGATTAGAGTAGCAGATTAAGCGTAATTAAGGTGTTTAGGCTATTTCTTATTCCTAATACATTGTTAACCTAGTGCGTAGCGTAGAGACGTCGCACCTCCTTTATTGCCTTATAAATAGCCTTAGCTTATTACACAATAAAGGGAGATAGTAGAGAATTGTTAGTTATTTAAGGGTAGGCGCTAAAGACTAGCAACGTAGGTACGAGCCTATTTAGGCCAGCGGTATCGTTAATAGCCTTAACAGCCATCTATAGGATAAGCTCTTTACTAGTACCCTCTAGTTCTAAAGAAATAATCTTATATACGCGGTATAATGGCGTATAATATTATTTTACTTTTCTAATACTATTATATGCCTTAACGGGGACTTCCTTAACCTTAATTGTTATTGCCTTTACCTATTATTAAAACTCTATAGATAAGAAGTTCTTTCCTATATTATAAACAATTTAATTAAGGGGTCCTAGGTAGATATTAATCTAGTATAATTAAAGAGTATCCTATACGTTCCTAGCTAATATATTTTTTAAAAAGCGTGCGGCTTAAAAGGAGGTTAAGAAGTTAATAACTTAGAGTACTGGCTTACCGCTAAGATATATAACATCTATAATAATACAGAAGTTAAAGTTATAGTTATCTTTAAGAGTAAACTTAAATCGGCTAGGGGACTTCTAGTTTATTTAGTAGTAGTAGCAGTACTTTATAAGATATTTAATTACCTTAACCTTAACTTTATAACCTACTTACTAAAGGACCCTAAGTAATTAGTAAATAGATAGGTGGCTAAAATGACGGTGTAGTTAACGTAACTCTAACTTAGTTAGGTAGCTTTAAGTAACACTCCTTTCTAGCTATTAAAGGAGCAACTAAGGGTAACCCTACTTGCGTACAACGGGCACCTAATTATCTCCCTGGATAAGCATATTCTTAAGGTTATTAAGCTTAACACCTAATTTATCTATATTTTAGATATAGAATAGGAATAGGGTGTTCGTGGGGATAATATAAAAAGTAATATATCCTAACGGGGTTTGGACCTTAATTATACTAAGAGAGATTATAGTACCCTTGCTAAAGCGAATTGTATATTAGCCTACTATTAATTAGTTAATTTAAATAGAGCTATTAAGCTACTAAAGAGCTCGAACTTAAGGCTCTCCTACTATAGATACTCCTACGGCTTTAGTATCTAGCATAATGCTATAGAAGACGTTCGCTAAGTATCTGTTATTAAAGGAAAACACGGAACTTTTCTTTAGCTTATTAAAGATATCTAACTTTATAATAGAATAGAGCGTAGATTAGTTATTAAGGATAGCGACGGTTTATATACTATTTATCTTACTATACTTAGTAAAGTATTAGTTAGGAAAGTAGTCCTTAATTTCTATATCTATAAGGAGCTGTTCAGCCTCATTAACCTCACCCTTAAGATCTTCTTCGCCTTTATATTAAACCAGGAAGTTTTAAAAGTAGGCTATAATAACCTCTCGGTTTCTAACATTTTATACGCTTTAGCGAAACCTATTATATGCCTCCTTTTATCTATTAAGAGGGTGTCTAGTTAACTAGCAATTTAGCTTCTTATAAACGTAGCACTTCTTCTAACAATTGCTCCGAAGTGAACCTCTATAAGAACCTCTATAATTGCCTTATAGTTAACGTTAATCATACCCTTTACCGTATCCCCTACTACGTCCACTATATATTTAATTAGTCTAGTTATAATTATATTAGTCGGCCGGGTTAATTAAGGTAGGTTAGAGTTAGGTATTAAATTACTATACTTCTTAAGAGCGTAGAGCGGTGCTAATAGAGGATCTTAATTAAGTATATACTCCTTTGTAAGTACTTATAGGGTTAAAGAAAGTAAAATTGCATTCTTTAATACCTTAGTATATACTAATGACTTAATTATATAGGCTAAGGTCCTCTTAATATAATTTAAATAAACTACGCTAAATTATCTGAAGTTAATTAAAGAGCTTTTAAAGATAATTAAGCCGAGAGACACCTAGGTTCGTAGCAATAATTCTTAAAAAGGTAGTCTCTCTCTACTCCAATATATATTGCTGCTTATTCTCTTCTATTTTAAAGTAGCATCTTATCTTATATATTATTTAGTTAAAATTATATCCTTTTCCTACCAAATAATTATAATAGAAGGTACTAGCGCGGCCCTTAAGCATAACGGAATAAGCGTTATAATATTAGTTAGGTTCTAGTCTAACCTTCTAGTAATAGTTATAGAAGATACGTAGCTTTAAATTAAGGATGTTATATAGTTCCCTACTAAACTTCTTTTCCTAGTCCGTATAGAGCTTCGTAAGCTCTATAAGCATTTTTAAAGTACCTCTAAGTAGTATTAGACCACGTTAAAATTGCATTAGAGATTAAGGTGGGGATTGCTTTATAGGCTATAGTGAAGATATAGGGCTTAGTAGAATACAGCGTGGTACCTAATCTTCCTATAGTAGAGTTTAAAGGTTATTAAATCGCGAAGTAAGGGGATCTTGCGCTTGCTCTTAAGGGGTAGTAGTTAATATTGCTAGTTAAATTAGTGGATCCTAGGGAGCTAGAGATAGAGGTAAAAGTAATAGATATAGAACGTAAGAACTTATGCCTAGAGTAATGGAATTAGAGCGCGTCTCTATTAGCGTATCGTTTAGATTCTATTATAAGTTAAGCTTCCTCTTAGTGCGTAGTTAGTGCTTAACCTCTTATAGAGTCTATTCGTGCTCTTCTTTTGCGTTAATAACTTACTCCTAGATATTATCTCTAATAGCACCCCTATCTATAGGGATAAATACTCTATTCTCCTAAAGGAAGTTACAGAAGTTTTATATAACGTCCTTTTTTGCAAGAGCCTATATTTCCTTTATTTATCTAATAAAGTCCTCCTTTATATAACACCATAGCTTAGTATTATTATATTCGCTATCTATATAGTATACTATACGGTATACTAAGAATCCGTTTAGGTCCTGTTCCTTAGCATTTATAGGGTTAATATCTGTGTCCTATATCTCTGGGTTAATACTTTTCTTATACTTTTTTGGGTAGGTTAACGCTATAGTAGGTATAGAATTAACGGGGTGTCGTACGTTAAAGGTAGGTAGGGTTTTTAGCTTTATAGAATCTCGTAGGTTTACTATTAAAAGGTAGGTAATTAAGATGTTGTTAACACATTTTAGACGTTAACTTTAGGACCGTAGGTTTAGTAATACTTCTAACCTAAAGTACTTAACCAAATCTTCGTATGCGTAGTTGTTTAACGTATTTTAGACATTAATTTTGGGACTATAGGTTTAGTAATACTTTTAACCTAAAGTACTTAACCAAATCTTCGTAAATGTGGTTATTCTATATAATAGACGCAACTTAGTATCTCCTAGTACTTAGTAACACTTCTATTACTAGTTTTNCGNAAGTNTAANGTAGCANNGTATNNCCGGGATCNATTCNATATAAGCGNATATAGCACCCCTATANAAGACTGTCTCTTCTATTTAAAAACCTAGCTGCTCTATAGTTAACTATATATTTAACCACTAATTAGTGTTAAAAATATAGGGTGACTTACTAATAACGACTACTTAAGTAGGGTTATAGTGATGTTGGTTAATTCTTATTAATAGGAATAAGGAAAGGGGTAAGGAACTTAAGGTTCCTTACCACGCTAGGGCTACGTCAACACGTGACGGCAATATGCTTTATGCGACGGCAACTTGCCTCATTCCCGACAGTTTTAAAAGGCTTAACAAGCCCACCTTTAATCCCATTATTAAATAAGGTTATTTTAAAAAATAAAAAATAAATATACAAAAGGATAATAAATCTTTAGCTCAATATAGGTGTTTATTTATAAAATAGATAAGTATAGATTCCTATAGAAATGCAAAGTATATTTAATAATATATGGAAATTAACAGGCCCTAAAAGACCTACCTATAAAAACTATTATATTAATAAGTATAACCTTTTGGACCTTGATGGCGATTATTGCAAAATTTGACCTAAAGATAACATAAATAAATATAGTTAACATGTTTGTCCATTGCGATCTTGACAAAGTTGTCTATATAAAGCTATTGCTAGGGTTTAATAAAGGAAAAAAAGACAAAGTACTATGCTTAAGAAAAGCTCTTTATAGACTATAATAATTACTATTATTATAATAGAAAAATCTTATAAGCTTATTAATAGAATTAAATTTCAAAAAAGTACTATAGGAATTATACATTATATTAAAAAGTAAAATAATCGTTTTTTTCTATATTGATGATATTATCTTCTACTATTAAAAAATTTAAGAAATAATTAAGAAGCTAAGCAAGGAATACTAAATAAGTACCCTTAGTGAGCTAAAATGGTTTCTAAAAATCTATATATTATATAATTATAGCTAAAGACTCCTGTGGCTGTCCTAAAAAATATATATTAAAAAGATAATTAATTAGTATAAGATAGATCTTAAAGGGCGTTTTCTAAATACTTCTATAATAAAATTTAAATTCCTCCCTACTGATTACCAATCAATCAATTTAATATTTTTGTCCCCTAATACAGACCTATTAATCCATCTTATATTTTTATCAGCTTTTATAATGCTATATTAAAAAAAATGGGTTTAATACTTTATGCAACTACTATAATGTGTTTAGATATTGCTTTTATAATATTATAGCTAATAAAGTTTAATTAAAATCTAAGCCAAAAGCACTATTAAACAATAAACAAAATAATTTAATATTTGTATAGTATAAGGAGCAAAGTAATCTATTATAAAGGAGATAAGGAAGGAATAAATGGTAGAGGGAAAAATATAAAAATATGTGATAAAGGACAAGATAATGGAAAAGATGGTAAAAATAAAGCGCAATTATTTATTTATGCTAGTGATACATTATTTATAGACAATTTTGTCAATAGAAAAAGGTTATAAGGATATATTATAAAGCTATTTAAGGGACTAATTGCCTAGAGAGTAAATAAGCAAAATATGGTAATAATATCAAATATAAAAGTTAAGTTATTAGCCCTATTATAGACAGCAAAAAAAGTTATTTTTATTAATAGGCTGCTTAAAGTAATGATGTTAAGGCTGAACGAGTCCTTGATTATTTATTGTAATAATACCTAAATACTTTGATTGATTACAAACTCCTTTAGTACTTAGTTTTCGACTTCCGTAAGTTTATATATTAAAAAGAATCTTAGGTATATTCTAGGTTTTAGATTAATTGTATAATCCTATAGTATATATTCTACTAATCTTTTACTAAATTATTTATTCTATAGCTTCTTATATTTATAATATCTCTTTAGTATATAGTTAACTTTATCCTCGGCTTCCTTATAGGTAGCTCTAACTTAATACTATATTATCTTCGTTTATTATAGTACTTTATGTTTTTATATATTCTATATCTCAATATCTCCTATAACCTAGTTAATCTTTAGGTTATATTCCCGTAGAAATAGTATTCCTAGGACTACTTTGTCCCTTCCTAGTAGTAGGATATTAAACGATATAGCGGTAGATAATAGAGTGAAATCTACTCTCTCCTTGAGCTTTTTCTGGATTTGACCTTAAGTTATATAGGGGTGCAACGTGAGCTATGAGTAAGCAGCTTGAGCTGTGGCTAAGTATGCCTAAGCTCGCCCTAAGCTAATATGAGCCATCGTGAGTATGCCTGATTTAAGCCTGGGCTCCTCCTAAATGTGCCTGATTGCATCCCTGAGTAGTATGAAGAGGGCCTGAAATTGGGCCCCAATCAGTTCGTAGGGATGGTGGTAGGAGGTCGCGTTATGTTGTTTATAAAGAGTCTGGCAAAGACTCACTGAGGTGTGCATTGCCTTGTGCTCTAAAGCGCTTGATACCCTAAATCTGATACGAATGACGGAGCAATGAACTCGGCGCGGAAAAAGTAACATACGTAATAGCCAGCGACAGCTAAATAGCAATTCAGCAAGTACTGCGCGCTAAACTGCGGGGTAAGTTGTTTAACAAGTTACTCAGTTAAACTATTGTTCATGCAGTTACCTAATTCACCATCGCTTCACTACACCTATACCAATCTATTGCCTTATCTCATCCACTTTACAAAGTTTGATATCGCCCCTAGGACTTTTGCGTCTGTAGCTTTTGTAATGGAAAATCATAGTGAAGGAACAAAGAACTCTGTAGTATCGGAACTCAAAGGTCAGTCAAAAGTCCCTTCACTCATTTAAATACCTTGGTTTATTTCATGTTTTTGATGTTCTGTCTAGCCCAGAATCTTTCTACGCGACTCAAGCTATCCCTCAGAAGTTTGCTTCAGATACGAGAAGATCGAGGTGCTCGACGTCAGGTGGCGTAAAAACATTTTCATCTAAGATCTAACGAGTTGTCTAGATTTTTCTGGACAGCAACTTGAAGATGGCGTAAGCTATGTTTCAACAAGCTCAGACGGCGACAGCGATTGCCCAAAACGGCGGAGGAGGTATCGCCTTCGTGCAACAAAACCTGGTTTTCACTACATCGGAGAGCCAGGTAAGAGCCCGATGGTATGGGTTGGTCCAGGCACTTCATCGTTCGGCTATCTCACTAGTGCACAAAATCTCGAGTCACCGTTCAATAACAAAGCGGCAAAATACAATACGCAAAATGGGGATTCAAAATCCAATAAGCTGGAAGATGAAAGAGGGGAAGACCATGGGGAAGAGACAGAGGAAGAGAACGAAGCGGAAACCTCCTACTTCTAGATCCCGTATCAAGAAGGTAGGCCATCAGAGTACTTCTCATCCCTTGGTCAAAGCCTCCCCGACAGAACATCAGTCAGTGTGTCCAACAGTCAGTCTTCAGCGAGCTTTGAGGCCCTATAGCTGACTGACTGCGGCCAATCAGATCGCTCGTTGTCCGCTGCATCAAAATAAGGTACGCTGACTATTCGCTGTCAGCTCGCTTTCCTAATTAGGCAATTAGTATAGATTTAATAGTGTTTTATTCCAGATTTTTGGCAGCACCTCTATATATACACGTATTAACATTGCCCGGTTGAAAATCCACCTTAATTTACCCAATATAGTGTTCAAATGTAGCTAAAATCGTCCTGTGCGCCCGTAGAGGCCCAAAAAAGGTAGGAAGATAGTAGGTAGTAAGGGCTCCGGAGGCTCTATTTTAGTATTAGATTTTAATTAATATAAAGCTTTAGTAAATATAGCTTACTAAGCCGGCTTTTCTACCTCTGCATTTTATCTCGGTCCTAGACAATCAGCCAATTATAAGCTGCTTATATAACAGATTAATCATCTTATATTGTTGTCGTCTGGTACACGGTTCGGAAATTTATTAATCCCTTATGCCAATTTATATATAATTCTTATACAAACTCACGCGCCATACTAAATTTTTAGCCATTAATTAATAACGAACTAACACCTTTATAAATAATCGGCTAACGTTATATTCTAGAACTTTATAAGGCAATTCCAACGCTGCCAAAATTATTGCAAACGGCCTAGTAGTTACTGCTATATTTTACCTTAAATAAGCGGGTCTCCCCTTTAAAGCTCTACCTAAAACCCTATTACTATTAATTAATAATAAACTAACGCCTTTATAGATAATCGGCTAATGTTATATTCTAGAGCTTTATAAGGCGATTCTAATGCTGCCAAAATTATTACGAACGGCCTGGTGGTTACCGCTACGTTTTGCCTTAAATATTACTGCTAAAATAGTAAATATTTAGCCAGAGCTATCAACCATTACTAATCCTTAACGTTTAACCTCCTATATTAATATTTATAGTAGATAAACACCTAGATAGCTGATATGTTGTATCTAGATTAATTCTATACCTTATTACCTGCTTTATTACTCCTCCGCTACCTACACTACCTAAATATTAACCTACGAACCCCCTACCGACTCTATGTTTACCAATAAGCTATATACCGCCGTTTAGTATAAAGAAACGCCTAAAGGCCTTAATAAGGAAGCTAAAAGTTGGATATACGCCTAGTATAGTACGCAACTGTCCTCGTACTACTAGCGAGGTAGTAGATAATACTATTAGTGTAATAAACGTCTTTAAAAAGCAACGCACTAATAATAAGGCGTTTTAGTTACTAGCAGTAAATAGTAAAGCTTCTTAGTCACTACGGATAGATTTATAAATATCTTAACTCTCTACTAGCTTGGCCAGCTAGGATATACCTTAACTCTCTACTAGCTTAGCCTATTAGGATACACTAAAGATATAAGTAGCTAGAGTTTAGAGAAAAATTTAAGATAAGAAGAAGCCTAATATAATAACTTAAGCACGAGATAACGTAATTTAGGGTACTATATTACTGCTATACGGCGACGAATTCCATATAAAAAATAAGTAGGTAACCAATATTTGGAGGCTAATCTATAATCGCATTAATATTATCCTTATTATATAAACCGGCTTTAGTAAAAGCCTTATTATATAAGTAATTTCAATCCTTTATAAAAATACTATATTACTAATATTTCTTCCTCTAAATGAGATTATAAAAGAGCAAGTTTAAAAGGTTAATTAGATTAGTAGTAATGCGCTACTCCTTAACGCCGACGTTAAGGATATAGATAAAGCGCTTAAAAATGCAAAAGCCGGCCTATATACTTATATCTTTATTAGTCCTAAGCTTACTAGTACACCATCTTTCTAAGATCTGCTTAAAGACCCCAAGTTTAAGAAGTAATTGGCCTTAGTTGCTGTTAATAAAGCTTATCTTATTATATAATAGGGCAAAAAGTTTTGCCCTAAGTATATATAGCTACGCTATATACGCAATCTAATTAAAAGCTCGGTTCCGTAGTTTGCCTATTTTATAACTTTTAATCCAAAAACGTTAGAAACGGTAAAGAAGTCCTTAGGCTTTAATAATACTAATATACACCTTAAGTAAACTTCTATTTCCTATAAAGAGCTTATCTTTTATCTTAGCTAAATACTAAAGGATATAATTACTAAATACACCTCGCTCCGCTTCCTTTTTAATAAGGCTATTAATCCTCTAACTATTAAAATATATATTAATCCTGCCGTCTTTTAGGGAGAGAGCTACTTAGCTACTCCGTATAAGATCCTAAAGACTATTATATTTTTTAATACCAGAGTCTAAGCTATAGAGGCGTATAAAAGTATATCTAAGTACCTATAGCAGCTATATTTAGCTTAATATACTAAGAATATTACCCACTTAATTATAGCCGTATTCTATTAAACAACCTCATTATTTAGTAAGAAGTTAATACTAGATAAGTTTAGGAAACTAATAGAATCTTCTAAGATTTAAATTATTTTTACCATAGAGGCTATTAAGATTAGTATTAATCTTTTGGACGTCCGTAAAGTGGTTATATATATAATACTAGCGCCTAAATAACATTTCTCTTTTCTTCTATAGCGTAGTAGTTAAGCTAGTTGCGATAGTAGAAGGGCTAAAGTAATCTTTTTATTTAAACACTAGTGCTTTAGCGAACGAGACCTACTCCTATAGCTAAAGCCAAAGGCAGTACACCGTTTAAATTCTCGCCGATAGCGATAGTCTTACGCACTATTATCCTACCCCTCTTCTACCTTTTAGCCATTACCATTACGTGGATCCCAATTACTATCAGTTAATTTTATAAACTTAGATAACTTATTAGCTAGTAACACTATCTAGTTAAAGTAGGGAGGTAAAAAGGAAGATAAGCAGAAGCGTATAGAGATAAGAGATAAGTTTTTTTTAGCTATATAACAATTACAAGAGTATTAAGGAAACACTATATAAGTATTTCGCCAAGCCTAACGCTTTAATTGCTGCCAATACCGATAAAGGCTCCTGGTATAGTCACTATAATAACTCTCTTTAGTTAAGAGCGCCTAAATATAAAATATATAATAAGAAGGGGGCAAATCTAAATACTAAAAAGAATTATATCCTTAAGAGACTTTAGATATAGGCTTAGACATCAGCAGTACCTATAGCTATTAGTAGATCTACTCTATTTCTAATATATTATACTATTGCCGTTTTATATACTATACTATATTAAATAGTATATTAATTCCACCTAATTACTATACGCGAATACTTTAATAACTATATAAATGAATAGGAGCACGCAGATTTACTATCTAAAAGTCTATAATAGGAGCTGCATGCGGCTGGTCTTAAATATAATTATATACTATACCCTTCTTTATAAGGTATAGATGCGATATTTAGGATTTTTAGTGTTAATCCAATGCCGAGTTAGAGTTAAACTTTATTAATTAACTCCCTGTTTAATGCTACTATATCTACCGCTACTACTAATTAAGCTATATTAGTTGCTACCGTATCCGCTATATAACTACGACTCTCTTTAAGCCTACCCCCGCGCTAGTCTCCTCTATATAATACTTAGGTATTATTACCTACAAGATATAGCCTATTAGGCTTACGAAGCCTAAATATACAATATATTTAGAACACACTAGATATAAAGAAGAGAAAGAGGTTTTAGTTATTATCGCGGTTATAAAGGGAAGGTAAGTTGTTGCTATTCTAATAATATTTTTGCACCCTATATATTCCGCTAAGCCTTATTACTAATAAGCTATTTAATATATATATAGTAGTATATAGGGAGCTTTGGCTTTATAACCGGATTAATATTACCGCCGTTATAGGCAGTATAAAAGGGTAAAGCCTAATACTAAAAGATAATACTTAATTAAGTATTGTAAATAAAAGAACGGAATAACTTAAGTTATACTAGAGAAGTCGTTAATTAATAGAGGGTAGAGGAGAAGTTATATTAAGGTAAGGTAAGGTTAAAACCTAAGCTCCTTCTAAAATATATATAACCCTAAGTCTTATATATATAATAAGAAAACAAACCAAAATAACCGAAGGGCGTTTAATACCACTATATTACCTCCCCTACCTAAAACGTTGTCCCCTAATGTTTCCTTATATCCCCTAAAGTAGGTAATAAATACCCTAAAAAAGAAGACACCCTAACGCCTAATACTCCTCCAACTTACCAAAAGCTGCCTATACTCCCTCCTTAATCATTGCCTCCGCTTCTTTTATATTATCCTTATCTACTATACCTTTTACTTTAAGTTTTATACTCCTATTATTTTGCGTATTAATATCTCTAGCTTAGAGGTTTAAAGACACACTTTTTTTAACAGCATATATTTCTGCTTGCATTTTCTTCTATAAGGGAGATTATAGAATACTAAAGTTAATTGCCTACTCTCCTAAAGAAGCACCCCTTTCCGAAATTGGTAAAGGCGTTAGGCAGTATAATGCTGCTAGTTTATTAGTATCTTCTAAGGTATTAATAACTGTCGATAATTGTTTAGGGGCAGTATCTTAGAGGCTATCTCCCTTAGGCTTACTTAGATCCTTTAGTTTACGGTTAATGTCTATAGGCACTACTTTGTTATTAAAGATATTAGGACTAAGGTTTAGAGTAGTAGTCCCAGCGCCTTAAGGCGTAATAGCCCTATTTTTGCCTTTAGTGTAGCCTTTAGAACTATACTCAGTTAATAAAGGAGCGCTAAAAGTTATACCCTTATTTTCTAGATCTAAACTTAGGTCTTTAAGGTATTCTAAGTTATCTACGGGACGCCTATAGCCTTATTCTTTTACTAAAAAGTAAGACCTTGCCCTAAATACCTCTTGTTTAAATTCCTTAAGCTTTTTAAAACTGTTATAAACAGCCTTAGCAATACGTGCCCTATATCTTTCCCAAAATGCTTTATATTTATTATTTAAGGTAGGATCTAGAATTACCTACTATTCTACCCTTACTTAAAAATTATTTTATAAAAGTCTTCCAACTAAAGCATTTAAAAGGGCACTCTTTACCTATAGTTATATATAGGCCAGGAATTTATATAGAGGAATACTAGTAATAGGTTCGCCAGTAGGAGTTAAAACTAGGGGAAGACTAGTTAGATTTATCTATATAACCTCCTACTAGCTTTTAAGCCTAGGGATTTTTAATTTCCTAGTATTTAGCAGGATTGTAATTAAGTCTAAAGTAATAATTAAGCGGCTTAATGTTGCTTAAGATGCTCCTTATGTAATAGTAGCTTTTATAAACTACACTTCTCCAGTTTTTAATATAATGGGCATCTAGTTAAGCTTAAACCTCTTAGCATTAGCCCTAGTCCAGGCCGTCTCTATATTCTTAATACACCCCCTACTATTAAGTTCTTCGCGCTTTTAAAGTAAATCTACCTATTTTAGTATATACTAATACATTTTAGGTAGGAGTTCTATATAAGACTAACTCCCCTTCTTAACTAAGGAAATATAAAAATAAAGCCAGCTATTTCTAGAATTTGGCCCTCCTTTATATACTTAAAGAAGATTAATTTCTAAGTTCCGTTTTTCAGGAAGATAGCTATTAAGAAACTGGAGTGTGTAGCTTAGATATGCAATAAAACAAGTAGTATTATTAGTACGTAAAGCTATAGTATATCTATAGTGCTTTAGATCTATATAAACCACTTATTATAATAAGGAATAATATATAATCTAGAGGATACCATCTTTCTCTTCCCTAGCAGTCTTTTGTAAATGGTGTGCGTATATATTAAACTCTTCCTTAAAAATGCCTAGAATTCCGATATCTTCCCACTATTTAAATAAATTGGCGTAGTGGATTCTAATTAGGTCCTATTTAAGTTCCCCTTTTAAGCCTAATATAAGCTTTCTTAATCCTACGCGGTCTACTAGATAATCGCTAGGCTGTATAATAGAATAAGCGTAAATTTTAAGGTTATTATTTGCATACTCTAGGCGACTATTCTTTTTAAACTAAAAATAGGAGCTTTTAGCCGTCTAGAGAATGTTAATAGTATTATAGTTCTTAGAGACTAAGTAGATTTATAAATATAAATTAATAGAAGAAACGCTAGCATCTAATTCTAACAACCCTATTATTTTTTAAAGATGTATCTGGTATAACGCGCGGACTTCTATTCCATTTCCTTGCTAGGCTATAATAAATTAGTATAAAATAGAAAAGATACTATCTTCTAGCTCTTTCTTAGAATTAAGGGCCTTAATTAATTTAGCTGGTGTTTTAAAATAATATAAGCATTTTATTTTCCGCTTCGGCCGTGCTTTTATAATAATCACCTCTCCTTTAGCAATTATTGTTGCTTTCCCCTTCCGCCTATTAGCTCTACCAGAAGCTAGAGGCTTTGTAAGTCCTATCTTTAGCTTCTTTTTTAGGGATTTCTTAGAAGCTTTTTTAGCCCTGCATTTCTATAGGGAGCTAGCGATAAGGTTATCCTCTAAAGATATAGATTTATTAGATTCGGAGTCTTCTCCTTACACTTTAGGTACCTTACCTCCAAACAGAAACAAGCTACGCAGCATTCTTACATTTAAGCCTTTAACCTCCTTAAAAGGTAATAGTAGAGGTACTGGAGTAACTAGCTCTAGTGTAGATTTCTTTTTAGTTTTAATAGTTAAGGCTAGTAATAAAAGCTTATAGCCTTAGCTTAGATAATAAACGAGCTTCTATTTCTTAATTAACTCTTTATTAACTACTAATCCGAATTTATAGGCGGTAAGAAAGTCTAAGGGTATTAGGTATAGGGTCCTTAAGATTCTAGCCTTTAAGAGTTTTAGGCGGCTTAATATTATATTATTAATTATTTCTAACGCATCTTTCCTAAAGATCTAACTTCTTTTTACCTAATTAATAAAGATATAGATGCTTTTTAGTGTATAATATGTGTAGAAGAGCTTATAGGGACCTTTTAAAAGTTCCTCTCCCTACTTCTTCTTAATTATATTTTGCACCGCCTTAATCTTATTAATTTTATAAGTAATCTTAAAGAGCTTTTTAATATCTATAAAGGCGTTTTCCTAATCTTTATTTCCTAAATTTCCCTTAAGCTTATTATCCTTCTTAATCTCAACTATTGTATTTTTTATAGCTTTAACTATATTATGCTCCTAGTTTATAATAGCCTGTATTAAACTATAATAGATATTTACGCGCTAATTAACTAGGTGGCTTTAGATGGCCCTAAGAATAACCTCTATTATTTGCGCCTTTCCTTAGTATATAAGGGCCATTAACTAAATAGTAGGAGGCAGAGGCGCGGGAGGCAGAGGTATAGGAGGTAAAGGTAGCGGCTTTCCTTTTAAGCGGAGTTCTATAGTTCTAGATATTTTTATAGTAATATTTTATGTGCGCAACAGGCGTATAGGTAGTATTTTAAGATAAGAGTTATAATAGTGTCTTCTTAATGTAAGAGAAAAGTAAATAGGCGCGTATAACTAAATAAGATAAGATAATAAGAAATTAAAATAAAGGCCTTATAGTATTTTCCAGAAAAAGGTAAATTAAAAAGAACCGTTACGTAAATTGTTAATATATTAAGAAACTTTAACCGGCGGTTAAAGTTATCTAATTAGTTAAATTTTCCTTACTAAGACTTTTCCATAATAATAACATTAGTTAGTACTAAAAATTAACTTTAACCTTTAATATGCTTAACTAAGGTTTCTTAAAGTAAGTAGCTCTTCTCTTAACTTAAAAGGAAATAAAAATGCTAAATTAAAAATTATAGAGCGTGAAAATGTAAAATACTTATAAGAGATAGTTACTGGTAATAAGGATAAAAGGAAGAAGACTATATATAAAGTTATTCTTTATAAGAGCAGTTGTTAAAACTAAGGATTTAGAACCAGCTTTAAAGAAGTAAACTCTTTTCCTAATTGCTTATAGCAGTGAGGTAGAAGTGCGGTAGAAGACTCTTAGTCTCTAAGAGTGCTAGCTATTATAGTGCCAAGTATTCCTTAAATAAGCCTTACTTATAGTTACTTTACGCGTTCATTATAGAGATAAAGAGAAGAAAGAGAAAGAGTTACTGCTTATAGTAATAGGTGTCCTAAGTAATAGCTTACCTATAGAAGGATCTTTATAGAAGACCGTCTCTTAGTAGAGCTATAATCCTTAAGACGTAATAAGATTATAATATAATTAGAAGGGAGGAACGTATATAAAGGATAGGTAGAATTAACTATAACTATAATATAATCTTAGTTAATTACCGTTTATAAAGGCTTTTTCTCTTACTTCTTTCCTTCTACTTTCTTTCCTTAGAAGGGTTTAATTAAGCTTAGCTTATATAATCCTTATACTAATAAAGCAGTACGGCGCTATACTAGTATAGCAGGAAACTGGCTGTTTGTCTTTTAGGAAGCTTAAAGGAACTCTTTTAATAAGTAGTAGCGATTAAGTTATTTAAATGAGAGGGTAGAAGGACTTTTATAAACGAGAACTTAGCTAATTCTTCCTAGAGATTACCTTTTCTCTACCTACGCTACGGCCTCCTCCTTAGGTACCTCCTCTTTTACGGGGACCTCTTCTATATTACGTTGCTTTTATTTATATAGCCTTCTAGTCTAACTTCCTTAAGATCTTATATAAGGAACCGTTTTAACCTATTCCCATATAGATTGCCTCTTATTTTAGTACTATTAAGTTTATAAAACCCTTTTTCTAATGCCATTTTAATCTAGAAGGGACCCTGCTATTTTAGCTATAGCTTTTGCCACTATAATATATCTTTTGCCTTCTTTATATCCCATACTAGTATAAGCCCCCTAGACTTAAGCTTGCCCTTATAGGTATTCTCTATTAGCTAGATAATAGTAGCGTATCCTCTCCTAAGCTTCTTTGTTATTTATCTCTTATTACTTAAACTGTTTTATTTTTAGAATAATTAATTCTTTTATTATCTTCACCTTATTTTATAGGAGTGTCTACTATATAGGAAGGCAGAGCTTAATTAGGGGTATATATTCTTATTTATAGAGAATTTAAACTAATGTTATTTCTATTATTACCTTAACCGTTATTTAGTTAGCCTAAAGCGCTTTCGTTAGATTCTGCACCCAATTACCTCTATACTTCACTAACGCTGCTACTAGAGGCTAATATCCTCTCTTAACTAGGCCTTATTTTTGTAGAAAATAGGCTAATATAACTACTTAATAAATCCTATATATTTCTACGAGAATAGTAACCACATCCTTATTCTCTAGTCCTCCGTTAATAGAGAGTTGTTTAAACACTCCCTATCTTAGATAATCTCTTCCTATAGAAATTTCGCTACTACTTTAGATGTTGTATTTATTAGAGCTCTTACCTCTAGCTAGCCTAAAAGGTACTTTCTAGCTACTACCAGATACTACTTTCCTGATTTAACCGTTGGCGTATAGATAATATCTATTAAGGCCTGTTCCTAAAGGGTAGCCGTCTAAGTTAGATATAAGGCTTCCTCTATAGAGGTAGTAGAGGAAGCAGTAGAAGCTATGGTGGAAGCTAAAAAAGAGGAGTAGATTTAAGAATCTTATTAAGAATATTATTAAAGTTAAACTAAGTATCTAATATTTTAATAAGCTTATAGGTAAAGCTATAGGTTAATTAGATCTAGCTGCTTTTTAAAAGGGAAGGTAATATATAGACATTAATCTAATTATAGTAGTAAATAATAGAGAGCTAGTGTAGAAGGGCAAAGCCTAATACTAAAAAATAATACTTAATTAAGCATTATAAGGGGAATAGGACTAGATAAGTCATGCTAGAAAGGTAGAAGAATAACTAGAGGGTAAGTTGGATTTTTTTTAGAATAAGGTTAAAGCCTAGGTCGCTTCCGTAATATATATAACCCTAAGCCCCCTATATATAATAAGAAATAAACTAAAATAACTAAAAAGCGTTCTATACTACTATATTACTACCCCTACCTAAAACGTTGTCCCCTAACGTTTCTTTACAGACCCTATTTACTTAAGAATAGAAAAAAACAACCTAATACCTAGTATACCTTAAACTCCTCCAAAGCTGCCTATACCTCTTCCCTATTTATCGCCTCTGTTTTATATTATCTACGCCTTCCGCCTTAAGCTCTGCATTTACATTATCCTATATATTAATAACACCAACCTAGAGTTTTGAAGACACCTTTTTACGGATAGCATTTATTTCCGCTTGTATTGTCTTCCATATAGAAGGTTAGAGAACACTAGAATTAATTATCTATTCTTTTAAAGCAGTACCCTTTTTTAAAATTGGTAAAGGCGTTAGGCGGTATAATACTATTAGCTTATTAATATTCTCTAAAGCATTAATAAATACCAGTAAATGTTTAGAAGCAGCATTTTAGAAGCTATCTTCTTTAAGCTTACTTATATCCTTTAACTCCCGGTTAATTTCTATAGGCGCTACCTTATTATTAAATATATTAGGACTAAGGTTTAGCGCAGCAGTCCTAGCGCCTTAAGGCGTAATAGCCCTAGCCTCGCCTTTAGAATAGCCTTTGAAACCATAATTGGTTAGCGGGGAAGCGCTAAAAGTTATACCAGCTAGGTTATATTTATATTCTAGATCTAAAACTAAGTCTTTAGGATATTCTAGGTTATCTGTAAAACGCTTACGCCCTTATTCTTTTGCTAAAAAGTAAGACTTTACCCTAAATACCTCTCGCTTAAATTCCTTTAGCTTTTTAAAGCTCTTATAAATAGCCTTAGTAATACGCGTTCTATATCTTTCTTAAAATACTTTATATTTATTATTTAATAAAGGATCTAGGATTAACTGTTACTCTCTTTTTACTTAAGGGTCGTCCTATAAAAGTCTCCTAACTAAAGCATTTAAAACAGCGCTTTTTGCCTATAGCTATATATAGGCCGGAAACTTATATAGAGGAGCGTTAGAAATAGGTTTGCTAGTAGGAGTTAAAACCGGGGGAAAAGCGTCTAAATTTATCTATATAACGGCCTGCTGGCTCTTAAGCCTAGGAATCTCTAATCTCTTAATATTTAGTAGGATTGTAATTAAGTCTAGTATAATAATTAAGCAACTTAATGTTGCTTAAGAGGCTCCTTATATAATAGTAGCTTTTGTAAACCGTACTTTACTAGTCCTTAACGCAATAGGCATCTAGTTAAGCTTAAACTTCTTAGCATTAGCTTTAGTCTAGGCAGTTTCTATATTCTTAATACGCCCTCTATTATTAAGTTCCCTATATTTTTAAAGTAAGCCTATCTATTCTAATATATACTAATATATGCCGGGTAGGAACTTTACGTAAGACTAACTCCCCTTATTAATTAAGGAGATATAAAAACGAAGCTAGCTTTCTCTAAAATTTAGCCCTCCTTTATATACTTACAGAAGGTTAATTTCCAAGTTCCACTTTTTAGGGAGATGGCTACTAAGGAACTAAAGCGTATAGCTTAGATATATAATAAAACGAGTAGCGCTATTGGCGCGTAAAGCCACTATATACTAGTAGTGCTTTAGATCTATCCGAATTGCCTACTATAGCAAAAAATGGTATATAGTCCGAAGGATACCGCTATTTTCCTCTCTAGTGGTCTTATATAAATAATACGCATATATATTAAACTCCTCTTTAAAAATGTCTAGAATCCTAGTATCTTTTTACTATTTAAATAAATTGGCCTAGTGGATTCTAAGCAAGTTCTATTCTATTTCCCCTTTTAAGCTTAATATAAGCTTCCTTAACCCTATATAATCTACTTAATAATTACTAGGTCGTATAGTAGAATAAGTGTAAATCCTAAGACCATTATTTATATACTTAGGACGACTATCCCTTTTAAACCAAAAATAAGAGCTTTTGGCTGTCTAGAGAATATTAATAGCATTATAGTTCTTAAAGACTAAGTAAATTCGTAAATATAAATTTATAAAGGAAGTACTAGTATCTAGTCCTAGTAATCCTACTATTTTCTAAAGATATATCCGGTATAGCGCGTAGACTTCTGTCCTATTTCCTTGCTAGGCTATAATAAACTATTGCAAGATGGAAGAGACACCGCCTTTTAGTTTTTTCTTTAAATTAAAAGCCTTTATTAATTTAACTGGCGTTTTAGAATGGTATAAGTATTTTATTTTTCGTTTCGGCCGTAGTTTCCTAATAATTACCTCTTTATTAGCTTCAGCAATTATAGCTACTTTTCCCTTTTATCTATTAGCTTTACTAGAAGCTAAAGGTTTTATAGGTCCTATTTTTAGCTTCTTTCTAGGAGATTTCTTAGAAGCTTTTTCAGCCTTGCGTTTTTGCGAGGAGCTAATTATAAAGACATCCTCTAAAGACGTAGATTTATTAGATTTAGAGTCCTTTTTATTAGCTTTAGGAACCTTACCTCTAAATAGAAATGTACTACGCAGCATCTTTATGTTTAAGCCTTTAACCTCTTTAAAAGGTATTAATAGAGGTCCTAGAGTAACTGGCTCTAGTATAAATCCCTCTCCTCTAGCTTTAATAGTTAAGGCTAGTACTAAAAGCTTATAGCCCCAGCTTGGATAATAGGCGAGCCCCTATTTCTTAACTAGCTCCTTATTAACTTTTAGTCTAAATTTATAAGTATTAAGGAAATCCGAGGGTATTAGGTATAGAGTCCTTAAGATCCCGGCCTTTAAAAGTTTTAGGCGATTTAGTATTACATTATTAACTATCTTTAACGCATTCTCTCTGGTAATCTTACTCTTTTTAGCTTAATTAATAAGGATATAAATGCTTTTTAGTACGTAATATGTATAGAAGAGCTTATAGGGACCTTCTAAAAGTTTCTCTCCCTACTCCTTCTTAACTATATCCCGTACTACCTTAATCTTATTAATTTTATAAGTAATCTTAGAAAGCTTCCTAATATCTATAAAGGTATTTTCCTACTCTTTACTTTCTAAGTTTCCTTTAAGCTCTCCATCCTTTTTAATCTTAATTATAGCATTTCTTATAGCCTTAACCACATTATGCTCCTGGTTTAAAATAACCTACATTAAACTATAATAGATATTTACGCGCTAATTAACTGGGTAGCTTTAGGCAGCTTTAAGGATAACCTCTATTATCTACGCCTTTCCTTAGTATATAAGGGCCATTAACCGGATAGTAGGAGGCGGAGGCGTGGAAGGTAGAGGTGGCGGCCTTCCTTTTAAGCGGAGTTCTATAGTTCTAGGCATTTTTATAGTAAAATTCCGCGTACGCAACAGGCAATTTAAGAGAAGGGTAATAATAGTGCTTTTTAATGTGAAGAAAGGCAAATAGGCGTATATAATTAAATAAGATAGGGTAATAGGATAATAGGATAATAGGATAATAGGATAATAGGATAACAGGAAGTTAAAATAAAGATCTTGTGGTATTTACTAAAAAGGTAAATTAAAATAGTTATTATGTGAAATCTTAAAATGTTAAGGAACTTTAACCGCTAGTTAAAGTTATCTAATTAGTTAGATTTTCCTTGCTAAGACATTTATATAATAATAACTTTAATATTAACTATTTTTTAAAAGAATAAATAAGACTTAGATAATGCCTAACTCCAACCTCTAGTATGCTTAACTAAGACTTCTTAAAGTAAAGTAGCTTTTCTCTTAACTTAAAAGGAAATAAAAATGTTAATTTAAAAATTATAGAACGTAAAAATGTAAAATACTTATAAGAGATAGTTATTAGTAATAAAGGTAGAAGGAAGAAGACCGCGCGTATAGTTATTCCTTATAAGAGTAGTTATTAAAATAGAGGATTTAAAACCAGCTTTAAAGAGCTAAACTCTTTTCCTAATTCCTTATACTAGTGGGATAAGGTAGGAGTATAGTAGAAGACTTTAATCCTTGCAGTTGCTTTATGTGTTTATTATAAAGGTAGAGAGAAGAAAGCAAATAAGTTGCTACTTATAGTAATAGGTGTCCTAAGTAACAGCCTATTTGTAGAAGAATCTTTATAAAAGACTGCCTTTTTAGTAGGGTTGTATAATCCTTAAGACGCGGTAAGATCGTAGTATAGTTAAAAAAAGAGACGCTGCTATAGCCTCCTCTTTAGGTGCTTCTTCTTCTATAAAGACTTCTTCTATATTATAGTTGCTTTTATTTATATGGTCTTTTAGTCTAATCCCCTTGGGATCTTATATATAAAACCGTTTTAACTAATTCCTATATAGAGTACCTCCTATTTTAGTACTATTAAGGTTCTTAATTTTATAGAACCCTTTTTCTAATAACCTTTTAATCTAAAGGGGGCCCTGCTATTTTAGCTGCAGCTTTTGCCATCGCGATATATCCTTTGCCTTCTTTATATCCTATACCGGCATAAGCTCTCTAGGCTTAAGCTTACTTTTATAGGTATTCTTTATCTTATTAAAGTATTCTTTATTAGCTAGATAATAGCTATATATAAAATACTAGAACTAGATAGAAAGTCTATAAGATTAGGTATTAAGTGCAGCTCTATTAAGTAAGGTATTAATTAGTGTTGTTTTAAGCTTATCTACGTTAATATTGTTAAGGCCTTCTACTATAGGAATACGCCCTTATAGCTTTGTATTAAAGCCATTAATAAGCGAGTTATAGTAAGTTGGTTGCTTTAGGATTCTTTACTTTCTAGCTTTAGAAGGTAGCTTTATAGGCTGTCCTTCCTTTAAACCCCTAGAGAGCCTCTAGGTTCCAATATTAACAATATCCTTATAGCTAAGGTAACTCTTTTATCCGCTAGGCCGCCTTATAATAGTAGCTAATAGCTTAAGCGCAAGATAATATATATTAGTAGCTGCGTTAGCTAGCGTATAATATATACTATTAAACTGGCCAAACACGTCCTTTATAGCATACCGCAGCTCTAGGCAGTAACTAGCGGTAAGTAATACTTAAGTAAATAACTCTGTTACATCTAAACTAGTTCGCCGTCGGCCTTAAAGAAGAAGCTTAAAAATAAGGTTATAATATTTATTAAGTCGATCTATCTTAAACTAACTATTTTACTAGCCTTTATAATTAACTAATATGCTAGTAAATAATAATCTTTAGAGGACTTAATCCGCGGCTTTAGTTATAAGTAATCTAGTAAGGTATAAAGCCAACTATATATATTAACTCTTTGCACTACTAGTAAAGAGAAAATAGTAGTGAATAATTACCCGTTTAATAAGCCTAATATTAGCATACTTAATAGCAAACTTTAATATAAGGTAGACCTCTATATCTTATATAAATTAAACATAGTTTTAGAACACCTTATTAACTAGTTTATTACTATAGAACTATTAGCTAGGTAAGAAGAACTCCTCTTAAATACGCTATAAGGTAGTAAGGAATCTTACTCTTACTACTGCCGTTTTATTACCTCTTCTAATATCTTGTCCGGTAATCTAATTATTAACCCCCTTATTACCCTAGTCCTTAATATTTTAAGGAAAAAGACTAAGGAAGTAGGCAGTAATTTAGGCGTTAAAGGACTTAATTACAACTTCCTCTTTATAATAGAACGGCGTCCTATAACCCTAATACGCGCTAAGGTAGACCTTGCTATAATCTAACAATTTAAAGCACTTAGATAGTCCGCCGTAAATGTCGTATATTATATCTATATAGTTAGTTCGCCAATAGAACAATCCAGCCATAGAAAGAAACCATTTTAGCTATTTATAGTAGCGCTCTTTAAGATAGCGCTTTTACTATATAGATTAAAGGAGGCCTATAGTCTTCTAATTGCCATTAATTAAGACTAATTTACTATTATTAAAGGATCCTTCCTTATACCCTAGCTGGCCCTCTTAAAACCCGCATTCGCCGTCATTACCACTAAATATATTCCTAAGAACACTATACATGCCCTCTAAAGTACCCTTATTCTTTAGAATTGGACCTAATATAAAGTAGCGTAGCTTTTATAGAAGGAGATAATCTATAATAGGCATACTGGGCCAAAAGTCTGCGACAATATTAAGCTCTTTAACTTTTGGTATTGTATACGCAATAGCCTTAGCAATCTAATATAACTGGCACTGTTTCGTATAGCTATCTGCCTAGTTACTAGGATAATTAAAGATTACGCTATAAGTAAGCTGTTCCGTAGGTTTAAGTATAAAAGTGCGAAGACCGTTATATAAAAACTTAAGGTTAAGTATAAGCTTAGAAGTAGTAGCGGAGAGGTACTTATTGGTGTTTAGTGTAGTCTTATATTAAACCCTTTTATTCTAGTTAAAGTTATTATATATAACTATTAGCTAGTTCCGGTTCTTTAAAGTAGTTGCCTTAATTATATACTATAAGAAAGTTATTATTTATTACACTAGTAGTAACCAAGAAGCCTTAAGTACGCGATCTATAGCTAAGATACCTTAACTATACCCTCCGCTTATAGTGACGGAGGCGTCTTATCTAAACCCTTAAATGTGGAAGCATATACCCTATTAACTTCCTCTAGTTCCTTTTATATTTTGGCAAGACCGGTATATAATATTATAACTCCTAATTTATAAAGAAGCGTAATACACCTTCTTTTAACACCTATATTATGTAAATAAACCCCCAAAGCAGTATAGAACCGGTAGCTAGCTTAAGGGGCTTATACGTTTACTAGGATTGTGCATACTATAAAGAGCTTATTATAGTAAGGCGTAATATCGCAAGAATTGGTATATAGCCTTTGCTAAACTAAAGCTATAAGGAAGCTCTATAGCGTTAGAGCAAAGCACTATATATTAGCAGTAATCGTATTAAGCTTAAGCTTTTTAACTAGTTCTTTAGCATTAAATTATCCAAGCCTATTAGGAATAATAACTTCGTTTTCTTCTCTTAGGCGCATAAGATTCTCTAACTCTTACTCTATCTACTTATACAGAGGTTCTTAATAGAGCCTTTTTAGCTAGCGATTACTATATACTATAAGCCGTTCCTTAACTTCTAGCTCTTTAAATATTGCCTTTTATAGCCTATTTACACGTTGCTCTGGCGTATTATAATTAAAAGGGCCGGAAGCGGTTATATAATACTTAATAAAAGTTGCAATACCCTAATGGTGTTTATGCAGCTATTCTAATATTAAGTTAACTTTTTCGCATTTTAAATAAAAGACTTATAGTCCTTAATTTTTATTTAAAGCTAGCTTATTAGTTTGGGTACTCTAGCTATAGTAGGAAGAGGGCGGCGGTAGTCGTAGGAGAGGTGCGGCTGCTACGACTTAGGGGCGTCGGGCGTGATAATAAGATAATAAATTAGAATCGGGCAAATTGGGTAACGTAGTCTTCTTCGCTAAGTTTAATTTGGTAATTCTAGCCATTAGGAATAGCTTAGGGAGCTATAAAAGTTAAGATAATTTAGCTTAAAGTAGGTGTATATAGGCCTAAATGCCCTACGCAGGATTAATAAAAATCTAAACCGTATACTAGACCTTCTAACAAAGGTCTTACTAAAAGCGGCTAGCGGCTTAGCAAGGTAAGCCTTAGTAAGAAGGTCTGGGAATAAGACAATCTGCATTTAGCTTATAGCCAGTAAGATTAATATTTAAGCTTATTAACTAGGGTGTAGTTAACGCTCCGTTAGTGTTAATATAGTTAATTAAACTACTTAATAAAAGGCCTTTAATCAGCCACCATTTTTGGCACTAATCCGCTTTAATAGTATCGGCTAATAGTTTAATTGCGCTTATTAGTGTTAGGAATAAAGGCAAGTGGTCACTATATAAGGCATATTGCCACCACATATAGCAAGTTGCCGTTACGTGCGGTAAGTTGCCGTTACATGCCGCCATAGCACTAGCGTAGTAAGAAACCTTAAGTTCCTTACCCCTTTCTAAAAAATCAAAACAAGAATAACAATCATTATACTATCTACGAACCGTAGCTACGTGATATCCCCTTATAAGTCTAATATTGATTAGTGGTTAACTTTACTGTTATACTATAGAATAGCTAGGTATTTCACCAAGAAGAGACGAGCCACTATACTAGTGCTACTCGTGCTAAAAGAAGCTGTCTTTTAAGGTTAGAACTGGTCCTAAACCTTAAATAGAACTCTTTTATAAATCTAAGGATCTAAAGGCTAGAACTAGTCCTAAGCCTTTTTAAGATTACGGATTCTTGCGTTTATTACGTAGAATAATACGCTTTATAAATCTTTATAATTTAAGGCTAAAACTAGTCTTAAGCCCTATAATTGCAAATATATGTTATAAACGCGTACTAAATAATAAATATATATCACAAACGCGTACTAAACGATAATCCCTATACTAATAACACTTCCCTCCCTCCAAAAATATAGCTACGCCTACTTTAAATAACTAGGAAGACTCCTTACTACTAAAGGTAGCTTTATACGCGAAACTTATTAATAAAAATTAGGATAAATTTACCTTTAATATAATAACTTATACCGTAAAATAAGTTAATAGCTTTCTCCTATACTGTATTATATTCTATTAAAGTAAATACTACACCAATATATAGCTATGGGAATATTTTAGGGAGGATTTCGTAAAATAGACCGCTAACACCTAGGCACTTAGCAATGTTAATATTATTTAGGATTTTTAAGACTTCCTCTATAGGAACGGGGTATATATTACTAAGAACAGTAACCCAATTACTAGTAATATTTAGGCTGTTATTACTAGTATAGAAGAACCAGTATAGACGGAAGCTGAGATTATATGTTAACTATAGAAACTTAAAACCAACCTATATTCTTTAAAAGGTAACTTTAATTTAGAATAAAACCCCTAGAACGCTACTCTCCTACCTAAAGGTACTCTCCTACCTAAAGGTACTTGTCCTCTACCTCTACTACCTCTAGCTTCTTTACTCTAGCCAACCGGTAACCCTCTACTATAAGAAGTTACAAATCTGATAAAGGTATATTTAGATAAAGAAAAAAAGTTTAAAGGAGAATTATATAACATACTTAGAGCAAAACTATAGGTTTTCTATAACTATTATAACAAGGTTAAAATTTAATGCCACTAGTACCACTACGCTTTCTCTATTATATTAAAGGGACGGGTAGTAATATTTTATTACGACCATATTACGGGTAAAAACTATAGCTTTAATATAATGCTTTAGCTTACTAAAGCCCACTTTAAGACTAATAAGAATTGCTAACTTTATATGTCTAAATAGCGAGAGATTATATTCTAGAGAGTTATTGCTTCTAACCTAACAAAGATTTATTTAGAGTGCCTTTAACTACTCTTTAATAAACTCTAAAAAATCTAACGCGGACTTACTAAAACTTACTAAAATAAAAACAGCCTAAGGGACTAGGTTATCTTAGTATGCTATAGCATTCTTAAGTATAACTTAGCGCTATATAAACCTATAAACACGTTTAAAGGAATATATACTAAGCTACGCTCCGCTATAGGTACTATAATATAAACACAAGAATCTTAACAGCTTTATACTAAAAACCCTACCTAACTAAGCATTCCTAACCAATATAATTATAACTAGACTAATCGAATATATAGCGGCCGTAGTAGGGAATACGGCAAAGGGTATAATTAATGTTAACTATAAGGTAATTATGGAGGTCCTTATAGAGGTTTATTTCGAAGTAATTACTAGAAAAAATGCTATGTTTATAAGAAACCAAATTACTAGTTAACTAGACACTCCCTTAATAAGTAAAAAGAGGCATATAATAAGTTCCGTTAGAGTATAAGAAATATTAGAAATTATAAGATTACTATAGCCTACTTCTAAAGCTTCCTAGTTTAATATAAAGGCGTAGAAGATCTTAAGGGTAAGGTTAATAAGACTAAACAGCTCCTTATAGATATAGAAATTAAAAACTACTCTCCTAACCAATACTTTACTAAGTATAGTAAGGTAGATGGTATATAAACTATCACTATTCTTAATAACTAATCTACGCTCTATTCTATTATAAAGTTAGATATCTTTAATAAGCCAAAGGAGAGCTCTACGTTCTCCTTTAATAACAGATACTTAGTAAATGTCTTCTATAGTATTATGCTAGATACTAGAGCCACAGGAGTATTTATAGCAGGAGAACCTTAAGTTTAAGCCCTTTAGTAGCTTAATAACTCTATTTAGATTAACTATTTAACGGCAGGCTAATATACAATTCGTTTTAGCAAGGGTACTATAATCTTTCTTAGCACAATTAGGGTCCAAACCCCCTTAAAATATATCACTTTCTATATTATTCCTACAAACACTCCATTTCTATTTTGCATTAAAGATATAAATAAATTAGGTATTAGGCTTAATAACCTTAAGAATATACTTATTTAGGGAGATAATTAGGTACCCGTTATATATAAATAGGGTTACCCCTAGTTACTCCTTTATTAACTAGAAAAAAGTATTACTTAGAGCTACTTAACTAAGTTAGAATTACGCTAACTACACCATCGTTTTGGCCACCCATCCGTTTATTAATTACTTAGGGTTCTTTAGCAAGTAGGCTATAAAGTTAAGGTTAAGGCAATTAAGCATCTTATAAAGTACTGCTATTACTACTAAATAAACCAGAAATCCCCTAGCCAATTTAAGTTTACCCTTAAAGATAACTATAACTTTAACTTCTATATCATTATTAACGTTATATATCTTAGTAGTAAGCTAGTACTCTAAGTTGTTAACTTCTTAACCTCCTTTTAAGCCGCATAATTCTTAAAGGATATATTAGCTAGGAACGTATAGGATACCCTTTAGTTATACTAGATTAATATCTACCTAGGACCCCCTAATTAAATCGTCTATAACGTAAGAAAGAACTTTTTATCTATAGAGTTCCAATAATAGATAAAGGCAATAGCAATTAAGGTTAAGGAAGTCCCCGTTAAGGCGCATAATAGTATTAAAAAAGTAGAGCGATATTACGCGCCATTACGCCGCGTATATAAGATTATCTCTTTAAAACTAAAAAACGTTAGTAAAAAACTTACCTTATAAATAGCTATTAAAGCTATTAATAATTCCGCTAGCCCGGATAAACTTATACCTATATTACTAGTTTTTAGCGCCTACCCTTAAATAACTAACAATTCTTTATTATCTCCCTCTATTATATAATAAGCCGAGGCTATTTATAAGGCAATAAAGGAGGTGTAATATCTCTACGCTATACGCTAGGTTAATAACGTACTAGGAATAAGAAATGGCCTAAATACCTTAACTACGCTTAATCTGCCACTCTAGTCTAAAGTACACGTATAGCGTAAAAAGGGAGGATAATTAGGCCTATATTAACTTATTATAATTAATAGTTAAACTTATACTATTCAGATACCTTATAGACCCACTTAATTTCATTTAACTGTTATTAAGCCTTACTATAAAAATAATAATTCTAAGCCTTTATAGGATACCCTAGAAGATGCCCTAAAAGAGAACTATAATTAACATACTCTAGAAGACGACTATAATCCTAATATAATTGTAGTAGATACGCTATAACCATAACGCGGTAGAGGTCGCCTAAAGGGATTACAAAATTACTAATATCTTATTAATTTTAAAGAACAATTTATTGCCGCTATTAAGAATAGAGTTAAGTTATTAATGGCCTTTATAATAGCTAAAGAGAAGGCTAACTTTAAGCTCGCAAAATAGCTTTAAAAGGAAGGTTATATTATAACCCTAGGAGCTCCTTTCCAAGCATCTAATAAGTAGGAGATTAACGGTCTTATTATAAGAGGAGTCTTTAAATTTAAGAAGTATAACCCTACTAAGTTTAATAAAGTTCGTATCTTTAAGTTAAAAATAGTTAACGAGATTAAAGGCAAAGCTATTAACGCCCTATTTAAGAAATTAAGGCTTATTATCTAAAGTTACAATAATAATAGTAAGAAGGTAATTCTTATGCAATCTTCTATAATTTAACGAGCTAGTTAGTAAGTTATTATTGCGCTAGCTCCCTCCTTAATAAAGAATAGAATGGCGGTTTATTTATAAGATATTACTTAAGTCTATACCTAATTAGAGACGTACCTTTAGCACTTAATATTAGCATACCTTCTAGAGTAAATTTGCCACTAGTATCCTAAAGGTACAATTATAGTTGTGCTTAAGCTATTATATAGAATTGTAAAGGTAGGAATTTACTAGTAGGCTATCTATAGCAAGCACCATAAAGAGAAGCTTTTAATAACTACTTCTATATTTAATCCCTACTTCCTTATTATAACTATAGGAACTCCATTTGGAATTATCGGCATATAAACTAATAATATAATTATCTTAGGGGATGACTAATTCTTAGCTCTTAAAGAAGATAAGCTAGTAAAAGCAAATCTTATAGTAAAGCTAAAAGAAAAGCTTAATTTAATAATACTATTACTCTTTAATAGATACATTCTCTCCCTAAATAAGAATTCTATTGCTTTACGCTAGAAGGGTTAAGATAAGAAGATTAACGTTATTAATATTAATTCCCTAAAGTAAGGATATATAGAGCAACGCGCTTATAGAGCTTATATTACTTCTATCTATTAACCTAAGGCTTTATTTAACCTCTCTATTACCGCCTAATACTAGGAACTAACTAAGGATAACGTTCTTACCCTAAATAAACGTCTTTCCTAGCAAATAAACTATCTTAATTGGGGACTACTCTATATACCTATTAATCTTCCTACCACTAAGCTCTTTATATTTATTAATAGATTATTTATAAATAATAAAGATTTTAGCTCCTAATTAGGATATAAGATTATTATCACAAATAAATTTACTAGAGAGAATAACTTTATAATCTATAATAATCTTATCTATTAGAGCTTAACTAAGAGTAAGCGCATTACCTAAAGTGTTTTAGCGTTAGAGATATATAGAATAGTTAGCGGAGTTAATATAGTAATTACAATTGGAACTACCCTAAAGATAATTATAGATTAACTTAAACTTCCTATTATCCCTATAATTATATACACTAACTTATATTCCCTCTATAAGTATTTAGTTAAGCTCGGTACCACAAAAAAAAGCGCCTTATAATTAATATTATAGCACTTTAGCAATCCTATAAGCGTTAAAAACTCTTTAAGATTTAATAAATTAATAGCTAAGATAACCTAGTAGATGTAATAATAAAGGTAAACCTAAACAAAGCACTAGAGACGTTTGTTAACATAAATACTCTATATATACGAGTTAAAGGTTAGGTTAAAAGGGAGTCCCTAGAAATTTCTTAGTTATATAAGGTCTTAAGATATCTAGGAACTTTAACCAGCGGTTAAAGTTGTCTAATTAGTCAGATTCTCTTACTAAGACTTTTTTTAAAGGGGGAGCCTAACTTAATCTAGCCAATTAGGATTTTCTATCCCCGGGATAGAAAATCGCTATTAGCTCGCTTACTACTAGCGCCTTAGCGCCCCTCCGAACACAATATCTACCTATAACTCCTAAGTAAGAAAGCACCACGTGCTAAAAGGCAAATTTTAGGATAGCGAGACTTATATTACAATAGCAATAGTAAGTAAAAAGGATTAATATTTATTATGCTAGTTAAGCGGTATATATATATAGATGGCAACTATAAAAGAAGAGTTACTAGTGTTAGGAATAAAGGCAAGTGGTTACTATATAAGGCATATTGCCACTATATATGGCAAGTTGCCATTACATACAGCAAGTTGCCGTCACATGCCGCCGCGGCACTAGCGTGGTAAGGAACCTTAAGTTCCTTACCCCTTTCTAAGAAATCAAAACAAGAATAACAATTATTATACTATCTACGAACCGTAGCTACGTAATATCCCCTTATAAGTCCAACAATTAGTAATAATCTTTTTGGCTTAACTAAAGACTTGTTTATATATAGAGCTTATAGCTAGTATAGAGAATATATTAAGAGTAATCTTAGTAAGCGTTAGATAGAGGACTTAACTAATATTAAGCCACTAGGTGAGAGGATTAGGAATAATATCGTTTACCTTATTACCGTTATTGGTACGGATCTTAATAAACTTAAGGCCTATATTGTAGTAGCGGTTAAGCTTACTAGTAAGCTTAATCCGCTTTTAATTATATATAGAAGTAAGGCTTTTATTAATAACTAATAACTGCGTATATTTATTAGCTAAATTATTATCGGATTTACAAGGAACCTTCCTATATCGCGGCTTAACTAGTTACTTATCTTCCTTATCTTCCTAATTATTGATAAAGTTAGCAAATATAGTTTCCATATACCGCTTGGCGTGCTTCCACTATTAAGGCCCCTGTTTCCATTTATTATAAAAGTAGGCTTATTTAAGCAATAGATAGAGGATAACTACGGCAAAGTAATAAGGGCTTTTGTCTTTTATTTTATTAAAATATTTATTAATCTTTTAGAGAGCCATATTAACGCCCAATTTAAAAAAGAAGTCGCTTTTATTCTTAAGGCTCTACTAAGTTCGCTAGAGGATTTAATAAAGGAGTTCTATATTAGTAATTAACTCCTATAGAGCGCCATATAAGCCTTTAACGCCAGGACTATTAGCGTTACCTTTTATATACTTAGTAGCTAATATAAAAGGCTTTAGGATCTTAATAAGCCGCTCTACCTACTACCAATTATTATTAGTAAGTGCGTCCTATAATAAATTGTAGCTATTATTAGCTAGCTTCCTCTAAGTAAGTAGATATTTATTAATTACCTTATAAAGAAGTAATACATAGCGGAGTATAAAGTAGGTTAAATTCCACTAAACGCCTCCGTCCTTAATAAGCAGAAGCTCTATATAATTAAATAGTTTGTCCTCTATATAGGCCTTAAGCTAATTCTTAATAAAGTCCTTACAGCGTCCTATTAATCGCATAATATATTTAATAATATTATAAACTTTACTAATAAAGCCTTTCTAAAATTGGACCCAACAGTCTTCTTTCTCTACGTTGGACAAAGCATTGAGGTCCCGGTTCGACTGCGCCGCCATCAAGACCCTGATTATAGATCGCAGAACCCGAGCTTGCACTACTTTGTATGGGACTGAGGTATTGATTATAAAAACTTCGAAGTGGATAAAGACTTCGTTTTCTTGGCTGAAGTCAATAGTGACGACCCAAACCTGCTCAATCTTCTTAAGATGTGGTGTTCTCTCATGCTGCAGACACTTACAAAAAACACCCTCCTAAAGTACCTGCCGGAAAATGGAGTTGCACCATACGCAGGAAAACATCTCAACATTGCGTTGCCTCTTCACCAACGGCCCAACAAAATCCAGGTTGAACCTCAAGATCCATCCATCTTTCATTCGCTCGATCCTCTGGTCCAACGATACTACGCTAGTCTGAGACGACGATTTTACGAATTAAAGTTTTCTCCAAATCCAAGCGTTCGGGCATACTACGAAAGTGTCATACGGCAAAGAGTTGTTTCTAGAGTCAAAAGATACGCCCCAAAGGTCAATGAGTTGTGCAATGGCCTCGAAGTGGAAGTCAGGGTCTCACCAGATAAACGCTGGAACACCTTTATCCAGTCGTTTTGCCTCTCTTATTTCGGATTCTTTATACCTATGACCTGGGGTCACCTGGAGGAAAAGGCACCTGTTCAAGTCCGGCCCGAGCTTATCACTGAGGAAGAATTCAAAGCCAACGGTCGGATCCCCAATGTATACTGCCTGAAAGCTACGAAACTGGATCCCGCCTCTCGTTTCGCCCTATTTGTTGAAGGTACATTTGCAGATGGGGCACCATTTGCTGGTTGGCTTCGATCAAGAGGGGACCATTCGGTTTTTAAAATGAATAGTTTTGTGGACATGCTTGAGGGCGCAACAATGCTGGAAGTAAGCAAACGTACTCGAAGATGGTGGAGTCTCAAGCACAACGATCAGAACGATAGGATTAAGAAAGTAAACGGATACAATAAATAAAACCGTGTTCTATGACACGGTTACTTCAATCGCTATAAGGGAGCTTTGTAGAGTATGCTATGAAATCAATTGATCTATATTACTAATAAAATAAAAAATAAAAAATTTTGATCGCACCAGGGCTCGATCCTGGGACCTATCGGTTTGTTAACAACTGTACGGAGATTGTACGTTCCAACACCCACCTTCAGTGCACAACAATTGTTAGACTGACGTGATAACCAACTACACTATGCGATCACTACTTGATATGTGTAGTTATCTTTTATTTTATATGGAGTTTATCTCAACTCAATCCATCTAATTTGCATGTCCTGTGACGCCAAGTCAATCTTCCCAGCACAATGTTAAAGTCTTTATTTTCCAAATAGTAATATATAGTTTGTTAATACTCTGCTATTAATTAGTACCTTAAATTTCCCTTATCGCTGTTTAATTCGTACGTTTAGGTATTATTCTATTATTCCTTTAAGCGTTTAAGGCTCTACTACTAGCTCCCTCTTATCCTATAGGCCTCTCCTTTTTCTAATTACTTAGGTTCCTTAACTTAGTCCTTTTTCGGCTAATACTTCTTATCGATTTTCTCTCCAATATACTATAGATACTAGTTCTGTCGTCTCCCCCTTCGCTCCTCCGTCGTCGTCGCTATGGCGCCGCTCGCTATATAGCCCCTAAGGACACGTCACCGGACGTCAAATACCAGACACATCACAACCTCTACTACAACCTGTCTACAGCTATCGCGCTGCAGACGACCTCCACCATCACCTGTCTACAGCCATCGCGCTGCAGACGACCTCTACCACAACCTGTCTACAGCCATCGCGCTGCGGACGACCTCTACCACAACCTGTCTACAGCCGTCGCGCTGCAGACGGCCTCTACCACAACCTGTCTACAGCCATCGCGCTGCAGACGACCTCTACAACCTGTCTACAGCCATCACGCTGCAGACGACCTCTACAACCCGTCTACAGCCATCACGCTGCAGATGACCTCCACCATCTGTCTACAGTCGTCGCGCTGCAGACGACCTCTACCACTACCGCCACCACTACCGCCACCACTACCGCTACAATATACCACACAACACCGCACTGTAGGCGTACCGCAGATGCGCAGATAGGGTAGCTACGGCAGGGGGGGAAGGGGGCCGGCCCGTGTTACTTTAGCACGTAAAATATAAGGTGTATAGGGGAATTGGTATTTATACCCCATACAAGACAATCTTGTGAAAATTTTTCCTTCTAGGGTGGGTTTATGTAGCAAGATTCGCCCTTATAAAATACCCGTTTTCTAGAACGTAAATCTAGAATTAGTAGGTTACTTTTAGGGAGAGTACCTACTAATTACTAATTCCCTACCTATTTCTTTAGTAAGGAGGAGGAACAAGGTACAGGAAAAAAAGTCGTATAGAAATAACTGTTAGTTATCTCCAAACTGGCAAACTATCTAGGGCCCTTTGTTTTTATATGCAAAAATGTTACTAAATCTATCTTTTAGAGCGCTTTTTCTACTCTAGGAATAGCAGAATACGGCAGAAATAGATAAAAGAGCTAGGATTTCTTTATTTCCTTAGTGTAAACTAAATATTAAAGAGCAAAATATCAGGACAAAACTCCCCTAGCACTTAAAACCGGGCCAAAGTGTCCACTTAGTTACTAGTGCATGTTAAGCTGCCTTAGAAGGATTTATGTATATAGGACTATAGCGCCATAGCCTAGAGGCTGCATATGTAGTATTATACGTAGTATAATACAATAGATTTAAAAAAAAGATACTAGTTCTCTAGGTATTTCTACTATTAAAGTTCCTAAATACTATTCTAAGGTTAGATACTATCTATATATAAATTTAGTATTTTTAAACTTTTTTTTACTTAGGTCCTAATCTATCCTATTTAAGAACTTCTTATTTTTAGTCTTTAGTCTCTTATATATTCTATATAGATTATCTATATAATTTATTGTTATGGCACTGTTACGGACCCTAGTTAGGGGCTTAACTAAAGACTTAGCGCTATATATATAGATATATCCTTTCCTTAACCTTCTTTTAGTTTTTAGCTTAATATTCTTATTAATAGACTACCAATTATATAGGCTTGCGCGTCCCTTGTGCCGTGCTTATACCTTAATTAACTAAGTCGCTAACATCTATAATAGTATATAGTATACTAGGTATTTTAGGTCGATCCTTAATTTATCTTCCTTTTTAAGTTAAAAATTTTATTTCCAATATATAATAGGTTTCTTCTCCATCCTTACCAGTATTATTACTTACTAATTATCTCGCTAGTCCTCTACCTATTCTTTAAGATTTCCTTTAATATTAACTAAAGCTTTCTTTATAGCTTTAATATCCCTTATTAGTTATATTATATCTAGTATTTAAAGTTTTCCTAATTATTACTAGTTCTTTATCTATACTATCTTTAATATAAATCCGGGAGTACTATATACTTATATTTTACAAAATATCGTCTTATTCGTACCTTAGTTCTAAGTATTTCCGCGTATTATAAGGTCCTTAGGTATTTATATTCCTTATTATTATTAATTTCTCTAAGCTACTTTACTCTTAATAAGTCTTTCTTAATATAGAAATTCCTTTTAATTATTAAGTAGCCTTTTTTAATTCTCTAAGTTTCTAATTATTGTTATACTTTTCCTAGTCTTCTTTTAGTAATCGTAGTACTAGTCTAAAAGGTACCTCTTAATAGGTCTTTTCCTTTCCTAGTAGTATCCTTATCTATTTTTCGAAATCTTAGACCTATAGCTTATTAGCCTTAGATTTTCCTTTATTAAGTAGTAAAGTAGTACTATCGCCTTAACTACGCCAGGAAAAAATTTACCAGCATTTAATTTTACTTTTCTGCCATTTTAGCATTTTTTAGCATTTCTAGCATTTCCTAGCATTTAGCTGCCAAATGCGGCATTTATAATTAAGTGTTAGTATTTAGCTACTAAGTGCTAACTATAAGATTACTAAGCATATATAAAAGTATAATTTTTATAATTTTAATATTTTATATATACTTTATTAATATTACTAAGTATATATAAATGTATAATTTTTATAAATTTAATATTTTATATACGCTTTATTAATATTACTAAGCATATAAAAATATATAATTTTTATAAATTTAATATTATTAATAAAAATTTAATATTTTATATTTTATATATATTTTATTAATATTAGTAAGTATAGGGGGCAGGGCGGCATTATAAAAAAATTTACTAGTATCTTAAATTAGGTTTATGCTAATTAAGCNATTTTAGCATTTAGCCGTATTTAGTTGCATTTTGCGGCTATATACTATACCGCTAATAATAATACTATAATTTGCGGCTAAACGCTACCTTAATAATAAAAGTGCTATAAGCTGCAGCTTAATGCTCTCTTAGAAATAATAATACTAGAAATATTTTAGTTAACTAAGTTTACTATATACGCTACGCACCTAGAGAGGCAAAAAAGGAGCTCTTGCTGCACCCGGCCTAAAAAGACTAAAACCAACTAAAAGAACCCTAAAAAACACCTAAAGAATCCCCCTAAGATGCATGTATCGCAGGGGAGGCATACGTCAAACGACAGTGGCTCGCACTCGCGCGCGACCGCTAGAACTACGCCTAGCAATGGCCCTCCATAATAAAAACAGGCGAATACCACACCATAAAGCGGAAATACCTTTATTAAAAAGGCATCTAATAAAATATAAAGCCTATTAGACGCGTCTAGTATTTAAAATTATAGGGAAGTAACTGTTAGCCATAATAAACTAATATAACTAGTAGAATGGCTCTACTAGTCTAGCGAACCTTAGGCGCCCCTCTAGCAAACCCTTAATTAAATCCTCTAACGGCTAAGTAAAATTAAAAATAAGTATAACCCCCCCTTACTGGCGAACCGCACCTAGGCCGCCATAGTTGCGCTTTTATAGTATAGGAAACCTACCCCCCTTAAGTTAATAACCGGGTATATAATTATAATATAACTAAACACAGAATAAGTAGAGGGGCTTAGGGGATAATTAGAAATAGAAGTCCTTATAAAAATACGTAAAAAGGTCCATAACGCTATTATAGTCTAATACCTTAAGAGCGGAGATATTAAAGTTACCCTAAAGGACTAATAGGCAAAGGAACGAGCCGTAAGGGTAGGGGATAGGCTAGGAGAACATATTAGCATAAAAGTACTCCATAAGGATTACCTAGTTAAAGTCCTAGTGGTTCCTATAAGCCTTAGGGTAGAAAAGGGACGCTAGGCAGACAATATAGCAATTATATAGGAGATAGTAAGATAAACGGAACGCCTTATACCAGGACTTAAAATCACCCGAATTTAATAGCTTTAATAGGAAAATACAAACTAAGCATATAATAAGAATAACAAGAGGACATAAGGGTCGCCAGAGACTCGCTAGGGAGACACCAGACGAACGCATAGCTCCCTTATCGTTAGTATATATACACTAGGAATGTAAAAACTCCTTATCCAAAAAGGAATAATTATAAATAGCCTTATATATAACATAAGGCTCTACAACTATAGACTACGCTTAGAACGATGCTATTGCTATATATAATAGGGATACACCTAATCTATATACGCAGCATAGGTGTGCTGCGGCCACTATGCAGGCCCCTACAATACGAGACATTACTTAAATTAAGACTAAATAAAATGCGCAAACTGCCACTAAAGTATATATAAGGCGTAGGAGAGAGAAGACTGCATTAAATACAGAAGACGGAAGGCAAGGGCTTAATAGTTGCGGGAATAACTACACGCTAGGTTATATAAATGGAAATAATAGACGATAAGCTAGGGGGACATAGGTGCCTTCCTAGCGTTTCCTACCTTTAATACTAGAGGGCTAGGCCAGCCATCCTAAGCCTTAATGGGCCAGAAGTGACGCTACGCGACATTACTAAACTAAGTAGGGATATAAGGGTCACAAGGGACATAAGGGAGAGGACGCCCTATAGGAAGACCCCTATAGACAGCGACAGTAGGCTTAAGACTAGGACAATTAAGAATTAGACTTAATATAGTAAATATAACATTCGCAGCTAACCTATAAAGGGCATATAGCCGACTAGTAATAATAGGGGAAGAACCGGTAACAATAATAGATTTAGATATAGAAGCGCTAATAGGAACACAAGATACGGGAATGGAAAGCTCTATATAAAATAAGTAGTAACTAAGGTATAGATATAAGAGACAGAAGCTCTAAATATCCTAAAGAAAGTAAAAATAGAAGAAGCAAGGAATAAAGGAGAGTTAAAGGACCCTCGCCAGGGGTCCGCTACCTATCCATTATATAGTATAACTGCGGCAACACAAACCACTGCCTTATAAGGCCCCTACTAGATAGTCTAAACCCAGAGAAATACTATATCCTTACTATACAAGAGCCGTATTATAATACCTTCACATAATTAATATACTACCCCTAAGGATTCCAGCTCCTATATAAACCAAAAGCAGCTATACACGTGTGCTTTATAATTAGCAAGGCTATTAGCCTATCCTTATGGTCATAGCAGGCAGTTAACCCAGATATTGCAGTTATAACAATCCAAATATATAAGGGACCGGTACAAATTATTAATGTGTATAACCCTAGGGTCAAAGGGGTCCCATAAATAGAGAATATTATATTAGTAATAAGCTTACTAAAAACTAAAGGTACAAAATCTATCCTATTAGGAGATATAAACCTCTACCACCCGTAGTAGAGGGGTATCTATATTACTGCAGATTAACAGTTAAAGTGCCTATTAAGAGCTATAAATATCTAGGGCCTTAAGCTAGCTACCCCCCTAGGAGCAATTATATAGCAATAAGGCACCGCTAGAAGTATAATTAACCTTATATTTATAGACGAAGGCCTATACTAAAGACTTAAAAGGTATAACCCTGAAGAAGAATAGGCACTTACCCTAGACTATATCCCTATCTAGATACAGCTAGACCTAAATACCAAAGCGTAACTAAATAGAAAAAGATACGTAATAAGGAAGCTTAAGATAAACAGTTTCCTTAATATAGTTAAATAACAACTTTAAGACCTAGAAGAAATCCACCTAATACTAAACAAGCGAGGCTTATTAGCTACCCCCAAGGAAATTAACCAAAGACTAAAAAGGATCTAGGCAGTAATTAAAAATAGGCTAGAAGAGCACTGCCCGATTTCAAAACCGGGCCTCTATACGCGACACGTATAGTCTATATAATACACAGTTCTGGTTACTAGCTAATAATAAGTAAAAAGGAAATATATAAGTAGCCATAACCCTAAAGACGAGAGATAATATAAAGACATAAGAAACTAGCTAAAGAATACCCTAAAAAAAGAAGTAAGGAATAACTAGAGATGGTTTATAAACGAGTATACTTTTAACTTAAGCCTCCCCTATAATAAGGGCCTTTAGGCTATAGCAAAATGGGTAAAAAAAAAGGTAGGGCGCCTAGCAGAAGACTTATACTTACTACCCCTATAAAGAGCAGGAGAATTACAGGCTATAAATAACAATGATAAGAAGGCAAAGATCCTTATAGAAAGGTTCTTCCCCTAACCGGCTCTAGTAGACCTTAGTAACATTACGGGTAAAACACTAGTAACTCGCCTGTAGGTTAACAGCGACATAATAACAGAGGAAATAGCTAGAACCATTAGCCGCCTTTTAAACAATATAGTACTAGGACTAAATAGGATTCTAAATAAGGCCCTAAAAACCTATAGGCCACTTATAGCACCCTGGCTTGCAAATATAGCTAGAGCATACTTTACTATAGGCTACTACCCATAACTTAGAAGATCTATAATAACGGTTATTCTATAAAAAGAAGGTAAAGCAGATTACTTAATCCTAGGAAGCTACCGCCCTATTGCCTTAGAAAACACCCTTAGTAAGATCTTAAAAAGGGTAATAGCAGAACGTATAGCAGACACAGTAGAGGAATACGCCCTACTACCACAAAGCCAAATAGGGGCAAGAAAGAACCGCTTAACACTATTAGCACTTACGCTACTCGCTACCACTATTAAATCTACATAGGCGATGCGAAAGGACTTTATAGTATTAATACTTAGCCTAGATATTAGTAGTGCCTATAATAATATACCCTATAAGCGTCTCCTACATATCCTTAGGGTAAAGGGCTTCCTAGAATAGATTATACAATTTATCTAAAGGTTTATAGGCTAGAAAGAAATATTACTAGTCTTTAGCGGATACTAGAGCCCCCCTATTATAGTTATAATAGGAATACTATAAGAATTATCCCTCTCACCTATACTCTTCCTTTTCTTTATAAGCAACCTGCTTAACTCTTTTAAGGAAGGGGCAACCTAGGGAATAGGCTTTATTAACGATATAAACCTAATTATATACAGGCTAATAGCTATAGAGAATTGCAGAATATTAGAGAAAGCTTATAATACTTATATAGAATAAGCAAAATGTTATAGAGTCCAATTCTCACCAGAGAAATACCAGCTAATCCATTTTATAAGAAAACGCAACCAATCTATAGATCTCTAGCATATAATTCGCATTTAAGGCTTTAGGGGTTAACTAGTTTAGGGCCTAAGGGTATTAGGAGTATAGGTAGATAGCAAGCTCTAGTAAAGCGCATATACGGCGTAAGCGGCCCGTAAAGGCTAAGCATAGTTTATTACTTTATCTAGAATTATTAATTTTATATAGGGTCCATACTTCTAGAGGTTACGCCTACTATATACAGCAGTTGTCCGGCCAACTATAATATATAGATCCAGTATTTAGGCCATTAGAGAAACTAAGAAGGGCCCCCCTAAATTACTCCATAAACTACTTTAAAAGGTCTAAACAGCCTACCTTTAGAGTATTATAGGCGGGTATAAGCGAACGGCCACAGCACTGCTTAAGAAGGAATCCAATATTCCCCCCCTATAGTTATATATTAAAGCCGCTATAATATAAAGAACACAAAATAAACGTAACTCTAATATTATAAAGTATATTAAGACACGCCTAAGTAAACTATAGAGGAACTCTAGGGTGCCCCATAGAAGAACAAACCAATAACCCTAAAGTAGGGAAGAGATATTAGAGAAATAGGTAAAGAAAGCAGAAGAAGAATAGTGCCGCTTTAGGGCCTAGGCCTATATAGAGGAAGAAGGGAGACGCGTAAGAGGTTAGTAAAGATAATAGTAAGATAGAAAAAGGAGCTAAAGTAGAATATATAAGAATGCTAGGAAACTATCTACCGTAATATAATACTGGTTAGACTAATGCTAGAGAGGTAAATAGGAGTTAAAGGTATAGAGGCTAACTTAGGTAAAATAAACCTAAGCTATAGTATAGTTAACGCTATAGGGGGTAAATACCTAAGGGCTCCGAGAAGGCCTAATAAAGGTAGAAAATATAATAGCAATACTCTTAAAAATAGGAATAATAGGACTAAAAGATTAGCTTTACTAGGTAGGTATCCTAGTAGGTAGCCCAAGATACGAATATAGCTAGCTAAGACAGACACTAAAACACGTAATACTACTATACCCCCTACGCACTAATTAAGAAATAATACTCTTAGTAGCTGGCATAGAGAACTATAATACACTACTCTTAATATAAAAAGGCCTTAAGGCGGTTACCTAGTGGCTTATTAGTTAAAATATACTAAATTAGTTCCGGATTATAAGGGAAATAGTAATAAAAGGCAAGGGGGTAAGCAGTAGGTGCCCCCTAGTAACTCTACAGTAGTTGTCAGAAATGAGGCAAGTTGCCATCGCATGAAGCATATTGCCGTCACGTGTCGACATGGCCCTAGCGTGGTGAGGAACCTTAAGTTCCTTACCCCTTTCCTTATTCCTATTAATAAGAATTAACCAATATCACTATAACCTTACTTAAGTAGTCATTATTAGTAAGTCACCCTATATTTCTAACACTAATTAGTGGTTAAATATATAGTCAACCATAGAGCAGCTAGGTTTTTAAATAGAAGAGACAATCTTATATAGGGGTGCCATATGCGCTCATATAGAATAGATCCCGGCGATACTATACTACCTTAGACTTGCGGAAAACTAGTAATAGAAGTGTCACTAAGTACTAGGAGATACTAAGTTACATCTATTATATAGAACAACTACGTTTATAAAGATTTGGTCAAGTACTTTAGGTTAGAAGTGTCACTAAACCTATAGTCCCAAAATTAACGTCTAAAACGCGTTAAACAACTACGCATATAAAGATTTAGTTAAGTACTTTAGGTCAGAAGTATTACTAAACCTACAGTCCCAAAGTTAACGTCCGAAACGCGTTAACAATATCTTAATTACCTACCTTTTAATAGCAAACCTACGAGATTCTACAAAGCTAAAAACCCTACCTACCTTCAATATACGACACCCCGTCAATTTTATACCTACTATGGCGTTAACCTACCCAAAGAAGTATAAGAAAAGCATTAATCCAAAGATATAGGATATAGACATTAACCTTATAAACGCTAAGGAACAGGACCTAAACAGATTCTTAGTATACTATATAGTATACTATATAGACAGCAAATATAATAATACTAAGCTATAGTGTTATATAAAGGAGGACTTTATTAAATAAATAAAGGAAATATAGGCTCTTATAAAGAAGGACGTTATATAAAACTTCTATAACTTCCTTTAGGAGAATAGAGTATTTATCCCTATAGATAGGGGTGCCATTAAAGACAATATCTAGGAGTAAGTTATTAACGTAAAAGAAGAGCACAAATAGACTCCATAAAAGGTTAAGCACTAACTACGCACTAAGAGGAAGCTTAACTTATAATAGAATCCAAATAATACGCTAATAGAGACGCGCTCTAATTCTATTACTTTAGGTATAAGTTCTTACGTTCTATATCCATCGCTTCCACCTCTATCTCCAGCTCCCTAGAATCCACTAATTCAACCAATAACATTAACTACTACCCCTTAAGAGTAAGCGCAAGATCCCCTTGCTTCGCGATTTAATAACCTTTAAACTCTACTATAAGAAGATTAGGTACTACGCCATGTTCTACTAAGCCCTATATCTCCACTACAGCCTATAAAGCAATCCCTACCTTAATCTCTAATATAATTTTAACGTAGTCTAATACTACTTAGAAGTATCTTAAAAATGCTTATAGAGCTTATAAAGCTCTATATAGACTAGGAGAAGAAGTTTAGCAGAGAACTATATAATATCCTTAATTTAAAGCTGCGTATCTTCTATAACTGTTGCTAAAAGGTTAAACTAGAACCTAACCAATATTATAATACCTATTCCGTTATGCTTAAAGGCCGCGCTAGTACCTTCTATTATAATTATTTAGTAGGAAAAGGATATAATTTTAACTGAATAATATATAAAATAAGATGCCACTTTAAAATAGAAGAGAATAAGCAGCAATATATATTAGAGTAGAGAGAGACTACCTTCTTAAGAATTATTGCTACGAACCCAGGTATCTCTTAGCTTAATTATCTTTAAAAGCTCTTTAATTAACTTTAGATAATTTAGCGTGGTTTATCTAAATTATATTAAGAGGACCTTAGCCTATATAATTAAGTTATTAGCGTATGCCGAGGTATTAAAGAATATAATCTTACTCTCTTTAACCCTATAAGTACTTATAAAGGAGTATATACTTAATTAAGATCCTCTATTAGTACCGCTCTACACTCTTAAAAAGTATAGTAATTTAACGCCCAACTCTAACCTACCTTAATTAACCCGGCTAACTAATATAATTATAACTGGACTAATTAAATATATAGTAGACGTAGTAGGGAATACAGTAAAGGGTATAATTAACGTTAACTATAAGGCAATCATGGAGGTCCTTATAGAGGTTTACTTCGGAGCAATTATTAGAAGAAGTGCTACGTTTATAAGAAGCCAAATTACTAGTTAACTAGACACCCTCTTAATAAATAAAAGGAGGCATATAATAGGTTTCACTAAAGCGTATAAAACGTCAGAAACCAAAAGGTCACTATAGCTTACTTCTAAAACTTCCTAGTTTAATATAAAGGCGAAGAAGATTTTAAAGGTAAGGTTAATAAGGCTAAATAGCTCCTTATAGATATAGAAATTAAGGACTACTTTCCTAACTAATACTTTACTAAGTATAGTAAGGTAAATAACACACAAACCGTCGCTATCCTTAATAACCAATCTACGCTCCATTCTATTATAAAGTTAGATATCTTTAATAAGCTAAAGGAAAGTTCCGCGTTCTTCTTTAACAATAGATACTTAGTAAACGTCTTCTATAGCATTATACCAAATACTAGAGCTACAGAAGTATTTATAGTAAGAGAGCCTTAAGTTCGAGCTCTTTAGCAGCTTAATAGCTCTATTTAAATTAACTAATTAACAGTAGGCTAATATATAATTCGCTTTAGTAAGGGTACTATAATCTCTTTTAGTATAATTAAGGTTTAAACCCCGTTAGGATATATTACTTTCTATATTATCCCTATAAATACCCCATTCCTATTCTACATCCAAGATATAAATAAATTAGGTATTAAGCTTAACAACCTTAAGAATATACTTATCTAGGGAGATAATTAGGTGCCCATTATACGCAAATAAGATTACCCTTAGTTACTCCTTTAACAGCTAGAAAGGAGTATTACTTAAAGCCACCTAACTAAGTTAGAGTTACATTAACTACACCATCGTTTTAGCCACCTATCTATTTACTAATTACTTAGGGTTCTTTAGTAAATAGGTTATAAAGTTAAGGTTAAGGTAATTAAACATCTTATAAAGTACTATTACCACTACTAAATAAACCAGAAGTCCCCTAGCCGATTTAAGTTTACTCTTAAAGATAACTATAACTTTAACTTCTGCATTATTATAAATATTATATATCTTAGCGGTAAGCTAGTACTCCAAGTTATTAACTTCTTAACCTCTTTCTAAGCTATACGCTTTTTAAAAGATATATTAGCTAGGAACGCATAGAATACTCTTTAATTATACTAAATTAATATCTACCTAGGACCCCCTAATTAAATCGTTTATAATATAGGAAAGAACTTCTTATCTATAGAGTTTTAATAATAGGTAAAGGCAATAATAATTAAGGTCAAGGAAGTCCCCGTTAAGGCATATAATAGTATTAAAAAAGTAAAATAATATTATACGCTATTACGCCGCATATATAAGATTATTTCTTTAAAACTAGAGGGTACTAGTAAAAAGCTTATCCTATAGATAGCTATTAAGGCTATTAACAATACCGCTAGCCTAAATAGGCTCGTACCTATATTACTAGTCTTTAGCGCCTACCCTTAAATAACTAATAATTCTCTACTATCTCCCTTTATTATATAATAAGCTAAGGCTATTCGCAAGGCAACAAAGGAGGTATAATATCTCTACGCTATACGCTAGGTCAATAACGCACTAGGAATAAGAAATGGCCTAAACACCTTAACTACGCTTAATCTGCCACTCTAATTGGAGGTACGCGTATAGCGTAAAAAGGGAGGATAGTTAGGCCTATATAAACTCATTATAATTAATAGTTAAACTTATACTCTTTAGATGCCCTATAGACCCACTCAATTCCACTTAACTATTATTAAGCCCTACTATAGGGATAATAGCTCTAAGCCTTTATAGGATACCCTAGAGGATACCTTAAAGAAGAACTACAATTAACATACTCTAAAAGGCGAAGGCGATTTTAATATAATTGTAGTAGATATACTATAACTATAACGCGGTAAAGGTCACCTAAAGGGATTATAAAATTGCCAACATCTTATTAATTTTGAAGAGTAATTTATTACTACTATTAAGAATAGAGATAAACTATTAATAGCCTTTATAATAGCTAAAGAGAAGGCTAACTTTAAACTCGCAAAATAGCTCTAAAAGGAAGGCTATATTATAACTCTAGGAGCTCCTTTTTAAGTATCTAATAAGTAGGAGATTAACAGTCTTATTATAAGAGGAGTCTTTAAATTTAAGAAATATAACCCTACTAAGTTCGATAGAGTCCGTATATTTAAGTTAAGAATAGTTAATAAGATTAAAGGCAAAACTACTAATACCCCATTTAAGAAGTTAAGGCTAGTTATTTAAGGTTATAATAATAATAGTAAGGAAGTAATCCTTATATAATCCCCTATAATTTAATAAGCTAGTTAACAAGTTATTATTACGCTAGCTCCCTCCTTAATAAAGAATAAAATGGCGGTTTACCTATAAGATATTACTTAGGCCTATACCTAATTAAAGACGCGCCTTTAGCGCTTAATACTAGTATACCTTCTAGAGCAAATTCGCCACTAATATCCTAAGGATATAATTATGGTTGTACTTAAGCCATTATATAGAATCGCAGAGGTAGGAACTTATTAGTAGGCTACCTATAGTAAGCACCATAAGGAGAAGCTTTTAATAACTACTTCTACATTTAATCCCTGCTTCCTTATTATAACTATAGGAACTCTATTTAGAATTATTAGCATATAAACAGATAATATAATTATCTTAGGAGACAACCAATTCTTAGCTCTTAAAGAAGATAAGCTAATAAAGATAAACCTTATAATAAAGCCAAAGGAAAGACTTAACTTAGTAATACTATTACTCTTTAATAGATGTATCCTCTCCCTAAATAAGGGCTCTATTACTCTACGCCAGAAGGGTTAAAGTAAGAAGATTAACGTTATTAACGTTAATTCTCTAAAGCAAGAATATATAGAGTAATGCGCTTATAGAGCTTATATAGCTTCTATCTATCAACCTAAGGCTTCCTTTAATCTCTTTATTGCTGCTTAACACTAGGAACTAACTAAGGATAATGTTCTTACCTTAAATAAGCATCTTTCCTAGTAAATAAACCATCTCAATAGGGGACTACTCTATGTGCTTATTAACCTTCCTACCACTAAGCTCTTCATATTTATTAATAGATTGTTTATAAATAATAAAGATTTTAGCTCCCAGCTAGGATATAAGATTATTATCGCAAATAAATCTACTAAAGAGAATAACTTTACGATCTATGGCAACCTTATTTATTAGAGCTCAACTAAGAGTAAGCGCATTACTTAAAGCGTTCTAGCATTAGAGATATATAAAATAGTTAGCGGAGTTAATATAGCAATTATAATTAGAACTACCCTTAAGATAATTATAGACCGGCTTAAACTTCCTACTATCCCTACAATTATATACACTAACTTATATTCCCTCTATAAGTGTTTAGTTAAGCTTAGTACTATAAAGGAGAAGCGTCTTATAATTAATATTATAGTACTTTAGCAGTCCTATAAGCGTTAAAAACTCTTTAAGATCTAATAAATTAATAGCTAAGATAACCTAGTAAATATAATAATAAAGGCAAACCCAAACAAGGCACTAGAGACGTTTATTAATATAAATACTCTATATATATAAGTTAAAGGTTAGGTTAAAAGGGAAATTTAAAGAAGTTAAAATCTTATAGAACTTTAACCACTAGTTAAAGTTATTTAATTAGTTAGATCCTTACTAAGAGCGCTATACCTAATTAATTTAGGTAGTGGTATAGACTTTTACCAACTAATTAGGATTTTCCATACCCGGCATAGAAAATTACTATTAGCTCGCTTACTACTAGCGTCTTAGCGGCCTACCCGTCTTCGCGTTATCTACTAAATTCTACTAACTACCGCATTATCGTATATCGTCTAGTTTTGTTATATATTGTCTGGTTTTATTATATATTATCTAGTATTATTATATACTATCTGTTTATATATATATATATAGCAACCATAAAAAGAAGAGTTGCTAGTGTCGGGAATAAGGCAAGTTGCCGTCACATGAAGCATATTGCCGTTACGTGTTGACGTGGCCCTAGCGTAATAAGGAACCTTAAGTTCCTCACCCCTTTCCTTATTCCTATCAATAAGAATCAACTAATATCACTGTAACCCTACCCGAGTAGTCGTTATTGGTGAGTCACCCTGTGTTTCCAATAGTAGTAGAGTAAAAGTTTATAATACTAGCGCGTCCGTAGGCTTATTACGGCAGCAGTAATTCCTAAGAAGGTTAAATAGTAAGGTAATAGAGCACCATAGGCGACTTGTAGGCGCTAAGTAGGCGAGTCCTAAAAGGCGGGGAGATAGATTATGGGGTTTTCTTATTTTTCTTAAATAGAGTTTTCTCCCTATATGTAAATAAGGAGTAGTCCGCGTGGGCCCAATAGGGATCCGAATTGGACGTTAAGCAATGAATTATTATTATATACGCTACGCTACTACCTATAAGTTACTAAAAGATATGTCCCTTAGCCTATATATACGCCACTATATAATTATAACAGGTTTCGTTATATAGTGGCTATATATAGTATTTAGAACTATCTATAGTTTTATTATACTCTTATAATTATTACTAGTATTAAATAGTCTTAGTGTCTTCCTTTTTACCTTAGCCTGCTTTTAAGCTTAAATTAGCCTTCTCTTTATATACTAACTTATACAGTAATATTATAAATTTAGTTAACTTTAATATCCTTTGCTTAATACTTAACTTCCAATTAGCTATAATAGTACTATAGTAGACGGGTTTAGTCTATCCTTGTTGATCTATCTAAGCGAATAATTACTTTACCTAAGCTTATAGCTTAGCTTAACTATAATAATATAATTTGCGCGCTATAGGTTAATAGATAGCCTAATTAATGTAAAGGTATAAAGTAGGATCTACTTAGAGTTATTAGTGTTAAAGGTTTGCCTAGCCTTAGCCTTTTTAATATTAGATATACTAGCTGCATAGTAAAGCACTTTATTTTTACCGTATTTTTTATATAGCCTATTAAACTAATAAGCTAGTGTAAGAGGTAAGTAAGTGGTAATAATAATCTTATACGCTAAACTATCCGTTTGTTTTTTAATATAAATATAATTATAATTTTTTTTAGCTTAAAAGAACTTTGCATTCTATTAAAAATAGCGGTTAAGTATATTGGTGAACTCCTTACTAAGTAGGTTAGTAGTCTACTTAGCAATAATTAGGTCCTTAAGTGTATAACTTTAAGTTTTTAGTTATTTATTATTAGACTTATTAGACTTATTAGACTTAATTATAATAGGGGTATACTAGTCCCAGTATTAAATAACCTAGGCTACGCTTACTACCGTTTTTACATTAGTATATAACTTAGCTTAAGTAAGTTTTAATATCTTAGGTTTAGTATTTAGATCGCTGCTATCTTCCTCCTATATAGCTAGAAGTTCCTTATATTAGCGCCTCTACTTTATTCTCACTTAGTCTTCTATAGCTATAATTATAGCCACCTTAGTATTATTAGGGTCGGCCTATAACGTAACTAATTTAAAATAGCTATTCTTTAGGACAAGCTTTTGCTGGTTAAACTAGTGTGTTAACTTCCCTCTATATATCTAAAACGTTAGAATAACTATGCGGAAAAATATAGCTAGTTCACCAAATTTCCTATCTACTATTGCTTTAACTAGGTTAGTCTTCGCATCCTTATAAAGATAGTTAAATTTCTTCTTCTTTAGCTAGATGTTTTCTTCTTTAAGCTTAAGCAGTACTTTAAACTCCGTTTCCTTTAACTTATTAGCTTCTTCCTACTCTAGCCTCTTTAATCCTGCCATAATAAACTATATTAGTTATATTAGGTTTCCGTTATTAGGCGTACTAAATATACCATATATAGTAAGGCTGCGATTATATATAATATAGTACTCCTTAACTATATCCTTAATAAACAATATTAAGACTCTACCGGTTATATTTAGGTGGTATTTATCCTAAAGGATATGCCTAACCTATATTACACTCTTTAATTTCTAATACGTTTTAAGGAATTAGCTATTTAGGTGTTTTTATATACTAGTTTATATAGTAATAAACCCGCGTATTAGTTATGTGGTAATATAATTTCGTATAGTAATTAGAAGGAATTAGGTTAAGTATCTTAGCACTAATAGTTCCGTTATATTAGGGGTAAAGCTATAATTATTCTTAAACCTAGCTTTACCCTATAGGTGTAATAGGAGAGCCTTGCTAACTAGATATATATTATTATCGTTCTCCTATTATTCCTTATTAGTCTACTTAAGAGCCTTATAGATTTACAGCTATTTGTCCTTTTTAGTTTACTAAATATCTTAACTTTATTATAGTTAGGGGCGAGAATTGTAATCTAGGGCGGGTTAGGGCGCTTTATAATCGCGCCGTCTTATAATATTATACTTACGTTCTTTAGGAATCCTAGTAGGCCTAGGGTCAGCGTAAAAACAACTAAGTAGCCTCGCTATAGGTCTATAGGGTATAGCTTCTTAGAGTTATCTTTGTAGTAGTATATAATCGGCTGCTTTACTACCTATAGGCATTTTATATCCAATAGATATATCTTAGGTAGGTAGTAAGTTACATCTCTAATAGCTTAGGCCTTTTAAACGTCTATTACATTCTAATAATAAAAGTAGTTCATTAGCTATTAAATAATTATTTATATAGTCTTACCTATATTAAGTTTATCTACATAAATACCGCCTCCTTTAATCGTCCCCTCTTACTTAAATACCTAAGCTATATATACCACTTAGTATAGGCTAAATTTAAAGCCTAATATAAGGCCCTAATTAGGGAGTTTAATTAGGGCGGTTTTAGAAAGTACTTTTAATAAGATAAATAGGAAATACTCTAAAGTAAGTAGAAGATCTACCTCCGTTACGTACGCTAGTGCGCTATTTAGGTTATTCTTTCTAGTCTTATAGAGCTAGGCTAAGAAAGTTTACTAGTTAAGTTCTTTCTCTATATTTACGTCTTAGTTATTATTATTAACCGAATCCTTATTTTAGTCGTTATTATTAACTAAATTCTTATTTTAGTCTCCACTCTCTATGTTTTTAGAGTTAGTATAATATAGGAACTAATTATCGTATCTATTAGCATATTATAGTAATTTACTATCCTTTACGGTAATATCTTAAGGAATATTAACGGTTAGTAATATAGTAGTAGGGTTGTCTATTATATTATTAGGCTAGTATATACCTTTAGGTTTAATAATAAATTACAGTAATTTACTATTATCTACGGCAATTTCTTTAGTACTGCTGTTACTTACTAATATAGGCTTATAGGTAGATAGGTTATATTTTCCCTTTACTAATCGCCTTTTGCGTATAACTAGCTTATTATTACTATTTTCTATAAGGGTACCCACTACAGATTTTACTTAAGGGCGTTTCCTACTTCTATTCGGGTTAGTTTTATAACTATTTAACTTCCTAGACGCAGCTAGCTTGCTTTTATTATCCTTTACTAAATGTCGGTATACTCGCTTTATTAACATGCACAAATATCACTTATAGTGGTACGTATGCGGTGTTAAAGTTAGTAGTTAATTTATTTTTGGAAGAAAGGGGTTGCTCTAAGGTCAGACAGTTAGTCTCGCTTCGTAGTCTTATAACTACGTCACGTGATTAACGTTTTGACACTAGAGCAACTCTAAAAAGAAGGCTAATCTACACTCCAAAGTTAAGTCTTCTAGACTACTCGTAGCGTATACGCAATAGCTAGCTCCTCCGTCCATAATACGCAATAGCGATTTTCTACCAAATTCTGCCATATTACCAAATTCTACTAAATTCTGCCATATTGCCAATTCTGCCAAATTCTGCCGGCCCTGCTAAGCTAAAGTCGGGTCCGTTCGCTTAACCTAACCTACAGCCTATATATCGACTTAGTTCGTGTTAATAAGCCGTAATAGTGCCGTATAAGGCTTACCCTTTATTATAGCGTCCGCAGGGTTAGTGTCTCTATCAATATCAATTATCAAGCGTTTCTCTTACGTAGTTCCTAGTCGGACAAGACAGTTATATAAGGACTTTAAATCAGTGTAGAGAATTACGGACATTGCGAATATTACGGATATTGCGAATCTTGCGGATATTGCGAATCTTACGGATTTTGCAGATATTAGACACTGCGGGTATTAGACACTAGTGGTTAGCTATATCTTAGGAGCTCTTAGGGCTGCTAAGGGTAGCCTTTAGCTAGGCCTTGGCCTACCCCTTATAAGCTCCTTAGGCTTATAGCCTTCTTCCTCCCCCAGTTTATCTCTCTCTCTTCTATATAAGGGTATTGCCTACTCCCTACCGTACACCCAGGCAATACCTTATAGTTTACTTATTTAACCTACGCCAATAAAGTTATAGGCTTTAACTGGAACCCCCTCTATATTGACACCTATAGTACTTACGTACTGTTTAAATCCCTTATAGCTAAGGTTTTAGCCGTTTCGGTCACGGCTTCAATTATTCCGGTTATAGTTCCGGCCTTAATCTTAACTATAGTAGTGGCAATCCGTAAAGGTAGTATACACTCCTTAAATAGGGTGTTCCTTCTCCTATACAACAATTAAAGACTATAGCTTATTAATTAGCTAAGACAAGTCTTCTCCAGGGTTTAAGACGGCAGTTCTATAGGTAGGAACTCCCTAGCAAGCCTTCTAATCATCTATATAGATCTTTACAATTATAGCCACCTCCTTACTGTATTTAGGTCCTTGCCTAGATCCTTACTCTACACTAGGCACGGCCGGTTTAGGTAGTGTATATATATATAGCTACTGCTCTCTCGACTATAGCGATTAGTTATAATTGGAGGATTAAGAACCGGGAGGGGTAGTAGGGGCAGCGGGGGCAGCGGGGGCAGCGATTGGGGTAGCTGGCGGTGCAGCGATTAGGGTAACTAGCGGTGCAGCGATTGGGACAACAGGGTAAGGATACTTAGTAGGAGGAGAACCGGGTAGGGTAGTAGCAGTTAGTGCAGCAGACCTAGGCGGTATTACAACTATAGCTAAAGGCTAAGCCGATAAACCGGGAGGGGTAGTAGGGGCAGCGGGGGCAGCAGGGGTAGCAATCGGAGCGGCTGGCGATACAGCAATCGGGACGGCTGGCAATACAGCAATTAGGACAGCTAGCAATACAGTAATCAGGACAGCTAGCGATGCAGCAATCGGGACAACTAGTAGTACAGCAGTTAAAATAGCTAGTGGAATTAGCGGAGCAGCTAGTAGTAGGGTTGGAGCAGTTACTAAAGGAAGGGTAGAGGCGGTTGGTGCAGCTTACTAGGGTATAGATACAATAGGTGGTTAAGGTATCGTAGGGGTAGGTATCTGCGTTCCGGGCGGTGTTATAGCTATAGCTATAGTTATAGCCGTAGGCTAAACTAATTCTGGGCCAATAGCTAAACCATTAAAAGTATAGTTTAGTCTACCTCTAGCAGTACTAGGGTAAAGATACTAGACAGGAGGAGGACCAAGTAGGGTAGCAACTATAGCTATAGGCTGACCCGATAGACCGTTATAAGTGTAATTTAGCCTATCTTGCAGAGTTATCGTAATTATTAGCTTTACCTCTGCAAGGGCCGCAATAAGCTCCTTATCCGTCCATTCGTAAAACTCTTCTTTATAGGTGACGTCCGTCAGCACCTTACCAAGGGTGTACCTCTTATCTTGCTTAACAATGTATACTCCTCTCTTAACTAGGTAGTTACGGATTCCCGCTCTAGTTTCGGATCGTACTCGTTTAAAGAGCTCTAGTATAAAGTCCTTAAAATCTTCCTAAAACACTATCCACAGTAAATAGTCTATAAGGTTAAATCGTGTGTATAGGTGCATCTTGGTCTCCATATACTCCGCTAGATCATCATCCATAGCCGTCTCCAGGTCGATTCTATGGCCGTATTTAGCAATTCTCTTCTTCCAGTCAATTTCCATATTATTATGTCTCTATATATAAGGGTAGGTGTGAGGGTAGGTATAAGGGTAGTCGTTGTTTAGAAGTTAAGGTTAAGGTTTTAAGGTAAGGGTGTAAAGATAAGGGTATAAGGGTGTATGCGTGTCCCCTTAATAAATCTACAGTTTTTAAAGACTAAAGACTGAAGACGATTCTTAGCAAAGATACGGTCCTCTAGGCGATCTTACGCGTTAGCAGTTAAGTTAATACGTAGTCTTAAGCTTTAAGGTCCTCTAGGCAATCTAACACGTTAACAGTTAAGTTAATGCGTGGTCTCGAGCTTTAAGGGGTAACGTAGCTCTCTCTAAGTAAAGATATAATTCTCTAGGCGATCTTACGCGTTAGCAAGCTAATACGTAGTCTCGAGCTTCAAGGGTAACGTAGCTTTCTCCTTTAACTAAAATAGGGCGATAGCTCTGCGATCTAACGCGTTAGCAGTTAAGCTAATGCGTGGTTTCGAGCTTTGCTATTGCGTATTTCCTAATCTATACGTCTACTAATCAGTGTCAGTATACTCGCTTTATTAACGTGCACGAATATCACTTATAGTGGTACGTATGCGGTGTTAAAGTTGGTAGTTGATTTATTTTTGGAAGAAAGGGGTTACTCTAAGGTCAGACAGTTAGTCTCGCTTCGTAGTCTTGTGACTACGTCACGTGATTAACGTTCCGACACTAAGGCACTTATTACTAATTTTAGTTAAGGCTACTTATTATATCTACCCGATTTAGTCTTATTATTATTTAATTTCTTATATTTAATAGGCTCGCCCTTACTATCTTTATTAGAGCTATATATTACTAATCCTAAATAACTCCGCTTCTTACTTTCTTTTAGTTTACTTTTACCGCTAGCCTTATACGGTATTAGAACTTACTAGCTATTTTTTACGCTGCGTCCGTTATATCTAGGCGCCTTAGATTTAATAGCTAGCGGTATATTATTAGTAGTAGCGACTTAGGAGTTTAAGCTAGGAGGTAAGAGTAATACTATAAATACGGCCTCCTTTATACTATTTCTTGCTATTTTGCTAAGAGCTATAATAAGTATGCTCTCTAATTATATTATAAGGTTTTTATATCTCTATAGTAATATATAGATATTCTTTTTAGGCGGACTATTGATATTAAGCTTTATATAGGCTTATAGTTCCTTCTATAGCTTGCCTAGAGCTATATATAGGTTTCCGCTTATTAGATATAAGACTTAAACTACCCTAACTATTAACTTACCTATTAAGGCTATGGATTAGATTTCAATCTTAATATCTTTTATATTAATTATATTACTTACTATTAGGGTTACTAGCTAAGGCAAAGGGATACTATATAGTAGGGTTATAGTAACGTCTATAGGCTATATTATATATAATAGCTAAGGTAGCGTTATTTTGTCTTATACTTTAGTCTTTAGGGGTAATATATATTTATATAGAGTATGCCTACTTTTAGAGGTACTTAGTACCTATTAGTTACATAGGGTGACTCACCAATAACGACTAGTCGAGTAGGTTATAGTGATATTAGTTAATAAAGCTTATTGATTGGAATAAAGGAGGGCGAGGAACTTAAGGCTCCTCGCCACGCTAGTGCCGCGGCGACACGTGATGGCAACTTGCCATTACGTGACGGCAGTTTGCCGTATGTGATGGCAACTTGCCTTATTCCCAACACTAGTAACTCTTCTTTTGTGGTTGCCATCTATATATAAATACTGCTTAACTATCGTAATAAATATAAATCCTCCTTACTTACTATTGCCATTGCGATATAAGTCTCGCTGTTCCAAAATTTGCCTCTTTAGCACGCGGTGCTTTCTTGCTAAGAAGTCGTGGATAGACATTATATTAGGGCCGTTAGGGCCGCTAAGGCGCTAGCTATAAGCGAGCCAATAGCGATTTTCTATACTGGGTATAGAAAATCCTAATTAGCTAGTTAAAATTAGGGTCTGCAGAATATTATATCCTTACTCCCTTTTAACCTAACCTTTAACTTATATACGTAGAGTGTTTATATTAATAAACGTTTCTAGAGCCTTATTTAGGTTTGCCTTTATTATTACATCTACTAGGTTATCTTAACTATTAATTTATTAAATCTTAAAGAGTTCTTACCGTTTATAGGATTAATAAAGTGCTATAATATTAATTATAAGGCGCTTCTCCTTTATAGTACTAAGCTTAACTAAACACTTATAGAGGGAATATAAGTCGGTATATACGATTATAGGGATAACGGGAAGTTTAAGTCGATCTATAATTATCTTTAGGGTAGTTCCAATTATAATTACTATATTAACTCCGCTAACTATTCTATATATCTCTAACGCTAGAACGCTTTAAGTAACGCGCTTACTCTTAGTTAAGCTTTAATAGATAAGATTACTATAAATCGTAAAGTTATTCTCTCTAGTAGATTTATTCGCGATAATAATCTTATATTTTAGCTAGGAGCTAAAATCTTTATTATTTATAAACGATTTATTAATAAATATAAAGAGCTTAGCGGTGGGAAGATTAATAGGCACGTAGTATAGTCCCTAGTTAAGATGGTTTATTTACTAAGAAAAACGTTTATTTAGGGTAAGAACGTCATCCTTAGTTAGTTCCTAGTATTAGGTGGTAACAGAGAGATTAAATAAAGCCTTAGGTTAATAGATAGAAGCAATATAAGCTCTATAAGCGCGTTACTCTATATATCCTTACTTTAGAGAATTAACGTTAATAACGTTAATTTTCTTACCTTAACCCTTCTGGCGTAAAGTAATAGAATCCTCGTTTAGGGAGAGGATGCATTTATTAAAGAGTAATAGTGTTATTAAGTTAAGCTTTTCCTTTAGCTTTACTATAAGATTTGCCTTTACTAGTTTATCTTCTTTAAGAGCTAAGAATTAGTTATCTCCTAAAATAATTATATTATTAGTTTATATACTAATAATTCTAAATAGAGTTCCTATAGTTATAATAAGGAAGTATAGGTTAAATATAGAAGTAGTTATTAAAAGCTTCTCTTTATAGTACTTGCTGTAGGTAGCCTACTAATAAGTTCCTACCTCTATAATTCCATATAATGGCTTAAGCATAACCATAATTATATCTTCGGGATATTAGTAGCGAATTTACTCTAAAAGGTATACTAGTATTAAGCGCTAAAGGGGCGTCTCTAATTAAGTGTAGGCTTAAGTAATATCTTATAAATAAACCGCCATTCTATTCTTTATTAAAGAGGGAGCTAGCGTAATAATAACTCGCTAACTAGCTCGTTAAATTATAGGAGATTGTATAAGAATTACCTCCTTGCTATTATCGTTGTAACCTTAAATAATAAGCCTTAATTTCTTAAATGGGGCGTTAGTAGCTTTGCCCTTAATCTTATTAACTATTTTTAACTTAAAGATACGAACTCCATTAAACTTAGTAGAGTTATACTTCTTAAATTTAAAGACTCCTCTTATAATAAGACTATTAATCTCCTACTTATTAAATGCTTAGAAAGGAGCTCCTAAAGTTATAATACAACCTTCCTTTTAGAGTTGTTTTGCGAGTTTAAAGTTAGCCTTCTCCTTAGCTATTATAAAGGCCATTAATAGCTTAACTCTATTCTTAATAGCGGCAATAAATTGCTCTTTAAAATTAACAAGATATTAGCAATTTTGTAATCCCTTTAGGCGACCTCTACCGCGTCGTGGTTACGGCGTATCTACTATAATTATATTAGGATTATGGTCGCCTTCTAGAGCACATTAATTATAGTTTTTCTTTAGGGTATGTTTTATAGCATCCTATAAAGGTTCGGAACTGTTATCTTTATAATAAGGCTTAATAATAGTTAAATGGAATTAAGTGGGTCTGTAAGGCATCTAAATAGTATAAGTTTAACTATTAATTATAATAAGTTAATATAGGCCTAACCACCCTCCCTTTTTACGCTATATATATACCTTAGACTAGAGTAGCAGATTAAGCATAGTTAAGGTATTTAGGCTATTTCTTATTCCTAATATATTATTAACCTAGCATATAGCATAGAGATGTCGTACCTCCTTTATTGCCTTATAAATAGCCTTAGCTTATTATATAATAGAGGGAAATAGTAAAAAATCGTTAGTTATTTAAGGGTAGGCGCTAATAACTAGTAATATAGGTATAAGTCTATCTAGGCTAGCGGAATTATTAATAGCTTTAATAGCTATTTATAAGGTAAGTTCTTTGCTAGCGTCCTCTAGTTTTAAAGAGATAATCTTATATACGCGGCGTAATAGCGCGTAATACCGCTTTACTTTTCTAATACTATTATATGCCTTAATAGGGACTTCCTTAACCTTAATTGCTATTGCCTTTATCTATTATCAAAACTCTATAGATAAGAAGTTCTTTTTTATATTATAGACGATTTAGTTAGGGGGTTCTAAGTAGATATTAATCTAGCATAATTAAAGGGTATCCTATGCGTTCCTAGCTAATATATCCTTTAAGAAACGTGCGGCTTAGAAGAAGGTTAAGAAGTTAATAACTTAGAGTACTAGCTTACCGCTAAGATATATAACGTTAACAATAATACAAAAGTTAAAGTTATAGTTATCTTTAAGGCTAAACTTAAATCGGCTAGGAAACTTTTGGTTTATTTAGTAGTAATAGCAGTACTTTATAAGATACTTAATTGCTTTAACCTTAACTTTATAGCCTGCTTGCTAAAGGACCCTAAGTAATTAGTAAATAGATAGGTGGCTAAAGCGATGGTATAGTTAACGTAACTCTAACTTAGTTAAGTGGCTCTAAGTAATACTCTTTTCTAGTTAATAAAGGAGTAATTAGGGGTAACCCTACTTGCGTATAACAGGCACCTAATTATCTCCCTAAACGAGTATATTCTTAAGGTTATTAAGCTTAATACCTAATTTATCTATATCTCCGATGTAAAATAGAAATAGGGTATTTATAAAAATAATGTGGAAAGTAATATACCCCAAGGGGGTTTAGACCCTAATTATGCTAAAAAAGATTATAGTACCCTTACTAAAATAAATCGTGTATTAGCCTGCCGTTAAATAGTTAATCTAAATAGAGCTATTAAGTTACTAAAGGGCTCGAACTTAAGGTTCTCCTACTATAGATACTTCTGCGGCTCTAGTATCTGGTATAATACCATAGAAGACGTTCACTAAGTATCTGTTATTAAAGGAGAATATAAAACTCTCCTATAGCTTATTAAAGATATCTAACTTCGTGATAGAGTAGAGCGTAGATTAGTTATTAAGAATAGTAACGGTTTATATACCATCTACCTTACCATACTTAGTAAAGTATTAGTTAGGTAAGTAGTTCTCAATTTCTATATTTATAAGGAGCTATTCGGCCTTATTAACCTCACCCTTAAGATCTTCTACGCCTTTATATTAAACTAGGAAGCTTTAGAAGTAGGCCATAGTAACCTTATAATTTTTAAAATTTCTTATACTTTGGCGAAACTTATTATATGCCTTCTTTTGCTTATTAAGAGAATGCCTAGTTAACTAGCAATTCGGTTTCTTATAAACGTAGCACTTTTTTTAATAATTACTTCGAAATAAACCTCTATAAGGGCCTCCACCTTTACTTTATAGTCGTTAATTATACCCTCTACTATATTATCTACCCCGGCCACTATATATTTAATTAGTTTAGTTATAATTATATTAGTCGGGCGGGTTAATTAAAGTAGGTTAAAGTTAGGCGTTAAATTACTATACTTTTTAAGAGCGTAGAGCAGTGCTAATAGAAGATCTTAATTAAGCATATACTCCTTTATAAGTATTTATAGGATTAAAGAGAGTAAGGTTATATTCTTTAACGCCTTAGTATACGCTAATAACTTAATTATATAGGCTAAAATCCTCTTAATATAATTTGGATAAACCACACTAAATCATCTAAAGTTAATTAAAAAGCTTTTAAAGATAATCAAGCCGAGGAACACTTGGGTTTATAGCAATAATCCTTAAAAAGGTAGTCTCTCTCTATTCTAATATATACTGCTACTTATTCTCTTCTATTTTAAAGTGGTATCTTAACTTATATATTATACGGTCAAAATTATATCCTTTTCCTACTAAACGGTTATAATAGAAGGTACTAGCTTGGCCCTTAAGCATAACGGAATAAACGTTATAGTATTAATTAGACTCTATTTCTACTTTCTAGTAATAGTTATAGAAGATATATAGTTTCGAATTAAGGACATTATATAGTTCCCTACTAAACTTCTTCTCCTAATCTAAATAGAGCTTCGCAAGCTCTATAAGCAATTTTAAACTGCCTCTAATTTAAGATTAAGATAAAGGGGGTAGGAGTTGCATTATAGGCTATAGTAGGGACGTAGGTCTAATTAGTAGAGTTTAAAGGTTATTAAATTATAAAGCAATAGGATCCTATACCTACTTTTATTGGGGTGTAGTATTTAACGTTAAAGCTATAGGTTAAATTAGATACAGAGGAGTTAAGGGCAAAGGTAGATTCGTCTTTAGAGGTGTATTACTTAGATTCTATCGTAAGTTAAGCTTCCTTATAGTGCGTAGTTAGTGCTTAATCTCTTATAGAGTCCATTCGTGCTCTTCTTTTACGTCAATAACATACTCCTAAATATTATCTCTAATAACTCCCCCATCTATAGGGACAAATACTCCATTCTCCTAAAGGAAGTTATAAAAGTTTTATACAATATCTTTATTTATAGGAACCTATATTTTCTTTATCTATCTAATAAAGTCCTCCTTTATACAGTACTATAGCATAGTATTATTATATTCGCTGTCTTTATAGTATACTATACAGTATAATAGGAATCCGTTTAGGTCCTATTGCTTAGCGGTTACAGGGTTAATGTCTCTATTCTATATCTCTAGGTTAATGTCGTTCTTGTACTTCTTTAGGTAGGTTAACGCCATAGTAGGTATAGAATCGACGGGGTGTCGTACGTCGAAGGTAAGTAGGATTTTTGGTTTTATAGGATCTCGTAGGTTTACTATTAAGAGGTAGGCAATTTAAGATGTTGTTTGACATATTTTAGACGTCGTTTAACGCGTTTCGGACGTTAACTTAGGACCCTAGGTTTAGTAACACTTCTAACCTAAAATATAACCAAATCTTTGTAAACGCGATTATTCTGCATAATAGACGTAACTTAGTATCTCCTAGTACTTAGTAACACTTCTGTTACTAGTTTTCCACAAGTTTAAGGTAGTACAGTGTCGCCGGGATCCATTCCATATAAACGCATATAGCACCCCTATATAAGACTATCTCTTCTATTCGAAAACCTAGCTACTCTATAGTTAACTATATATTTAACCACTAATTAGTATTAGTTATACAGGGTAACTCACTAATAATGACTACTCAAGTAGGTTATAGTAATGTTGGTTAATAAAGCTTATTAATTGGAATAAAGGAGGGCAAGGAACTTAAGGCTCCTCGCCACGCTAGTGCCGCGGCGACACGTGACGGCAGTTTGCCGTACGTAATGGCAACTTGCCTTATTCCCGACAGTACCCTTCTTATATAATTAGAATAAGCACTTCTTATAATTTTTAGGATTACCTACAGTTTCTAATTTAGTAGAGTATTAGTAAATTGCGAGAGTTACTTATAAAACTTCTTAATGTGCCCTCCTTTTATTATTATAGAGTTACCGTAATATATTACGTGCTTAGGCTTAACTTTAATCACAATATCTTTAACACTCTCTTTTAGTCTATTATAGTTTTTAATACTTATTCTAAAGCCTTAGGTAATATCTATATCTTTAATTAGCTTTAGGTTTGCCTTATACTATACGTTTAGCTTTACCTATAGTTATATTATTATTAAGTCGCTTATTTAGTTAAGTATATATAATATTACGGTATATATTAAGTAGAAGGTAACTATTAAAGTAAGAGGGCTTTATACGGTAGCTGGCTAGCGCTATATTAGTATAACTTTAGTATTAGATATAGTTAGAAGTTAGTTATAAAAGAAATAGAAGGTAGGATAAGTAAAGTTAATTAAAAAGAGGTAAAGAGGTAGATCTTATAATTGCCCGCATATACCTATATAGAGGTAAAATTAGCTATAGTTTACTACTACTAGTTAGGGTAAATACGGCTAGACTTAGTACTATATAGTTAAATAAGGGTACAATTATATAACTTATAGGGACTACCCTACCCAGCCTATTTAGGGCTAGGTAGTGGTTTAGTACTGCTAAACTTTTATAGTTTTTAATATAAGCGATTTATTAAATGCCTGTAAAGGGGTAACTAGTTATTATAGTATAGTAAAATATAGGAGGTTATAGGCGTTATTATATTTCTTATTATTATATAAAGTCGGTATATATACGCGCCGCTAGAGTTAGAGGGCTAGCCTATATTTATATATACGGGCTTTATTACTATAAAGTGTTTGTTATATAATAGGTAATATTTCTAGTAGACGGCAATATATTACACTTATTATAGGCGTTACTATATTTTTTATTATTATATAAAGTTAGTAGATATACGCGCTACTAAAGTTAAAGGGCTAGCCTATATCTATATATGCGGACTCTATTACTATAAAGTGCTTAGTATATAATAGGTAGTACTTCTAGTAGATAATGACGTATTATACTTACTTTATAATTATTAGTGTTATTATTATATTATATAGCACTTAAGGGCCTACTAAATAAGTTTATTTAAAATAATAATTATCTAATATGCGGAATTTATATCTATATATAAATATCTAGTGCTTATTTAAACGCATATCTACCGTAAAAGGTAGTAGGAGGTTTTATATCTTATATTATAAGTTTATATAATTAATAGCATTTTATAGCATTTTACGGCATTTTAAGATATTTTAGAATAGTAGATATATTATATATACCAGTATCTAGCCACTTAGTAATGTTAACTTATTTTACTATTTATCTATTTAGTATTATATAAGAGGTTAGTATTCTACTATAGCATTTATTATATTAAAGTCTCTTAAATTTAATATCTTTATTTTAGATCTGTTTAAAACTATATATAGTTTTATAATATCCCACTCCCTACCTAGTACTCTAGTAAGAGATTATTTAGTTAATAATGCCTTTTTTTTTACTAATTAAGGGAGGAAAAGACTTATACTTTCTAGTAATAGTAAGCTATGCTTATTAGTGATATTTTTAATAGATTATAGTATTTAAGTTTCCGTTTACCTATAACATAATTAGCCTACCTAGAGTAAAGTACTTTTACTTTACTACTTACTTTTTTCCCTTTACCCTTCTATATATTTATATACTTATATTATAAACTATAAAAGCTTAATAGTACTAGACTATTACCTAGCCTATATTAAGAGATAGGCTAAGTAGGGTAGTCCCTATAACTTATACTATACCGCGTCTTCCTTTATAGGTTGGTCTTATTACTATAGATTTACCCTTATACGTGTTTAACTTGCAAAATATATAACTATATACTTTACCGCTAAGGCCTTACTTATATAATTTTATTAGGGTATACCTTATTTCCTTACCTTTACTAGTTAACCTAATTTTACTAACTACCTACCCTTACTTTTACCCTACTAGTATCTACTTCTATAACTAATGCCTTCGCAAATTTATCTAAGCTGTAGAGCCTTATAACGTAGTAAATTAGCTACCTTATTTTTGGCCTTAGCTATATAATAGAGAATTTATATTTACTAATACGTTTATATAGACTACTGCTTAATATAGCCTACTACTAAAATAGACCTACCTACTAATTATTTTATAACTTGTAATATTAACTATATCTATAACTACAAAAAGTTTGCTAAGGGTATTATAGTTTTTAAGATTACCTTAACTATAATAACTATGGGCTTTAGTGTCTTATAAGGTAATAATAAGGACCCTATACTTAATAAGCCTCTTTTTTTTTTAAAGCTTAGTAGTCTATACCTCTTAGCTAATAACACTTTAAAATACTATCTCTATTTATCTACCGGTTATATACGCGCCGATTATCCTCTTAAGAAAGCTTTTTAACTTTATTATAGCTATAGTAAGGCCGGTTATCTTAAAGCTAACTACTCTAACCCTATATATAATAATTATAGGGAAGCTAGTTATCTTAAGAGTAACTATTTTAGTATAATATGCAACTAATATAGTGCTATAAGCTATAGAAAGCAAGACTATCCCTAGCTATTAGGTAAGAAAAAGCGGACTTACCTAAACTATAGCTTCCTAGACTATTAAACTATTTTCTATAGTTAGGTATATAAGAACTATAAAGTTATAGGGTATAATATTAATAATTATATAAGTAGACCTACTTTAATTTAGGTAATAGACGCCGTAACTACTCCGGGTAAGGTAGATATACTAAATACTGCCGCTTTAAGTGCAGCTACTACTTCTCTATCGCCTAAACCTCTTAATACAGCTAGCTTTTATCTGGTAGCAAATAGCCTAGTAGATAATCTAAACACCTATATAGAGGATAGCAATTCTATAATAGCTAAACCTTTAAATATACTCTAGCTTCCAAATAACGACTACCTTATAGTTTAGTTTATTATATAAATTATTAAAGAGTATATTATAGTATATGGCATTGCGTTCTAGGTGTTTTATAAAACTAGTAGAATGCCTACTTATTATTTATATAAGACGGCATCCATCCAATTTATAGATGCTAATATTACTAGCAATATTAAGGTTAATACTACTAATACTACTTCTTTAGTTACTTAATAACTATTATATCTAACTATACTTAAGTATTTTACTTATATTCTTCTACAAGATGCTATAACCCTATAACTTTACTATATTAGGTTTGTTATTGCCTCTAATAAACTTATACTAGGTATATGTATATTACTTAGTAAGTACTTCTTTATTAATAGGGACTTTAGCCTATTTACGCCGCAAATCTATAAAGCTTAGGATATGCTATTAAATAGTCCTATAGTCGTTATCTACTTCTTTACGCTAAGTATTAAATAGCTTAATAGTTATATCGCGAGCCTAAACGCAAGCCTATAATAGTAGAGCATTAATAATCCTTTAGGTTACTAGTGGAAGAACTATAATATAAATATCTAGCTTAGTATATAGCTCTTAGTAGAGAACCAACTATTGTATAAAATCTCCATGAGGTATTAGTTTAATAGCGTTCTTAAGTATTTTACGGTTTAGTTCTATGCCGTAGTTATAAGCCTTAAGGCCGTTAATTAGAACCCCTAGGTACCTACTATTATTTATTTTATTATCTTTCTAGGTAGTATAGACCGAGTCTACTACGCTACTATTTAGATGGTTAATAGTATTACCCTTTATACTAACTCTATTATTAATATCTTATTTTTAGGTAAAGACGTAGATAGCTAGGCTAGCTAGAAAGAAGTTATTATTAATATTACTCCCTTTAGCTCCGGCTATAACTACTATACTTTTATTTTTAACTATAGGTAGGTTATAAGTTTATACCGAACCCCGTATTTACTCTAAAGCATATTCTAAGCAGTAATAACTTTATAATAGTTAGTAACCTAAGTAAAGCCCTAATTATAGTATAGGGCATTAAATATCTTATAACTAAGCGTGTCCCTAAGGTTAGAATCTCCTAAGAGATTAATACTCTATACTACCTATAGTAAGAAGGCGATAGTTTCTATATTAAGCGCCAAATTCCGCTATTTAATAACTTTACAGATCTTCCGCGTATTAATTACTAAGTATAGGAAGAACTTAGTTAATAATGCCTTAAGGCCATCTTACCGCTACTTAATAAAGAGTAAACAGGTGCCTATACTGCGCTTAAATATATAATAGGCAGTATTTTACTAATATAAGGCCCCAGTAGCGTTAGGAAATTAACCTTCCTAACTATTTTAGTACAATACTAGTATTAACTTAGGTCACCCTAGCAGGATCCTACTAGAATTTAGGTCCTATCGCTACTTAATCACTAACTAGATATACTAGCTAAGATAATTAATAATGCGCTTATAGAGGACTATAAGGCACTAATTATACAAGGCCGTCCCACTAAATTTCCTATTGTCCTTCGCCGCTATATATACTTAACGGAAACTAAGGTCTATAAACAGAATGCCGTTATATAGTAAATAGCGGTAGGTATTAATACTTATCCTAAGTATTTTAAGGAATAGGATAACTATGCTATAATTAATAAGAACGCGTCTATGCTAAATATAGCATTCCTACTCTACCGTATATTTAAGGCTAGTAATACTACTAGCTTTAATAAGCAGTTATAGGTTATAAATTTGTCTAAAGGTTAGTAGTTATTACACCTTATAGGTATTCTAGATGGTAACGGAAACTTATATTCTATTATAGACCCTAATATAACTAAATACGCTGAATTCCGCTAATACTTATACTAATTTACGCTTAGTAATAATATAACGTAAAATAATAAGATGGGATTAATACTTACGGCTAATATAGTTATCATAAACCTGGCTAAAAAGGCTAATATAATTCTTATAATACCTAATATAGTCTTACAAACTTATATATATTCTATTAGCGCTATATACACAGTTTTCTATAATAAGGCTAAGAAGGCGTCTAAGCTAGGTAATTTTATTAGGTTCGCCTAAAATAGACTATATTTAATCTAGGGAGATCTATAGATTTAGGCTAGCAACCCTATACCTTAGGTTCTTCTTAGTAATATATAATAACTAAAACTAATTCTTAATCCTAATTTCGATAATCTATTCTACTATTAAAAATCCATCTCCCTCTATACGCGTCTCCTCGCGGCTAGTATAGATATAGTGTAGTTCTCGCTGCAATATTAATTTGTTAAAGACATTATATATCTTATAAATACTATCCTACTATATAGCTAGCTTTAGATAAGCCTAATAGTTAAGAACTAAAAGTAGTTAAAGCTGGCGGCGAGCTTTTTTAAGAATATGCTACACTATAACTACCTTATCGCCATCCTTGCCGTTAATAGTACTATATAGGTAAACGAGCTTAGCTAATTAACGTATAACCTAGTCTACGCTTAACGCGTATTCTAGGTGGCTATAGCATTAATAAGCTTTAGATTTAAGCTATAAGAGGTTAGCCTTACCGTTTTATATATAGCCTAACTTACTATTTACTCCACAGCGCTATATACGCTTAAAGAATAGTGCTATACCTAGTAAGATGATAGTAAGTGGCGGGAATTTACGCTAGTAGTTAGCGAAATTAAGGTCTTTACCGTTAATAGCATCTAAGGCGGCTAGGTAGAGTTATTAGTATATAATATAACAGTTACTAGTCTGCTAAAATTTGTCTAGGATATAGTAAGGAACCTTTTTATAATTACTAAATTATAAGCGGGCCTTATTATCGTTAGTAGTCTTTAGGTAGTCTATAATTATTATACTGGTAACAAAACCTTTATAAATACCGCGTATTATAAAATTAAAAAGTAGTATAAGGATAATAAGGTATTTATTAACCTTAAGAATCCTAAGTAAAAAGAGCACTTTTAGTAACTTATTACCCCATTTAACGTTAACGAAACTATATAACATGTCTACTATTAGCATACAGCCAATTATACGCCTATTTTATATAGTATAAACGTTAACTTTAATATTACTATCCCTAACTTTACGGGTGTAGTAAATATTAGTAGTATTAGTAATTATACTAAAGCGTAAAATAAGGCCGATAGAGAGGGCGCTAATAATAACGGCTAGGGCAGTGCTGGTAATAATAACGAGGATAATAATAGTAGAGAGGATGTTGGTGGCGTTAAAATATAAAAAAGGTAGTAAGGACGGATATTATAGACTTTATTAGTAGTGAAACCCTTAAATAGGGATACTAAATAGAAGTTAAGAGCGGTAGTAGCTATAGGCCTTTAATATTTACAATTTTGCTATAGCACTAGGTAAAATACGGTATATTGCGATATTATATATTATAGCTAAATAAGATAGACTTTTAATAATTATAATCTCTAAAATAGACAAGCGTATTATAGTAAAGACAGCCCAATTTATAAAGCCTAGTAATTTTAGTTTCTATCCCTTTTAGGCTAGCAGTTAATTAATACTAATCTATAATCTAGATTTCAAGGGGTTATTCGGTTATAATCTATTACTCTATTAAAAAAGAAAATAGAGATCTGACTGCCGGTTTTAGAGGGTTCTGTCGCCGTTTTTAGAGGTCGCGTTGCTAAAACTCCCCGCCGCCCTAAGCCTCTTGCTTGCCGGTCTAACGTTAAGCCTCTCACTTACCGCCCTATACCCCTCGCTTTTTAATAGGCAGACTATAATCCTTCTATACGCCTGGCACTAAAGTTATATATACTCCATAGCTTCTACCTCTAATCCGTTTAATCCAGGCTCCGTTTCTCTTATTCTCTACCCTCCTGTCTCCTTAACCCCATATTACTCTTTATATCCTTCCCGCCGTTATTATCCTAAGTTCTCTTCTAGCTCCCTAGAATACGGCGCGCTTAATTATTAGATCGCAGCTTATCGTCCAGTATTACTAACGATGAGTACATAAATATAGATAGCGATGGTAACAGCTACGGGATAGAGCCGACCGTCTTCAACAGCAATACCAATAGTAATACCGACAGTGATGCCGACCGCAACGCCAATAGTAGCATTAATTGTAACGCTAATAGCATCGCTGGATCTGATGATACTTATAAAGCGCCTGCTTAAGCATAGCTTTATAAGGATTAAAACCATCTACTAGAATACTACCTTAAACAGTTAAAAGAGTTTGAGGAATCCAATTTTATGACGTAGGACTATACCGATAGTAGTACGAATCTCCTTAACCGCATTAAAGAGCACTAGTATCAGTAAGTAATAACCTATTTAGCGGCTTCTTCTTAGGCCTAACTTGGCGGAGAGCTAACAATTTCTAGATACTGCACCTACATAGGGAAAGACCCTAAAAAAATATACCAAGTCCTCTTACTTCAGCTCCTTTATAGCTTCTTTAACTAGTTTCTAAATTAGAAATAAGAGAAAGGGGGTAGGAAATAGTACGGGACGAAGGCTTCTAGCTCGCTTGGCTTATACTAAAAGTACTATCGCCTTATATATAAGAAAGCGACTAATAGGAAAATTCCTAGTAAACTAAACCGCTAAATATATAAGGTAATTACGTTCCCAGTTAACCCTTTAACCTAGTAAGGTAAAGCAGAGCTAAGATATCTTTCTTAGGTACTTCGGAAACTAGCGAAGAAACATAGCTTAAGCAAAAAAAAGTAAGAAAAGACTGTTATAGACGCGGAGGATCTCGCCCTAGTTTTTAAGACTAACTTAGTTATAATAAGGAAGAGATATGCAGTTAAACGACATCAGATCTAAGTCCATTTCTTACTATAGCTAGGCTTTTATACTGCAAGCCGACCTAAAGCTCTTCTTAATCTATACTACCGATATATAATAGTTATACTTATTTATAACCCAGAAGGCGGGCCTTATAAGATTATGCTTAAGTTTATATTCGAATTCACTAAGGAATATCTTAGCATAAAAGAAGCGTACGTTCTCTTTTTACCCTATTTCTCTTACCTTATACTTATAGAGAACTAGTAATACTTTCCCAATTCCTAAGATTATCTTCAACCCTTTACTTATTCTTAGCCCTTACGTCTTTCTCCTAGGCCTTCTCTTTACTAACTAAGCTTTTATACCCCCTAATCTAACGTCCGCAGAGCAGCTTAGCAAGCTATATATTAAGCCTAGGCATAATAAGTTGCCGCTACCACTCCGTTCAAACCTAGATAATATCCCCATATTTCGGCGATTAATTAAGACCCCCTACGGCCACAAGGTCTTACTTAACCAGCCTTTACTATACTTAACTCTTTTGCCCTAGATTAAGGACCTTAGCGTAATCACGGGATTTCGGCAGGTTGCGCGCCTATATAGTCTCTATTATAGCGCAGGTAAGGCATTTAATAAGAATAGTGAGTTCTATTATATAAAGCTAGTTCTACTAAAACCTTTCTAACGCCTATACTACCTAGGTAACGTAAGTAACGCCCTCTAAAACCTAATAATGCAGTATACCGACGCTCGAACATTCCTAAAGCACTACCTTCCATAGCGTGTTGGCGTAGATATATAGGCAATCGTTTAAGGCTTAGAGCCTTAAGAAAAGTTAATAAAAGCGGTATACCGAATAAGCCAATTAATTAACCCGCGGCGGCTACAGCACCTAATAACAGAACAATCCTTATCAGTAAATAAGAACCTACGTATTTGTACCTTAATCAAAATTTAAAATAAGCTAAAGCTTAGCCTTAAGCGCAAACCCGCAGGAAGTATAAAATACCAAAAACTTAGCTAAGAAATTACAAATAAAAGGCAAAGTCAGAGAAATGCGCTATTAAAAAATATTAAGAAGAATTGGGACAATAAACAAGCTATAATTAATATTGAGCGGCAACTTTCTAGGGATAAATTTAGTGAGGATATTAAAGCAACCTTGGAATCTAGCGATAATAGATTAGTTAAATACAAACGCCTTATCTAAGCGATTATAACGCTTCCTGGCGTGTCACTAGAAGATAAGATACGTAGACGCAATAATGCTATTAATACGGTTGTAGATTACTGCAATGTCGAGAAAGGCAGAGTATATTGGCGGAATTATTACTAAAGACAGTCTAGGACAGATATCACCCTTGGTAAAGTTAAGATTAAAGAAGACGCTAAGATTTTAGAAGCTGCTAAAGCGCTAAAGAGGGCAAAGTTATCCTTATATAAGGAGAAAAGACCAAAAATATACTTTATCTGCCTTGGGAATAAAAATCTTATAATTAGTAAGCGTATATATAAGTTCTACACTCTAGCTGCTCTTATAAAGTATTTCTAACTAACGCATCTCTCTAAACTTCCACAGTAGGGTGAGATTAAGTGTAACATTTGCGAAGTAACCCTTAAGTATAAAATGCATCTTTAAAACTATACGCTTAGTATATACGGGACCCTTTCCTAGTTATTACGCGCTTATCTTATTATTCTTTACCACTTTTTATTTTATTTTAGTCTATTTTCATCTAATCCTATTCCAGTATTTAGTAGAATAGATGTAATGGCTAGGATTTTGTAATTCGTTTAGGGGGGCAAGGGGTAATAGGTAAGGTAAAGGTAAGATAAGGTGAGGCGAAGGATAAGATAAAGGGTGGGGTAAGGGGTAAGGGGTAAGGGGTGAGGTAATAGGTGGCTAATAGGGGATGGATAATATAGTTGCTACATAATATCTAATAGACCGACTATAAACGAGATATACATTTGAATTTCTTAGATCAACCCGAACGGAGAAAGGAAGAGAAGTATTATATAATAACTTCCTACCTAAGCTAACCTCCTAATCTATACATCTTTACTTATATATAACGCTGGCACTTTTTGTAACGAAGTATATAAGGGCAATTAGGGTTAGATAGATAACTGCTGTCCTTAATATAATATGTAAACTCGGCGCTGCAACTAATATTATAACAGGTCCTAGTAGAGCAGAGGGCATTAAGACAGCTATTAATATTTTCGCTTTTGCGCTTAGCCGCGGCGTACCTCGCCTTAGCGGATTAAAGTTGTGATTTTGTTTATTGTAGCTAAGACTAGACAGCTTAAAGTTTCTATATAAAATTTTCCTCTATGTCCCTAGATGCGGTAATCGCTATCCGTATAATGCCGATGGCGAAATCGCTTATAACGTTTAGCTCTGTAAAGTCCTTAAGTTTAATAAGCTCTTTAATATGCTTGGCCGCTGTTAAGGTAATTATATTATATAATGCTAAGTCGCCTATTAGGCTGAAGATATCCTTAATAATATTAGGGAACCTATCCGTAGACTAGCAGGTTCCTAGAATGTATTAGATTTTTATATTCGCAAGCTCTTTCAGCTATAGTATATTATAGTAATCGGCAATTACATTAACGCGGACGTGGTAAAGTGTAATATCGGCCGTTATCAGCCATGTTGTTATATCTTTATTATCGCCACCGCCATTATTATAGTCCCTCTTGTATATAAATTGGATTATTCTCTTAACGGTACCAGAATCGAATTCGTTAATATTTATAATATTAGTTACCGCCTCCTACCCGTCAGTTAGTTAGTTAGGGTTAATTCTATAAGACATTTAGTTAGCTTTTATCTAAAAGCCTCTATTATAGGCAGCTGTAAGTACAAGAGATTGGGTGCATATAATCGCTTTATAGACTTTAAACTCCAGCCCCTGGTATATAAGTTTTAAGTCGCTATATTTCTCACTATCTATAAGCTGCGCTAAGCTGAACGGAACACTTTTAAATAGTATATTTTGTTGGTTTTCTTTTTTGGTTCTAGTTTCGACTGCGTCTTAAGCAATATTTAAGGGAGTGATTTAGTGTTAAATAGGACGATTAAGAACAAGAACTTTGCTTTATTGGACGTAGCTCTAGAGCCTCTATATATATATTAAAAAGTCATCATTAGCTTTATCTAATCTGTAATAGATTTGGCTAATTAGTTAGAGCCTTAAACGTTAGTCGCTTAACTAAGGACTTATATAACTTCTAAAGTTCCAAGAAGGGTAAGTGGCGGGGTATGCGGCCGCAGCGCCTAAAAGCAGTTAGGTCATATAATAGAGGCTTAGTTGGAGAACATATTCCCGTAACTTAGGTTAAGGCTCTATACTCCTCCAAGCCATATTAAGTAAAGTTAAATAGTATTATATTCCTGCGTACCGGCCCGCCAATTACATTATTCCTGCGCCTCTGAGAGCGGTTTCCCGGCCATTAACCTTCTTATTATTAGCTGGTCGAAGTATACTTTTTAAATAAGGGGCACTAGCTAGATTCTTGGTTGATTACTTTATAAGTCTTAGAGATACTATATTCCCTATTAACAATTCGCTAACTAAGTAAGCAGATTAATAAAACCAACCTCGCGAACACACTACTACTATATAAAGCTCGGTAGATAAAAATACATTTCCTAAATTAATCCCCAAGGCTTCAATCCCCCAGGGCTTCGATCCCCTAGGGCTTCGTTCCCCTAGGGCTCCGACCCCCCGGTAAACCGCTAGCCCATTATATAAGCCACACGAGATCTTGTATTCTTCAAACAAAATCGAGCAATTTAAGCAGCGTAGTTCCTCTATATAAACTCAATTATTCCTTATACGGAAGTACTAAAGCTACCGTAAGCATTAGGGTAGCAAAGTACGCGAGTTTAACTAAAAAGTGGGGCGCAGCATCCCAGTTAGCTTTATTAAGTTCCTTTACCTCTTTATCCAATTATTCTAAAGCTTCCTTTCCACCTTCTATAAGCTGTACATCGCCAGAAAAGCAATTAGACCTTATTGATATTCCACCGTAATTAATTTCCGCTATAATTAATCTACTACTATAGTAGCGTGGTACGACCGAAGTCATTTAAATAATTGTATTATATATAGGAACTGCAGCCCGGCGAATATCGGGTTGAGTATATAGAATGCCGATAATCTTACAAATCTTTAAGATATTAGGGACCTGTTTACTTATAATATAGGTAATTACTTACTTTTGCTTTACGTAAATCGCCTTCTTCTTATCCCATAAAGGTAATATCTCGTTTTTTATCCTCCTTAGAAATCTCATCTCCTAACTTTAGAACCCAATAGGCTGGCTTTTAGCTTTTATTGGATGTATCTATCACGATAATAGGTACCTAAGAGTAGTGATTAGATTACTAAAGATATAGAAGGGGCGGATTATATTCTACTTGCCTTAGTGGGTAAGTTATCGCCGGTCTTTAGAGGTCTTTAAAGGTCTTAAAGGTCTATTTATGCATTAATTAGTAAAACCCTAGCAGAGGTAGTACATGCGTGTTGGCAAAGTTAAACTTTATAAGAGTTTTTATTGGAATAACGAGGAAGTGTATGGATTTAAGTTGGGCTGCAAACGACATGGAATGCGCGAAGGCAGGCCTAAATCCGACTTACTAGACGGTATAAATACAAGAAGACGCCAGTTCCAGCCTTATCATAGGTAGTAAAAGATTGGTAAAGGGTAAGACTAAGTATACTTATAAAACATAGGAGGCTAACCTATTACAAGTAGAGAAGCCTAGCTCGGCTAGCTATAAATGTAATTATATAGCATAGGGGGAGGTATGAATTAGTACGCCATAATTATATATAGAAATGCGAAAACGTTATATAATAGCCTTCGCTATACTATTTGCGGAAGGAACAGTTACTAGCGGAGAGACATATTCTTCTTTAAATCAATCCCCAAAGAAGGTTTTTTAACCGTGGTATTAGTAACGAGCTAAAGTATAGCAGATAGCTAGCAGCACTAATAAGGCGGGGGCATAGTAGACTTCAATTCTGAAAATATAGGGAGTAAGAAGAAAGTGAAATGGGAGAAATTGATGCTATTTGAAACGAGAATTAATAATCTAGTAGCCGAATAGCAGGTTTTCCTAGATATGTAATATACACTACGGATGTTTTATATAGTTAAACCCTATCTCAAAGCCTAGAGCACGCAAACCCTCCTCTATATTGCTCTTTTCCAAGTCACTAAAAAACCCCTCTAGCAACTTCAACTGTTTAACCTTTAATTTTGCCGCGTTTATATCTTTTATAATTTGCTCCCCGCCTTATATTAGCCCTACTGCTTCTAACAGAGCATATAACTAATTTTTAATATTACTAATGCGAAAATTTATTAGGACTTAAGCGTACTCGGGTTTAGTAGATAGATTATAGCGGAAACCGATCCATTTTAAAACCTGTAAAGCTTAAGATCTATTAGAAATTACCTATATTTATAACCTACTTTAATAAATTTAAACTGTTTTTTTCCCTAAGCATTAGGAGAGACTCCGGCTATTTTATTATAGCCAGTTTTAGACGTTTTAAAGAGTATATAATACTCTTTTATTCCGGGCATATTTAATAAGGATAGGTATTTTCTTAATAGCAGTGTTGATATAAGAGGTCTGGGTTAGTTAGTAAACGTTTTAGCGGGTAGTAGGTTGAGGTGCACTTTATCCTTACTTTTAAGGGCTTAAACAGTCTAACTTAAAAAGAAAAAAGCGTTAAATATAGTACTTATTAGTTTTAAAAGTATAGCTATATAATTGTAGATAGGAGTAGGGGCAGCGATTAATAAAGATCGTTAAGAGGTTATGGTGCGTACCGTATGCCATTAGTAGGCCTTATTATAGCTAGGTGCGAAGTCTGGGCTGCTAGATATATTAAAGGGTAGGAAGGGCACTATAAATGCATCTACACGGGATAAGATGCCGAGCGTTTAATATATATAGCGGCCCACACAGCGGCCATTATGCATATTAATCTTGTTTTAGCGGTGTATTTAAGGCATCGAAAACATTACCACTAAATCCTCGCTAATAAAAATAGTAAAGCCTAAGCGTTAATAGTAACGCTTACTTAAGCGTTAGGGTATTAAATGTTTGAGGCTCGTTTGAAATGCTAAGCATTTTAATATCTATGCGCGTTAGCGAATTAGTATACCCTAGCGCGCGAAATGTAAATAGGCTGACAAAGCCTACCCTTCTAAACTGCCCCACCACTTAGACAATTTTACTCGCAGCGAGCTTGTAAAATTAGACATAGTAACGCAAAAAATAAGTAAGTATAAAACTTTAATAAAAGATTACCGGAATAGGATACATATAGTATTTGTAATTAACAAGTCACACATAGACCTTGCATAATCTAGCCTAAAGGAGACGATCTAGAAGATTTAGAAGACTACGCTAACCAAGACTGCGCCTACGCCTGCTATTGCCTTAATAGACACTACGGAAAGTAATAAAGCGCGTAAGCTTATAAAAATAGTATATTTAACGTAGTTTACTTTAGTATAGTGACTCTAGCGGCTAACGTAAACAAGGGATTTAAGTTAAAGATACTAGAAATACTACTAAAGTTAGAAGTTGGAGTAGTTAATATAAACTCTTTATATATAGGCCCAACAGTCTATTTTATGGGACGACGCATTTTAATGCAATATCTAAACGATTTAGTAGTATATATATTAGCTTTTAGCCCTTATAGGGACTCCTAAGTCCCGCTTAGTCATACTATCCCGCATTTAGAGAGTAGGTGGAGCTATTACTGGGCTAGTTTATAATAGGTAGAATAGAACAAAAGTGGAGGTGGTATTAGTGTATTAATTATGGTACCAATTATTAACTAAGCTTAAACTGCTGGTTCTGCTTAATAAGGGATATTATTAAACCATTATTATACCGCGTTAAAAATCCAAAACTAGGGTGTATAATAATACAAGAGTTTTAAAAGAAATTCACTAATACTTATAAGCAAAACTCATAGCAACCGCATTGTTAAGGAACTTATTATATACCTATTACGCGGCGCCATAGCTTATCCGTTCGCTGTCGCTAATCGCCAGTAGTATATTACTACCGATTTGGTCTCTATACACCTATTACGCCTCATTATAGCTTATTTATTCGCTGTTACTAATTTCTAGTAGCGTATTACTGCCGATTTGGTCTCCGTATACCTATTGCGCCTCATTATAGCTTATCTATTTACTATTGCCACTAACGTCTATAGAACTAGAGCCGCTAGGGGTTCCATTTAAATACGCTATACTATTTATATCTTGATTAAGGCGTAGTGTAAGGGATTCGCCCGCTGGCTTAGAGGCTTAAGGATATTGTTTAATAAATTATAAAGAAGATGTTCTATAGCCTGTAATAAATTAGAGATTCTGCTATTTAGAAGTATAACTTTACTCTTATATATCTGCATGCTATTCGTTAAGGCTGTTATTAGTAGCTAAGAAGGGTATAATGTTGTTAAATCTGCGCGTTAGTAATTATACACTAATATAAAATCCTCGGGTTTAGTAACTTCTGCATAGGGGCGTTTGCAAGGGAAGGAAATTCGCTTTTTTAGGCTTAGCTAGGGCGGGTTAGTGGTGCTAAGATATATTAGTTTAAGAGAAAGTATCTAACCAGAATAAAGCTCTTAACACTGTCCCATCTAAGCTAAGCATCTTTACACAATTTTAAATATTATAAAATAAGACGGGTGCCGTAAAGCCGTAAGAAAGTTATTAATGTTAGGTAAATTTAATCTCCAGCAGGCGTTATAGGTAAAGGCTAAGAGAACTAATAGCTTTACCCCTTTAAGTCTTTGCATAATATAAAGCTTAATTTTATGTCTAACAGCTAAAGCCGCTTTAGTGACGTTACGACATCCTATACTTCTTGCAAATAATATAATATAGCTAACTTCCTTTACGGAAGCGGCTCAACTTTTAACTAAACTTTTAATCCTTAATATACCCGTAAACTCTAATTGCTATTTCTTAAAAGAATCTGCAAGTGTCCATTAGCTAAAAAGCTTTTAAAAAATAGCGTTATCTAATAAATCGCCGTTGGTAGCAATAAGATCCTTAATAAGGGGATATTTGTTTAACCACTTTGGTTTACTAATAATAGCCTTTAAATCTTCCCCTATGGATATATTAACGAATGTCTTAATCTTAGGGAGGTTTATTAATAATATATTAAGTAGGTTCATACATCCAGATAAAAGAGAAGGTAGAGAAGTAACTTTATTCCCTAAAGAAGGCTAGACACTCCCTAGAGAAGGCTAAACATCCTTACTCTCTAAAGAAGGCCGGACAACATTCTCATTTTTAGGAGAAGGCTAGATATTCCCTAGAGAAGGCTGGACGACATTATCCTTATTCCCTAGAAAAGGCTAAACGATATCCTTATTTCTTAGAGAAGGCTAGGCATCCTTACTCTTTAGAGAAAGCTAGGCATCCTCACTCCCTAAAAAAGTGTTGGGCAAATTGTAGTGGCCGCGTTTATTCTCTAAAAGAGGCGGATAATGCTAATAGGTATTAATAGGAAGCTTCTGGAGCCTTTAAATAGTATATATAATATTAAAGAGATAAGGTTAAAGCTACTTATTAGAGGCATTGCGGATAAGATCTAGGGCTGCTGTAATACTAAAGTTCATTATAGTAGGTTATAAGTTGTGTAATTTATGTTAAGATAAAAGAGTAGTTAAGTACATAGTTTCCCTCTAATTCCCCAGCAGATCGCTAGCGCGCCTCCAGCCCTTAAAACTTAGAAGAGCCTTACGCCAATTACATTGCTTAAATCTAGTGCGCAATATTGGATTTTAGCAATATAATTGGCGCAAGGCCCTTATGGAGCTGCGCTAATATAGTAGCGATTATTAACCTCTAAACCGCATTGCTTTTACTTATAATGCGCAGTTAAAAACTAGACCTCTCTTTTAGCTAAGATAGGAGATGATATAAGTCGTAAACTTAATTAGGCGTGCGACGCGAAATATTTAGTACTACAGCTCGTTTTGTCGCAGAATGCCCTAAGCCTTATTGCCATTAGAGGATTCCTTTCCCACGATTTGTGACGATTTCTTCCTTAAGGAGCTAAAGAGTAAGACGCCTTAATATATCTAAGGATGCTATTTGAAGGAAAGGGCACAGAAAGACCTAATATATAGAGCTGATTTCCGCCCCGTTACGCTAGGGATATATAATTGCCTTTATTATCTACTCTACCGGTTACCTTAACGCGTCTTTTATATCTTTCATTCATTACTACCCTACTTTACTATTTTTCCCGCTCCTTTTAAACCTTTCCCTAGTTTGTTCTATTTCCGCTAACCATTTACAGCCGCTTTTTACGCTTTAATATGGATACTTACTTAACTATTAGCTTGCTTATTAAAGCCGCAACTTACTAGATTATACCGACCATTAGTTTCTTAATACGTTATACTTAGCTGCCTCTTATATAGATTATTAGCACTTTAAGAGCCGCTTATAGTTAGGATCGAGATTCTAGATATAGTGTATTAATTACTAAGCTTTATCAACGAGCGAATACCCTGCAATTTGTTAAGGTGGATCTAAAAAAGGCGTCTTCTATTATTAAGATTAGTCCTATAGAGAGCTTATAAAGCCAGGAAACAATACCTTTTAAGTTGGACAATTCCAAGCATTTTGGCACCAGTCTATTATCTAAGCAAATCACTACGGGCCTAAATAACCAGTAAAGGGGTCCAGTAGATCCTATATATATATACCAACAGGTCCCCCGAACACTTAATTATATAATATTAAGTGAAATTCTCAGCACTTATATAGATAAGGGGACTGCGAAGTTATTCTCTTATAGCATAATTTAATTGTTCTTTAAGTCTTTACGGGATTTCCTTAGTCTTCTTTATAGAAGAACTAGAGAGCAAAAAGTATAGGATATTATCTATACATCTACTTTCTCTAAGGTAATATATAATCGCTTTAACGTATTACTAGTCTAAGTATATTTAATATCTCCTATACAGTATTTATTCTAATTAAATTACAGACTATAATCTAGGCGAATCTCTAAGACTTATAAGACTATATTAAAGAGAAAGGCGTATAGAATGCTCTTTTATAGAAGCTATATTAACCTATTAATACTATAGGCCTTTAATAGTAGTCATTTATATCTAGCTTAGATTTAAGATTTCAGTATATAATTAAAATTAATCCTCCAGTCTTTAAATAAATCTACTTACACTATAATATGAGTTTATATATATACGTCTAAAATTCTTAAAATTGCAGCGCTCGTGCATTAAGGGGGAATTGTACTAGTAACGTTATTGTATAGAGTGGGAGTGGCGTACGCGTCTAGGCTATAATATATCTTTCTGGGTTATAGTAAAACAAATCTAGTTAAATAAAGCATCGCGGATAATTATACTTAGTGCAATTATTAGCTTTTTTTTAGCTATAGCAAGTTTAATTCTCCTTATCTTGTTTTAGACGGATTATTACTTCTTAATAAGTAAATTATCTAACCTCTAAAGAAATCCTCTAATATAAGGTAGTGGGTGTGCGTTACAGTGTTTATAGTAATATCTTTATCGGAATATATAGGTTTTTAGAACTATAAATTGCAGGAAAGTGACGGGATTAGAGATAGAAACCCCGATATTTAAAGCCGTTTAAGTATCCGCCTCTTTACGCCGTACTTAAGCTAGGGTGGTATCTATTATAGTGTTTATGGCGTTTGTAATTAGTTAAGAGCATTTTATAAAACCGCACTTATTCCTTAACCGTAAATTCACGTCTAACCGTTATTAATAAAAATCAGCTAATTAATCAAGCTGAATTTAACGCTCGTATTATTATGGGGCTATAATCGGCATCTTAACTTATGCAGCTTGGTTCTTCTTTATCTGCAAGTATTAGGGATATAGGAAGACGTATTAAGGCGACAGTTACTAGGGGTGGGATTTTTATACTAATTTAAGGCTTTATTGGTGGCGTCCAGAGACGGTAAGCGGGTTGTACCGGTTAGAATAGTTAGAATGGTTAAAATAGTTAGAATGGTTGGAGCGATATAATTAGTCGGAACGATTAGGTCTTTATCTTACAACCCTGCTTAAGTCATATTATATCGTCCTAATCTTCCGTTTTAATACCACTATGTCTTATAAGTCTAGCTAAGACGCACGTACTATTGCAGGATATACAGATGATAAATGGAAATACTTCTTAGTAAGCTATATATTATACGCACTATAAAGTATCAGTTAACGTTAGGTAGTACTTATTGCGTAAAAAAGCTAAGGATCTTACTAAAACCTATAATTCTTAGATATAGGTTCCTCTACCTATCTAAAAGGAGGTTTAAACTTATATAGCGGACGGGCTATAGGAAGCGAACATGTCCCCAATATATAATAAGGTTTTTCAGTAGCGTATATTATAGGCTGTTAAGAGCAATTTCCCTAGGGCATAATTTTAGGGCATAATTCCATCTAGTCAGTTTTAGTTATAAATAGTTAATACAAATACTTATTTAAGTTTTAGCGTAATAAGAGGTAAGCCAATTAAATAGTTAACCCGAGATACTAGATAGGCCTTAGGATTTTATAAACTAATTAAGTATTAAACCTAAAATACCGCGTAAGCTACCTTAGAACCCTATAAGGAGAGGGAATAAGTAATAAATAGCCGGGATAAGGATATATAAGGCGGGCGAAGAACCAATATAAAGCGGGTATTTAGTGGAAGGGGGATTCTATCCTAAAGCGTTAGATTAATACTACTTAATACTAGTTTGCCATATAGCCCTTTTTTATCCACCTTATCTAAACTCCCCTAGCGTATATAGAATCTGCTATATATACCTACGCTCTACTAGATACTAACTAAGAGTTGCTATTATCCTAGTCCCTATCCGTTGGATAATTTCGCTCTATATACGTTCTTGTCCGGTATCTAGGCCCTAATCTAATATTAGGTTTTAGTGACAATTCTACCTCATTTTTAGTTCTTTAGCTATTTGGGGGAGACTAGGTATAAAAGGTCTAGTAGGCTGTCTTGCTTAAAAATTATTATAGTAAATATATCTTATTCTATAAAACCACAAATTATACAGCTATTTAAGACTATTAACTATATCTATTCCGTCCTTTTAGTTATTTCTTTCCTTTCCTGTACCGTGTAATCTATAAGATCGTAGTTATTACTAGTTATATATAGGAAGCGGCTAACTTATATATCATAGATGGTGGTAAAAATTGTAGCCAGCTATATAAGTATCTAAATTCTGCAACTATAAGCATATCTAATAATGGCTAGGGTATAAAAGGTATTCTCTAGGCTATATACTAGCAAATTACTCTATACGCATATATATAACGTCCCTATATAGAATTATAGTTCTATACTAACTAGACGTTTAGGTCTTTATAGAAAGTTCAATACTTATATAGAGTACTATTTAGATCCTTTTTTAACTTAAATTAATTCACCTAAGGCATTTTTATTTTGGCTCTTGCCTAATTACCTATATCCTTAAAGTCGCCCGTTTTATCATCTTTACCGTTAGCTAATTAATTAACATCTATTAAGTTGTACGCCTTACAATACCAATTTTAAGGATATTTCTATTGGTTAGGCTCTCTATTTTATATAGAACACCTTACCTAGTAAGCGAAGCGGAACCGCTACTTAAGCAGCCTTAAGCTAGTGACATTAAAAGCTAGCGGGATTATTTGGAGGATCTCTTAGTAGTTATACCGTACCTACGGCTAAAGGACTCAAAAATATGGTCGTTGCTTTGCCTAGTGGGTATTCTACAAATCTTAGCTAGGCCACTGGTGATATTGCCATTAATATAAACGGGTGCACTTATAGATACTACTATAGATAGATCTGGTCTATATTCTTGTCCTTTCTAAGTTATATTAACTAACTACTAAAGGTTCCATTCCTGTTCGAGAATTTATCTTATAGGTAATGGCGCTACTTACCTTCGTTCTAAACCGGTTTAACTCGTATATAAAGGGGCACGTTATAGAATGTTTAATACGTAACCTAAAAGAGCACGCCTTAAGACACGTTATAACACTTTTACTAGACTTCTATAGCAATAATAGCTCTAGGGAAGTCTTAAAGGTTATAGTCTTAGGAGAATAGTATATCCATCTTACGGAGAGTCTAATCCTCGATTTAATACCTTTCGCAATTAACGTCATCACCTTTGTAGTTTATTTCTCGCACTTTATCAATGCATATATAGGACTTATTATAATAGGCGTAATCGTCATTTATATCTAGACTAAGCTCGTTAAAATCCTAAGCTTTTTTAAATGCATTAAGACTATAGTATAAATAGGTATAAGGAGGGCCAGATTAAGTACGACATAGTTATATACTAGGATCTAGTAAAAACAGCTAATTATTAAGATCAAGAGTGGCGCGGATATTCCTCTATGTTAATAGATAGTAACAAACTAGGATTATAAATAAAGTGTTTATAACTTTTTACTAGTCTGTTTAGGGAGGGATTAAAAGCAATTAGCCTAGCAATCTCAGTACTAGTCTTACTTATTCGCCTTACGTAGGATACCGCAAGTGTAGGCGGCTTGTTTATTTTAATCGGTTTCTAGTAAAATATATTTACGTTTATAGGCTATCTTATACAAACGTACGATATGCTAATAGGCTGCCTTAGTATAGGGGAACGCTTTTCCAAACTTCTTTAAACTAAGCCATCTATTGTTAACAAAGAAGGAGTAATATACCTTGAGGTTACTGCTAGCCGCGTTAAATTTAATAACGTCTTATTTTCTTACGCCGACGAGCCAGTAGTAAAGAAGATTAGTTTTATAGTTAAGGGCGGAAAGACTATTATACTTATTGGACTAACTAAAAGCAGCAAGTCTATACTTCTTAATCTTCTAAAGCGGTTTATTAACCCTAGTGAAGGGAGCATTAAAATCAACGGCCAAAATATTAGTGACGTCACACTAAGAAGTCTGCGAGAAAATATTGCAGTTATACCCTAAAACCTTAAAATACTAAATAAGTTAATTAGGGAAATTGCATCGTACGGGCTCTATACTAATAATATTAAAATTATAGAAAGCTATAAAGCCGCTTTTATATATAAACGGATTATACGTTATAATATTAGATATAACATAGTAGTTAGGGAAGGAGGTATTAAACTCTTAGGCGGTAAGCGTCAACGCGTTTCCATTGCGAGGGCCTTTCTTAAAAATCTAAAGATTTTGCTTCTTAACGAAGCCACATCTGCTATAAATAATATAACGGAGAAATCGATTCGCGAATCGCTTAAAAGTCGGGGGAAAGGTTAAATAATTTTAACTATTGCTTATCGTCTTAGTATAGTTAAGGGTGCCGATAAAATTATTTTCTTAAAAAAAGGAGAGATAAAAGAAAGGGGAAGTTATACTAAGTTGCTTAACTGACGTGGATTATACTACAAAATATAGATAGCGGCGGATAATGTAAACGGAACGGAGGGGGTTAAAAGCTAGCATATACGCTTTATAAATAGCATATACGCCTTATAGATAGCTAGTACGCCTTATAGCGAGCATAGTACGCTTTATAGATCTCTGTGTTAGTAGCTATAAATAATATACGGCCTGCCAAATATAAAAGTTTATATAATATGCCGAGACTTCTGCCTTTTAGGCTGCCCTGTATATCTACCTATAAATTCTAAACTTTTAACCTTCCTATTCTTAATCCTAGCGAGGAATATCTAGCATGGAGAAATACACGCAACTATTAGAGCAACTTAAAAAGCTTAATCTTAGTACCGGATCTAACTAGGAAAAAAACACGCTTGTTAAATTTACCTAAAAAGATTACCCTAAAAGTTATAAATTACATATTATAAGTTTTGCTATTAGATAATTCCACAGGCCCTATAATAACAATTTTAGTCGTAGCAGCAACGTTAGATTTGCGTATGTATCCTTCTATAATAATATTAAATGGTCTAATAAAAGGTATAGCATAGTTATAACGGAGTTGGACTTGCAATTAAGGAAAGGTGTTTTGATTATAGGCATTTAATATACGTATAGTCTAAACCTATATAGGCCTCGACCACTATTACTATTTTAATAGTGCTGATATAGGCTATATAGGTTTCTCGTAACGGAAGTTACAGAGGCTAGCCACTCCTAGCCTCCCGTATCCAGCTATCTAGTCTAGTATTATGTAAGTCTAGCCTTTTTAATTGTTAAGCTTATTATAACCGCTGTTAGTGTTCCTACGGAGATAGTCCGCTAAAACGTGGAATAACGTATATATGTAAACACGAAGCCTATAAGGAATGTTTAATAGAAACGGAAAAAGAGCCAAATATAGAGTCGGATATAATAACTTAGTACGTTATAGGCATACCGTATAAAGAGTTAGATATGTTAGATATAAAAACTTAGTACTATATAAGCATACCTGCTTATATTTGTATAGCACTGCTAACAGTAAGAGAGTGTTAATATTAAGCTAGACACGGACCTATTAAAGGACCTATTAAAGTTTACAAATATACGCACCTTTATTGTTCTAAGTGCAAATATAAGTTTTATTAAAAAAGGTAGCTATAACACTAATACCGGGAGCTATAAATAAGAGGGGTAGTAGCAATAAGGATCTGGTTATGGTTTATCTTTAGTCTTAAAGTTAGAAAGTACTATATATTCGGCATAGTTTATTAAATCAAAATTAAATAGTGCTAGCTATTAGAGGATAAATTTAATACGCGCTTATAAATGCTCTTATATCCATGTTTTACTACTCTAACCATTATTCCTTACTTCCTCCGTAACGATTTCCTTTAAGTACTATTAATTAATTAAAGGATTCTATAAAAAGAGTAAGCTAAGTAGTTAGGCGTAGCGCCCTCTAAATATACAGCTAGGATCTTAACGGATTTAGTAGCTATAGCTTCGGTCCTATAAGTTAGGAGGTTATAGGAGCTGGGGGCTTATAGGAGCTGGGGGATCCTACGAGGTAGGTAATCGTATAAGTAGGGTAATCTAACCTAGCGCCCTTTAATTAATGCCTAGCGTGCAAACTAGGTATTAATAGGTTTAATAACTTCGGCTTTAATCGTGCGAGCTAGATGCTTATAGGAACTGGCCGATTTTATAAGCTAGGTAATCGTGCGAGCATAGTGCTCGTGGGAGCTGGGCAATCCTATAAGCTAGGTAATTGTGCGAACTGGATAATCGTGCGAGCTGGATGCTCGTGGGAGCTGGCCGATTTTATAAGCTAGGTAATCGTGCGAGTATAGTGCTTATAGGAGCTAGGCAATCCTACAAGCTAGGCAATTATACAAGCTGGGCGATCGTGCGAACTAGGCGATTATGCGAGCTAGGCGATTATGCGAGCTAGGTAATTATGCGAGCTGGGTAATCGTGCGAGCTAGGTGATTGTACGAACTAGGTGATCGTGCAAACTAGGTAATCGTGCGAGCTAGGCGATCGTACGAGTAGAGTGATTGTATAAGCAGAGTGATCGTGTAAGCAGAGTATTTATATAAGTAGGGTGATCTGACCTAACACCCTCTATTAACGCCTAGCATATAAATGGGAAGCAAATATTAAGAAAATACCAAAATTATAAAAAAAGGAAATATATAAGTCTAAGATCTAAAAACATTAAAGAAGTTCCCATATATATAGACTTTGTAATGACTCGCACCCCCCTTATATATACTTGGAGAAGTTCCTATATAAACAGCCCTATAAGCGTAGCTATAAGTCTAAGCCCCCTCGCGTAACCCAACTACCCCTCCCTACTATACTGGAATAGATAAATAACCGCTAGGTACTATAAGTAGAGAAATGATTTAAATAGAAAGAAAATACTATAAAAAAATATGTTTATATCCTTAAGATATAAATCTATAAGTGCCGTAGTCTTAAACATAACTAATACTTGCTAATATGGCATACGTCCTAGGCCCATAAGAAATTTAAAAAATCCTAGGTTATTAGCATAGATTTACCTTCTATTATCGCTTTTAAGGTAATAAATAAATTCATTTAAGTGGAAGCATAGATTATCGCGAATACTTTATAGCTCGCTATAAGTTAAGCGGGCAGAGACTCTAGTGGGAATAGTAAAATATCATTTTGTTTCGCGATAGGCTAAATAAAAAGAGGCTAAAGTTTTAACCCTTTTACCAGCTTTTATTAGAACTCTTCTTTACATTTTTATCCTTTACTTATAAATTTAAGACTATAAAGTCAAGGCCGCCGTATTTAACCGTCGCCTATATAGCCTCGTCGCTTAACACCTCTTCACCACCGTCTATCCCTATTTTTTGATCTTTAGTACTGAAACTATTTTCTTTGCCGTATAATGTCTCTGCGTTTTATTCTTAATCCTCATTACTAAAGTCACTTTCGCAACTAGTCCACGCCTCTAGGTCGCTATCGTTATCTCTAAAGTCAGTTTCTCTATCTATAAATGCCTGCCTAGTAGCTAGCAATTTAGGGATAGTATACTTATAGGTACTTAAGGGTTGCAGGATACTACTTAAGGAGTTATAGTTAATACTGTTGGGATATAAAATATGTCTATAGACCTCTAAGTACTGGCTGCTTAGCGCCTTAAGTAAAAGATCTCCCCTAACGCAAGGCAGATTAATAGGAGTTAATTACTGCCCGTATAAGGCGGAGCGCTTATAAAAGGCTTAGCCAGAATACTAATTAAACCACCCTATAGGCACTAATAGCTCCTTTACCACAGATAGGGGGTCAATATATAAGATTGACTGGCTAGGATAAGTGTATTACTTAGGTAGTATCTTGCCCCAGGAAAGATAGGCGTCGGAAGTAGATTATATAATACTATTCCTGCTAAAAGAGGCGTTATTAGGGGTCATTGTTAACTTCTAATTCTAGTTTACAACTTTATACAAACGCCTCTGAACCCTACTAAGGTATACAGCGTCTATTAGGAATTATCAGCCGTTTAAATTCAGTAATAGCTTAGCTAATAGCTATCCCTAATAATGCCTCACTTAATGCTTTACTTATAGATCACTTTAGGCGCCTATAGTCTTAGGCGTAGACGATATATAAGCTAAGAGTAATTACAGCTACTAAATATTGTACTATAGACACTACATAAAGTGGAAAAGGGCGGCTAGTATACTTCGCCTTTCCCTTCTGCCTTCTGTCCTAACTCCGCCCTAGGAAAGAAATGGAATATAAACGTCATACTCCTAATTTTTATATGCTATTAATTCGACTTACCTCTAAATTTGATCTCTTAACTATATATCCCTTACTATCCTTATAAGAATACCAAACATTATATATATTACCTTAACTAAGCTTAAATACGTTGCTAATATAACCTATAGGTCCTTAATTAGTACTTATGAAAATATTACAATATACTATTGCCCTAAAGATAATATACCTATTCGTTAACTTGCTAGAACCCTTAAATTATCCTAAAATCGCATTAATAATAAAGACATAGCATTTGCCAGCAGGGAAAAGAAATAATTATAGCTTTCCGACCCTATGCAGAAACAGATACCTTATACGCCTACTTAAATACCTAATAGGGTCAACTCTTATAAAATCGACAACAATATGGAGGGTAATATATAAGAAGATACGGAAATATACGCCAATTACCTTAAGAGCCTAAAAGGCTATAGTAAAACTAAGATAGTCTTACCTAAGCTAATAGAGAGCCATAGCGAGGCTAAAACAGACTTACCTTAACTAAAAGAGGTTCATATTAAAGGTTTGCCGGTGCCTCTAGGTATGTTTATAAAACATTTATATTTATTTAGTAATACTAATAAGTAAGCAGGGAATAGCTTAGCTAATCTTATAACGTTTCTTAGAGTTACATCTTCCCCATCTAAAATATTAACGATTTCCGATGCTATGATTTCGCGTAGATAACTAAAGTATCTCGTCTTATAGTTGCCTTCTTGTTTTATAATAAAGGACTTAAGACATCTCCGAAGCCCTAGTTATAAATCATTTATATCTACGTTCGGCCCTATCGCAGTAATATACTAGTATCCTACCTAGGTTTTAGCCGTAGACATACCACCAAATAAACTTGTATTATACTATGCTGAGAATCCCCATCTCTTTCGCTATTATGCTGAGGTATATAAACTACTTAAAGATATTATAATAGAGATAGCTAAGAGGAGCAAACCGTACAAGTAAGGAGATTAACTAGGAAAGGCATTAGAGGATTTATTAGAAGAGATATTAAGGAGAAGGGTACGCAAGAGAAAGGTGAATCCTACTGTAGATAGAGATCCTAAGAGGTCTAAGGTATAAGAAATTTCTTATAAGGAAGATTTTTGCAATTATATTCTTGTCTTTCGGCATTAAGAATTAAGGCGTTAATTAGGATTTCCTTAGCTTGGTGTTTTATTTCTATCTAGTTGCTTCTATATTAAGAATATCTTGTTATTGTTTGCGTATATGGACAAGTTTTTGCATATTGGATTGAAGTTAAGAGACTCGCTTACAGTAAGCTTATAAGTTCTCCACCTTTATATACTTAGCAGCAATAAGTCAGCCAGCCCATAACTTATTTAGTCCTCTATAAAGAAAAGACTTATTATAAAACGTAGAGTTATTCCGATTAGATTAGATTAGCTTAGTAAGCCTATAGCCCTTCTTAGCACCCTATGGCGTAAGAATAAAACCAAATCAAACTAAATAAAAAGACTCGTCACTTTCTGATCTGGATATCTTAGAATTAGCCTTTATTAGCCTACCCTCTTTAACCTAGTTAAAATATACTAGCGTCTTCTTAACTAGTGCAGGATAGAACTTTTCCTTTAAAGCAGTTAGTAGTCTTAGATAAACCTCGGTCTACTAAGCCACGTCTTTTCTACCTACTAGCCTCTAACGCGCCTCTATTATGCATCCTTCCTCTATCCTCTATCCTTTACTCCTAGTATTATATTTCTACCCTTAACCAATACTCTCCTATACTTGCCTTTATTACCTTTAGCTACTAAAGACATGCCCTCCTTATTAACTAATAAGGGAACACTTTAGGCATTATAGACAATAAATAGACCTAATAAAGGGCCACAAGTTAATTCTATTAGAGATTTGCATAGCCTCTATAATATATCCGATTCGGAAACTAGTATTTTTAAGCGCTCGGTCTTTACCTTCATTAGTAACTAAGACTATGTCTACTTTAGTAGAGCGCCAATTAGAGGGATGTATTTAAGCTCCTAGGATCTTAAGAAGGCCTTAAAACGAGTTTTAGACGAGGATATATACCCCAAAGTACCGTCGCAAATTACAGTTACGTCAATCCCAGCTACGGCGAGGAGGGGCAGGCTCTTTGGGGGTGAAATTAGGAGTGGGTGTACGGCGGCGAGTTCTACGTAGCCATTTAACTTTATATGGGTGAGCGAACTATATAAGTCGCCATCTGTAGCTGCGTAACTAGGTAGCAGTCTTGGTATCTCCGGGAAGGGATTACATAGAGAAAGTATATAGAGTAGCTTATAGGCGGACTAGCTCGCACGATTACCCAGCTTATTCGACCTTAACCCGTTAACTTAGGCACGTAGGTTATCAATAAGAGTCTACCAATTAAATTAATAGGATTTGGTGGCCGTGCTTATTAGTGTTCGCGTATAGGCCTTCCCTCTACTAACGGGTTAAGGGATACTAGTGCGTATAAAGACCCCTATAAACTTTGCAACGACTTAAAGAAAATTTTTTTTTTTAAGAGAAGATAAAAGAAAGCAACATTCTAGCTAACCTAGACGGCTTAACAGATATAAAAAGATCAGCCTAGGGTTTGCTAGAAAGCTATGCACACAGCTTATAAAAATACTATTTAGCTCTAGGTAATAGAAACTGGTTAACACTAATAGAGGAGTAAGATAGTAATTAAAGGCTTAAACTAAGTAGGATAGAGAGGATCTAAAATTTGTTTTAGATAAAACCAGCCGGCAACTATAATAATAGCATAGATTGCTATAATAAGAACGCCTTTAAGCCAGTCTATTTTAGTATTAGTTGGAGTGGATTACCTATATAGAAAGAAAAACTTACTAGATTTGCTATTTTAGATAAGATAGTTTACTAGGAGCACGGTAATAAATAAAACAGCGATTAGAAAGGTATTAAATAAAAGCGTTATATAATCCTAGCCTATGGTCTAACTAAGTATAACAATAAAGGGGAGAACTAGAAGGGCGATTTGTATGCTAGATTTAATAGTAATATTAATTACTAGGCTTATTTTATCCTTGCAAGCTACTATAACCGCTATTATATACTTGGCAGCGTTCCTAATAATTAGGAGTAAAATAAGACTAATAAAAGTGGTGGAGATAGTGCCGCTTACTATAACATTACTAATACTATTAACTATAAACTTAGAACAAAAGGTAACTAACACAGTAGAGAATCTAAGGGTTATAATTGCACCCTAGATCGTTAATTTAGGCATTTTAATCTCGTCGTCTTCCTTTTCTGCGTTTAAATCCTGCTTAACTTAAAAGGATTTACGCTTAAAAGCCCTTTAGTTTAGAGTATTACACATTTCGGTATATAACTTTAATTAAAATATAAGGTAGCAAGTGTATATAATTAGGAGGATAATAGCTATTCTGCGGGAAAGCTCCCGATTAAGTATAGAGCTATTAAGGCTTATAGCTACGTAGGTTAGTATCTATTATAGGTCTAAAGCTATTATTAAACTTACTTAATAGCGTAAAGTAGAGGGCGGTTGGAATAATTAGACTGCCAACGGATAGAGCTAGAAGACTAGCTACAGTATTTGCTACTATTATATTAAAATATTATTCTATCCGGTTAATGCCTCTAAAGAAGAAGTATATGCTAAGGATAAGAAGTAAGTTCGAAAGTATACTGCTAATTAAGGAAGTTTTGACAATAGTAATCTAGCCCTTAGTTAGGGCTAAAATAGAGACAATTAATTTAATAGTGTTTCTGCGCTAAATATTAAATAATATTAGGACAAATAAGAAGCGGAGAAATGTACCTAAAAGTTGCGTTTAAAAGACCACCTAATATATTACCGGCGCGGAGCGCAATCTCTTTAGTAGTGTAATTAAGCATTATAGTAAGCGGAATAATGGCAATAAAGTTAACGATAAATATAGTAATACCGTTAACGTAAAGATAATTAACTATAAAGCTAATAGGAACGGTAAGAAGAAGTATATTTATTTATAAGCTGAATAAGACAGCACGAACCTAATCCTTAGTAGGTATATTACGCTTTAAAGCTACTTTCTACCTTTCTTTAATTGTTGGCTTAAGATATAAGGGGTTTTGCAGGCCTATACCGGCCTCTTTATTAGGTTGTTTATCGTTAGACCTTATCTAGGCTGCTTAATAGGCTTTTAAGAGTGTTGCTAGATCTAAATATGCTATTATAAGTACGGTTTTTAATTGTTCCTAGAAAGAGCACGATAAAGAAGGGCGATTTTGTAGTCTAGAGGGCACCTATATATAACAAAGACTAAGAAGTCTAATGGTACTTAGGCCAACACTAACAGCTCAAATCTATAATAGTGCATTTAGCTTTTTTTTCCAGTTAATTTTACAAGTAAGGATCTAAGGCAAATTCCAGAATAGTTATTATGGAGGAGAGGAGGATTAACGTTAATAACTAGATAGAACAGCTAGTGAAAAAAGGAGAAGATGGAGTGTTCTAATAGATAAATAATAAGTGAAAAGTAAACCAACTACTTATAGAAATGAGGACGCGGTAGAACGTATAAATAAGGGTGTAAGTCTATATGCCTCTAAGTACCGGCTGCTTAGCGTCTTAAATACAAGTCCTCCCTTAACGTAAAGCAGATTAATAGGAGTTGTTATACCGCCTATATAAGGTAGAGTGCTTATAAAGGGCTTAGCTAGAATGCCAATTAAACCACCCTATAACGTACTAATAGCTCCTTTACTATAGATGGGGAGTAAATATATAAGATTAACTGGCTAAGATAAGTCTACTGCTTAGGTAGTGTCCTGCTTTATAAAGAGTGGGTATTAGGAGTAGATTATATAATGCTATTCCTGCTAGGTAAGGCGTTATTAGGAGGTTATTATTGGCTTCCGGTTCTAGTTTATAACTTTATATAAACGCCTCCGGACACTGCACTATTGGGGCTATCTAAAAGCTAAGTTACCTACTTACCTTATCTTAACCTTAGGCTAGGCTCGTTAGTTATTAAGGCAATAGGAAGTTACATTAAGGTATATAATAGGGCTTGGGTGAAGCCACGCAACTAAATAGGTATTGCTATGCAAAGTAACGCTTAACTAGCTGCCTTAATATCGCCATCTTAAAATAATTAGAAGAAAGGGGTTAATGCTAGCCCTTATTGTTTAATATAACCCTCCTATAGAGGCACAGTAAAGTAGGGTATAGACGGGGAAGGATTATGCTCCTATTATAGCTGTATTATAGTGCATTTATAATACTATGCTAGTATCCCTAAGTTAGTAAATCGGCTTAACTTTTAAGGTATAGTTAAAGCGGAGCCCACTATTAGCTCTTCTATTAGCTAAGCAATAGAGAGAAGCAGGATATAAAAGGCCTCTATATCCTTTAACTAGACCTATATTAAGCATAGTATCCTTTAAGGAAATCCCTCCTTACTTTCTTATAAAGATACTTAAACTATTAGCTACCTTATCTCTTTAATAATAAGCGACTCGGACGACTTGGACGCCATAATAGTAGATACTACATTATATTAGATTAAGGTGCGCTCTAAACATTAAATCCTTTACGGGATACCGCTAATAGAGCTAGGATATACCGCTTGCTTTTAATCCTAAGGGCTCTAATAAGGCCGTTAATACAGTAGGGTAGGTATACGATAGTTGCTTCCCTATAGTTTTATCTATTCGCCAACTTACTAACATAAGTAGGATATCCAGTTAGCACCAGAACGTAAAAGTAATTCAGAAAATAATGAGGCCGATACAGAAGGAACTATAAGGAAATATTTATCCCGCACTAACGAGATAAAAAAGTCGTCTTAATACAGTCCGTTTAGTAACTCCTTCTAATAAAGCTTATTAACCCCTAGCTTACTCTATTAGGGGCGATAAAAAGACTAGGTAGCTTAGTTAATCAACTTAGCTATAAGCTTAGCCAACTTAAAGGGAAAGTTAGCAGCCTTAAAAATAACGACCGCTATATTATAAGTCATCTAGGGAGGGTTGACGATCGGATCGACAGCCTAAAAAGTAACCAGGAAAAAATAAGAGATACTATTAAGTAGTTTTAAAATAAAATCCATACTCTTAAGAGAAGCGGTAATAAAACTTCAGATTACGGAGATAAACGGGTTATAAAGGCTAGAAATAAGATTACGGCATTTAAGAGGAAAAGGGAACGCTTAACCTAAGGATAGAGAAGTCTGCAGAATTAAGGAGGAAATTTATTAGCTTAAATAGTACGCTCTTTAGTTATTATATCGTTTGCTTATTAAAGGAAATTTATATATTAGATTTAAGCTAGAACTAGCCCTACCCTTTATAGCGAGTGTTTGCCGCATTTATATACTTAATTAGTAATAAGTTAGCAGACTTAACTAAGCTTAGTCCTTATCGCCTCTTTTTTACAACCTCTTTTTCACTATATTCGCCGCCTGCTTAGCCTTATATAACTACACTACTAAGGCCAATTGTAGGATAATACTTAAAAGCGTATTTGTATATTACTAGACAAATACCAAGCGCTATAGGATATATTAGAGAAGGATATACGCCTTAAAGCCTAGGTTATAGACAAGCTTTGATATAATTACAATTTAGTTATACCTAAGAATTTCCGCTCTTCGGCCTTAGCGTTATAAAAATATAAGGAGCGGTATTTATACTCCTACTGCCCTCTAAGATTCAGTATATTTTATCTATATATCCTCTTATAAAGAAAATGGCTTTAGAGCCCTCCTAAGACACTAATATTACTAGAATCCTTTAGGAACCTAACAACCAAAATATAGTGCCGCCCTTATTTAAAGTAGTAAAGTAATATAAACCGTAAGGTAAATGGATATTATATCGGCTTGCTTTATCTACTAGTTTTATATACTATTAATGCAATAAGCAGAAGACGGCGAAGCTTATAGCTATATACTATAATTAATAGAACAACCTTTACTACAATGCTTATTACGGTTAGCTACTCTTAAAGAAGTAATAAGGTCTACAATGCCCTAGAGCTAATAAGACATATTAAAACCTAACCGACTTAAGAGGAAATTGCTATCAATTTAATCTAATTCTAAGGGGCGTATTATAGGGGATTTTTATATCTAGTGTAAATAAATGGAGATAAACACTTATCACCTATATAAAATAGACACTAGTAAGGGTTATATTTTAAAGGGAATAAATAAGGCGTTGCCAAGGAGACAGTAATAATAATACGTTTCCCTTACAATATATACCAGTAAAGGGGGAGTCCGCGTATACTAGATCCAGTTCTAGGGACTAGAACCTATTTTTAGGAAATAGGTTAATTAACCGCTGTAAAAAGAGGTTAACTGTATCCGTATTTAGTATGTTAGATTTAGCTCATTTTAAGACTAGTAGTCGTTTATTAGCGTTCTTAAGCGCCCCTTTAGCCTCGCTATATAAGAGCTCCGCTATATTAAAGCCTTATACGTCGCGAAACAAACTAAAACCAATAAGTATAACCAGTTATAGACCAGAAAACGCTACCTACCCATTATGGCTTAGTATTTAACTAAGCCCTGCGAAGCCTAAGTTTAAGCCGCGTTAGGTCAGCTTGACTTTTTCACGCCCAATCTTTAATCCTCGCGTTTGCTTACACCTTACTTTCTTCCTTATACTTTTCTCCCTAGTCATTTCCTCATTATAAAACGTGACTAATGTGTTCTTAACCTCCCTATACTTATCTGCTATTATACCGTCCTTATATACTAGTATCTTTAATCTACCCTTCCCGCCTACCTACCTGTTTACTACATCGGCCCTCCTAACATAGCTTTTAGCGCGTTTGCCTGTAATGGCAAATCTCTCTAAATTAGGGATAATTAAAACAAAACCTATTAGAGAAGGACTAAATGACTTTTGTAATTCATTTAACTTAGCTTATTAGGATCTAAACATCTCTAGCTCTTTAGACTCATTACACCAAATAGGTAATAAAGGTAATTGCTAATATACCTGTTATAAGTTTCCATCTAACGCTTACAGAACTAAAGAATATTTTGCTTAATCTAATACTAGCTCTATAAGGCCTTTACGCTTTTTACTTATTGCCATCTAACGGCGGCAATAAAAGCCTTTTTGTTAATCTATTAAGACTTAATTTAGCGGTTGGTTTTAACGACTTCGATATTAAGCGGTTCCTACCTCTTCTAAATATAATCCTCCGCATTAAATCTGACAAGGTTATTTAGGAAAAGGTATACGCTACTATTATAGAGTCCACCCCCCTACCCCAACCGCTGCCACTCTATATTTAAACCCCGCATCTACGTAATATAAGCAGCTTTACCAACTTGTCCAAATGTAGGGAATATATAGATCATGTTCTAAAGGAGGAGCTAGGCCCTCTTTACGTGGGGATTCCTAGCTTATATAAAGTATTCTTTAGGGGAGTAGAAGGTCTTAAAAAGGCAAGCGCTGCCGTTTTTAAGAAATATAAGAAAGGGAACAATCCACTATACGCTAAGGGCGGCTGGCGTAACTGGCCTAAAAGCGCAAAGCAAGATAATGTCCTGGTATAGTTTAATAACCTAATTAAATTATTTTTAGGCTTTATAGAGGAGCACAGGTCCGCCCTAAAGATATAATAAACGCTTATTATACACACTAAGCAGCCCTTATAAGGGTCTACAGCAAAGCAAAAGCTAAATATTGGTTTTATAGATAATCTAATAGCCAGCGAAAGCTCTTAATACTATTAGTCGCATATACTTATACTAGGAGAGCTAAAAAGTAATCTAAATACCAATATAGCCTTATAGGTATGGTTTGATTTAGGAAAATATATAAGAGAAGTCTTTGCCGCTTAGGACACTCATCGCTTTATCCTAAGCTTTACCCTTTATAAATCTATTATGCGGCTATAGGAGTATAACCGGGTAGGAGGTATTATATTATCACTATTTAATATTAATAAAAACGGATTACAATTTACCTTAATAATATTAGGGTTTCTCTTAATAAATAAAGAGCAGCTTGGGTTCGACTCTACCATCTTAACATTAGACGGCAAACGATATATTGAGGTCATGCGCAACAATTAGACTAAGCGTCTTATCCTTAACGAACTTATAAAGCGGGCACCCTACATTACCGGTCAGGCGACAACTTGCTAGAAAGTGTACTATAAGGATAACACCTTTAAGATACCTCTTATTATTAAAGACTTGTAGCAGTACCTAGAGCGTAAGAAAGAAGGCAAACTGCTATATAAGGTAGTGGAGAAAGAAGTAATTAATATAGCCAGGTACTATCACTATAGGACTGTTTATATAGGTGGATAAGATAATAACATCTTTAATATCCATAAGGGGCTGGATATTACTAAAGCGATAAACTACAAGCCTAAAAGCCTAATGGTGCCTTTAAGTATAGCTAGAGTATAAGGTAGTGTAAGGAAAGGCTAAAGCACTAGTAGAAAGAGGTCGTCCAGCTACACTAACGCCCCGTTACCGCCCAACAAGCGCCCATGTTTAAGCTCTCCAATTAAGCGCCCTATTATGTAGAATCGGGTATATTAACGCGTTATCACTTACGACTATAGAAAGGCTCTTTATAAAGCAAGCTCTCTAACTACAATGCTTACTACGCTAAAGGGTGGCATTAAAGGATATAAGTCTTTATATACGTAGGCTGGCATCCTTTAATATAACATTTTAATAGGCAACCTCTTAATAAACAAGGAAGACGACAATCCCTCCTGGAAGTCATTCTTAATCAATCTCGATTTCGCGATTAAAGAGAAGCGAGAAGGACCTTTAGGAGCACGGGGTAAGACTAATACGAGAGCGTTTATGGCTATAGAAGTGCTTCTAGGCAAGAAACACTCCTTTAGGTATAATTTAGAGTCGTTCTTCTAAGTGCTTTTCTAGATATATATTTATTACAAAGGTCTAAATAAGAAGCGTAAGCCTATCCTAAGGTTTAAGAAGTGGAATTATATAGATACTAAAGAGCTAGCTAAGTTAAAAAAAGGTGAGGTAGCTTATAAAGGTGATTTTATTAAAATAGCGGAGGAGTACTTTACGCCGTACTATTAGTTATTAGTCCCCTAGGTTAATAGGCTCCGGAAAGTAGTGTTTTTAAATAGTAGGAGGTAGGAAAAGGATAATCTAGAGCTATATTCTAGGATAAAGAAGATACTCTAGTAAGCACAGAAGGATCTAAAGGTATTAGTAGAGTAGATAGAATAATATTTCATTGTCCTGTACTCTTCCATAATATAATAAAAGATTTAGGCGGCTAAGGCTAGGTAGCAGCCTTGGTCAAAACGTATGTAAAATAGCGTAGGGCGAGTCGCTGGGGCTAAATAAACCTAAGAAAGTAAATAACCTAATCTTCCGCCAGATTATTAGGTCCCTATACTTTACCATCCTATATAGGCTTTATATTTCTACAAAATACGCAATCTACTCCCTAGCCTATTAAAAGCAGCCTTATACCGCCTAAATAGAGGCCATAAAAAAATAAATCCCTTCCTTTAACCAATCCCCTATTTAAACAAGTCCCCTATTTAAACAAGTCCCCTATTTAAACAAATCCCCTATAGAAGCTAATGCCTACGTATTTCGCCGCCCTATAGGAACTAGTCCCCTACTCTAATAAATCCCCTACGGGATCCAGTCCCTTACTTTAACGAATCCCCTACGCTAACAAATCCCCTATACTAACAAATCCCCTACTCTAACAAATCCCTTACTTTAACAAATCCCCTACAGGTGCCAATACCCACGTGTTCCGCCGCCCTATAGGAACCAATCCCCTACGGCTTACATTCCTATATAGCTTTTTCTCCCCTATAGGAGCTATTAGCCACATCTACTACTCCCCTACGGGAACCAATCCCCTACGGCTCTCGTTCTTATATCCTAAACTAAAATTATTATCTAGTATATAGTAACCGTATCTTCTACTACCCTATAAGAACTATACCCTATAGCTCCTACTCCTATACGGCTTTTACTTCCCTATAAGAACTAATAGCGATTTCTTCCACTCCCCTACGGAAACTAATCTCCTATAGCTTGCGGTTCTCTATAGGGATTAATACCCGCCTTCTTTATCGCCTTATAGCTTTTAATTCCTTACGGGAACTAACGCTTATATCTTCCACTCCCCTATAGAAACCAATGCCCTATAGCTTCTATTCTCCTATTCTTAAATCTATAAGCAATTTGCCCGCATTACTACCTACTATATAGGCCTTATTATTATAGGAGCAAATAAGTATATAGGCTTATATCCTTATAGGAATGGAAGCTATCCATAATTATAATTTCAAGAAAGTAATAAATACTAATACTACTAGCTACAAGTTCTACAAAACGTATTTGCTAATACTATATATATATAAGCAAATCTACGCATATAAGTTCAAATTCTTAATTAATCTAGCGCCTTTAAAGTCACTTTTAAAATCTTAGTTTAACATAAGAGTTATTCTTAAATACTTATATATAAGTTTCTCTCCTTTACTTTTAGCTAAGCTATAACCAATTTATATAGCGTTCTTAATCTAATATAGTATATTAGCACTAGCCTCAAAACTCTTACTTAAATATTGCCTTACCTGTCTTTCGTTTAATTAATGGTTTAAAAGCTACTCTATATCTTTTCTAGAGATATTAGGAGCAGTATCGGCTTACTTTAGAAATGTCTTCCATACTTACTCTTTTACTAATCTCTTTAGCTCGTTATATCTAAGTATAAGATATATTCTGCTCTATATAGCTACATTAAATACGGTAATCCTATTTGTTATAAAAAATATAATGCCTTAGAAATACTCCATCTATTACAGAAAAACGGATACTAGGCTATTACGTTGGATATTATTTAAAGTTCTTTCTGTAAGAAAGATATCGGCCTTATTTAGAAAAAGGACAGCGCTCTAGCAGTAAACGTTTTTAACTATTAAAGCTAGGTTTTGTTCTAAACGGGCTAGATCTATATTAAGGTCTCCCGTATAAGCCTTTTTATAGTTAAACTAGTATATAAATACACTTATAAGGGGGAACAAACCATATAGAGGGGTCTCCTCTGAGATTCGGCAAGTGCTTTAACTGTTAACGTCTTTCCTACCCTAGGTGGGCCACTAAAACGGTTAGCCTTTAAAACAGCCAATGCCTTGCTAGAAAACTTACTATAGTAAGAAAACTAGGCCTTTCCCCTTCCCTTTAATTATATTATTAAACTTTAATTTCCCGGACCTAGACTAGTAGCTCTTTATAAGTCCTTAAAGCACCATTTTCTTATCCTCCTTAATTATAAGTGACTTAAATGCTAAGGCATTCCAATTAATGTCCTTAATATTAGCAACAGCAAATTCACCTATTAGTGCTTATATTAGTACATCGTTGGCTCTAAAAAAGAGTATAAAAAGCCTAACCCTATTTTTTATCTACTAAACTAAAGGCTAGGGCTGTTAGTAGACAGATTAGGTATTTATTATCTCCTATCTCCTTAGGAACTAAACCCTAATTCTTTATATCGCCTTACCAATTAGTCCCTTAATTGTACACGCCAATTCCGTATATATCTATAGCGATTAGTTGCTTACTATAGTTAGGATTCTAATAATAAAATGCTATTACGTCCACTCTAATACAGCCGCTTATAGAAAATCTTAACGGGCCATCTTTAGTCCAGAAAAACGCGATCCCTTTATATTTACGGTGGTTAATGCCTCTTAAAGATATAAACTTCCGGCCATTACTAATAAGATCCTACTTTATCTCGGCCTACCTCTTATAATACTCTAGCGGAAATACCTTAAAAGACGTAATTTTTATAGTTAAACGGAATTCCGGAATAGAGAGGGTGGTTTTTACCTCGCTAAACGCCTTCCTATTATAGCTAAAATAGTAACAGTTAAGTTCGAAGCTCTTTTTACTAAAAAGTAAGGTTTTAAAGTTGCCTAAATTATATATAAGGCATCTTAGTTAATCTAAGCCTTTGTAAATCGTAAAGACGTATATATTTGGTTTAAATAAGGCCTAAAGGAGATTGAAATTAATTTCGCTATAGTCTAGAAGCAATAGGAGACTATTAGTTATAGGCGCGAAATGGTCTTTAAGGAATCTTAGTAACCCCTAAAGGTGCTTAGCGCCAATTAAGTCAGGAGAAAGACTCTCCTAGTGTGTTTTTAACTAGGGTAAGAAATTAAATATAAGGTTCGTAGGAATCTAGAAGTTAAATTAGAATTAGCTATATCTATAAAAAGGTCCACTTACTATAGGCTTATCTTCCTAAAGGGAGATGGCTTATATACCGTTTAGCACCACTTATAAGGCGTCTCTTACTTCTCCTAAATTTATGCTTAGGTATATACTATAGTCTTTTTTATCCTTTTCTAGCTTAAAGTTAGCATCTAAGTTAATATGTTTAAAGGCACCTAAGAAACAGACCAAATTTCTTCCTAAGAATATAAATATACTAATTATATATATTACGCTTACTTAACGTATCCGGCGAAGTCTCTATGGTCTTATATTAGTAGCTTTATTTATCCCAGCTATAGTAGACGCTGTATTAGCGTATTTCTAAGTATGTTTTAGGGATTTCGTAAGCATATATCTTATTTAACGCCTTAACTTTAACCTTAAAACCTCTCACTTTGGGTATCTCTTTAACCCCTAAACTCGTAGGGGGAGGTAGAGGAAGTAGAGGAGGTGGAGGAGGTTAGACTACCTAGAGTATCTTTAACACGGTTATAAGCGTTTAAGAGAGAAAAAGCTGCGCTAGTTGCTTATAATATAGATACGTTTAGCTTAGGCTACCGGGGGGGGTGTTTATACTATTGTAAGGCAGTAAAGGCGCTGGCGTAACGGGCTTAGATATAACTAGCATTGCTACTCTATAAAGCTTTAGTAATGTAACACTAATCTAAAGTATAAAGTTGGAGTAAGGAGCTAAGTATAGATAGTATTGTTTCTTTAAAAGATCCGCCTTCTTTTATACCCTTTAATAGGACTTAAGCTGCTACTATGCCGCGAATATTTACTAGAACCCGCTTTATGCTATATAAATACTTCCCTTTATTTATTCTAAGAGACGCTATGTTAATATCGCTTCTAATATAGCATAGAACTTAACTAAGTAAAGGCGTATAATCCCGCCGTAACTGCAGAAATAGAGCCGTGGCTCGTATTTAGTATCTTAGTTCCGGCACTAGAGCGACGTAGAAGGAGATGCGATAGACACGCAGTTATATATATAGTAGAGGCTTATGGCTATCTAATATTATTTAAACTAGAAACGATATAGAAAGGAATATAATTAGGACCCCGTTACCTATCTAGGCTACATAAATTCTATAGATCTAATGTATAGGAGCTAGGCAAATATCTTAGTCGAAGTAAAAAGCATATACGGAATAGAAATAACTGTAGGTATGCCGCCGCGATTGGTCCAAACTCGCTAGGCTCCGCCACATTTCGTCCCGTCCCGCCTATCCCGCCCTGCCTTGTCCTTTAAATCTCTGCCTTCGCCCTTGTCCTTCCCGTCCCCTCTTGTCCTTCCCGTCCCCTCTTGTCCTTCCTATCCCCTCTTGTCCTTCTTGTCCCCGTCCCATCTATCCGTCTTTAGTTTTACTATATCCTCAAAATCTATAAAATGGAATAACTGGCTAATCAAAAAACTTAAAAAAGAATTAGTAACATTTAATAATAATACGAGTTTATTACTCTTAAACCAGGATTATACATTTAAATTATATTATAATTTACTAGGAGAGGATACAGAAAGGTTGGCGAAGTAATTATCGTTACGTTATAGTATAAGGCTATAAGCACGCGAACTTTTAATAGATGTTTTCCGATCCTTAGGTCCTAAAGTATTTCTCTTATTTACCTTAGTAGTATCTATCTTAAAGCTGGGTGAAATAGCGCCTCAGACCCGCTTACCTAAAATTTAAAGTTAGTAGGAGATTGCCCCGTACCTACTTAGACTGGCTATGGTTATAAAGGAACTTTATAAGGCTAATTTAATTAGTGCTTTAATTTTATTATCTTAAAAAAGTTAGTTTTTATAGGTGACTATTACCACTAGTAGAGAAACTCTTTTATCCTAAATAACTTTATTGCTAATTCTTAATAGAGTAAGGCCGATCGTAAAGCACGCATCCTCCTTTATCTAAGACGCATTTACTAGCCTTTAGTCTACAACCTTATAAAACAGATCTAGACGCAAGGAGTACTTCATTGCGAAAACATCCTCTTTCTAACGTTAATCTTTCCACGGGTATAAAAGACCTTTTATTTTAAACAAATTGTTAATAATTCTTATTAGAGAAACACTTAACACTAATTAAAGACGCTTAGTTACTAAAGAGGCATTCTAAAGCTCTACTTTCCTAAGACGCGAATTAAACGCTCGGTATGCCAGTCTTAGACGCTTATTAACTAACTACTTATTTATCTTAGAGGGAGATTTACCGCGTAAAGAAAGCGCTCTCTCGTCCGATAATCTAAAAAAAAAGGGTTAAATACCTCTCTCTAAAATCTAGTGTGTTTAATGCTTATCTAAGATAAACGCCTCTCCTAAGAGTCCTTCTAGCGCCACTATACTAGCGTATTATTAAGTTACAGATAAACCATTATTAAAGCGTCCCCGGTTAGAATTATAGCAGATTCTAGGTCTATAAACAACCCTTAATAAGATATCACTTATAGTTAATATTAATAGGATATCCAATATTGCCAGGACAGGGCCAGTACTTTTCTTTCTTATTTACGAGACGCCATATAATTAAAAACCTCCCTAAGCTATTTTGCACCAGAATAAGGACGAGCAATTTATAAAGAGAGGAAAAGGAAAGAGGAGGACTAGTAGTTATAAATTGCCTATCTATATATATGCCAAAAAAGAATAATAAGGACGCTTTTATTGTACTTAAAATCGGTTACGGTTATAGATAGAACATTTTTAATTTATTCGGTTTAGGGGACCTAAATACTTTAGAGTTTTTAGAAAATACCATAGAAAAAGCTAGAGATTAACTCTTATCTATAAATGAGTAGTATATATTACTTTAGGTTACCACTTATTACTACCTCTTCTCTAACTTAATCCGTGCCCTTATTATATAACATTTATACCTAGCAAGAACCTCTCTCGTTACTTATTTATCTTCTATACCTAAAGCTTTAACTAGCTTCCCTTTACCGTCTTTAATATTACATAATCCGCCTTTAAATGTTATAGTTATATCCTCCATTATCTCAAATATATAACCTCCGATCGTCTCCTATTCCCCACTAAGTGCCTTATCCCCGGCCTTAGCGGATATAGTCTATATAGCTAGAAATGCGACCGGGCAAGTCGGCGGGACTAGTGGCTATAAAGGAGAGGCGTTCTATAGACGTGAAATATTGAGTAAATGTTGTCTTTTGCAAAGCGTTCTTAATCACGGATAGCCGTCTAAGGAGGAATAACGGCTAATTTAGGAATTTGTTTTAGAATAAAAGGCCATAAAGCATATACGTATTAAAGCACAACTATTATAGAAGATTTAAGTAATTAGGCATATGCTACGTGGGGTGAAATAGCTAAGCTAATATTCACCTTAGTGGCAAGAATAGAATTGCTGGATAACTGCGAGAGGTAGAACGTAAGAAACGTAAAAAGAGGTGGATTATAGGCTCAAACGGAGAGCAGCTTTGCGGAACTGCGCTGCGAACGATCAGCGAAGTAGGGTTAAAGGAAATTTATAAGGGAAAATAGAGGTGTTGCTGCAGCCGATAGGTTTATGGCTGCTCAGGCGTTGGTGCCCGACAGGAAGGCTTATATGAAATAATTGCCAAGCGGCTACCTCAAGCTGAGCTGCGGCCGGATTCGCCCTGCCCCACTATCAAAGCTTTCTAGCGCAGAACATCACGTGTATAATTAGGCCACCAGCCGAACAGTAGAACGGGTAAGGCGTCCACTATAACGCGCATTTCAGCTATGCATTGGAGTCACCAGATATATAGCCCCTCCGTCGACTAAAATATCTCATAAGGATTGGATTCTCGTGGCTCGTTCTTATTTATAAGGCAAATTAACTGCAGCCAGTTTATGCGCCTTTACGTCGTATGCATGAGTTAATCAATTATTAATGCCCGACTTCATATTATTCGGACTGCCGTTCGGTTTCAGCTGTGTCACGTGATTTGGATTGGCTGGCTAGGTCGTAAACGTAGTTTCAGCCTTGCATTCTCTATTGTCCGTGGCGTTGTAAGTGGTGATAAGTGGCTCTTGCTCACCGCCCTTAAAAATGTGATACTCTTGCGGACCTTTTTATGCAGCCCTTATGTGACAAGAAATGCGCCATAAATAGATTAAGCCAGAAATGGAATACTTAACAAGAAATAGACCTCCAAGCCAAAAGAAGGGCACTACTATTATTGCTGTCTCTTCCGCTCGGTAGGCCGGCCCCTTTTCTTCTGCACAACAGGCCGAGCCTTCAATTTCGAACAATAATGCGCCTGTAGTAAAAGAACCACCACCAACCGAAACACAAGAATACACCCAAGCTACTAGCCCCGTCCCTTCACTTTCGCAACTTTGGAAGAGTGCACCTGCGACGATCCAGCTTTGGCTTGCCGAACGCGTCTTTGGTAAGACTTGAGGGCATCTTTGGAATTTGAAAGCCCGCTCTTATGAACCCAGGTGGGCTTCCAAGCCACCTTGTATTCGCGCCCTGACTTGGTCATTCTTTCCCCTAGAATATCGTCGATCTCCCATTCATCATACAAGTTCATTTCATTAAATTTATCTTTTTTAGCCCGGGTACGGCGCTTCACAACAGGCTCTGGGTTTGAAACGTCGCTCTGGTTATCGGCGACGCCATCGCTGTTACCATCCCCCTCATTATGAATATGACTGCTAGCCTCGTCATGCGGTGGTTCAATGCTGTGGAGAAGGGTGGGCTCCTGGGGCGGGGGGCTGGCGGGCCGCGGAGTGGATACCGCTTGCTGGTCAACTTGCGGGTATTGAGAGTCGTGGTCGAGGATAGGAGGGATAGGGGGGCTAGAAGACAAGTCTTCGCGATAGGCGGGTGGCCTTTGTTGCTTCTGGGGACGTGGACTATTACCGCCCTCGCCGCCCTCGCCATCCCCGCTACTCTCTTTAGTAGGGTTGTTAGAATTATAATTAGTAACGTCGTCCCGCTTAAGCTGATTAAGCTTCCGCTTCTTTGGCATAAAGAATAATTCGCCTCCCGCATTCCCTTTCTTGTGATTACCCTCCTCCCTAATAAGCGGATTCTCTACGTGTAACGGTTATTAGGTTGTGGTGATGATATTTTAATATCCGTAACTTACCAATATTATCCGCATTATTGGCTATTGAGTCTTGGTTAGTTGCTACGTGGGTCTCCAACTTCCGTCTAGCCTGGGGGACAGTCGCAATATCAATTCCCTCAGCTAGGCTATCCATTTCATTGACGTATTCTGTCGTGGGTTTGAGATGGTTATACGCAGATGCGCCAAAGAGATTTTCCAGCTCCTCTAAAGAAGGTAGCTCCTTATCCTCGTCGTCCTCATCGCTGCGGTTATTTCCGTCACCTAATAATTGTTAAGCAAGGCCGTCGTATAGGGGGGAAGTGCATACCCAACTCATGAGGTACTAGTTGATCGCCGACTTTATTAGCTTTATTGCTAGTATTACTAACTCCATCGCGTTTAGGTTCCAAGTCTAGGTCGGCTGTATTATCTTCAATAAATATTAGATCCGCTGCTGGCCGTTAGACATATTTATAGTTGTTAAGAAAAGAGGGAGGGGATAATTACTAAATTACCTTAATTACTTCCTCCAGCGTCTTAGCTGTTACTTTTATTCTCGTAAATATCTTTATACTTATTAAAAGCCTCAGGATCTACGGGTGCCTTATTAGGTTAAATTTTTAAAAAAGGTAATATAGAATAACTTGCCTAAGCGCAACCAGCCCAAATATTTTATAGGATTATCTCTTAGAGGGAAGCAAGGTACTCTCCCCTTTTTTATTCTTCTCTTTTTAGGTATATTGCTTATATTTACCTTAGAAGCTATAATCGCATAATACTAAGAAGCCCTTAGTTTTTTAGGGGGTGCGGTATAGAAATTAATATTATTAAGTAAAATTTCTAAATAAAAATAAAGGGGTTAAGAAGATGCCACCGTTGCTACTGCTATTGTTATTAGAGTTATTATTGCCTTATGCCTTTCTAATAGCCCTAAAGGACGGGTCACGCTAGGCTTTTAAGTCTACGCCAGTCCCCTCTTCGCCACTAGCTTATATCCGTAGTATCTATACTAAAATAACCCTACTAGCTTAATAGTGAATTAAAATATATAATCTACGCTTTGTTTGCAATTACTATTTATAATATATAAAGGTTTATATAGGCTTAAACTCTATTATAAGATTAATGCCTATTAGGAAACTGCGATTGAGACCTAACTAACTAAGCTAGCATATTCTACCTCCGACAGGGGCATTACACTAAGCCTCCCTATTAAGGAGGTTAGTGGTAAAGTACCTCCTTTACCCTTATTCCTTAAAGTTAGGGCTAGCGCTAATGTGTCTGTTTTCCACCCTAATATACTAGCAAGCTGGATTCTCCGCGCTAGATCCTCCGCGAGACCATAATTCCTAGTATTAAATAGGTAAAGGGCGTGCTGTAATTCTACTATAAGTATTAAAAGACACTCTAAGTAATAAGGGCATTCTTAAATCTCTCCCCTAGATCTAAGGAACTTCCTTAGTTACACTCTGCGGAGCTTACAGCCGCTACTTAACCTTCTAAATATACGCAAAAGCCTTACTTTTACCCTTGCCTACAGCCGGATGTTATAAATAACATAAGGGGGCAGATAGCGCGAGTAGATTAGGCAATTACGCCCGTATCTATCTCAGCCCTTTTAGCTAATGTAGCCACCGTATAAAGTCCGTCTTCGTTAGGAGATTAAATACGCGAATTTTTCTCTAGTATTCGTTAGCTAAGAGTAGGATTATAATACTAGCTCTACTAGAAGCTAGGCTGTGCTACTAGATAGGCCGTTTACCCCTAGATTCCGCCTTATAAGTCTTAGGTCTATATAAAGGATATTTCTATATAACCCGTGCCTCCTTAGCTAAATAGGGGGCTAGATTAAACTAAAGTCTAGCGGCTTCTCCGATTATAATACAATCCTCTAATTATTAGGGAAAAGTAAGGTCTAGGTCTAGGTTAAAAAGGCGCTAAGGAGGGCGAAGGCTTTCAGCTTCTAGCGGCGCAGCTTTAACCAAGCTAAGTAACTAGCATTAGCCTATATTTTCGCTAAGGATCTACTTTAGCGTCCGGCTTCGCCTTTATTGTAACGCTATAATGCGACACTACCTAACGCGTCCCGCAGCTCGCAGTAGCTATAACCTATATAATCTATTACTAGACGGTTCTCGGCATAGCCTTATAGCCATTTATAGCTATTCCAATAGGGATTAAGTCGCATATTATAGTTACGCCCGAGACACTGCTAAAGGCGGAGGTAAAGAAGAGAATGAATGGAAATGTTATTCCAGTGCACTAATCGGTAAGGGATATAGGTAGGAGGAGAGGAGAGAGGAGAGAAGAAAGGAGGAATACGGTAGGACCGAAGCATGCGTTAACACTAGGAGAGAGTATAAATATATCCCATAAAAAGGGCCGAAGAGTTATAGCGCTAGGTAATCGTTAGTATAAAATATATGGAGATTAGGGAAGGCGGGCAGAGCACCTATATAGACGCTAAGGGGATAGAAAATGCCTTACGGCTAACAGCTAGAGTCTAAGGTGGCACGGTAGCAGGAAAGAAAAGAGAAGATAGAGCATAAGGGCAAAAGTAGTGAGGGAGAAGGCCTTTTATAGTTGAGGTTGAGGTTAGGTCTTAGCCAAACTAGGGTAAGGAAGCGAGCGCGCCTTGCCCGTAAAGGAACCTCCATTTCCTAATGCGTGGTCTCCATTTTGTTTTTTACTTTTAAATTTAAACTAAAAGTCTAGTAGAAAGAACGCGTTCCTTCCTAATTTAATATACGTCTATAGCTCTATAGGTTATATAGATATATATAATTTAAAGCCTTTAAATTTAATCTAAAGTTTAAATAAGGAGCTTTAAGCTTTTAATTTAAACCAACGCCAAGACCTTAGTTTAGATTCTGTATATAGTAAATTGCCAACTTTTTAGTAACTTTTAGCGTGTTTTTTAAAACATTAAAATTTTATAGCTAAAGTTAAGTTAAACTAGAATTTAACCAAACGGTTGCCTTAGAATTAGATTTAAGCTCTAAATTAACTTTATTCTAAAGCCCTTATTTTAATCTAAACTTATAACTAAATATTTCCTAAATACTTAACTAGTCAAATTATAGTTTAGATATCTCGCTAATAACTATAACTATTATTAATTACTCTCTATATAGTATAGGCCGCCTCTATTTTCGCTAAACTATAATAACCTTAAATAGGATCTAATTCTTTTCTTGCTATAGTTACCGCTAAGGCAATATAACCTAATACCCTCTCCTACTTATATTAGGTATACTATTCCTAGTATTAGCATGCTATTACTATATCTTAAGAAACTTATCGCTAATACTATAGGCCCTTAGAATAATACCTATTTTACTATACTAGCTACTAGCTAGCAAAATATAGGACAAATATAATATTTATATAGTTGCCCCTAATAAAAGAGCCTATAGTAAAGGTAATTTGCTATACTACGTTTAGATAACCTAAGATTATATATATAGGTAATAATCTTAGGGCTTCCTGGTGCAATAGGAGGTCTTACTATAAGGCAAACTCGACTAAAGTTACTATCTCTATATAGATTAGATTAACTGTAATTAATTAATACCTTTTAGCCCGCCTAGTAAAATGTATCGCGCTAGAGATAGGGCTAGATAAACATTAGTAATATATTATAATTATAACGGATACCTATATACTATCTCTATAGATAGCCGTAAATATAACCTAGCCCACCCTATAATAAACTGCCCTTAATAGAGTAGCCCTTAAGGCCTTATCGTTTTAGATAGGTATAGTCTCTATATAGGCGGCCTATATCCACTCCTTATTATAATCTACCCTAGCCTCTAAAAATATCTTAACTAGCAGCTAATATTTAACTGTGCGTAGGTCTTAAGGCGTATTAGATAGCGATACTAGACTTAAGGCTACGTCTATACTTAGGACTAAGTTTATACTATCTAGTTTCCGCCTATAAAGTAGTATAATAAGTTATTTAAGATTATAGCCGTAGTTTTGCATATAGTTAAGCTAGGACAAACTCTATAAGTTTGCGATAGCCGTATACCCCCTTTCCGCATCTACTATATAGTTAATACTAGGCCGCCCTAGCACCTTTATCTTCTTATATATATTTAACTATACGCGGGCTAGTATATTCTATATATATTAACATTTTGTTAGGGTGCCAAGATCCTGGAGGCCTCCTGGCAGGATTTTGATTTTCCTGATCGTCCTGACCGCCCTGACAGGCTCCTGGCAGGATTTTAATTTTCCTGATCGTCTTGATCGTCCTGATCGTCCTGGTCGTCCTGATCGTCCTGATCGTCCTGATCGCCCTAATCGCCCTAATAGGCTCCTGACAGGAACCTAGTATTTCCTAATTGTACTAACAGGCTCCCGGCAGGCTTCTGACAGGATAATTAATTACGAATCGTGGTTAAAATAAGTGTCTTATTTTGATAGTTGTAGGAAAAAACCCCACAATTTGGATCTAATTCGGGTGGTTTTAGAGTCTCTTTCAGTAGCAAATAGATGTTCTTTCGGTAGCTAATACATATTATATTAATTACAACTTTGGTGCATATTTAGGCTATAGAGCTTTAATATAGAGCTCTCTACTTATAATCTAGTGTAGAGATTAATTGCGATTTTACTTTAAGGCCTTATATACTAAATAGTCTTGGTTACCTGACAACTAAATCGCTGCACAGTGTAGTGGAATTAAAGAAAGTGCCCTATCCCCCAATTTAATACCGTATAATACTCCTGCAAGAAGAGAATATATATAAATGTCGAGAAACCCCCTCAGGAGGAGGTAGTACGGCAATAGTAGCGACGTCTGACACGGTTCCTGACACTCCCTATAGTATATGGCCAGCGCATTTTATGGGTAGGTTTTAATGCATCTTAAGTTAATTTTTAGTGTTAATTTAGGGTGGCATTTAATGCATTTTGGAGCCTGATTTTGATGTAATTAGAGGTGATATTGGGCGTAAGCCGCACGTGTATTGTACATATAGTTACTAAATTAATACATTCTGCTACTAATCTGCCTATAGGTTGCCCTTGCAATTAAATATATAAGGCTTAATTATAAGGATTAGGAAAGGGGTTATATTTTAATTAAATTTAGGAAATTATAATACAAAGTCCTTGTGGCGTAATAGTAGGTCCTTAGTTCTCTTGATTTTGAATCTAGCCTAGTGGGATTAAGGAGCTGTGTATACCAAAATATTGTGTGGAAAAAATGGCGTTATAATTTTCTAGGCCTTGCGAGACGTAGAGAATTATAGGATTAATTTGGAGCCTCGCTAATACTTAATTTAATAAGAACTGCTTTCTTTTTTTAACGTGCTACGCATGGGAATGAACCTATAACCTCCTAAAAAATTATACTAAGAGCTTAGATACTCCTCTGTCGAGCTATACGGACCTAAGATCTTATTGACTTGTAGTGGAGTATCTCCGTTTTTGTTGATAATATTTCTAGCCCTTATTATAGATATTAAGTATTTTGGCGGAGGTTGGGACCTCCGATTAGAAGATAACAAAATTAAAAGTAGTGGAAATTAGTAGAATGTAATGGAAAGTAGTGGAACGTAGTAAAAGTAATAAGATAGTGGAAAGCAGTGGAAAGTTGTAGAAAATAGTAAACGGAATATAGAGTTAAAACTTATAGTAAAAATGACCTTTTGGCGGCAGCTTGTTGATATGCTAATATAACTTAAGACCCTTCTTCTAAGAAATCTGGTGAATATATTGTATTATACTGGTCCTAGTTAACATAGTTATTAATATAGAATAGGTTAGGGTAACTATAACCAGCTGGAACTATATAAGTACTTCGTAGTATAGACTGCATAGGGTAAAATCTACTATTGGCTAGGGAGCGTGGGTTTTTAGCAGTAGTTGGATGCTAGTGTTTAACCTTAGTTATACTATAGACGGGGTGAGGCCTGCCATTGTTTTGGTACTGTATGAGGTTTACTATTACCCCGGTAAATTAAAGAGGGAGGCCGTTGCCCCCTAAAGTAGAATAATCTAATATGGTAATAATAACCTGGAGCTGTCCTACTATTCTTCCACCTATGGGCCTAGTTTTCCCTCTCCTATCTCTATTGTCGGCCGTGTATTCCTGTACCTATATATAGTCGCGTTTCTAATTACTTAACTTTTACCAATTCGGTGCGTAGTGTACGATTTCTTTAGCTACTTAGTTAAGGTTGTTTGGATCCACACCTGTCCGCTTTTAGTATTTTAAGGAGGGGTGTACTTAAACAAAGTATAACCTAATCTAAGAAGGGTCTAGGTTATAACGGTCCATATTAGCTTGCGTAGAATTCTAGCTAACGACCTTCCTTCTATATTTATAAAGAAATACTACAAGCGCGTCCTTAAAATTAGATATTTTAAGACTGTCGGCTAATATCCCTACTGTCCGCCATTTTGTAAGACTAAGACCGTATTAGGATATATAGGCGTACTGATCCGTTTCTAGACCCTAAGGGGTTAATCGCATATCGATATGACGTGTTGGTCTAGTTAATTGTAGTGATATACTACGTTCTGCGGTAGATATAGTCCTAGAATTATAATATAATAACTAACTCTTTGTTGCTAGTATAGATACGCGCCGGGTGTTATAGAGGCAGATCTATAACTTAAAATTACTCTATTTATTTGTTTGATTCTAATATGCCTTTACAGCGTACTTATGGGCAGCTTCTCCATTTAATATATTATAACTATTAGCAGCGCCAAACTGGCGGATATGATCTATAAAATGGGTTATAGTATAAAACTTTAGGAAGTTAAAATGCCCCTTATCTAAATCCCTTGCCTTAGGTCGGAAACCTTAAAATATACCTTTTAGTTTATTAATCTAATATAGCGCATGCTCTATATACTAGAGTATCTCTTTATTATGAGTTTGGTACTGTGTTATGGTAATAAAATCCAGTGTCGCCTGAGCAAAGTATATCGCATATGGTGCCTTACTAGTAAGAAGTGGAGCTAGGGTGGGAATTAGTTGCTTTAGGATTAACTTTTGCTTGTTGCCAGTCTACTATAATATTTGACTAAATGGAGTATTATAAAATACTTTTAAGCCGGGATATTAAGGTATTTTTATAAAACGCTAATTAATCTAACTCTCTGCTGAAATGTCTTAAATAGTTCTTTTATAATATTTTCGTTTCTTGCTAGCGGGGATAACTTTACTTATTATCTTTTGTATCCATTTAATAAGACGCATAATAATGCCTTTTAGCAGTTAATAGAGAATATCTACCATTATCACGTTGTGTATATTGATTAGGCCGTATTTCTATATAAAGTATAGTACGGGGTATACCTAATCTGGATCCGTTTAAGGTGTGTTATTTGCTTATTAGGCTACAATCTGCTTTTTGGTTAACTTATATATCCTAAGCGGGTGACATTCTAAAAGGTTTTCGCGTCTATTAGGTGGTACTTGGCATATTATGCAGTATTATTAGCTTTTTACACCGGTAATAAGAACCTATTCCTTATAGTCTGCTATTATTCTATATATAACGGGGTAACATTAGCAGATTCTTCTATCTGTATATTCTATATTAATGCCTTTATACTAAAGACTTTTAAGCGCTATAAGACTTGTTAGATAGGGTTTCTACTTACTATATATTAAGCACTTATATTTTAATATCTTCTTTATAGCTTTATAATAACAAGCACTCCGTATGTCGTAGTTTATACTCTTTATATTAGGAATAAATCCAAGAAGTAGGTTAGCGGGTAAGTTCTGTTTCTTACGCGTTTTTTAATTAAGATTACTAATAGTAATATATACTAGCTATAAGGACTTATCGCCGTAATATATTATTAGCTGCGTTTTATCTGTGGCGAGTAGCACTAGTATAACGGTCGCGCCATCTAGTAGCCGTGCCTGGGTTTCCTACTACTAATTAGCGGTGTATAGTTTATTATAGACCCTCTAATTACTGGTATTGTATACTCTCGTTAGGGCGTATATAAGGGCATCTCTAAAGGGTTTATAACTAATAAGAAACTTAATTACCTTTATAACATCTTGGTATACGTAGTAATATAAAGGCTAGTGAATGCCTTATATACGTGTAATAGGTTTATAGCGAGTTTTTGTCTATTCTTTGTTAACTATACCTAGTGGTAGTCTATGCAACTTCTCCTCCTAATTATCCGCTAATTTAAAACTAAGGTAGGATGTTAGTTGGTTAAGCTAGGTGTCATTTAATAACCGCTTAATATCGCCTTTTGTACTTTGTATACTATGTAGCTATACTATAAAGGTATAGTTAAATTTACTAGTAAAGGGGTGGAATAAAAATAGCGGTCTGCGGCTTAGATTAGTAGGATTACCTAGGATAGCGTTACTACTTATTACTTATCTACCTAATCCTTATTGCTTGCAATTGGGATACTGGCTTATTTATTTATCCGCTCCTTAAAAGTTTTAATATGTAGCGACAATGATATAAATAGTAGTCCGTTTCGATTGCTGTCTCTACCACGTAGTATATTATTCCCGTTATCCGAAGTGCACTCTTTTTAGTATTTAGACGCGCTAAAACCCTTAAACTCGCCACCTTTACTGGCTAAATATTGGTGTATCCCTGCATTAGGCTCCGCCTATAGGTCAAGGTAGACATACGGAGGCGCATTTGCGTTAGTGTCGTCGTGTGGAATCTAGGCTTTAGCTTTAGGTTGTAGTTTATAGCGGCGTGAATGGAGCAATAGGCCTTAGTCATTCTTAGAAATAAAGCTGCACTATTTATATCCGCGGTTTATATTAATAAGATGGTGTTTTAGTAAGGAAAATTAGTTTTAGTAAAGTAGTTTTCTAGCTAGGCGTTTGGGCTATTTTGTATATAGATATACCTTAATTTTTATACAAACTCGCGCGCCATACTAAATTTTCAGCTATTAATTAATAACGAACTAACGCCTTTATAAATAATCGGCCAACGTTATGTTCTAGAGCTTTATAGGGCGATTCTAACGCTGCTAAAATTATTGCGAACGGCCTAGTGGTTACTACTACGTTTCGCCTTAAATATTACCGCTAAAATAGTAAATATTTTACTAGAGCCATCAACCATCACTAATCCTTAACGTTTGACCTCCTATATTAATATTTATAGTAGATATACACCTAAATAGCTAATATATTGTATCTAGATTAATTCTGTGCCTTATTACCTACTTTATTGCTCCTTTAAGCTACGTGCGGCCGGTCTTAAATATAATTATATACTATACCCTTCTTTATAGGGTGTAGATGCGATATTTAGGATTTCTAGTATTAATCCGATGCCGAGCCAGAGTTAAACTTTATTAATTAACTCCCTGTTCAATGCTGCTATATCTATCGCTACTACTAGTTAAGCTATATCAGTTGCTACCGTATCTAATGTATAACCGCGACTCTCTTTAAGCCTACCCCCGCGCCAGCCTCCTCTGCGTAATACTTAGGTGTTATCGCTTATAAGATATAGCCTATTAAGCTTGCAAAGCCTAAATATGTAATATATTTAGAACACACTAGATATAAGGAAGAGAAAGAGGTTTTAGTTATTATTACGGTTATAAAGGGAAGGTAAGCTGTTGCTATTCTAATAATATTTTTGCACTCTATATATGTTTTGCTAAGCCCCCTTACTAATAAGCTGTTTAATATATATATAGTGTTATATAGGGAGCTTTGGCTTTATAACCGGATTAATATTACTGCCGTTATAGGTAGTGTGGAAAGGCAAGCCGGACACTAAAAGATAATATTTAATTAAGCATTATAAATAAAAGAATGGAATGACTTAAGTTATACCAAAGAAGTCGTTGATTAATAGAGGGTAGAGGAGAAATTGTATTAAGTTAAGGTAAGGTAAGGTTAAAACCTAAGCTCCTTCTGTAATATATATAACCCTAAGACTTATATACGTGATAGGAAAACGAACTAAAATAACCGAGGGGCATTTAACACTACTATATTACCTCCCCTACCTAAAAGGTTATCCCCTAATATTTTCTTATATCTTCCTTAGTAGGTAATAAATACCCTAAAAAAGAAGACACTCTAACACCTAATAGTCTTCCAACTTCTCCAAAGCTGCCTATACTCCCTCCTTAATTATTGCCTTTGCTTCTTCTACGTTATCCTTATCCGTAATACCTTCTGCTTTAAGTTTTGCACTTATATTCTCTTGTATATTAATAGTATTAGCTTAGAGGCTTAAGGACACTCTTTCCTAAGCAGTAGCCATTTCTGCTTGGACCGTCTTTTATATAGGAGATTGTAGAACGCTAGAATTAATTGCCTGCTCTTCTAAGGTAGCACCCTTTTCCGAAATCGGTGAAGGCGTTAGGCGGTGTAATGCTACTAGTTTATTAGTACTTTTTAGAGCATTAATAAATGCCAGTAAATGTTTAGAAGTAATATCCCAGTAACTACCTTCTTTAAGCTTCCCCAGATCTTTTAATTCCCGGTTAATTTCTATAGGTATTACTTTGTTAAAGATATTAGGGCCGGGGTTTAGAGTGGCAGTTTTAGTGTTTTAAGGTATAGCAGCTCTATCCCCGTCTTTAGAGCAACCTTTAGAACCATGATTAGTTAATGGGGGAGCGCTAGAGGCTTTATTAACCGGATTATCTTCGTATTTTGGTTCTGAAACTAAGCCTTTAGGGTATTCTAGATCATCCGCGGGACGCCTATAACCTTATTCTTTTGCTAAAAAGTAAGACTTGGCCCTAAACACTTCTCGCTTAAATTCTTTTAGCTCTGTAAAGCTGTTACAAATAACCTTAGTAATATATGCCCTGTGTCTTTCCCGAAATGCTTTATATTTATTGTTTAAGGTAGGATCTAGGATTATCCGCTGTTCTGCCCTTACTTAAGGATCATCCTATAAAAGTCTTCTAACTAAAGCATTTAAAAGGGTACTCTTTGCCTATAGTTGTATATAGGCTGGGAATTTATATAGAGGAATACTAGTAATAGGTTCGCCAGTAGGAGTTAATGCTGGGGGAAGACTAGCTAGGTTTATTTATATAATCTCCTGCTAGCTCTTAAGCCTAGGGATTTCTAATTTCCTAGTATTTAGTAGGATTGCGATCAAGTCTGGAGTAATAATTAAGCGGCTTAATGTTGCTTAAGATGCTCCTTATATAATAGTAGCTTTCGTAAACCGTACTTCTCTAGTTTTTAACGGAATGGGCATCTAGTTAAGCTTAAACTTCTTAGTATTAGCCTTAGTCCAGGCCGTCTCTATATTCTTAATACGCCCTTTATTATTAAGTTCTCCGCGCGCTTAAAGCAAATCTACCTATTTTAGTATGTATTAATGCATTCCGGGGAGGAGTTCTGTATAAGACTAACTCCCCTCCTTAATTAAGGAAATACAAGAATAAAGCCAGCTATCTTTAGAATTTGGCCCTCCTTCGTATACCTGGAGAAGATTAATTTCCAAGTTCCGTTTTTTAGGAAGATGGCTATTAAGAAACTGGAGCGCATAGCTTAAATATGCAATAAAATGAGTAGCATTATTAGTGCATAAAGCTATAGTGTATCTATAGTGCTCTAGATCTATACAAACCACCTATTATAGTAAGGAATGATATATAGTCCGGAGGATACTATCTTTCTCTTCCCTAGTAGTCTTTCGCAAATGGTGCGTATATATATTGAACTCTTCCTTAAAAATACCTAGAATTCCGACGTCTTCCCACCATTTAAATAAATTGGCATGGTGGATTCCGAGTAGGTCCCATTTAAGTTCCCCTTTTAAGCCCAACATAAGTTTTCTTAATCCCACGCGGTTTACTGGATAATCGCTAGGCTGTATAGCAGAATAAGCGTAAATTTCGAGGTTATTGTTTATATGCTCTAGGTGACTATTCTTTTTAAACTAGAAATAGGAGCTTTTAGCTATCTAAAGAATATCAACAGTATTATAGTTCTTAGAGACTGAGTGGATTTGTAAATATAAATTAGTAGAAGAAACGCTGGTATCTAATCCTAACAACCCTACCATTTTCTAAAGATGTATCCGGCATAACGCGCGGACTTCTATTCTATTTCCCTGCTAGGCTATAATAAATTAGTATAAGATAGAAAAGATACCGTCTTCTGGCTCTTTGGAATTAAGGGCCTTAATTAATTCAGCTGGCGTTTTAGAATAACACGAGCATTTTATTTTCTACTCTGGCCGTGCTTTCCTAACGATTACCTCTCTATTAGCTTTAGTAATTACTACTACTTTTCCCTTCTACCTGTTAGCTCTACTAAAAGCTTAAGGTTCCGTAGGTCCTATCTTCAGCTTCTTTCTTAGGGATTTCTTGGAAGCTTTCCTAGCTCTACATTTCTGTAGGGAGCGGGCGACGAGGTCATCCTCTAAAGACGTAGATTTATCAGATTTAGAGTCTTCTCCTTACGCTTTAGGTACCTTGCCTCTAAACAGAAATGAGCTACGTAGTATCTTTACATTTAAAGCTTTAACCTCCTTAAAAGGTAATAGTAGAGGTACTGGAGTAACCGGCTCCGGTGCAGATTCCTCTTTAGTTTTAATAGTTAAGGCTAGCACTAAAAGCTTATAGCCCTGGCTTGGATAACGAATAAGCTTCTATTTCTTAATTAACTCCTTATTAACTACTAATCCGAATTTATAGGCGGTGAGAAAGTTTAAGGGTGTTGGGTATAGGGTCCTTAAGATCCTAGCCTTTAAGAGTTCTAGGCGGCTTAGTATCGCATTATTAATTATTTCTAACGCATTCTTCTTGGAGATCTAACTTCTTTTTACCTAATTAATAAAGATATAGATGCTTTTTAGTGCGTAATATGTGTAGAAGAGCTTATAGGGACCTTCTAAAAGTTTCTCTCCCTATTCCTTTTTGATTGTATTTCGCACTGCCTTGATCTTATTAATCTTATGGGTAATCTTAGAGAGCTTTCTGATGTCCGCAAAGGCGTTTTCCTAATTTTTATTTCCCAAATTTCCCTTAAGCTTATTATCCTTCTTAATCTTAACTATTGCATTTTTCGCAGCCTTAACCATATTATGCTCCTGGTTTATAATAGCCTATATTAAACTATAATAGATGTTTACGCGCTAATTAACTAGGTGGCTTTGGGCGGCCCTAAGGATAACCTCTATTGTTTACGCCTTTCCTTAGTATATGAGGGCTATTAACTAGATAGTAGGAGGCAGAGGAGGCAGAGGAGGTAGAGGCGGCGCCTTTACTTTTAAGCGGAGTTCTATAGTTCTAGACATTTTTATAGTGATATTTTCGTGTGCGCCATAGGCGTATAGGTGGTATTTCAGGACAAGAGTTATAACAGTGTCTTCTTAACATAAGAGAAAAGTAAATAGGCGCGTATGGCTAAATGAGATAAGATAACAAGAAATCGAAATAAAGGCCTTGTGGTATTTTCTAGAAAAAGGTAAATTAAAAAGGGCTGTTATGTGAATTGTTGATATGTTAAGGAACTTTAACCGCTGGTTAAAGTTGTCTAATTAGTTAGATTTTCCTTACCAAGACTTTTATATGACAATAGCATTAGTACTATAAATTTTACAACAGTAAATAAGAATTGAATAATGCCTGACTTTAACCTCCAATATGCTTAACTAAGGTTTCTTAAAGTAAAGTAGCTCTTCTCTTAACTTAAAAGGAAATGAAAATGCTAAATTAAAAATTGCAGAGCGTAAAAATGTAAAATACTTATAAGAGATAGTTACTGGTAATAAGGATAAAAGGAAGAAGACCACGCATAAAGTTATTCTTTGTAAGAGCAGTTGTTAAGACTAAGGATTTAAAACCAGCTTTAAAGAAGTAAACTCTTTTCCTAATTGCTTATGGCAGTGAGGTGACATAGGAGTGCGGTAGAAGACTCTCAGCCTCTATAAGTGCTAGCTATTATAGTGCCGAGTATTTCTTAGATAAGCCTTACTTATAGTTACTTTATATGTTCGTTATGGAGATAAAGAGAAGAAAGAGAAAGAGTTACTGCTTGTAGTGATAGGTGTCCTAAGTGACGGCTTGCCTATAGAAGGATCTTTATAGAAGACCGTCTCTTAGTAGAGCTATGATCCTTAAGATATAATAAGATTATAATGTAATTAGAAGGGAGGAACGTATATAAAGGATAGGCAGAATTAACTGTAACTGTGAAGTAATCTCGGTTAATTACCGTTTGTAAAGGCTTCCACTCTTACTTCTTTCCTTCTACTTTCTTTCCTTAGAAGGATTTAATTAGGTTTAGCTTGCATAATCCTTATGCTAATAGAGTAGTATGGCGCCATACTGGTGTGGCAGGAAACTGGCTGTTTGTCTTTTAGAAAGCTTAAATATTGTACTAACACCTTTATATACGTTCCTTCCTTCCTACGGTGTCTATTCTTGTTATGCATCTATTACACTACTTCCTTTTAGTATTCCTCGCCATCTACTACTCTTCGCTATATCTTATATAAGCTCTTCACGCTAGATATATAATACCTATCTTAATGCTATAGTACTCGCGCGGTATTATAGCTCCCCTAACTATTTTATTACCTTTACGTATAACCTACGCTAGTAGGAAATCTAGGCGGAGCTAAAAGTAGGCTAAAGTATAAGGGATTACCTAGATCTAGTAGATTATATCTTCTAGATTAAGCTAAAGTAACTATAGTATAAGATTTTAAAGTCCCGCATTCTAGGTAATACTACTATAATTTACTAGACTATTAAGTTTTAGAAGCGTAGGCTTCCTTATATATATATACTAGTAATTATAGAGCCTAGCTTACGGCTAGTAACTATAAAAGATATTAATCTAGTTATATATATAGTATCCTAGGTAAGACGCTCCTCTAAGGCCTAATTAGGCTAGATTATAATAAACTACTAGCTTTTTAGATAGATTATAAGCTGCTATATAGGAATAGAGCGGCTATATATATAGTACTTGTAAATCCTCTATAGAGCCTTATATGCGGTAATATATAGGGCGTCTATATACTCCTTAATTTTATCTATAAGGTACTATAGCTTAGCCCTGGCCGCCTAGGCTTCTAGGGTTATAGTAACGTAATTAGGGCCTTTATATATATACTTAAACGCGTACTTTATGGTGTAATATCCTATATAGGGCTTTACGTTAATATACGCATTATAAGGCGCTATATCTCTACTACTATATATATAGCTCTAGCTAGGCTATATAAAGGTAGGGCTATCCTATAGGCGCTTATATAGCGGCTTATTATTATTTCTAACTATAATTTCCTTTTAAAAGGTATAAGTGATCTAGAACCTATACTTTCTATTATATATATAGGGCGCGGAGGTATTATAGGTAGTATAAGGGCTATATAGTATATTATAGGTAATAACGTTATATCCCTTACACTAATAACTACGTCTAATAAATTGTGGCACCAATTAAAAGGCCTGCTTAAGGGGAAATATTAGGGAAGTATTAAACGTACGCAGACGTAATGTAGAGTACCTAGAATTTCTTATATGGGCCACTTATTATTGCTAGTCATCAGTATAAGGGATAGGAGTAGCTTTGCTATTAGGTCTAGAATATCCGTCTAAATAACTATACTTATAGAGTTCTTTGTAGAGAATATAAACTATTATATTACTATATTATGCAAAAACATTAAAGTAGGTAGTAGGTAGGCATAGCTTTAAATTTAAGATATCTATACGGAAGTAGTAACAACACTAGAGGCTCTACCCCTTTTACCGCTTTTACCCTTCTTCCTACCTATCTTACCACCTACTGCTCCACCTGCCCTACCTTTTCTACGGCTAGCACAACTTAGGTAAGGCTTAGGAGCCCGCGCGGGTAAGGCGTATACTTAGTTGGCTAAGTGGTACTTACTACACGCGTGTCTAAGACTTCTATTAGTATAAAAGGCCGAATGATATATTTTATATATTAACCCCCACGCAGTATATTGGGCACAAGCCGCTGGGGCCGGCTTGCTGTATAGACTATTTATTATACGGGCGTAAGCCCCTTAAGATGGTAAGACTCTAGGCTATTCTATAAAGCCTAGCTCTAGTAACCAAACTATCCGGCGGCGGCATTAATGGTAGTAGCATTTATTAAGTTGAGTTGATGCTGCGCGGGGGACGGGAGGCTAGTAGTAGCAGTAGTAGGAGTTGGCGCAGGGCTAGAGAGAGGAGTGGTGGTAGTAGTGGTGGTAGTAGTAGTAGCTCTAGAAGTATGATTAATAGTAAAACGCTAGTGTTAATATAATATAATATACCTAAGCCCACTAGCAGGCCTATCGCGTTTAAGATTCTCCTAATCTAAGAAGGAATATCCTATACATCTTAAGAGCTGGCTATTTAGTAAGAGCGCAAGGGGCAAAACAAGCGGCTAGATAACGCCGGCGTAGAGGATAATAGTTGCGGAGGCTGTTGCAGAGGCCACTATAGAGGTAGTAGAGGAAGCGGCGGAAGCTATAGTGGAAGCTAAGAAAGAGGAATGGATTTAAGAATCTCGTTAAGAATATTATTAAAGTTAAACTAAGTATCTAATATTTTGATAAGCTTATAGGCAAAGCTATAGGTTAATTAGATCTAGCTGCTTTTTAAAAGGGAAGGCGATATATAAATACTGATCTAATTATAGCAGTAAATAATAGGGAGCTAGTATGGAAGGGCAAAGCCTAATACTAAAAGATAATACTTAATTAAGCATTATAAGGGGAATGGGACTAGATAAATTATACTAGAGAGGTAGAAGAATAACTAGAGGGTAAGTTAGATTGTTTTTGGGATAAGGTTAAAGCCTAGATTCCTTCTATAATATATATAACCCAGCCCCCCATATATAATAAGAAATAAACCAAAATAACCAAAAAGCGTTTAACACTACCCCTATCTAAAACGTTATCCCCTAACGTTTCTTTATAGACCCTATTTGGTAAATAAGGAACGCTTAAGGATAGAAAAAAAACAACCGAATACCTAGTACTCCTTTAACTCCTCTAAAGCTGCCTACACCCCTTCCTTAATTATCGCCTCTGTTTTCGTTTATATTATCTACGCCTTCCGCCTTAAGCTCTATATTTACATTATCCTATATACGACACTAACCTAGAGTTTTAAAGACACCTTTTTACGGGCAGCATCTATTTCCGCTTATATTGTCTTCCATATAGGAGGTTAGAAAACACTAGAATTAATTATCTATTCTTCCAAAGCAGTACCCTTTTTTAAAATTGGTAAAGGCGTTAGGCGGTGTAATACTACTGGCTTATTAGTATTCTTTAGAGCATTAACAAATACCGGCGAATATTTAGAAGTAGCATTTTAGAAACCATCTTCTTTAAGCTTACTTATATCCTTTAGCTCCTAGTTAATTTCCATAGGTGCTACCTTATTATTAAAGATATCAGGACTAAGGTTTAGCGCAGTAGTCCTAGCGCCCTAAGGCGTAACAGCCCTAGCCTCGCCTTTAGAATAGCCTTTAGAACCATAATTAGTTAGCGGGGGAGCGCTAAAAGTTATACCGGTTGGATCGTTTTCGTATTCTAGATCTGAAACTAAGTCTTTAGGATATTTTAGGTTATCTACAGGACGCTCACGCCCTTGTTCTTTTGCTAAAAAGTAAAACTTTACCCTAAATACCTCCCGCTTAAATTCCTTTAGCTCTCCAAAGCTTTTATAAACAGCCTTAGTAATACGCATCTAGTATCTTTCCCGAAATACTTTATATTTATTATTTAATAAAGAATCTAGGATTAACTGTTGCTCTTTTTTTACTTAAGGGTCGTCCTATAAAAGTCTCCCAACTAAAGCATTTAAAAGAGCACTCTTTGCCTACAGCTATATATAGGCCGGAAACTTATATAGAGGAGTATTAGAAATAGGTTCGCCAGTAGGAGTTAATACTAGGGGAAAAGCGTCTAGATTTATCTATGTAACGGCCTACTAGCTCTTAAGCCCAGGAATCTCCAATCTCTTAGTATTTAGTAGAATTACGATTAAGTCTGGTATAATAATTAAGCGACTTAATGTTGCTTAAGAGGCTCCTTATATAATAGTAGCTTTCGTAAACCGCACTTCACTAGTCCTTAACGCAATAGGCATCCAATTAAGCTTAAACTTCTTAGCATTAGCTTTAGTCTAGGCAGTTTTTATATTCTTAATACGTTCTTTGCTATTAAGTTCTTTATATTCTTAAAGCAAGCCTACCTATTCTGGTATATACTAATGCATGCCGGGTAGGAACTCTATATAAGACTAACTCCCCTTATTAATTAGGGAGACACAAGAACGAAGCTAGCTTTCTTTAGAATTTGGCCCTCCTTTATATACTTAAAGAAGGTCAATTTCTAAGTTTTACTTTTTAGGGAGATAGCCACTAAGGAACCAGAGCGCGTAGCTTGGATATGCAATAAAACGAGTAGCCCTATTAGCGCGTAAAGCCACTATATACCGGTAGTGCTCCAGATCTATCCAAACTACCTACTATAGTAGAGAATGGCATATAGTTTAAAGGATACCGCTATTTTTCTTTTTAGCGGTCTTACGCAAATAATGCGCGTATATATTAAACTCCTCCTTAAAAATGTCTAGAATCCCGGCATCTTTTTACCATTTAAATAAATCGGCCTAGTGAATTCTAAGTAAGTCCTATTTTATTTCCCCTTTTAAGCCTAATATAAGCTTCCTTAACCCTATACGATCTACTTAATAATTACTAGGCCGCACAGTAGAATAAGCGTAAATCCCAAGACCATCGTTTGTATACTTGGGACGACTATCCCTTTTAAACCAAAAATAAGAGCTTTTAGCTGTTTGGAGAATATTAATAGTATTATAGTTCTTAGAGACTAAGTAAATTCGCAAATATAAATTTATAAAAGAAGTACTGGCATCTAGTCCTAGCAATCCTACTATTTTCTAAAGGTGTATCCAGTATAACGCGCGGACTTCTGTCCTATTTCCTTGCTAGGCTATAATAAACTATTATAAGATAGAAGAGACACCGCCTTTTAGTTCTTTCTTTAAATTAAGAGCCTTTATTAATTTAACTGGCGTTTCGGAATAGTATAAGTATTTTATTTTTCATTTCGGCCGTAGTTTCCTAATAATCACCTTTCTATTAGCTTTAGCAATTATAGCTGCCTTTCCCTTTCGTCTATTAGCTTTACTAGAAGCTAAAGGTTCCGTAGGTCCTATTTTTAGCTTCTTTCTAGAAGATTTCTTGGAAGCTTTTCCGGCCTTATGTTTCTACGAGGAGCTAGCAATAAAAACATCCTCTAAAGATATAGATTTATTAGATTTAAAGTCCTCTCTATTAGCTTTAGGAACCTTGCCTCTAAACAGAAATAAATTACGCAGTATCTTTATGTTTAAGCCTTTAACCTCCTTAAAAGGTACTAATAGAGGTTCTAGAGTAACTGGCTTTAGTACAGATTCCTCTCCTTTAGCTTTAACGGTTAAGGCTAGTACTAAAAGCTTATAGCCCTGGCTTGGATAATAGGCGAGCCTCTATTTCTTAACCAGCTCCTTATTAACTTCTAGTCCGAATTTATAAGCATTAAGGAAATCTGAGGGTGTTAGGTATAGAGTCCTTAAGATCCCGACCTTTAAGAGTTCTAGGCGGTTTAACATTACATTATTAACTATCTTTAACGTATCCTCTCTGGCGGTCTTGCTCTTCTTAGCTTAATTAATAAGGATATAAATGCTTTTTAGTGCGTAATATATATAGAAGAGCTTACAGGGACCTTCTAAAAGCTCCTCTCCCTACTTCTTCCTAACTATATCCCGCACCGTCTTAATCTTATTAATCTTATAAGTAATCTTAGAAAGCTTCCTAATATCTATAAAGGCATTTTCCTACTCTTTACTTTCTAAGTTTCCTTTAAGCTCTCTATCCTTTTCAATCTTAATTATAGCATTTTTCGCAGCCTTAACTATATTATACTCCTGGTTTAAAATAACCTATGTTAAACTATAATAGATATTTACGCGCTAATTAACCAGGTGGCTTTGGGCAGCTTTAAGGATAACCTCTATTATTTACGCCTTTCCTTAGTATATAAGGGCCATTAACCGAATAGTAGGAGGTAGAGGCGTGGGAGGCAGAGGCAGCGCCTTTCCTTTTAAGCGGAGTTCCATAGTTCTAGACTTTTTTGCAGTAAAATTCCGCGTGCGTAATGGGCAATTTAAGAGAAGAGTAATAATAGTGCCTTCTTAACGCGAAGAAAGGTAAACGGGCGTATATAATTAAATAAGACAGGATAATAGGATAATAGGAAGTCAAAATTAAGATCTTATGGATTTACCAAAAAGGTGAATTAAAATGGTCGTTACGTGAAATCTTAAGATATTAAGGAACTTTAACCGCCGGTCAAAGTTGTCTAATTGGTCAGATTCTCTTTGCTAAGACTTTTATATAATAATATCATTAATATTAACAATTTTTTAAAAGAATAAACGAGACTTAGATAATGCTTAACTCTAACCTCCGGTATACTTAACTAAAACTTCTTAAAGTAAAGTAGCTCTTCTCTTAACTTAAAAGGAAATAAAAATACTAATTCAAAAATTATAGAATGTGAAAATGTAAAATACTTATAAGAGTGGTTTAGCATTACTCCCTATCTAGTACCGCTTAAGTCTACTATTAATATAATTTCTCCTACCCAGGCGAATAGTTAATTTGGATTAGCGCTGGCGCTATAGTAATGGCTGTCTTTAAAGTCACTATTGCTTGTAACTGCTCTGGTCCCTAGTAAAATATTATACCTTCCCTAAGCAACCGAAATAGAGGCTCCGCCGTAATAGAAAAGCTAAATAGTTATATATTAATTAGTATTATACCTTATAAGCAAATAGTTAACTTACTAATTAAATAGAACACTAGAACTAGATAGGAAGTCTATAAGATTAGGTATTAAGTACAGCTCTATTAAGTAAGGTATTAATTAGTGTTGTTTTAGGCTTATTTGCGTTAATATCGTTAAGGCCTTCTACTATAGTAATACGCCCTTATAGCTTTGCATTAAAGCTATTAATAAGCGAGTTGTAGTAAGCTGGTTGCTTTGGGATTCTTTGCTTTCTAGCTCTAGAAGGTTCTAATTGTAATAAGGTTAATTTAGAAGGTAGCTTTATAGGCTATTCTTTCTTTAAACCCCTAGAGAGCCTCTAAGTTTTAATATTAATAATATTCTTATAGCTAAAGTGACTCTTTCGTCCGCTAGGCCGCCTTATAATAGTAGTTAATAGCTTAAGCGCAAGATGATATATATTAGTAGTTGCGTTAGCTAGCGTATAATATGTGCTATTAAACTAGCTAAATACGTCCTCTATAGTATACCGCAGCTCTAGGTAGTAACTAGCGGTAAGTAATACTTAAGTAAATAACTCAGTTATATCTAAACTAGTTCGCTATTGGCCTTAAAGAAAAAGCTTAAGAATAAGATTATAATGCTTATTAAGTTAATTTATCTTAAACCAACTATCTTACTGGCCTCTATAATTAACTAACATACTAGTAAGTAATAATCTTTAAAGGACTTAATCCGCGGCTTTAGTTATAAGTAATCTAGTAAGGTATAAAGCTAACTGTATATATTAACTCTTTGCACTGCTAGCAAGGAGAAGATAGCAGTAAACAATTACCTATTTAATAAGCCCTATTAGCGTGCTTAATAGCAAACTTTAATATAAGGTAGACCTCTATATCTTGTATAAATTAAACATAGTTTTAGAACACCTTATTAACTGGTTTATTACTATAGGACTGTTAACTAGGCGAGAAGAACTCCTCTTAAATACGCTGTAAGGTAGTAAGGAACCAAACCGTGTACTAGACCTTCTAATAAAGGTCTTGCCAAAAGCGGCTAGTGGATTGGCAAGGTAAGCCTTAGCGAGAAGGTCTAGGAACGAGACAATACCCCTTACGTATGCGGCCTGCTGTCGCGACTTAATGTATTAGAGCTGGCGCCTATTTCTAAGAACTACGGAACACCCTATATAAGACTGCAATTATTAATATTAGAAAATAGGATTGCCGACTAAACTGTAATAAGTATAATATATCGCCGATATAGAAGTCTATACCGTTATTAGTCCTATATTAGACTCCAACAGCTTATCCTAGCGGCCTTATTAAGGACGCGACGCGAGAAATGGGTCTTAGTTGGTTTGACGGATTAAGAATGAGATGGGCATCACTAATACGCAATATAAAACAATATACGATGCAGTTAAGGATGTAATGCAAGCGTCTGGTCTACTAGAGAAGCCCTTAAATACTAAGTAAAAGAGGAACAAACTTTATAACGCTATAACCCACTTATACACGCAATTCCATTCTATTTTTATAGATCTTACGGACGCGGATAAGGAGTGGTACATTTAAGCAGTTGCTTAGCGCTGCAATTATAATAAGAAGCGACGAATAGAATATAAACATGCTAAACCCTTACCTTTAAAGCACTCTTAAAAGAGCCTTAAAGACCCCATTACTGAGTTAACCGTAGATAGAATAACAGAAAAATGGCAGCGGGTGGTTAAGACGTTTAGGGCGACAATAATATATATTAAATAATTTCTAGACACTGGAGTATTAATATATATGCAGCTAAGAGATCTGCTTTCTAAAGAAAAGAATATAGATAATATTTCCGTAGATAAGCTTATCTTCTTAATATTTAAGGATACTCTAAAGCAGGATATAGGCTTTAATAAGGACTACGATATATTAATATACGTTTTCCGGAGTGGAGACCGGTAAAAGGTCACTAGTGAATGGATATGGAAGACTATTATAGATTATGCGTTTACGCTTAGTCTAAATTTTATTAATTTTATAATTGAATAAAACCACCTAAGTACGCTATAAATTCTAGATTAGAGTTAATCCTATATACTAACTTGTATAGCAACAACTATATTAAAGAATCTACTACTAATATTAGAGTAATAAAGCTGCTATATATTACTACCGTTAAAAGCGCATACGCCAACTTAACCTTGCTAGGATATTTCAATACTACTAACTGCTAATGTGCTAGCGGACATACCGCGTTTATCTCCTCTAAATTAATATAAAACTGTTAAGACGCCGGTAAAAAGGAAAGGTGTTAAATTAGGAGTTTGCCCCCCCTTAAAGCGCCAGAGAGCCTTAGGCGGATAAAGTCATAAGTAGAGATAGACCTATAACCTATAGCCTTTAGGCTAGTAGCGAAGGGGGCGGGATTAAAGTATTCACTATTAAAAATACGGTCTCCCTTTTCCTCCCCTTTAGGGGGAATAAAAGCCGGTACAGAGTGCGTAATGCTTAGGTCCCTACTACTATTAAAACGCTTTTTTAACTGGCCCTTAGTTTCTAGTAATAATAAAAGCAATAAAACCGGGCTTATATGCGACTGCGACGACGCTTAGAGTTATATCTTAGGGCAATATAATTGCGGACTTAAAGTTTTACCCGAATCCACCATTACAGAATCTTCCATCTATGGCTGTATTATAAATTAATATAACGCAAAGCCTAGGTTTATAATTTCTTGCGTAGATAGGATACCATCTAACTTGCTTTTAGTGTTGGATACCTATAGTGCAGTAGTCCTAGGGGCTTAGTGGGTACGTAATACTAGCCGCTGCTATAATAGCGGACCGTAAGGCGGAGTAGGACAAGGGTTTTAGGTATAGGAGGCAGATATAGCAAACGGTGGTGGACTCTAAGTACAATTTTTAACTATTACCTCTATTTTAAGGTTAAATAGGGCCTTGGTCCAAATATACGTAACTTCTTATTCCTTTATACTATTAAAGTTTAAATCAGATAAAGGTATTAAAAGGGGAATTAGGTTAGGGTTGGTATCTATTAGTAGTAAATAACCCATAAGCTATCGCTTAAGTAGGGTAAGGGTAACTCGTCTCTAGCGTATTGGCGTATATATCTTCCTTATAGTTGTCTTTAAGGTGGTCAATTGTGTCTTCCTTATGGTTGTCTCCGAGGTGGTTAATCGTGTGCTACACGTAGTACATCTCTTAGTATTAAATCCTGGGCGCGCTATTAAGAAAATTAGTCTAAAGGCTAGAAAGAGTAGACGAAGTTGTAAGTTGCGGTATTAATTTAATACAATTCTGACAGTAGCTTAACGGGAACAGCTTAGCTTATCCGCGTTCCGACTATAAACAATATACTATAACCCCTATTTTCTCCTATATACTTATTTGTCTCTTTAATAATAACCCTTATTATATAAACAATTGTTTCCAATATAGTACTTTTCCTTCCGCTATTAGACCATTTGCTGAACCCTATAATAATGCTACGAAACTAGAAACCATGAAGTCCCCATACTACTAGTCGCGTAAAAAAAAGACAACATCGCTAGGCTAAATAAGCAGAGGTTACTATAGGCTTATAAGCTCTATTAGGAGGTGTATTTAATTAGCTTATATAATATACAGAGCTATGATATGCCCTAAGATAATAGTAAAGGTTCTCACGAAGCGGCGCAGACGCGCTTTTAAGTAGGCTTTTTAGATACTATATTAATATGCATATAGCTAACGTATAATATACCAATACTAATACCTAAAATACCTTATAAGATAAAAGTGATATATTAATGCTAGTGCTAGGCACCCGTAAGAGGCACCTACTTAATAGCATAACTAAGAATATATCTTCTGTTACTTTATTCTTAAACTATACTGTATCTAATTCGACTAATAAATAGGCTATAGACGCTAAGCTAAGTCTTGCAAATAGGATACCTTTGAAATTATATATATGGGGCTCATCTAAATTACTAATTGTGTGCTAATAGGCGGTTTAATTAGCAACCTGTCTCTTTTTGTCGCAACTAGAGAGGACTAAGGTTTAATACACTAGGCTTACCCAGAATGCTACGCAATATTAAACATAGATAGCACTACCTAAAGCCACCTAGCTCGCCTAAAAGAAGTATTATGTACAGAAGTACTTAATCTAAACCACTGCCTCGCATAATACTTGCTTTAGCCTCACGCCCCCGTTAATTAAGCCCTATATTACCAGATGCCATATTTATCTATAATATTAATAATAATTTTAACTTACCTCCCTATAATAGATTAGCAGAATCTAATATAAATAAAACTAACTGGAAAAGGATGTATGTATAAGTATAAACATAATATTATCTTGGAGCGCGTTTTATATGGGACCACTACGGATACTATATAAATTGGAAGGTTAAGAATGCGTATAAAGCCGTTCTCTACTGAGCGACAAGTATATTTCTCGCGAAAATATACACAGGTAAGGGCGGATTCTTAAATCTATAAGTTGACCCCTGGGTGGATCAATTTCCTTCTACGTTAAAGACGCTAATTATTAAATTATGGACTGTAACCTGAGCTTATCTATTAAGGAAGGAACGAAAATAAGTAGATTATAAACCTAATTAAGTTAGTATACGTAAGGTACTTTTAGTATATTAATATGCTGGGGAGTTATATAAACTAAATACGCGTAGATAAAGGATAGGTTAGGAGACTTTAGAATTAAAGTAAATCGCAAGTTCCGGGCTATTATTAAGGAAGTGTATGGCCTAGGCTTCGGTAATAATACTAAAAAGGTAAAGAGGTTACTAAAAGACCACTCTTTTACATTTAAATAGGCTGAAAAGGTAAGTGCTTCTTAAATATACCCCTCCATTACTATGTCCATTTCTTTATGCTAGAGATCCGCCGTTTTTTACCCCTAAATTCAGCCATCCTTCGTATTAAATTTCTTCCATTTTCCACCTAATCTTTCCACCATTTTCTATCTCACGAATTTACCTACTTTTTTTTAATAATTCTGCTTCTTTCCACTATAAATTCTTTTACTTTCTATTATCTTCCACTAGTAGCCCCCCTTTTTATATCATATATTGTAAACGGAAACTATACTTCTTTACTAATATTAATAGGTTAGTAAGAGACAATTCTACTATAAAGCAATTGTCGCTGCCTACGCGGATATATTCTGGGTAAATAGTTTAATAGGAATAGCTAAACACCGGTCTTCCGCTAAATATTTTTATAAGCTTGCTGGCGCAACTATATACTTTATTGCGGTCAGTTTAAGGCACGGTATCTAGGAGTACCTGCCCGGCCACTATGAGACTATTAAGTATATTGGTAGCGAGGAGGTTCGAGGTAGGATAAATTTACTATATCTTATATCTAACTGCTAATAAGGATAAAGTAATCTATAGGGAGCTACTTATAATATAGGACGCTATGGCACTACACCGCCAGGTCGCAATTAAGTTTTATATATTTAAAGATGCGAAGATAAGGGCACTACGCTACGATAATGAAGACAAACAGTGCCCTAACGCTAAACTATGGCGGAATCCATATAATAATATCTTAGATAATTTATTTAAGGATTTAGACAATAAGAGCACCGAAAGCTTAAAGGCTGCTATTTAAATGCGGTGCGGCGGTGCTAATTCGGATTACTCTACCTTATTAATGCAGCTCTACTCTTCTAGCTCACCCAGACCTAAACAAATTGGAGGTAGTGCCTTAAAGGGGAATAACCCGGTATAGTATTGGGTTTCTTTAATTCTAAGTTTCTTTTTATGGTTATATACTAACTCTAAGTATCTATATAGATAACCGTTTAGGGAATTATAAGTATTTAGGGTGAAGAAGAAATATTAGATTTTTACTTAATTATAATAGGCTAGAAGAAAGTGCGGGTATAAGTACCTATCCACTCTAAATTTATATGGGATGATTTTAAGAATACCCTAGGTTTACCAGATAATGGAGCTGGCTAGTATAATAGTAACGCTAGTAAGGATTAGTATGTATATAATGATGAGGCATTTTAGAAGTTTATATGGTTTGTAAAAGGTTATAGAGGGGTTATTTTTCAGCAGAGTAGTAAGGAGGATTTTTAAAGTATATAGCGTTATATAGCATTACCAAGTCTAAATCTAAACTTTTTATACTTATACTAGCACACGCGATTCCAAAACGATATTTATATTACTTTAGCAGTTAGGCTAGGCCTCTTATACTTATTGTTTTAACTTATTTTAATATAGAGAATTAATAAAATCTTTAGCATTATTAAATTATTAGGCTAGCTTTTATTTTTTTTAGACAGCTATAAATGCTAAAGTATTATATCTACTTAAGTATTTATATAATTTAAAGGTAGTAGAAAAACTAATATTTTACTAATATACTTAATTTTTAAATCTAGGGTTTTATTTTTCTTATTGTTCTGGAGGTCCTGGCGGTCCTGGTGGTCCTGGCGGTCCTGGAGATCCTGGAGGTCCTGGAGGTCCTGGAGATCCTAGAGGTCCTAGAGGTCCTGGCGGTCCTGGCGGTCCTGGCGGTCCCGGCGGTCCCGGCGGTCCAGGTGGTCCGAGTGGCCTCTTGACAGGCTCCTGACAGGAAGCCGAGTGTGAGTGTCTCCTAAAGCTCCTGACAGCCCTGACAGGAGCTATTAGGAACCTGTTAGTACTATTAGGAGGTATAAACATTTTCCTGATGTAGCCTTATATACCTATAGCGCTAATACCTTTTTATATTCTACTACCTAATAAATAACTTTCTAGATCGCCTGCTCGCGCAGCAAATTATTTAATTATTCGCGAAATAAAACGTATAGGATGCCGTCCTTAATAATAACCTACTTAAAAGTCCGCTTAATAGTATTAAGTCTCTCTATAGTAATGCCTAAGCTAGTAATAAGCTGTATATCTTTTCGCGGGTTTATAGCGCTTGCAAAGTTATACTATACCGCATTTATAATATACCGCTATTATATATTGCGTCCTATTATAAAAAACAGTCTAGTATCCTAAGTAGGGAATAGTAGTATTTAGAATTCTATGCTTAGTATAACAGAGAGGCGGCGCGATATTAGTAATAAGTAGAGTCTCCTAGCCTAACGTAACGCGATCTAGCGTAAATTAGCGTAAAACGCAATAGGTTGCGCTATTTAGCGCATTAGTGTCCACGGATATCGCCATACTCTTACTATACTCCTCCTATCTTAACTGGCTTATAATATAGTATAAGCTATAAATACTACTTTAAATATACGGTTCCACACAGATATTATTTTCGGCCCCCTTTTAACTAAACTGCAGCAAATTATAGCTTAATGCGGCAATTTATAAATAAGCTCTATTTAGCGGTAATATAGAAAGTGCAGGACTAAAGTAAAAAGCATAGGCGGTCTAACCTGTTATAAATAATATTGTCTAAAATAATAGAAACGGAAGAAGGGTAGACATAAGGGCGTTAATATTAAAGAGATAAAAAATAATGTATCCTTACACTATTAAAGCTTAGAGGAGTATTAGATAGCCTATTATAGGGCTAAGCTAGAGTAATATAATAAGTAGCCACTTATATAATATATAGACAATAATATACTATTATACTATTAAACCTTAAAAGGGTATTATATAACTAATTATAAGGCCGAATCGGAGTAAGGTAATAAGTGGCCACCTATATAAGCTCTAGGAAATAATATTATTAATAAGCTAAATAATAGGGCTGCAGATATGCACTATAATAATAATTCCGTAATATTTAATAGGGTGTATAACCTAGTAATAGTTAAAACTAATTAGTAAACTTTAACTAGAACATCTATAGACGTCTTTTAGACTAAAATATTTAAAAAGGCTACTAGCTATGCTGTAGGAAAGCCTCTAAAACGGAACTAAGGAAATCCGCAAACTACGGACGATACTATAGTAGTATACGATATTATACCGCGTATTAAGTGTACTAGTAGTGCACTAGATAAGATACTTCCCCTATTTTATTTATTTAGTAATAAGGTAGAATACGTATAGGTTTTATAGTAGGTAAGCTATAGGACTTTTAACCGCGCTATTAATAAGTGGTTTAATAATATTAGGCTTTAGGGAGTATTTACTAACTATTTTTCTTGCTAGAGTGCTAATAATATTAAAGTAAAACTATTTTTAAAACAGATATAATCTAAGAGTAATTAACCGTAGTAGATTAAAATAATTATAACTGTAGGGGACTAGCAGCTGCTGGTATGTTACTAAAATACTTTTGAAATTATATCCTTCGTTATTAGTTACGGCCCTTTTTAAGGAGATATAACTTTCTTGCTAGTAAGGTAGTACTTATTAATAGAAATAAGAATATACAATAAGCTTAATATAGCAGACTAATGGTAGAAGACATAAGAGCAGCTACTACTTAGCGTAACTATAGTACTAATTATATTAGCTAGCGATAAGACCTAACTAATATAATATGCCGGCGGTAAGAAAGTATAGCCGCTCTATATTTTAATTAGAAATATTAAACTACGTATTTAATAATCTATAAATTAACTAGCCCTATTACTGCTTATATACCTTCTGGTCTATATACTTAGTAACTAAATAATATAACTAGCGGTGTAATATAAGACCCTTATAGCTATTCTTAAACGTATACTTTAGCGATAACCCTACTACTAATATAGTTATGCTAATAATGCTGATAGCGTTAAAGAAAGCTAGTAAAGAAGGAGTATATCTTCTATACGCGGATAGTTAGGATTAACACTGCTTTCTACTTTTAGCTATATTTATAGCTAATTATAAAGAATAGGTTACGCTTATAGGTATTAAAAGTAGCCGTAAATATTTAACTTATTATATATATACGAATAAACAGCATAATCTAATAACTGCTATCTAGCGATCGTAGCTGTTTTATATATACTAATTAATAAAAGACTAAATATAAATGTAGTAGGAAGGTTATAATACTAATAAAAAGGATAATTTAGATTATATTTAGCCGTTCCGCAACTTTATATAGGGCTATAATCTATTTAATATCTACAAGATAATAGCGCCTAATTTCCTGTACTAGGTGCTTAAAGGCCTTACTAGTAAATATCTTATATATTGGATTAAAGGGCTTATATAAAGCGAAATATAGGCTAGAAAATATTAGGGCCTTAATATCCCGTGTATAGATAGTTACGGCTAGGAGATGTTAAATATTAATATACTTATTACCACCCGCTTTATATAGGTGGAATAATTTACCAATATAATGGTATAGGATAGCTAGGTAAATGTTAGTTAATAAATAGGAAAGATATATAAATCTCTGTTATAATAATTAGTCCCTATTATAGCACCCTTACTAAAATAAAATAAAGGCGCTATACTATATATCTAGGCGTTTATAGACTTTACTATACTATCTTAATATATATTATATAACAAATTAACTATCCGGTACCTAGTAGTAGCTATTTATAGAATAGATAAGATAAAGGATATATTCCTTCCGTTTTAACTAAGTAAGGTAGAACTACTATACTTTAATATTCCTAAGCTATATATTATTACCTACTATTTAAAGAGTATTTAGTAACTAGGAGTAATTGGAGGTATAGATATAGAGTATTTAGAGTAAGTATATAAGCTATAAAAGGCATTCTACTATAGGACTAATAAATGGAATAACTATAAAGAGCAGATGCTATAATATAACACTATATATTTTAATACTATGCTTTAAAACGAACTTAAGCTATAGGTATTAACTAATATAATTAATATAGTAGACCTAATAAGCGTAATATAGATAATATAACTAGGCCCTATAGTTAATATATGCGTATATCGCTTATATATATAGAACTTTAACAACTATATAACTTAAACACTTTAAGACCGGAGAATTAATATATCTATCTAGTATATGGTTAAGGAGGTATAGCGCTAGATAGAGATTACCGACCTTATATTTAAACTAGCCCCCTTTATAAGGGAATGCTATAAGCAGATTAACAAAATCCGGTAAATAAACTAGGACGTTAACCGACTAGAGGCTAATAATAATTAGGTATTAAAGATGCCCTTAAGTATCTATTATAGCGTTATATACTATATTTGCTTTAGAAAGGACGCTACTAACACCAATAAGCTTAATAAGGTATTTACTTAATATACCCTATTATAGGCTAATACTAGAGCCCCCTGCTATAATGCTATAATAGTATAAGAATATAAGCAGGTAAATAATAGCTTCTATAGTAATAAAGTAAGGAGGCTTTATTTACTACTTACAATCCAAAATACTAGGTAATTAGATAGTAAGGGCAAATACCTAAAATACGCTAGTGTGTTAGTAGAGACCCTCTAAGTTTATAATAGTAGTAAGATTAATATAAGAACTAAAATACTTAGAGTATAGAGCATAAAGCCATCTAATAGTAGGACGAAACGTACACTAGATGCCCTCTAGATATATAATATTAACTATATTATAAGGCCTATTTCACTCGTACTAATAGATATTAACGTTATAGACTGTTTCTTTATAAATAACTATAGTGATTAGGATATATATAATACTATATATAACGAAGATTTTAAGCAAATAAATAGGGTATAGGTTAATGTATATGTAAGGAAATAGGCTTATACTAGGCGGTAAATAAATACAACTTAGCTAAAATAGTGGTAAGTTATAATTAGCGGCGCTAAATTACAATAAAGGGGTAGATTGCCGCGACTATAATAAACTAGAACATAATACTACTATATATCGCCCTTTACGCGCTAGCTACCCTTTATATTCTATACACTATACTATTTACCTTAAAAGTAGGTAAATATTGCGAGGAACTAGGCTTCTATATAGTATAGAAAAAATATTATATAAAGTAGGATTTTATACTATAGTAAGGTAATCTAATCGCCCCGTTATAAAGCCTAATAAATAGTTAGGCCGCCCTCCTAACTTATTATTACAAGTTTACCAAAACTCCTTTTTATATACTTAGTAAGAAATGCCTAATTTATATTATAAAAGTTAATTAGGTTATTATTTAAAGTATATTAGGTATAAGACTTTAAACTATCTAGCGTTTTTTAGGGAAGTAAGGTGCGTATAAAAGCCAAATAGTTCTACTAAACTAATATACTTATCCTCTACTTATCCTATAAAAAAGTAAATAAAGAAGCCGTAAGTTAAGTAGTAGCTTTTAAAATAATCTAGATCTTAAAGGGGATAATATTAGGCTCTATACTGTAACTATCTTTATTAAAAGGTAAGGCTATTTTATTTTATTTTATTTTTTATTTTATATCCATTATATTATACTACGTACAATACTGCGCATGCAGCCTCTAGGCTATGGCGCTATAGTCCTATATACATGAATCCCTTAGGGCAGCTTAACATATACTAGTAACTATGTCCTAGTAGTTTATAAGCCCCTAAACTAGGGGTTTACAGTTCCTTAGTAAAATACTAAGTTATAAGCAACTACTAGGGAATAAGAAAACGGTAGAAAACTATAAAGGATAAGAAATCCTAACGCCTTTCCCTGTCCTTTTGTAATTTATTTCTATCCTTTTGCTTACTAATATCTCTTTTTTAGGAGCCTAGTAGGAGTTACCTCCTATAGATCCTGCTGTTATTAGCCACTTTCTAGTAGCTATCCCTGTCCTACTTAGAAATAGAAAAAGCGCCTCTCTTCCTTTTTGTGTACAAAATAGCTTCTTTAGAGAGAGAGAAGAGCCTAGTTTCTTTCACATTTCTCTTCTTTCTTCCCTATATAGATTGCAGTCTAGTAGTAGATGTTTAGGGGTTTGTAGTGCTCTACATTCCCTAAAGCATCTACCTTCTTTATCCTCTCCTATTANTTTAGTAAAGGATTTAAAATAGCCTTTTCCTAGCTTTAGCTAGAAGAAAGCCAATTATAGCCTTTAAGGATATTTATCCTTAGGGGCTTTAAGAGAAAAGGAATGGCTTCCTTTACAGATCCTAGTATAGTGTTTTCCTTTATTCTTATTCTGCTGCCAGTTGTTTTTCCACTATTCTAGTATCTCTTCTCTTGCCGCTCTCCCTATATAGGCTAAGGAGGTATAAAAAAATTATAGTTTTCTTCTAAAAAGGCCCTTTTTTACTAGCTTATCTGCTATTTCGTTCCCATAGATTCCTAAATGGCTAGGAACCCAGTAGAAGTTAATAGAGATCCCCTTACTAGCTAAATAGGAACAGCTTTGCGTAATTTTAAAGACTAGTTCTTGCCCCCCTGTAAGAGAATTAAGCTGTAATCTCTTAATAGCCGCTTGGCTATCTATAAAGATATAGACTTATTTCTCTTCTAGTCTTTGTTATTTTAGGTGTTCTAGGGCCCTATAGACTGCATAAAGCTCTGCGTCCATAATTTCCATATAGGGTCCTAGATTCCAGTTCGTTGCATATTTAATCCTATTTCTCTCCCCTATTTTACATATAGCAGCTGCATTTAATTTATTGTCTTTAGAGCCATCTATATAGTATATATCTACTAGGTCCCACTCTAGGGATTCTTATAAATTTTCTACTAGTCTTAGATGTTCTTGTGCAGCTTCTTCTTTACTACCCCTTNAGATAGAAAAGAANGCAGAGATAGGNGGAGACCACGGTTTTTGCCATTCTANAGAGATTCTCTCTATTTTCCAGTTTTNAATTAGCTGCTNAACTCTAGAGGCTAAAGATAGTAGCTATATCTTTGGCTATAAGAGGTACTTTATAGTAGAGTTTTTAGGGCTAGAACTAGAGCTAGAATTAGCTGCTAATTCGTCCCTATCTTTGTTGATCTCTTCTATATAGACCTTCTTAATTACGTAGTTTTCCTTGAATTTTAGGATTCTTAATGCGTAGTTATTGCAAAGCTTTTTAAATCTAATTCTAGGAGGAGGAATAGAGGCTTCGATCTCTACAGCTTAGCTAGGAGATCCTTTAAACGCTCCTAGAACTAGTTTTAGGGCCTTATTTTATAGAGATTGGTACCTATTTAGTAGGTAGTCTCTAGATTTGCTTTTCCACCAGCATTATACACCGTAGTCTGCTATAGTGGTAACGCAAGCTATATAGAGCTATCGTAGGGCTTATAAAGATAGACCTCTTTATGTATTGCCTAGTCTTCTAATTAAATAGAAGGCTGTTTTTGCTTTAGAGATTTGTATTTCTATATATTNTTTAAANNTAAGCTTAGAGTTTANAAATACCCCTAACCACCTAACTAGGGGTTTAGGAGATATTTCTACGTCTCCTAGCTTTAACCCTTCTTCTATAGTAGTGCGTTTACTATGGAAGTGTATAAGCTCTGTTTTACTAACATCAAAACTAATAGCAGCTTCCTTAGCTTTAGACATTAGCTCTAGCGCTATTCTCTCTAGCTTTTTACAATTAGACTTGGCTAAATTTAAGGTAACTATAATTGCAAAATCGTCCATATAGCTAAGAGGGTAGGCTCCTTCTGTCTATATGCTGCAGATATTGCGTATATATAGTAGAAATAAAATAGGGGATATAGGCGATCCCTATGGTATCCCTATTTCTAGTTCTACTTTTTCTTATATTTGCCCATTAAAGGAGAGCTATAGCTTTCTATTGCTAAGGAAAGTAGCTACCCATTATATAAACGCTATAGGTAGTCCTAGTTCCTTACAGATAGATAAAAGCTGGTTTTTAGAGACATGGTCAAAAGCCCCTCTTACGTCTAGGAATAACGTAGTGGCTATCCTTTGTCTAGCTTTTTTCCTACTATTTTTAGATTGGATATTATTTAGAAGTAATAAGACTGCGTCTATTGCAGACCGCTGTCTTCTTCCTCCTAGTTAAGAATCTAGGTAAGGCTATTATTAATATGCTATAGTACAACCTATTATTATTAATTTTAATAATATTATCCTAATAGACAGTCCTGTTCTTATTAGATAAAAGCCTATAAACCCTAAGCGACCCTAAGATATCCAAAACCCACACTTAAAAGAAAAGTATATATTACTTAAATAAATAACCGCTATAGGATAACTTTGGATAATATATAAAGCAGCTACTTAGCCTAGTTAATATAAAGATATACGGTATTACTTAAACACGTCTTATTATATAAGTAATAACAGGCTCTATACCTAAAGAGCTCTATCTTTCTCCCTAGCTAGAAATAAATATAAGCAATTTAAATACACTAATAAAGCAGACGTAGAAAGAGGTAATTACTATTATAGACTATTACAAAAACCTGATAAATAGAGTATTAAGTATATTATTGGGGCTAGCGGTATATAAGGTTCGTGGTTTTTAAATTTAGTAATACTATACTAATTAATTTTCTAGCTATACGACTAGCTTAGCATGTTTTAGTATTATATAATAAATATAGTACGCGATACTATTACTAGGAGCTATTACTGCCTTAAACTAGATATTAAGGCCATAGTAAAGGAAGTAGCAAAACTACTTAAGGATAACCGCTTTACACTTAGTGGCCTAGTTAGTACTCTGCCTTTTATTATACCTAACTAACTAAGGCTAAAATAGAGAGATAAGATTTAGGGCGCTAATTATTATACGTTATATTAAGCGCGTGTTCTTTAATACTAGGCTAAGGTTACTCGCCCTTAATAAGAATAGTACTAACCTCTTCTCGCCTATTATAGCTAATATAATATAGCTTATATATATAGCGATTTAATATACTCTTAAGGACTATAAAAGCGGAATATAAGTTATTTTTAAGTTTAAAGCCAACGCTATAATTATAGGTAAATCTATAGGAAGCCTTTTATTATACTTACTAAAGTATATTATAGATAGTTAGGAGCAACTATAAAATACCTAAAAGAGCTACTAACTTAAGTATAATAAAAGGCTATATAGGCTACTTTTATAATAACTTAACAAAATACGGAATATAACTAAAGATAAGATACTATAGACTTAGTAGGTAATTAGTAATTTATTTAAGGATACTATAGAAGATTTAAAGGAACTAGATCTTAAATATAATAATAGGTTTACTTAATAACCGTATACTATAAGTATAAACATATAATATTATATTAATTATATCGCGATACTCGCTATATACTATAGCACTTTACCGCCGTTTCCTATATTATAATATTACGCTATTTTAATTGTTATATATAGGTTAATAAAGATAATATAATAGGATAGTAGTAGCTTAGTATATTTATTGCTAAGAATAAACCCCAAAACTATATATAAGGTCTCCTTATAGTATATTAATAAGACGATTTTAATGCTATATAACTATAATATTAATATTATCTAAGCGCGTCTTAAATAAATTTAAGGTAATAATAAATAGGAAATAGGAATTAATTACTATATTTTACGGTATACTTTTACCGGCAAGTCTAAGGTTATAGATATTATAAATAGTACTATATTAAAGGATATAAAGGCCCGCCTATAGAGTAGAGATAGATTAATAACACTAAAATTTGCTAATAAAGAGGATAAGAGTAGAAAAGGTAGTAAGATAGATAGGGAAAATAACAGTAAGAATAAAGACAATTCGGGGTTTAATAGTATAGTATTACTATTGCGGTAGGACTTATATAAATATTAAACTTAAAATAGTAGGTTAACTAAAGGGCATTATTGGGCGTATTAAGGTTATACTATACTACTATTAAGTTAAAATATATTCTTTATATAGTATATACTAGGTATATAAAATAAGTAAAGAATATTAACTACGTAAAATAAGTAAAGGGTACTAACTACGTAGACTAAGTAAAGTATACTAATTACGCGGAATAGGTAAATACTACTAACCGCGTAGACTAAGTAAATACTATTAAGTGCGTAAGAAGAGCAACGCTTATCTATTACTTAAAGTAAGTAAGATATATAGAATACGTAAGGGGGGTATTATATATTAATTATATATTAAATATAGAGAGAGCTTAATAGAATAAAGGCACTACTTAACTAAGTTACTATAAATATGTCAGGTGACGAAGTCACCTCGCCTATATGTATTGTTCCGCACAGCCGTGTCTAGCATCAAGCCAGTTACTCGTTTACCTTTTGCGGGTTTATATGGCTGAGTAGTGCGGAGCTTATCACCTCACAAAATACGCAATTAGCTATACCGCGTTATTAGATACAGCAGTATACTTATACCACGTTATTAGATACGGCAGTATACTATACTATATTATTAGATACGGTAGTATACTATACCGCGTTATTAGATATAGTAGTATACTTATACCACGTTATTAAATATAGCAGTATACTACACCGCGTTATTAGATGCGGTAGTATGCTATATTACGTTATTAGATACGGCAGTATACTTACACCGCGTTGTTAGATACGGCAGTATGCTACATCGCGTTATTAGATGCGGCAGTATGCTATACCTAAGTTAATACTATACGCTACACGTTGCAGTGCGCGGATTGCGCATTTGGCCGCCAAATGCCGCCAAATGCTGCAAAAATGCTAGTAAATTTTTTCCTGACGTACTTAGATTCTCTTAACTACTCTCCCTTCTATCTTACGAAGTGATAGTTATTATATTTAACAGAGTCTTAATCCCTACTACTAAGACGTCTATAACTATTTTAATATCTACCTTTATATTCTCTAGGGTTTCTTATAGTTCTTCTACTTTCTCTAGGGTTACTTATAAAGTTATTCCGGCTCTTATAGCGTAATATTTATCCTATATATTTTTTATATTACTAAGGTTCTCTTCCTTATCTTAGTTTAGATATTCTCTTAGATCTATTTTATAGAGATCTTTATTATCGCTTATTCCTTTAAACTATTTTAGGCTTAGTTCTTATAGCTAATAGCTTACGCTATACTTAGCTTCCTTATAGATTTAATATCTATTATTGTAGTAAAAGGCGAAATATCGTACCGCGTAACCTCGTATACCTTTATATTTATAATACTCTTATAGAATTGCTATTTCTTTTCCTATATTAAGGAAATCAATACGTAACGGATATTTAGCCTTATAAACTATATACGCCCCTAATAAAAATAGGGGCCTCTGCCTAGTCACTAATGTATATACCTTTTACGTTTAGTAATAGATGAATATCCTTTAATTTCTAAACAACTTCGTAGCAAAGAGCCCATTTTCTAGATTGCAGCCCTTAATACGATCTAGAACGCTACTATAGAGGCCAAAATCGCGCCTATGGCGGGCTGATGCTTGGCAGAGTAAGGTAGTATATATAGATATAACTTGATAAAGAGCATGGAAGCTAAAATTCCCGTCACTTTAGGTAGGGTGCATATTATCAAGCTTATTGGGCTTAGTAAAATTGTATTTAATAGTTTAAGTTTATAGTGTTTAATTAAGGAAGGCTGAGGGTAAGTATAAATATTGGTAAGTCTTCCGCTTTCTCTCTACTATTTTATTAGCTTCCTTTTAAACCCCTTTCTTACCTTAGCTTAAATCTACCTAATATACCCGCTTATACCCTCTGGTATTAACCTTCCTAATATAAATATACCGGTAAATAAAACTTACTAACTATAAAATTAGGGTTTTCTTAAAGTAATATTGACTAACTTTTTGTTTAAGTTCCTAGAAGGTAATATCCGGCTTATCTTAAAAACAGAGTAACGGTTTAGGTAATCCTAGGGAAAGACTGTCCTTAGTATAGTACTCTAGTAAACTAATTTAAGTATTTAGTAAGAAACTTTCTCTAGCAATTTTTATATAAAGTTAATATATAAAGTATTTTAAAGAAAGTAAACGGCTACGTTTATTACTATAAGTGTTGAGTTACTTAATTTCCAAAGATACGTGTATAGTGAGATTGACATTATATTTGGCACAGCTAGCATAATAATGCTTATTAAGATTTTATAACTATATTTATATAAAGGGAACAAATTTCTAAAGTAATTTTGGGGTCCTAGCTACTGGAGAAGGTCGATGCCTTTATTTTTTTTAAGAACTTAGTAATAAGTTAATATGGTATTATATTCGATGGCAGGCATTATATACTTTATCTTATTACTAAAGGAGACCGCGGTAGTAAGGTGATTATAATCCCAGTTATTAGCATTTAGGCCCCCAGGATAGTACAAGACAATATTAAATTCTGTATTAAGATAGAGAGCTCTGGCCTTAGCTGCTACTTCGTTAATAATATATAAGTGTAAGTACTAATAAACTTACACTTAACAGCGGTAAATAGATCTATTTTTATTTTTATCTTAAGCTAGGTTAAATTAAATAGACTATTTCTATCAAAGTTAGCTATAGGAAATTTATAACTGGAGGTGGGAATGTACTTAGAGGCCTTGCTAAATAGTAAAAGATTATATTAAGCCGGGCTATTTATATTATTGGGGACTCCTCGTAGCCCTTTGGCAATCCTTTAGCAATTTTATTTTTATTACTTAATTAAAGCACGTCCAATGTCATGCCCTTTAATCTCTAGTGCAGTTAGAACACGTTTAATACTACGCTTTTTAACATCTAGTGTAGTTTGAACACGTCCTCCTTACAGGCTGATTTAAACTGCTAGATAATTCTTCAGCTAAGTAAATAAAATCATTCCATTGGAACACGTTTTCCTTTAACAATATATCATTTAAACACGTTTAATGCCACGCTCTTTAACAATCTATTATAGTCTAGAACTATAATACTCTTAACTTCCATTAGATACCAAACTGAAGTGCTTCCCCTTACGTAGATATCTATAAAATATATAAGGTCCAGACAAGATATCCTATTAAATCCCGCTTTGCTGCCTCTGCGAAAGGCAATATTTTAAAAGCTCTCTAACTATATTGATTCTCTCTATATCTAAGCTAGGAAACCCTATAAGTCTTCCTTATATACTTCTTTCTAATAATATTAGATAATGAAATTGTAGGACACGTCTTTCTCTGCCATATACTATCCTTTTATATACTATAGCTATAGCTCTTCATTTTCAGCAATTTTACGCTCTACAGCCCGTATATATTTTTCTATAATATTACTCCATTCTTTTAGAGGATTATACAAGCGACCTCATACTTAACTTTTAAGAAAAGGCTGCACTCCATTCTACTTACTATTAATTATATCTTTATTTTTAGAAAAAGGAAACTATTGGAATATAGGAACAGACAAAGGAGGGCAATGTAAGGCAATATGCGGCAATGTAAGGCAATGTACAATAATCTTCGTTTTACGTCTTACGTGCATAAGACACATATATGTATTAACACTGCATTAAAGCAGAACAAAAAGCAAGAATCTAACTACACACCGCACTGCACGTATATTACGTCTATTGCACTATATTAAAGCATACTGACAGAAACTTACCTTCCAGTTTTTATGTATAAGCGTCCATTCCTAGCTCTCTGTCTTATAGCCTATCTTATAAGCGAGTTCTTCTTCATTTACTGGGATTGGTTAAAAAGTGCATATATAGAGTGTAAATCTAGAGTAATATTGATATCGTGGTACAGGGCAGGGCTCCTAACGATAACGTTATTTATAAGCTTATCGCGATAATATTAATAATAATAAGCGATATAAATACGATATTTGCTTATAAATATATATAGGTGTTTTAAAGCTTCAGTAGTGGTATAAAAGGGTAGTAAGGTATTTGCTAAGGACTATAAATACGCCGCACGTTCTAATATATACTTATACGTAAAATTTTCTAAACTAGTGCCTAAATGCCTCTCTTCTTCTTACCCCCCCCTCCTAACTACCCCCAATCTATCCTTATGGCTTCCTCTACTTTAGAATCTCTTTTTATTAACTCTAATAGCAGTTCTAACAACCTATCTAAAATATTAGAGCTTAAAAATAACTTATTTAAAGACCTAACACTTAACAAAGATAACGCGCCATCCTTACCTTTCTCTTCCTCTAAGTACCCCGCTAAAAGACGTAAGCTTCGGGCTATAAATATATAGAAGCTTAGACGAGAGCCTACTAATAAAGAGCCGCTACTAAACAGTAAGGGGAGGCGATATTAGTACTGCGCCTAGTGCGTTTCCTAGCGCAATATAGTTACCACTAATATACGGTCGCATCTTCTTAATATACACGGCATTACTGTTAAAGAAGAAGACTTAGGCCTTAAAAAAGCTATAAGAAATAGGCTTAAAGAGCTATTTTAGAAATAGGGACAGCATTAAGCTTAAAGGCTTAAGAGGTAAAAGGAAAGGATCCTTAGAGAATATATTAATCCACCGGTTATATAAGAGGCTTTAGCGCAGCTAATTGTTATTTGGAATTTACTATATAAGGCAGTATCTTAGCCAGAGCTTTATACTCTTCTTTTATTAGTAAACTATACCTACAAGGAAGCTCTAATTAGATTAAGTAGTACTATACTAAGGCTAATTAAGGACTCCTTCCTGCTTAATAAAGCTCTTCTTAAGTAAAAGCTTTCTACCTCTCTTATACCTATACACCTCTCGCTTAACGCGTAGACAGCGCCAAATTAAAAGACTTTTATTGCAATCTGCGCCTACTTTATTAACAAATCTCGCGTACTATATAAGGCTCTACTTACTCTACCTTTCCTCCTTAGCGCGCACGGCGGTGACGAACAGCTTAAGGTCCTTTGGCAAGTCCTTAAGGATTACGACCTACTTAAGAGAATTGGCTATTATATTGGCGATAATCACGGTAGTAATAATAAGCTTCTTAATCGACTTACTATAAAGCTCTAAGAGGAAGGAATAGAGGCCAAATACAACGCCACGCAACGCCGCATTCGCTGCCACAGCTATATACTTAATATCGCCGCATAAGCCTTTTTCTTTACAAAAGATATGGAAGCTGTTAATACGGCCTTTAAAGAAGCTAAAGAGCGCCTTAAGGCAGAGGCTATACTTAAAGACAATTAGATTAAAAAGCTTCTCGCTAAAAGGTTTAAAAAAGGGAAGGCCAGTTAATTTACTTACCGTTCAATCGGGCCTCTGGGTAAAGTCTATAACGTAGTTGTATATATTTAAAGCTCTCCTGCTTACTATAATTACTTTATCGCAATCGCTCTACGGGCTATTCCTATAAATAATAATACGCGTTAGAACTTATGGTATAATATAATATAGGTGGCTCTTAAACTAAAAGACGTAATTAGAAAATATTAAGAGGAGTATACTAATAAATTTAATAAGAAAGATATTCTCAACGCCGCTAATTAGAAGGCTCTAGAAAATATTAGAGACTTTCTATAACCCTTTAAAAGAGTTATAAAATAGACGGAAGGTAATAAAGCAACCCTTAATAAGGTGCTTTTTATCATAGATTTTATGGTATAGCACTTTAAGAGATCTCTTAAAAAGTACGCCACAAACTTAAAGCTTTGCGACTGTATACGTACTAGTTGGCACGCCTTTAATAAATACTACCTTAAGACTGATAAGGTTACTGTATATAGCGCCGCCTTACTACTAGCTCCTTACTAATAGAAGGCCTATATTAATCGCAATTAGAAAGCCTTGTAGAGGAAGCCAGTAGTTAACGTAGCTTAAAAGCTTTAGGTAAATAAGTATAAGGGTAAGTTTAGTAATAAGGAAGTAACGTAGGAGGCCTTTAATCGCGATTAAGAGCTAGATAAGTACGATATTTAGAGCTAAGAGCAGTTAACTCTACACGCAATTAAGGACGAGTTTAATTACTTTATTAATACCTCCCCTACTAATCTTTCTTCTAGAACTACTGCCCTTAATTAGTGGCTTAATTTAAGCAATTATACTAACTACCTATCGCTCTACCGTATAGCAATAGATCTTCTATCTATACCGCCTATGTCAGCCGAGCCAGAACGCATCTTCTTAGGAGCTCGGCGGATAATATCTTAGCAGCGAATGTCTCTTGGCTATGTGAATATTGAGCGAACAAAGTACTTAAAGTCTTGGATAAGAGGCGGGATTATATTAGGGTGGAGGAAGGAGCTTTTAGTAAATGTATTAAAAAAGGAAGTAGAGGGTAGGTAACGATCTAGGAGGACTCTAAGGATGATCGCCAACTTAACACCTTGCTAAGACTGGTGATCTGGCTTATATAAGCCATTATCGCGATATTATCGCGATAATGAATATCTTAAGGCTCTTAATGATATAAATACGATAATTGGTATAAATATACATTTATTTATCATTAGGAGCCCTAGTACAGGGACTTCTTCCTTTTTCTCAAATCCAAGTTTCTAGTAAAAATCTTTGCTACTTAGCGCAAAAGATATACCAAATAGAGTGCTGTCCAGAAGTGAGATGGTTTTAAACCATATTGAAATCGTTTTACCATGCCCACGTCGTTAATATCTTGGATGTATTACTAGGGTTTAGAGACGTATATAATGCACGGAGCCAAACCATCTATTATTAGGACATTAGAGTTAATTTTAAGGCTCGAGTAAGGGATTATACCTTAACTTAGCTAGTTTGGTATATTTCAAATAGAGCGATAGAGCTACTTTGCTCTCGTCTCTTTTTGGGTTTAGAAGTTCTTTCCAAGAGTTATTTATGTCTACGTTCGTGTTAGTAGAGATCTAATCCACTTGGGGGCCCTAATAACATTTACCTTCTAGCTGAAACTGGCTGCTTCGATTGGACCCCTCTAGCAGAGATATAATCCCAATACCAACAATTACAGAACCGGCATTCTCCACAGATGGGTATATATCTTTGAGCTCATTGTAGACGCAATTACGCTTATCTTCTTCAAAACTGTCCTCCACTACGAGTACAATATTATTCGGATTTCGAGTTTCTTGTAGAAAGAAGTTATAAAAGTACTTAACTATATCATCTGCGAAATTGTCATAGAATGGTCTCTAATATTTCCATACTTCGGAATGGAAAAATCCTGCTGCGGCAATAACTGCCATCTGTGGTATTTCTGAGAGCTTCGCTATATAAAGACGCCCCAAATCAGGTACTTCTCGCGTTACTAACTGGCTTTCTATCTATATAGAGGAGAACGTAATTAGGTAAAAGTAGTAGAAGTAAAGAAGAAAGCCGGAGGTGGTTAAAGTAAAAGGTATATAGTGTGTTTAAGCTAGCAAGTTCTAACCATCCTAGGCATTCCTTATATCAAATAAGACCAAATGCCGATTATATATTGAATTACTAGAGCTATTAGATTTATATAACAAGAATGTAAGTAAAGTGTATTTTTAGAATTTGATGTTACTATAATTAGAGGGCGCTAAGCATTTAATGCAACGTAAATGCCTACAACCCATACATTTTAACTCTTGCACTTACAGCAATAATGTTTCCCTTTTAAAGGAGCTAGGCTATTAAAAAAAAGGATATAAATAGGGCAAATGTGTTAGCCTCCTATACGTATAACATATTTATCTTAGGAAATACACTTAAGAACACCTATAGGGTGCTAGAAAGGCAACTAATTTACCTTAAAGGCTTATATATAGTGCGAGAAACTCTTTATATAGAATTTAAAGCAAAATATAAACCTCTCTTTAGTACTGTTAAAATCTACTTAATTATCTCCTTAGTGCTATTAAGACCTAGTTAATTATAGATATTACAATAGTAGTAACCCCTACCCTAGCAGCCTTAAGTCTTATAGCTCTATCGTTAGTAACAAGAACAGTAGGCTTTACTCTTAAATAGTCCTCTAAATAGTTCCCTTAAGCCTCTCTATAAGCCACTCCAATAATGACTTCGACTAAATTCCTCCCTCCTTCCGTTATATAGTTGCCTATCTACTTAGCTACAAACTAGCTAGTAACATTACTACCTATAGTAGTAGCAATTCGCACTTTCTTCCCTTCTATAATAGTAGCCCTAGTGCTATTAAGAGTATTTTATACAGCTATACCTGTCGAATTTTTGTTCCTTAATAGCATAAAGAGTTTAGTAATAACTAGATATTTTAGTTAGCTGCAAATTAACATTATATATAGTTACGCACTACTATCTAGAACCGCGACGCTCTAATTGTCCTTAAGTATTATCTAAAGTAGCTCTAGTTAATTAAGTAGTAGATTAGTATTATAAACTATAACCTAGTTTATAGACTATTAATAAAGCACTAAAAGAAGACACACGGTATTATCTTATAGTGTAATTCCTAACGAGCGTATAGCCGCTTTTAGCTTTAAGATCTCGCATCTCTAATAAGTTGTCATTTATATTATAAACATCATCAAACCCCCCAGGCGGTGCACCTAACAACAAACCTACATCTACCACAGACACAGACTATATATCAGATGTTTGGTTATAATATATTTAGCGTTTATACTAAGATAAAGTTAGGCTAAAAGTCCTTAATTGTGGCCTTTAATCTTATAGATACAATTTATTAACTAAGGCGTAAAACATACTCCGTTCTCAATTTAATCATTAAGGTAAGTTTAAGAGAGCGTACCTCTTTATTATGTTTACTACTAAACCACTATTCTAGAAAATAGCACTAACTCCAAACTTGCCTATATATAAGGTAATCTTCTAGTAATAAACGGCTGTCGTTTTAATCTTAAGTAGGGAATAAATTACTTATAATAAGCGGCTCGTGTCTTTTAGAGTTTAATAATATATTAAGGAAAGCAACGATTTCTAGCTAGGGGGCGATGTTGCATAGCGATTCGCTAATATATGCAGCGGTGGAAAGGAATGCAAACAAAATATAAATATAAGGAAGAACATTTTTGTCCCTAATACGCCGAAGAATAAGAGCTAGAGTAGAAAATATTAATTAACAAGCACAGGAGAATGCGAAATTGGAGAATAGTTTAAGGAGTTAAGCCAATAGCTCCTTATTAAAGAAGCGTCTTAGTTTTAAGGAAACTAAATCATCATCTAAGGGAGTTAACGGTCGTTTAGTGTGAGAGCTGCAGAGTGATTTTTTAGCGTATAACTAGAAGATATATCTAAGGAGCGAGTCCTATAATCCGTAATTAAAAAGTTTAGTAATGTTGGTAATGATAATATAAATACCTTACTCTTTCTATTTAGCGGTTATACGCCTAACATAATTACCTAACCAATTTAAAAATAATGTAAGAGCTGCTTTAAAGCCTTTTAATAGCTTTCTAAAGAGAATACCATAAGCTTTAATAAAACTTATATCTATAGGTAGAGAATATATATATAACGTTCTAGAATGGCCCAAAATTAGATCTAGTAGTGTTAAAATAGATTCTTAGGCGCTTATAAATGGCTTAATACAGGTTAAGGACCATAAATAGTAATAGAGTTATTAGAGCGCATTAGGCCGCGCTAGTATAGCTAGATAGTAGTATAAACGGCTTATAAAGGGGCTTTTATTAGCAGCTCTACTATACTAAAAACGCGCAACGCTTATCTAGTTTTTATAATTACGTAGGTCTTTATCTTTAATAGCTATATAATATTAACTAAGATTACTAAAATATTTAATCTAAGTATCCTTAAATATAGGCACTATTTTAAAGAGAAGAGCCATTATTTAATAAGTAAGGTATATAAAAGCAAGCATATAATCCAGGCTTTTAGGCAGCCGACGACATAATAACTTAAGGAAAGAGTAGATATTATATCTCTATATCCTAATAGGCATAGAGTACTTAAATATCAAATAACGTAATATAGGGGGAATAGAAGGATACTAAAAGGCTATAAAGAAGTCGTAATGCTTATACAGTAAGGTTTAGTATAGAGTAATTAATGCTTGCTAGTAATTATTTACTAATTTAGAATAAGGATCTCCTTTAGCAGAAGCCTAAGCTCTATCTATATAAATATATTTAGTCTCTACTATTATAAAACTAGCATATATAGACTTTATTTCTAAGATAAGCTGCTCTTAAGAAATAGGGCGTAAGTCGGGTTAAAGTACAAAATTCAGCTATTTAGGACGTTGCTTCTAGTTTCGATTTCGAATTTCTAAAACACCAACGGTTAATAGCTTCCCGCTATTGCCATTAACCCAACTAAAAATGTGTTCGCTTACGGCCGGCCATAACCGCTTTCCTTAATAGTTATCTAAAGAAACTCTAGTTTTGACAGGCTCCACTTATATATTGTTCTATCTATTAGGGTAAATAGTTATTACCCCAAACGTACCAATTATAAAAACGTATTCATTATCTCCTAAGTCCTTAGCTAGCGTGTCCTTATCTAGCATATCCTTATTATCCTATTCGCTTTTACCTAAAGTATAGATTTCTCTAGAAATTGATTTAGAAAGTAAGCTGCTTTTAGCAGTTGTCTAGCATAATATATTGTCTTCTAGTTATTAGCACGCATTAACTATAGCCGCACTAGGTTAGGTTCTTAGACAGTCTATATATAATTGCGGCATATTAGCCATTAACGCAATTGTTTTTATTTAGAGATTGGTGCAGTAGGAAGTTAAAAGAATATTTAGCTATATAAGCAAAAAGTCTTAATAAAGTGGGTAACGCTAAAATTGGTAGCTTTATAGTAATAGGCATAGTTTGCAAAACTATAAACAAGTATTTAACAACACCTTAGCTGCCTTTAGCTACCCTATTGCCTTAAATATATAACTAATATTTAGCGCTACAGATCGACAGAACGTATTGTAATAAGATAAGAAATATAGAACGCCGCAATTAAGATATATTTAAAACCTATACTGCTATTTAAGAATATATAATTCTTAGAGGGCTATTTATAGATAAAAGCATTTTATATAAAGGAGCTCTAATATTACTTAGCGCTATAATTGCAAAAAAGCTAGATAAAATTTCCCCTTAACACCATAAATTGTACTCTTTCTCTTAAATAGGCATTTAGGGGTTAAACAATTGATTTAAAGTATAGGAAATTTTATATAAGCCGGAATCCTATTATAGGGGATCGCGATCATTAAAGGCTTATAGTGGCGTCCTACTATAGAAATTTAGTAATTGCTTAGATTAGCAGTCTATTATACCTATAGTGTGCTTATAGGGGCATCCCTATAAGCACACTATATTAGGTATAGTAGCTAAAGTAGTCCCAAATCCAACTAATTGCTTTCTGCGTAATGGCGGTAGTAGTATTTAGCAAAGTTAATATTACACTAAACCACAGGTATTTTAACTATATTAATTTTAGATAGGTATATAATAGTCTTAGGGTAACCTAGGAATGCCTACGTCTCTAAGGGTATATACTTTAACGCTACTTTGCCAATAGCTTAACTATCTTAAGCCTAGGCTTTATAGAAGTTGACTTAGTTTCTAGAAAGATATGGCAAGATCTTAATAAATCTTTAAGGGCGAGATAGGAAGATTGGATAATATATTAACCTCACTACGCCCTATATATAGCTAAGAATGCAAGGTTGCCTTTAATCTGCTTATTACCTTATAGCCTTCCTTTCTATCACCTCCAGTTATCTTATACTAGTCCCCTTTTAAAAATGTATATACTCTTTTCTTCTATTCCGTTGGCGCTCTTAATACCCTTAATTTTATGCTGCTTTTAGGTTACATATTAGGCTACCTATTACGCTCGATCTACGACCGACCCTATCTATTAGGTATCTCTTATTGCCCTCCTTCTATATATAATTTTTGTCTACCTAGGACTAGCAGCCTCCATATTTACTGTACTTAAACTATCTATTAAGATTGCCGGCCTTTGGAATCCAACGGCTCTCTAGGCCTTAGTGGGCTCTGCTTTCCAATACCTGCTTAACTATAACATTAATTCCCTGCTATAGAGTTATATATATATACTAATTTTCATCGCAGTTTATAAAGGGGGTTACGCTTTTTAGTTACTCTTTAGGGCAGTATAAAGTTCTAATGCTTGTTATCCTAAGCTTAATAGCATCTATTAGTATATATTTAACAATAGATTCTAAATAGTACGTAATAAAGAATATATTACAGTAGAGGCTAATGTTTTATATAGGCTAAACCCTTTAGCACTACGTATTTTGCAATTAATATTATTAACTACAGAAATTATATTTATTTCATTCTTTATGCATAAAATAAGATAGGTTCGCTATTTAACTAAAGAGCGTATAAAAGAGTGCAAGGAGAATAAGCCTATATATCCCTTTTTATCCGCAAATAAAGTTATACTTTTACTTTTAATTGCTGTAGAGCTCCTCCCATTTATAAGTTCAATCTTATATCCTTTTAATAATAGATAGGGCAATTTTATTTTACTCGATCTTATTATACGTGAGGTAAGTTTATATACGCAGATTATAAATTATAAAGTTACTAATTGGCTTAGATCTATCTCTTCTTATCCTCCCTTAGAGCTGCTTATTAGAGTCACCTAGTTGCACTTATATTAAGCTAAAGCGATAGGCATATTAATTTAAGACCGAATCTTATCTTAGATAAGGAGCTTACGCTAAAACTAAGCCTTAGGTATATTAATTGCGTCTACCTAAAAAATTTAAACCTATACAATAGAGTGCTTTTTAGGAAATATAGAAATATAAATTAGATAAGTTATTCCGTTTAAGTGCTAGGCCTATTTAGATAGAGTTAAGGAGGCGCTTCTTAGGAAATATTATACTAGCGATCGAAAAGTTCTATACTAAATACTAGATAAGCGTAGCTGGGAATTGTTTTCCAATTTAATATAGACCTCAGGTTCATAAGCCAAGCTTTTAGTATTAGTAGTCCCCTAGCATCCGCTAAGATTAACTACAAACTATAAAGTCTCTTCTAATTACCTATATAGTAAACTTGTACTATTAAAACCCCTAACTATATACAAATGTCTTAACTAACTTCTTTTAGCTAGCAATAACTCTACATTAAGATCGACCCTATTACTAAATTTAGGATAATAGGAGTAAGTCGAATTAGATATTTTTAACAATACTAATATACTAAAACTCTTATAGGTAAAACAACAGCTAATTAAGAAATTCAGCTTAAGAACTAAACTGAAGAAAAAGCCGATTATACAGGTGGAGGATAAATTTAAGTGCCTTAAGACATTGTGGGAGTTATTAGAGATGTATATAAATATTTCCTTACTTCCAGACCCTAAAGGCGGGGAGTAGCTACGTGTTTTTATTAAGTAGAAATTTAACAAGACAAAAACGTATTTAGGTAAGAAAGACGTGTAAGTTTCCTAGAATTTCCTTTATAAAGCAGTAAAGGGATTAATAGCCTTAATTAGTAATAAGATTTCTATTTTAAACATCCTAAATAAACCATATTTACTTCTCTACCCCTATATAATATTCCTTTTATTAGCCTTCCTATATAATGCATTTTTAGCACTAGATTTAACCCCTAAACAACTTTATAAGCTAAAGGTCCCTCCTAGTTAAGAATAGCTTCCTTTACTATAAAAGGATAAAATAAAGGATATCTATTTGTTTTAGAAATTAATACAGACGGCCTTTAGTCTAGAACTTTCAAGCAACCAATTATATTATAATACTTTTCGCAAACGCCTCTATAAAGTTAGTAACGTTACGGGTATTAAATTCCCTATAGGTATATACTACTTCCAATAAAGCAACAGAGAATCTCTTAATAGCAGTAGTATGTCTTTACCCATTTACAGTTTTTTTACTCTTTAATGTATTTTAATTAACGCGGGTCTAATATAGGCCATATTAGCGACACTTAGCGTAATCTTATCCTCTAGTATGCTCCCAACTCTACAGTATTCTAGTATAACTATCTCTCCTAATATATTATAGCGGATATATAAGCTATATACTAAGGACTTCTACTATAAACTAAGATAATGTAGGTAGCTATTAAGATAAAACGTATAATTAACAAAAATCGTTTAAGATATCTTATACCCACCTAAGTAGTAAAGGCTTATTAACATCCTACTGTATAAAAATTGCTATAGAAGAAGCTGGCTCTTAAGGCTTAGATTAAGGCTAGAGGTAGAACTACTAGCAGCTATATAAGTATAGATATTTATAAGGAATATCTAAAACGAAAGCAGGCCTATAAAACTGCATTTAAATTCCAAAAATAACTCTTCTTAAAGAAATAAAGAGAAAGTTTAAAAAAGAGTAGCCTGTTATTAAGATCTAGAATTAAATCTATAAGCTTTTAATTAAGCAAGAGAACGATATAACTATTAATAATTAGAAGTTCTTAATCCTAGAATAAGTCCGCGCAATAGACTTACTCTTTACCTTTACTACTTTATTGCCTAAAGAGGAACAAAAACGCCGCGCCAAAGCTATAAATGCACTAGTAGCTCTTGGGTATATATAAGATAGCTACTATTACCTAATATAACGGCAAAAACGAATGCCTTTAAGCCCTATGCCTAAGCTAGTAGATCTATTATCTTTTAAATATAAGCCTACCTAATGCTTCCTTTGCCTTAGTAATAGAAAGGCTCTCCTAGACAAATGTATAAGGGAGTTTTATAGTCGCGGAGATTTAAAGAAGTATATTCTCTACTATTATATAGGGAAGCATTAAGGTCCTAGGCTAATTATTTATAGTATTACTAAGGAGGAGCTCTACGGCGATTAGAAAGTGCTATATTATATATATATAGTGCATAAAACTCTAACCTTACTTTGTAGATAGTTATAGGTATCTTTATAGTATAAGTAAATATATACTAGCACTAGAGTTAAATAGGGTCTTTATTATTTAGGGAAATTGCAACTTAAAAGAACCTCTATGCCATTATTCACGTAAGTTAGAGGCAATCTCCTTATGTATTAGCTGACTAATTACTATATAATATAGCGTTACTATCCATAAATAAGTTTTGGCCTCACTGCGAGAAAAGTCCTATTATACTTACGCTAACCTAAAATAGGTATTAGATAGTGCACAAACAAGTTATAAAAGAGTTTTTTAAATTTAGAAGCACTAATCTTAGAGGAACGCTCTTAGTTTAGGAAAGCCAATCTTAGGGAGAGATGCAATTTTAGGGAGAAGCGGCTTAGCTGTATATGCTTAAGGCTGTGCAGAAATAACGCACTTAGTCTATACTCTTATCCGAATAACCCTACTCTCTGCCTTCCTTAACTATCCCAGTTTAGAGTTACGGAGCTACTCCGCTCTACGCTCTATATTATCTATTATCTTATCTATTACCCATAATCTAAGTCATCCACGTTATTAAATAATGCGCTGCGCTGGTATTGTCTAATGCTATAGTAATAAAGAATCGCAATAAAAGCCATAATAAATCACAATTATAAGTAGAGTACTCCAACAAATATATGCGAATTACTCCATCACAGCCTAACTTTCTACTAATTCGTTTCTTATAGTGCGTAAAATCGTTAGGTATTAGTATACCGTAGAGAGAATAAGGCTGCCAAAATCAATAGGGAGTTAAGGAAGAGGAAGGAAGGGATAGAAAGTAGGGCTTTTTAAGCCTTAAGGTAGATATTAAAGTTTAAAGAAAGGGTCCTAGGCAATAGAAAGGGTTTAAAAGGGAGTAGTACTAATGTGGTATTAATAGGGAGAATTATATATAAGGGCATAGTGGGTTAGTAACCAGTAAATACTTATTAAGTATTAAGGTGTGCTTATAGTTGTATAGTTAATAAGGAGAGTAAATTTATACTTAGAGAATAAGTAGTCTTAGGTAGAGGGCGTTAAGCTAAAGTTTAAAGCCTAAGCTTCTCTAAAAAGTCGCACCTAGTGTTATAATAATAGTGGAGGTTATATAAGGCTGTTAATAAGCTAGTTAGTATTTTAGGTTGCTCTTCTATAAGAAATATAGCGTATAATTAAAACTATTAATCACAACTAGATACAGGAGAAGCTATTAGTATTAACCTATATACTCATGTCTATAGAATAAGTATCCCTTAGCCTTAGTGGTCCTAAGAAGAACATATTAAATTTATCTGGTTTCTTTAGAGTTTCTTTAGCCGTTATTATTACGGACGCTTTAAGTACGATATTACAACTGCTAGGAGAAGAGTTAAAAGCAGCCAGTTAGTTAATAGAAGTACGGTTTAGGATAGAACCGATAGAACCATGCGACGAGGAATAGTAAGCGAGGTTATATAATATAATCTGTGTAATCTATATAATCTATATAATCCGCAATAGAGTAGATAGAGTACGCGTATATCACGTATAAGGAGGATTTCTTAGGAGTACGGTTGTGTATTTAAAGGACCACAGTCCCTACCCAGATAGTTCTTCTTTTTATAGTAAATTTTAAAATATAATTAGAGTTAATCTATTAGGCAACCACTCTACTAGTTGTTTATATTATTAACTATTCTATACCTATATACCTAAGCCCATTGTTAAGGTCTACCGTAGTATTTCCTATAAGGCCCCGTTATATATTTACTACTATAGTTACGGTAAAAGAAGTTTAACAATATACTACTAAAAGCACTAACCATAACGCTACCTATAGTAATAACTTCCTTAGAAACGGAAGGAGACACTAGTATAGGCGAGGGCGATTTAAGAGTAGTAACTATGGAATAGCTTTAAGCGGTAGTCAACTAACTTATAGGGAATGTGTCACAGTACGTGCGGACTGTTAAGGTACGATGTACGAGGTGACTGTATATGATTGACAAACGATGTCGTGTGAGGATCTATGTAGGAGGTGAGGTGGTATATATACACGTCGCTCAGGGGTCAGGTCCGTGCTCGTGTCATGACAACACTGAATCATAACAACGTGTCAGGTCAGTGCCGTGACAGAATGGTTAGGCTATAAAGGCAAGAATTAATAAGATAGAGGTGTTAAGGATTAAGATACCATCCATTAAAAGGTTTAATAGTAAGAAAATTAAACTTAAAGGGTTCCTAATATAAATAAGACTTAAAATTAGGAACAAAGGTATAAAGTTACCTATTATGGCAGATTAAGTAGCGTACGTAGGATTGTTCTTAACGGGACGAGCACTTAAGTAGTTTAAACCGTATTTAACGGAGTATGAAACTAATAGACTAACCACCGCTAATAGCGAGGTTAAGTATATGTTCTTAAGCTAAAAAGGATTTATAAGTAGACTTACCTAAATATACGGCGATCTAAAGGCAGAAGTAACAGCTAAAAGGAAGCTACGAGAGCTTACCTAATAAGGATTAGTAATAGACTATATAATATAGTTTTAGACCTATATAACGCAAACCAAATAGAATAAAAAGGCGTTAATGGCGTGGTACTAATAAGGGTTAAAGGTAAAAGTATAAATAGTAATAATAGCTATAGAAGACCTAAACGATATAAGGACACTAATTAAATAAGTAATTAAAGTAGATAATAGGATTTATTAAAGTGAACGAGCCAAAAGAGAGCTAGATAGGTTACTATAATTATATAAACTATAATAATAAATATAGAAACTATAGTATAGCGGAGAGCTAATAGACCTAAGCGGTATTAAAGAAACTATAAAAACCTAAGGAATAAGGTTTAAGTAATTAAAGGTTTAAAAAGTAGAGGCTAAACTAGGGATCTTAGTAGCAGAAGATGTTTAAGCGGACTCTATAATAGGAAAAATGGTTTAAAAAGGGAGCTTATATAAATTGCGGAAAATAGGGTTACTACGCTAAAGACTATAGAGAATAGTAGCATTACTATACAGTAAGGGGGACTAAATTAGTAGAAAACATATATATATAAAGGGATAATAGTATACTATAAGGAACAAAAGAATATTTAATTAATTATTTTGCGTTTTATTATAATAATATATGCTAAATTTATAAGAATACTAAGTATAGCGTAAGCTATTAGTTATAAAAGCTAAAGATACTAGAGTTTAGAGGAACTAATAAACTACTACGTAAATTAGATATTAAGGACGATAAATTTAATATAGGCGATATATTTACTAATAATAAGGTAATAAAGGCAGCTTACTAGGAGTATATAAATCTTAGAATAGTTATATTAGAGGTAAAGATTAAGACCGCTATAAAGTAAGGTTTAGTAATGGAAATTATAACTCTATTAGATACGGCATCTATCCTACTAGAAACCTAATAGGATGATTATGTTACGGTATTGTAACGCGTAACCTGGACAGGAAGCCTAGTTAGGGGTTTAGCTAAGGACTTGGCGTTATAACGCGTATATATTACGTCTCTACCTCCTATATATACCTCTCCTCTTCTTCTTAGCTTAGTATCTTCGTAATATAGCATTCTATAAGCTTTGGTTTAGAGGCATTTATTCGAGCCATAATATTATACTAAGCTTACCCTATACTGCCTGGGAAGGCCCTAATAATATCCCACCCTAAAAGAAACTTCGTCTATAATAACGCGTTAACGCGCTATACTTAGACACTAAAACAACTCTATACTCCCTGGGAAGGCCTTTATAATATCCCACTTTATTAGCTAGATAGGACTAGACCTATACCCCTAGAATTAAAACTAAAGCGTATAATACTAATAAACCTTAGGAAGCTAATGATGGCACCTAAAGCGAGCTTATTTAAAAGAGCTGCCCTAACCTAAGAAGAACATAAGATTTAATTAGGATCCGAAATTAAAGATAATAATAATATTATAGACGTATATAAATAGATTTATGCCCTAACGGCTAATTAGGAAGCCGATTATCTTTAAGCTTAAAGCATATAGAAGACCCTATAAGAGATCCTAGATAGCCTTATAGCCCTATAAAGTAGCTTAGCTCCCTCTTCTAAAAGTCCTAGTTGTTCTATCTATTTAACTAAATATAATATACTAGAGAGTACGGATATAATAATAAAGTAATTAAAGTCCGTTAAGCTCCCTAACCCCTAACTACTATTTAACGGGATAGACCCTACCTTTAAAAATTAGAGGATTTAAGTATAAGGAAAGCTCCGTATTAACTATAACTATTTCCTTTCTAAAGAAGCTAAAATGCTCTACCTCTTTAGTTAAACTATAGGGGACGCCTAACGGCACCTTTAAGCTAAGTTTAAGGACAATTCCCCTATCCAATTTATATTTATTAATAAGATACTATAGCACCTAGCTGCTATTTATGTTAACCTAAATAAAGTACGGGATGCCTAGTATAACTATAATCGCCTAATAATAAAACTGAACTAACTCTTTGCTAAATTCTAGACTTAATTCCTATACTTTATAGGAGAAGGCCAAGTCCCCCTTAAAAATTACTAATTGGACCTATACGATGAACTAATAATTAGGCTGTAAGAGAAGATTATAGTAACCTTAGACGACCTACTAAACTATAAAAGACTTATAGCTTATTGCCTATTGTTAAATTTGGAACTAGAGCAAATTAACGCCTGTCCTAATTAGTAGAAGCGACCCTAAAACCCGTTAACTATACCTATAGGAGCTAGAGTAGGAAGATAAGCTACTATAGTCTTTGCTCTGAAAGCGGTTACCACTGTATATCCGCGAGCCTTGCCTAATCCGCCGTATACTACGCCCTTAACTAGTAATTATCGCAATACCCTAATTAACCCTGTTACGGTTATATGCTATAACTGCAATAAAGATAGTTACTTTACCTTATTTTGCCTAGAGCTAAAGGATATAGGCAATATTAAGGAGATAGAGGAAGGAGAGACGTCTAACGAGTTAGGAAAAGAAGAACCCTAGGGAAAGACTCCCCCCTAGGGTACCCTATTAATCTTAAAGAGATTAATTTAAGTTAGTTAATAGGTGGAAAACACTTTACGGTTCTATATATAGTATCTTAAAATAGATATAATGTTAATATAACCGCCCCCACTAATACTAAAGCAAATAGCTTTGTCTTTATAAATACTGCCTATATAAATAACGTTGCTAAGTTTCTAAATGTAAAAGCTACTAGACTAGAGAAGCCTATCTAAATAAGAGGATATAATAGTTAGGCCGGTAAGCCGGTTACCTATATCCTAAAGTTGTATATTACTCTTAACGGACGATACTAGTATAGTATCCCCTTTTGTATCCTAGACCTAAGGTCCTATAATATAATCCTTAGCCGAAAATAGATATCCTATTTTAATATTTGGCTAAATATACGATAAAGACAATTTGTCTAGCTAGAGGATAGACCAAAATTACCTTCTTTTATTAGGGAAATCTAAACTAACTGCAAGACACTAGCCGTAAGGGCTAACGCTACCTATTAGTAGGATATTAGGGACCGTGACCTAGCCTTTACCTAAGAAGATGCCCGTTATAAGGCCGGAAGGAACTCTTTTATACTAATAAAGATACTTCCCTAGAGCGCTATGGTTAATAAAGACTCTATATACCGTAGCGGGATAGATAGCGACGTAGATAACGTCTAAATTACGCAGATTTAACTAATATGGAAGAGAATATACTAATAGGATATAAGAGATAACCTCTAAAAGATGCGACAGGAGCTAAAAGGAGTAATAATAACACCTTTACCCTAGAAGCCCCTAAGGTCCTATATACCCCTATTATTACGCGACCCCCCTATAGTAGATATTACGGCAATTAGCGCTATAGCTTTCTATTTTAATATATATAGGAGGGATAATAAGGTCTTTACAACTAGCTTATATAAAATTAACTAGATTATTAATAAGAGGGAGGAAGGGCTAGCTAAGGAAACTAATAAGGAACTAGTTAAACGCCTCCTCCCTACTATTTATGCGGGATATAAGAATGTATTCTTAAAGGCGGCTTTAAATAAGTTACCTCCTTACTAGATATATAATTATAAGATTTAATTAAAAGCTAATAACTCGCTAAAATATAGCCCTCTATACTAATAATTAACGGATAAGCTAAAAGTAATAAAGTAGTACTTAATTAAGAACCTTAATAAAGGGTTTATTAAGCCAAGCCAGGCCTCTTTTACTTCCCATATTCTATTTATAAAAAAGCCTAATAGAGGCCTTCGTTTCTATATTAACTATTAAAAGCTAAACGCTATTACTTAAAAGGATTAGTATCCCATTCCTTTAATTAACGAGACCTTTATATATCTAAGTTAGGTAAAGATCTTTACTAAACTTAATATCCGCCAAGCTTTCTACTAAATTAGGATAGACCCTGCATCTAAAGATTTAATAACGTTCTATACCTATTATAGGTCCTATAAATATAAAGTCCTTCCTTTTAGATTAATAAATGGGCTAGCTATATACCAAAGGTATATAAATGATGTCCTTTTTAACTACCTTAATAAGTTCTGTATAGCTTACCTAGACAATATCCTTATATACTTAGACGATAAACTTAAGTATAAAGTTTATATAAAGAAGGTCCTAGAGAGACTATAGAACGTAGGCTTATAAGTTAATATTAAGAAATGCAAATTTAAAGTAAAATATATAATGTACCTTAGGTTTATTATTACTATAGAAGGAATTAAAGTTAATTTTAAGAAGGTTAAAGTAATCTATAACTAGAAACCCCTTTATACTATAAAAGGGATCTAGTCCTTCCTTAGTTTTTATAACTTCTATTACTAGTTTATTTATAACTATAAAGTTATAGCTAAGCCTCTTATATAACTTACCCAGAAAGACACACCCTTTATCTTTAATAGTAACTATATAAAAGCCTTTAAAGAGTTAAAAGAGCGGCTTATCTCTTCTTTAATCCTTTATTACTATAACCTAAACCTTAAATTAATATTAAAAATAAATGCTTCTAACGAAGTTATAGCGGGAATCCTATTACAGCTATATTAGGACGGCGAATAATACCCTATTACCTTTTTCTTAAAAGTAATAGACCTAGCTAAGTATAACTATAAAATATATAATAAAGAAATGCTAGCTATTATTTAATTACTATCCTAATAGTGTGTAAAGCTTAAAGGTATAAACTTCTAGATTAAGATATATATAGATTATAAGGCCTTAAAGTACTTTATAACTATAAAGCAGCTTACTAAATAGTAAGCCTAGTAGGCTAAAGTACTCTTCTAATTTTTCTTTATAATTATATATTATTCTAGTAAGTAAAACTCTAAGGCTAATACCCTAACTTAAAGAGAATAAGATATAGGACCTTAGGATAAGCTAAAGACCTAATACCAGACGCGCGCGCTTCTCTATCCTAAATAGCTTAACCTACGAATCCTTAAGGAGCTAGACTTCTAGTAAAACGAGCTAGTACTAATAAAGGAGTCCTTAGACGAACTAATAGGGCTAATTAACTGCCTCCTAACTATAAACCGCACGGTTAACGCCTTAAAGGCCCTCTATAATTAAGCTATAAAAGAAAACCCTAATTTTAAAACGGAGGAAGGATTGCTCCTATATTAAGAGCGGCTTATAATCCCTAATATTAACAATCTATAAACTAAACTAATTCGCGAAGCCTATTACTAAGTCTCTATGGTATACCCTAGTAAGAATAAAACCTATAAAATTATTAGTGGCCGCTACTACTAGCCTAGGATGGCTATAAATATTAACTAATATATACGGAACTATGACGACTACTAAAGAGCTATAATTCTATAAGATAAGACCCCAGGACTACTAAAACCGCTCTTAATACTAGAGCGCCTGTAAGAGTATATATATTAGGTCCCGCCGCGCTTGCGACAAGTTCGCAAGCACTCTCAGTCTTTTTGGCCGTATGGCGACGTGGAGGCGGGCCACGTTACAGCGCCCCTAGTAATATATCTCTATAGACTTTTATAAACTACTTATAAACCGTAACAGATATAATATAGTTATGATCCTAGTTAACTACTTCGGCAAGCCCCCATTTTTAATCCCCTACTATATATCTACTACGTTTACTAAATTTATAGACTACTAGATACTATTATATCTAATTATAGGCCGTAGTTTATATTAACCTTTTAGAACGAGTTTACCTAGATCCTAAGCATTAAGCTAAAGCTCTCTATAGCGTATTACCCTTAGACAGATAGTTAGATAAAGATTATAAATTAGTATTTAGACTAGAGACTCTAGCCCTTTATTAACTACTTTTAGGACAACTAGTCTAAACTGCTCCCCCTAACAGACTATACCCAAGCAACCCTACCCTATAACTCTATAGGGTTTGCCCCTATTTAGCTAGAAATAGGCTACTTACCCCATATAAGCTTTAACTAGAAAAGACTAAAAGAACCCCAGATTATACACGAGAAACTATTTTATAGTAAGGCCTAGTAGTACGCCAAGCGCTTAAAAGAGGCCTAGATGGTAGCCTATAAGAACTTAAAAAAAGCCTAAAGGTTAATAGAATAGTAGGCAAACAAACACCGCTGGGAATCTAATTTTGCGCCCAGTAATAGGGTCTAGGTTATAATAAATAATTAGAGGATTAAGCGGCCTAGCCGTAAGCTAGACTACTAGATAGTAGGACTATATAAGGTCTTTAAGAAGGTAGGCAACTTATATAAGGTAAAGCTCCCAGATTTAATTAGAGTTTACCCTATTTTTTCGCCGGATAAGTTATAGAAAGCTATAAGTAACCTATTACCTAGGTAGAAGAACAAGCCTCCCCTACCAATTTAAGTTAGTAGCGACAATAAATAGGAAGTTAAGGAAATACTAGTATATAAGCTAGTATAAGAAGCGCTAAAATACTATATTTAATAAAAGGGCTATAACCTAGACCCAACCTAGTACCCCGCTTAGAACTTTATAGGCTGCCCCTAGAAGCTTAAAGAGTTCTATAATTAATACCCTAACTTACTTAAACCCCTAAAGTACCTAGACAAGTAGATAGAATATTAGTATAATAAAGACAATAAGTTACCGGAAGAGTATAGAGATAAGAACGCCTTAAGGCCTAAGGAACGAAGCCTACTATAACATACGGCCACCTAGATTTGCGCGTTACGTGAGGCCTTTAAATATCTAGGAACTTTAACCGCCGGTTAAAGTTCTTTAATTAGCTAGATCCTTGCTAAGAGTTTTAACGGCTACCCTTTCCACTTTAGCGCTTCTATATAACCTACGGTCGCCTTATATACCTAGTCTAAATACACTTACATCTCCTTTTCTTTAGTTTTACTTCGTTTCTAATAAAGCCTAAGGGCAGGCTTTTTTTTAAAGGGGGGGGGGTAATATTATGGTATTATAATATATAACCTAGACAGGGAGCCTAGTTAGGGGTTTGGCTAAGGACTTAGCGTTATAATGTGTATATATTACGTCTCTACCTCCTATATATACCTCTCCTCTTCTCCTTAGCTTAGTATCTTTATAATATAGCTGAGTATCTTTATAATATAGCATTTTATAAGCTTTAGTTTAGAGGTATTTATATAAGCTATAACGGATTAGGAAATAATAATTTCCTATTAGGACCTAATAGGACCCTAATAAGACGATTAGGAAAATTAAAGATCCTAGTAGGAGCCTATTAGAATAACTAGGAAAATTAGGAAAATTAAAATCCTGCTAAAAGCCTATTAGGAGCCTACTAGGACCTTTAGGACCTCTAGGATAATTAAAATCCTATTAGGAGGCCTCTAGGATTTTAGCACCCTAACAAAATGCTAATAGATCCGTAATATCTATACCGCCTATATATAGATTATAGTAGAAAATAAAGGTAGGAATGCGTAGTGTCTTAACTACTTTATTACTAAAGACTTTACAAGTTATTTGGGCACTAGTTTAGGTAAAAAGAGGACGTTTTTAGTTAGCTTTCTTTATTAATTGACCTAGCGATATATAATATTATTAGTATATAAAGTGCAAAATAGGATATAATACTTACCGTCGTCAACTATGCTTATAAAAAGCACTATATTAGCGTCCTTTTAGGCGAACTCTATAACCTAACCGTCTTTAGAAGTTACTATATATAGTATACCCCATTCTATTTAAGCTGCGTAAGTTAATTTAAGGTCGGTGTTACGGGACGGGGGTAGTAGCTATAAAGCGTATGTATTTAAGGAGTCTATAAGACATTACGCGATTAATCGTAAGGGTTAAGGGCGTAAGGAGGTAATATACCTACGCGTAGCTGATATAAGCTATACGTAAGGTGTATATAAGAGCACGGGGCTCTCCTATAAAGGCCCCTACGGTAGGGTTCCGTAATATTACCCCCCCTTTTATAGAGGCGGAGCTCCGGTAACGCTGTGATTACTATATATATATAGAAGGGACACTTAAGGTATAGAAAAGAAGAAAAGGGGGGTATTGCTAAAGGCTTAAAATAATATTATATAATAGGGCTTGGCATCTAAAAATTCAACCAATTAAATAACTTTAACTGCTGGTTAAAGTTTCTGGATATCTTAACGATATTCCGGTTATATAATCGTACTTTACCGCAATCTAACGGCAATCTAATAGTAATTTGCCCTTACGTGGCAATATATAATGGTTTAACTCTATAAGGGCTTCTATAGAGGATTAGGTATAAAGTCTCTGCTTAGGCCTAGTTTCTATAGGTTTACGTAGTAAAAGTCACTAATTAGATCCTTTGCATTTTTAAAGTCTTCCTATAGTTACTATTCTGGCTAATTTATGTTAAATCCTATATATATAGCTCTATAGTAGAGCCGTCGTCCTCTACCTTTGCTAAAGTATTTAGAGTTAATAATTTGTTTAACGGTCTACTCCTTATAGTTCTCGTCTTTATTCTTATCCTAAATTAGTACTAGTAGGGGTTTAGGCTATATCTACCCTAGTAATAGGTTAGGCTAATAGAGGTGTAGTAGCTATAGGTAAAATATAGGCTATATCCCATAAGTAGCTAGGGTAGATAGGAGTTCTAGCTTATATATGGCTCCCCTATTAATAACTCATTTAATTAAATAGGGGCCAAGGTTTTTGTAATTAAGTAACTTTATAGGCCTCTATATAGAGATATTGCGTGTGTTTAGTTATACCTAGTCGCCAACACGCATCTCCGGTAGTAGCGTTTTATAATAGTTAATAAAGTAGGCCTACTTTGCTTAAGCCTAGGCCATTTCTCCCTTATAATAGTTAAGTAGACTCTCTATACAGTCTATATGCTAGTTAGCAAGTAGTATCTTAAGGCGTTTTCTATATAGCAGTTTCTTATTAATAGGTTCTGGTAGCTCTATACCAGATTGGGGGTAATAACCCTTATTCGCGAAGAATGTGGTAAGTCCTATAGTGGTTAAGATATAGTTATTCACTATAAATTTACCTAGTAGGAAATAATTTACCTAGTTATTTTAACTATAGGCGACTACCTATTATAGGTACGCTTTTATACTAGCATTAGCGTTTTCCGATTACCTAGTAGTTTTATAATAGAAGGATATAGATATCTTAATAGAGATGCTAAGGCGTTAGTAGATTTGTCTCTATATATTAGAGTTAAATTATATATCTTAGTCGGACGTAATCAAATTAGGTAACCTATATAGTCAGTAAACTTTATAAAGGAAGGCGTTAGTAATATCGCTAACGGCTACACCTTTAGTTAGGACATAGTGGCGCTCTTTTATAAGTCGGTATATTGTTATAAGGATGTTCTTATAAGTACGGCCATATCATTTATAGGGTAGTAGGTTAATAACGAAATTTATAGCAATATCTGCCTATCGTTATATAGGTACTAGTAGAGGGTATAGTAGTTCTTAGTACTTTATATTAAAGGCCTTAACGCGCTTATAACTATAGTAAACGCCTATAAAGCGTTTAACTAAGTCTATTATTTTTAGCCAGAAGTAGTATTAGCTAAGAAGCTTATAAGTTCCTCCTCTACCTAGGTAGCCGCTTAATTAGAGGTCATAGGCCATTTAGATTAGTTACTGTTATAGATTTTCTAAGTTAGGGATAAATAGGCGGCCTCTATAATAAAGCCTGTTTTTTTTTACTTTTAAGGCTGCTATATTAATCTAGCCTAAGCTTTAGAGGTTATTAGGCAGTATATAGGCGCTAGAGGTCTTTACGGCAATAAGTTAATATAGTAATAAGTTAACAGAGGCGTTATATGCCGTAGTAATAAGCTTATTAATTTTAGCAGGTAACTTTAGTTCTGTAGTATAAAGCTAGGGTATAGTTAGCTTTATTATAGGTAGTATACCTAGGGCCAAATTTTGTGCTTTTAGGATTGTCTATTATTAGAACTAATTATAGGGGTTATCTTTAGACTAAGGAAGGTCTTATAAGCGGCGTATTAGGCTATTAGGTTTAGTACCTTATACTTTTAATCTATATATAATTTTAAAGTTAAAACTAAAGAGGAACTCGTTCTAATGTACTCAGTATTAATTTCGCTACTTTATGGTTATAAAGTACTTAAGATTGCAATAGTCTATAGTTAAGGACTTTAGTTGGCTAGTTAGGCTCTACTAAAGAGAGTTCTAGTTAGAATTCTTTAAACGCTTATATAATTATAAGGAGTTCTTTATTATAGATCTTATAGTTATACTTTTATAGTATAAGCTTAGATAAGTAAAATGTGACTAGGTAAAGAAGACTATTATTACCTATTTAAGAGAGGATACCTACGTTAACGTAGTCTAAGGAGTTAGTTTTAAGGTAGAGTTATTATCCTAATGTAAAGTAAGCTAGGATAGGTGCTTTAGTAAAGGCATTTTTAAGGTCTTAGAACGCCTTCTCATATTTAGGCGTCTAGGTAAAGTATAGGTACGTTTTTCTTCCTTTTATAAAAAGGCCCTTTATTTGTATTATTGCTATAAATAGTGCTACTACGCCTAAGAAGTTGTATATAAATTTCTAATAGAAGTTAGCGAAACCGAGAAAGGCTTATACGTCCTTAATACAGTTAGGGGCTTACTGTTTAGTAATTATATATACCTTTTTGGGGTCCATATAAATACCCTTAGTAGTAATAATTAGTTTAAGGTATTTTACTTCTATAACTAAGAATTCGCATTTCTTTAAATTAATATAAAGTCCTATATCCCTAAGGCGCTATAGGACCTTTTAAACGTATTTAGTATGCTTAGAGGGGTTATTACTATAAATAAGTATGTCGTCTAGGTACGTAGAGTAGAAGTCATTAAGGTAGTCCTATAAGGCGTTATTAATATAGCTTTAGAAGGTGCCTAGGCCGTTATATACGCTAAAGGGTATAATAGTATATTTAAATTGGCTAAAGCGCAATGCGAATACGGTTTTCTATTTATTACCTTCCCGTATTTAGAGATAATTAAAGGCGGCGATAATATTAAGCTTAGTATAGATTTTAGCTTAACTAAGCCGCTTAAGGGTCTTATATATAAGCGGTACTAGGTATTAGTTTTTAATTATAATAGCGTTAAGTCCTCTATAGTTAATATAGAATTAAATACCTCCTTTTAGTTTCTTAGTAAGAAGAATAGGGGCGGCTGCTAGTAATATACTAGGACGAATAAATTCTTTATTAAGGTGCTTATTAATATACTTTTTTATAACTAGAAGTTTGTCTTTTAATATTAGGTAGGGTCTCTTATAAGATAGCATTTTTCCTCATTTAATATTAATAGTATAGTTATTAGGTTAATATAGGGGGAGTATATCTACGCTCTTTTGTAAGCATATATTAGTAAAGTTATAGTGCCTTTTAGGGAGGAGCTTACGAAGTTCTTTATTAGTAAGTCCTTTTTTAAGCTTTATAAACTTCTTAAAGTCTAAAGGTAAAAGTCTGTAAAGTTCCGTAAGGGCGTCGTCTTCTAAAAGATCGACTATGTCTATCCTATTACTGTAAAGGATATAGTCCGATTCTTTATTAAGCTTATATAGTCGTAATTAGGAAGCTATAATAACGGTTTAGCCTTTCTTATATATTATACAGTAGAAGGCTAAGGCACTTACGTAGTAGTAGTTAGTTGTAGGTAGGGTAATAAGGGGTTTCTTAGGTTAATATCCTAGGGAGTAAATAGAGGTGGCTAGGCTATGCCTTAGGCAAGTCTCTCTATAGTATTTAGAGTTAAAGGTTACTTCTTTTTTCTTCTAGTTAATAGCGGGGTTATATTATTTAAGCTAGTTTATTCTAAGGATAATAGGGTAGTTAGTAAGTAGTATAATATAGGCCTAAAGTTCTTCTTGGTGCCTATTTATATTTAGGTAGAGTTATACTATATAGGTAATCTTCTATATAGTATAATTACTATTAGCGAGTTATAGGGCGCGGGCTTTAGTAAGGGGTAAGGTAAGTAGGTTATAAATACGCATAAATTTGGTATCTATAAATTTATTAGTAGCTCCATAATTAATTATAGAATGGCTTTTATATTATTTTTTAGCAATAGTTCCTATTATAGGTAAAACTATCTATTTCCGTCTATTTATCTTTATAAAGTTATTTATTAAGTAAGCCAATATATAGATCCCTCTATTATTAGGGCGTCCTAACCTATAACTTAGGGCTAGGACTTAGCGTTTTCCGTTTCCGTATCTAACTCTACTACTATTACTACGTCTTCGTCTTATATGGTAGTAGCGTATAGTAATATATTTAGTGTTTAGGGTATTAGGTTAAGTATTAGGCGGTAGCTACTAAACCTAGCTATTAGGTAGTTTGGGTTATTATAATAATAGCCTTCTTAATAGTATCTATAGCAGCGTCCTAGTTTCTAAAGTAGCTCGCGCTTTCTATCTAGGAGTTTTTATAAAAAGGTTAGTATAGAGAAATTAATATTAGTTCTGGTAGTACTTAAGGTAGTAGGTATTAGTAGCTTAGTATATATGGGTTTAGTAGGCCTAAAGGGCTTCTACAAAGAGGTCTTTAGGTAAAAGTTAGTAATAATAATCTAATTTAGTTGTTATATAATCTTTTATAGAGCTGCTACTATATTATAAACCTCGTTATAGTTATAGCTGGCGGCTGCGTAACTAAGGCAATAAGTAACTTTTTTAAGGAGGTTTTTCTAGTTTTTTATATTATTTCGGGCGAGGGCTCTAGTATATTCCTAGAATTTAATATAGAATTTATTAAATAATTTAATAGGGCTTATCTTTAGGGTATATAGTTTAGCTTAGTTAGTAGCTAGCAGGTTATAGTCGCGGTATATTAAGTTAAAATTATTAAGGACTTTTTAGTAGGATTGCTACTTCTAGGGGCTACTAGTCTCCTATTAGGCGAAGAGTCTACTAAACGGTATTATTACGGCTCGTATAAATGCCTCTAAACCAAAGCTTATAGAATGCTGTATTACAAAGATACTAAGCTAAAGAGAAGGAAAAGGGGTTACTAGGATTAATATAAACAAATATATAGGGTGAGCCGCTAAGGCGCTAGCTTTAGGCGGGCCAATTATAGGTTAGCAGAATATGGCAGAATTTGGCAGGTAATATGCGATAGCGCTATTATATCACCCCCCTCTTTAAAAGAAAGCCTGCCCTTAGGCTTAGTTAGAAATAGGGTAGTACTAGGCTTATAAATATAGGATTATAAAATATAAGATAAGGAGATAAAGGAGATATAAGTATGTTTAGACTAAGTATAAGGGGCAATTATAGGCTAAGTAGAAGTACTAGGCTAGAAAGAGTAGCCGTTAAAAGTCTTAATATGGATCTAACTAATTAGACAACTTTAACTGGTAGTTAAAGTTCCTAAATATCTGAAATTTTATAGTACTATTAGAAAACGGCAGAATATAGTAAAATTTGGTAGATAGCTGTATTAGGGCTTTAGAGTGTTTTTGTCCCTATATTCTTCCGGTAACTTATTATCTTTATTATACTAGTATTTTATCTATTTATCTAGGTACTTTAAGGGTCTAGGTATATTAGGGTATTAGTTATAAAATTCTTTAAGCTTCTAGGAGTAGCTTATAAAGTTCTATATAGGGTACTAGGTTAGGTTAGGATTATAGCCCTTTTATTAAATATAGTATTTTAGCGTTCCCCATACTATCTTATAGGCTAGTATTCTATTAACCTCCTATTTATTATTATTATTTACTTAAACTAGTAGGGGAGGCTTGTTCTTTTATCTAGGTAATAGGTTGTTTATAGCTTTTTATAACTTATTTAGTAAAAAGATAGGGTAAACCCTAATTAAATCTAGGAGCTTTATCTTATACAAGTTGCCTATCTTCTTAAGAACCTTATACGGTTCTACTATCTAATAGTCTAGCTTATGGCTAGGTTATTTAGTCTTTTAATTCCTTATTATAACCTAGACTATATTACCAGGGGTAAAATCGGGCTTTTAATGGTGTCTATTCGCCTACTATTCTATTAATCTTTAAGCTTTTTCTAGGTTCTTATAGGCTACCATCTAAGCTTCCTTTAATTATTTGGTGTACTATTGGGCCTTAGTATAGAATAGCTTCTCTTATATAGTTTAGGGTTTTTCTAGCTTTTTTTAGTTAAAGCTTATATGGGGTAAGTATTCTATTTCTAGCTAAATTAGGGCAAACCCTATAGAGTTATAGGGTAGGGTTACTTACACATAGTCTATTAAGGGTAGTAGTTTAAACTAGTTATCCTAGAAATAGTTAATAAAGGGCCTAAGCCTCTAATCTAGGTACTAATTTATAATCTCTATCTAGCCGTCTGTTTGGGGGTAGTAAGCCGTAAAAAGCTTTAGCTTAATACCTAAAATCTAGATAAACTTATTTCAGAAGGCTAATATAAACTATAGCCTATAATTGGATATAATAGTATCTAGTAGTCTGTAGATTTAGTAGACGTAATAGATATATAGCTAGGCTACCTCTTTAGCATTAATATTCTTATAATAGGGAATTAAAAACGGGCGTTTATTAAAGCGGTTAACTATAACTATAATTATATTATATCCGTTACGGTCCCTAAGTAGTTTATAAAAGTCTATAAAGATATACTACTAAGGGCGCTCTAGTATTAGGAGTAGCTTAAGTAGTCCTAGGGTTTTATTCTGTGGGATTATAGCTTTCTAGTAGTCTTTATAGTTCTATATATATTAATTAATATCCGCAACTATTCTTAGCTAGTAGTAGCGGCAGTTAATAATTTTACGGGTCTTATTCTTACTAGGGTATATTATAGAGATTTAGCAATAAGCTTCGCGGATTAGTTTAGTCTATAGATTATTAACGTTAGGGACTATAAGCCGCTCCTAGTATAGGAGCAATCCTTCCTCCGTTTTAAAATTAGGGGTTTCTTTTACAGCTTATTTACGGAGGGCCCTTAAGGCGTTAGCCGTACGGTTTACAGTTAGGAGGTAGTTAATTAGCCCTATTAGCTTATCTAAGGACTCCTCTATTAGTATTAGCTCGTTTTACTAGGAGTCTAGCTCCTTAAGGATCTATAGGTTAAGCTATTCTAGATAGAAGAGGGCACGCGTCCAATATTAGGTCTTTAGCTTATCCTAGGGTCCTACATCTTATTCTCTTTAGGTTAGGGCATTAGCCTTAAAGTTTTACTTACTAGAANNATATATAATTATAAAGAAGAATTAGNAGANTATTTTAGCCTACTAGGCTTATTANNTNNTAAGCTACTTTATAGTTATAAAGTACTTTAGGGCTTTATAATCTATATATATCCTAATCTAGGAGTTCGTACCTTTAAGCTCTACGCGCTATTAGGAGAGTAATTAAATAATAGCTAGCATTTCTTTATTATATACTTTATAGTTATACTTAGCCGGGTCTATTATCTTTAAGAAAAAAGCTATAAGGTACTATTTGCTGTCTAGATATAACTGTAATAGGATTCCCGCTATAACCCTATTAGAGGCGTTTATTTCTAGCATTAATTTAAAGTCCGGGTTATAGTAATAAAGGATTAGGAAAGAGATAAGCCGATTCTTTACCTCTTTAAAGGCCTCTATATAGCTATTATTAAAGATAAAAGGCGTGTCCTTCCTAGTTAGTTGTATAAAAGGTTTTACTATAATTCCGTAATTACGGATAAACCAGCAGTAAAAATTATAAAAACTAAGGAAGGACTAGATTTCTTTTACTATATAAAGGGGCTTCCAGTTACGGATTACCTTTACCTTCTTAGGGTTAACCTTAATTCCTTTTATAGTTATAATAAACCCAAGGTATTTTATATATTTTACCCTAAACTTGTATTTCTTAATATTAACTTATAAGCTTGCGTTCCGTAGTCTTTCTAGGACCTTCTTAATATAAACTTAATATTTAAGTTTGTCGTCTAAGTATATAAGAATGTCGTCTAGGTATACCATGCAGAATTCGTTAAGGTAATTAAAAAGAACGTCATTTATATACCTTTAGTACGTAGCCAGTCCGTTTATTAGTCTAAAAGGAAGAACTTTATATTTATAGAAACTATAGCAGGTACGGAACGTTGTTAAATCTTTAGATATAGGGTTTATCCTAATTTAGTAGAAAGCTTGGCGGATATTAAGTTTAGTAAAGATCTTTGCCTAGCTTAAATATATAAGGGTCTCGTTAATTAAAGAAATAGGATACCGGTCCTTTTAAGTAATAGCGTTTAGCTTTTAATAGTCAATATAAAAACAAAGGCCTCTATTAGGCTTTTTTATAAATAGAATAGGGGAAGTAAAAGGGGCTTAACTTAGCTTAATAAACCCTTTATCTAGGTTGTTAATTAAGTACTACTTTATTACTTTTAGCTTATCCGTTAATTAATAGTAAAGGGGGCTATAGCCTAGCGAGTTATTAGCCTCTAATTAAATCTTATAATTGTATATCTAGTAGGGGGGTAACTTATTTAAGGCCGCCTTTAAGAATATATCCTTATAGCCTGTATAAATAGTAGGAAGAAAGCGTTTAACTAGTTTCTTATTAGTTTCCTTATCTAGCCTTTCCTCTCTATTATTAATAATTCGGTTAATTTTATATAGGCTTATTATAAAGACCTTATTATCCTTNTNGTATATATTAAAGTNGAACGCTATAGCGNTAATTACGGCNATNTNTANNGTAGGGGGGTTAACTAATAATAGGGGCGTATATAACTTTAGGGACTTCTAGGGTACTAGCGTTATTATTACTCCTTTTAGCTCCTATTACATTTTTTAGAGGTTATCCCTTATATCCTATTAATACATTCTTTTCCATAACGGTTAAATCTATATAATTTAGATATTATCTATATTATTATCTGTCCCGCTTTTATATATAGAGTTCTTTTTAAATATAGCGCTTTAGGAGAATATCTTTATTAGTATAAAGTTCTTTCTAGCTTTATGGCGGGCGTTCTCTTAGGTAAAGGCTAGGTTATAGGCTCGGACATTCTGCTAGTAGGTAGGGTTAGCCCTTACGGCTAGTATCTTATAGTTAGTTTAGATCTCCCTAATAAAGGAGGGCAACCTTAGTTTATCCTCTGGCTAGATAAACCGTCTTTTTTATACGTTTAACTAAATATTAAAATAGGATATCTATTTTCGTCTAAGGATTATATCGTAGGACCCTAGGTCTAAAATGCAAAAGGGGATGTTATATTAGCGTCGTCTATTAAGAGTAATATACAACTTTAAGATATAGGTAACGGGCCGACCGGCTTGGCCGTTATAGCCCTTTACCTAGATAAGCTTCTCTAGTTAGATGGCTTCTACGTTTAGAAACTTAGTAATATTATTTGCATAGGCAGTATTTATAAAGGCGAAGCCATTTACTTTAGTATTAATAAGGGTAGTTATATTAACTCTATATCCATTTTAAAATACTATACATAGAACCATGAAATACTTTCCACCTATTAACTAACTGAGATTAATCTCTTTAAGATTGATAGGGTACCCTAGAGGGGAGTTTTTCCCTAGGGTTTTTCTTTTCCTAACTTATCGGACATTTCTCCTTCCTCTATCTCCTTAATATCGCCTATATCCTTTAGCTCCGGGCAAAATAAGATAAAGTAACCTTATTTATTGCAGTTAAAGCACATAGCCGAGGTAGGGTTAATTAGAGTATTATAGCAAATACTAGTTAATGGCGTGGTATATAGCTAGTCGGGTAAGGCTTGCTAGTGCGTAGTTATAACCGCCTTTAGTATAAGAGCAGTCGTAACTTATCTTCCTACTTTAGCTCCTATAGGTGTAGCTAGCGAGTTCCGATTATTATAGAGTCGCTTCTACTAATTAGGGTAGGCGTTAATCCGCTTTAGTTCTAAATCTAATAATAGGTAATAAGCTACAAGTCTTTCGTGGGTTAGTAGGTTATTTAAGGTTATAGCGATCTTTTCTTATAGCCGGATTATTAGCTTATTGTATAGGTCTAATTAGTAGTTCTTAAGGGGAACCTAGCCTTCTTCTGTAAGGTGTAGGAATTAAGTCTAGAATTTGGCAAAGGGTTAGTTCGGTTTTATTATTAGGTAATTATAGTTATAACAGGCATCCTGTACTTTATTTGGGTTAATATAGATAGTCGCTAGGTGCTATATTATCTCGTTAATAGATATAAATTAGATAGGGGAGTTGTCCTCAAACTTAGCTTAAAGGTGCCGTTGGGCGTCCCTAGTGGTTCGACTAAAGAGGTAGAGCATTTTAGCTTCTTTAGAAAGGAAATAGTTATAGTTAATACGGAGCTTTCCTTATACTTAAATCCTCTAATTCTTAAAGGTAGGGTCTATCCTATTAGATAGTAATAGGGGGTTAGGGAGCTTAACGGACTTTAATTACTTTATTATTATATCCGTACTCCCTAGTATATCACATTGAGTAGAGTAAATAGGTTAGCTAGGGCTTTAAGAAAGGGAAGCTAGGCTATTTTATAGGGCCGTAAGGCTTTCTAGGATCTCTTATAGGGTCTCTTATATATTTTTCGCTTTAAAACAATTAGCTTCCTAGCTAGCTATAAGGGCGCGAATCTGCTCGCGTATGTCTATAATATTATTATTATCTTTAATTTCTAATCCTAATTAGATCTTAGGTTTCTTTTAGGTAAAGGCAGCTCTCTTAAATAAGCTTACTTTAGGTGCTATTATTAGCTTCCTAAGGTTTGTTAGTATTATACGCTTTAGTTTTAATTCCGGGGGTATAGGTCCAGTCCTATCTAGCTTATAAGGTGGGATATTATCTAGGCCTTCCCAGGTAATATAGAGTTGTTTTAGTGTCTAAGTATAGCGTGTTAATGCGTCATTGCAGACGAAGTTTCTTTAGGGTGGGATATTATTAAGGCCTTCCCAGGCAAGGTAGGGAGAGCTTAGTATAATATTACGGCTTAAACAAATGCCTCTAAACCAAAGCTTAAACGAATGCTATATTGCGAAGATACTAAGCTAAAGAGAAGGAAAAGGGGTCGCTAGGACTGATGTAAACAAATATATAGGGTAAGCCGCTAAGGCGCTAGCTTTGGGCGGGCCAATCGCAGATCGGCAGAATATGGCAGAATTTAGCAGGTAACGTGCGATAGCGCCGTTACAGTTAATGGGTGGAAAGTATTTTATAGTTCTATATATAGTATCTTAAAATAGATATAGAGTTAATATAACCGCCCTTATTAATACTAGAGCAAATAGCTTTGCCTTTATAAATACTGCCTATATAAATAATATTACTAAGTTTCTAAATATAGAAGCTATCCGACTAGAGAAGCCTATTTAGGTAAAAGGCTATAATAGCTAAGCCGGTCGGCCCGTTACCTATATCTTAAAGTTATATATCGCTCTTAACGAATAACGCTAATATAGTATCCCCTTTTACATCCTAGACCTAGGGTCCTATAATATAATCCTTAAATAAAAATAGATATCTTATTTTAATATTTAGTTAAACGTATAATAAAGATAGTTTATCTAGCTAGAGGATAGACTAAGGTTGCCCTTCTTTATTAGGGAGATCCGAACTAACTATAAGACATTAGCTATAAGGGCTAACCCTATTTACTAGTAGGATGTCCGGGCCTATAACCTAGTCTTTACCTAAGAGGACGCCCGCCATGAAGCTAGAAAGAACTCTATACTAATAAAAATACTCTCCTAAAGCGCTATATTTAAAGAGGACTTTATATATAAAAGCGGGATAGATAGTAATATAGACGACGTCTAAATTATATAGATTTAACTAGTATGGAAAAGAACGTATTAGTAGGATATAAGGGATAACCTCTAAAAGATATAATAGGAGCTAAAAAGAGTAATAATAATGCTAGTACCCTAGAAGTTCCTAAAGTTACGTACGCCCCTATTATTAGGTAACCCCCCTACTATAAATATTGCTATAATTAGTGCTATAGCGTTTTACTTTAATATATACCAGAAGAATAATAAGGTCTTTATAATAAGCCTATATAAGATTAACCAAATTATTAATAATAGAGAGGAAAGGCTAGCTAAGGAAACTAATAAGGAACTAGTTAAACGCCTCCTTTTTACCATTTATACAGACAATAAGGATATATTCTTAAAGGCAGCCTTAGATAAATTACCACCCTACCAAATATATAATTATAAGATTTAATTAAAAGCCAATAACTCGCTAGGCTATAGCCCCCTCTACTATTAATTAATGGATAAGCTAAAAGTAATAAAGTAGTACTTAATTAATAACCTAGATAAAGGGTTTATTAAGCTAAGTTAAGCCCCTTTTGCTTCTCCTATCCTATTTATAAAAAAGCCTAATAAAGGCCTTCGTTTTTATATTAACTATTAAAAGCTAAACGCTATTACTTAAAAGGACTAGTATCCTATTCCTTTAATTAATAAAACCCTTATACGTCTAAGCTAGGCAAAGATCTTTACTAAACTTAATATCCGCTAAGCTTTTTACTAAATTAGGATAGCCTTATATCTAAAGATTTAATAATATTCCGTACCCGTTATAGTTCCTATAAATATAAAGTTTTTTTTAGACTAATAAACGGACCGGCTATATACTAAAGGTATATAAATAATGTTCTTTTTAATTACCTTAATAAATTCTATACAGTATACCTAGACAATATTCTTATATACTTAGATAACAAACTTAAATATTAAGTTTATAGTAAAAAGGTTCTAGAGAGACTATAGAACGCGGGCTTATAAGTTAATATTAAGAAATGTAAGTTTAGGGTAAAACGTATAAAATACCTTAGGTTTATTATAACTATAGAAGGAATTAAGGTTAACCCTAAAAAGGTAAAGATAATTTATAACTAGAAGCCCCTTTATATAGTAAAAGGAATCTAATCCTTTTTTAGCTTTTATAACTTCTACCGCTAGTTTATCTATAACTATAGAATTATAGCAAAACCTCTTATATAACTAACTAGGAAGGATACGCCTTTTATCTTTAATAATAGCTATATAGAAGCCTTTAAAGAGATAAAGGATCGGCTTATCTCTTTCCTAATCCTTTATTACTATAACCTAGACCTTAAATTAATGCTAAAAACAGACGCCTTTAATAGGGTTATAGTGGGAATCCCATTATAGTTATATTTAGATAGCAAATGTAACCGACTACTGGACCCTGTATATTGCCCTGTTTTACCTACGTCAGCACTACCCTTATATGTCTTGGATACGTTTAATATAAGTTATAGGCCTCGGAGTTAGGGGTCTACTTTCGTATATATATACTACTTGATTTCCATAGATTTACAATTAAGTCGCTTGTTTAATTCCTATACACTACAAAGCTTACAGTAAATAGTATCCTATAGCTTTCTTCTTAAAGATAATAGACCTAGCTAAGTATAACTATAAAGTATATAATAAAGAAATGCTAGCTATTATTTAATTACTCTCCTAATAGCGCGTAGAGCTTAAAGGTACGAACTCCTAGATTAGGATATATATAGATTATAAAGCCCTAAAGTACTTTATAACTATAAAGTAGCTTANNANNTAATAAGCCTAGTAGGCTAAAATANTCTNCTAATTCTTCTTTATAATTATATATTATTCTAGTAAGTAAAACTTTAAGGCTAATGCCCTAACCTAAAGAGAATAAGATGTAGGACCCTAGGATAAGCTAAAGACCTAATATTGGACGCGTGCCCTCTTCTATCTAGAATAGCTTAACCTATAGATCCTTAAGGAGCTAGACTCCTAGTAAAACGAGCTAATACTAATAGAGGAGTCCTTAGATAAGCTAATAGGGCTAATTAACTACCTCCTAACTGTAAACCGTACGGCTAACGCCTTAAGGGCCCTCCGTAAATAAGCTGTAAAAGAAACCCCTAATTTTAAAACGGAGGAAGGATTGCTCCTATACTAGGAGCGGCTTATAGTCCCTAACGTTAATAATCTATAGACTAAACTAATCCGCGAAGCTTATTGCTAAGTNTNTACGGCATACCCTAGTAAGAATAAGACCCGTAAAATTATTAACTACTACTACTACTAGCTAAGAATAGTTATAGATATTAATTAATATATACGGAACTGCGAAGACTACTAAAAAGCTATAATCCTATAGAATAAGACCCTAGGATTATTTAAGCTACTTCTAATACTAGAGCGCCCTTAGCAGTATATCTTTGTAGACTTTTATAAACTACCTAGGGACCGTAACGGATATAATATAGTTATAGTTATAGTTAACCGCTTTAGTAAACGCCTATTTTTAATTCTATATTATAAGAATATTAATGCTAAAGAGGCAGCCTAGCTATATATCTATTACGTTTACTAAATCTACAGACTACTAAATACTATTATATCCAATTATAGGCTATAGTTTATATTAGTCTTTTAGAATAAGTTTACCCGGATCCTAGGTATTAAGCTAAAGCTTTCTATAGCTTATTACCCCTAGATAGACGGTTAGATAGAGATTATAAATTAGTACCTAGACTAGAGGCTTAGGCCCTTCATTAACTATTTTTAGGATAACTAGTCTAAACTACTACCTTTAATAGACTACGCGTAAGCAACCCTACCCTATAACTCTATAGGGTTTGCCCCAATTTAGCTAGAAATGGGATACTTACCCTATATAAGCTTTAACTGGAAAAGGCTAGAAAAACCCTAGACTATATAAGAGAAGCTATTCTATACTAAGGCCTAATAGTACGCTAAATAATTAGAGGAGGCCTAGATGGTAGCCTATAAGAACCTAGAAAAAGCTTAGAGGTTAATAGAATAGTAGGTAAATAAATACTGTTAAGAGCCCGATTTTGCCCCTAGCGATAGGGTCTAGGTTATAATAAGAAATTAGAGGACTAAACGACCTAGCTATAAGCTGGACTACTAGATGGTAGGACCGTATAAGGTTCTTAAGAAGATAGGCAACTTATATAAGATAAAGCTCCTAGACTTAATTAGGGTTTACCTTATCTTCTTGCTAGATAAGTTACGGAAAGCTATAAACAATCTATTGCCTAGATAAAAGAACGAGCCTCCCTTACTAGTTTAAGTAAACGGTAATAATAAATGGGAGGTTAATAAAATACTGGCCTGTAAGATAGTATGGGGAGCGCTAAAATACTGTGTCTAATGGAAAAGCTACAATTCTAACCTAACCTAGTACCCTACGTGGAACTTTATAGGCTGCCCCTAGAAGCTTAAAGAATTTTATAACTAATACCCTAATATGCCTGGACCCCTAAAGTACCTAGATGAATAAATGGAATACTAGTATAATAAAGATAATAAGTTACTAGAAGAATATAGGGATAAAAACGCCCTAAAGCCCTAATACAGCTATCTGCCAAATTCTACTATATTCTGCCGTTTTCTGCTAGTACTATAAAATTTTAGATATCCAGGAACTTTAACCGCCGGTTAAAGTTGTCTGATTGGTTAGATCCGTGCTAAGACTTTTAGCGGCTACTTTTTTTAGCCTAGTGCTTCTACTTAGCCCATAATCGCCCTTTGTACTTAGTTAGGACGGACTCGTATCCCCTTTATCTCCTTATCTTATACTTTTATAATCCTACGTTTATAAGCCTAGTGCTACCCTATTTCTAACTAAGCCTAAAGGCAGACTTTCTTTTAAAGAGGGGGGTGATGTAACGGCGCTATCGCACGTTACCTGCCAAATTCTGCTATATTCTGCTAACCTATAATTAGCCCGCCTAAAGCTAGCGCCTTAGCGGCTTACCCTATATATTTATTTACATCGGTCCTAGCGACCCCTTTTCCTTCTCTTTAGCTTAGTATCTTCGTAATATAGCATTTTTTTAAGCTTCGGTTTAGAGGCATTTATTTGAGCCGTGATATTAACTAACTAAAATTAATCTCTTTAAGATTAATAGAGTACCCTAGGGGGGAGTCTTTCCCTAGGGTTCTTCTTTTCTTAACTTATTAGACGTTTCTCCTTTCTCTATTTCCTTAATATCGCCTATATCCTTTAGCTCCGGGCAGGATAAGGTAAAGTAACCCTATTTATTACAGTTATAGTATGTAGCCGAGGCAGGGTTAATTAGAGTATTGCGGCGAATATTAGTTAATAGCGTAGTATGTAATTAGTCGGGCGAGGCTTACTAGTATATAGTTATAACCGCCTTTAGTATAAGAGTAGTTGTAACTTATCTTCCTGCTTTAGCTCCTATAGGTATAGCTAGCGAGTTCTAATTATTACGGAGTCGCTTTTACTAATTAGAGTAGGCGTTAATCCGCTTTAATTCTAAGTCTAATAATAGGTAATAAGCTATAAGTCTTTTATAGGTTAGTAGGTTATCTAAGGTTATAGCAATCTTTTTTTATAGCTAGATTATTAGCTTATTATATAAGTCTAATTAGTAGTTCTTAAGGGGAACCTAGCCTTCTCCTATAAGGCGTAAAAATTAAGTCTAGAATTTAGTAAAGGGTTAGTTTAGTTTTATTATTAGGCAATTATAGTTATAATAGGCATCCTATACTTTGTTTGGGTTAATATAAATAGCCGCTAGATACTATATAATTTTATTAATAGATATAAATTAGATAGGGGAGTCGTCCTTAAACTTAGCTTAAAGGTGCTATTAGGCGTCCCTAGTAGTTTAACTAAAGAGGTAGAGCATTTTAGCTTCTTTAGAAAGAAAATAGTTATAGTTAATACGGAGCTTTCCTTATACTTAAATCCTCTAATTTTTAAAGGTAGGGTCTATCCTATTAAATAGTAGTAGGGGGTTAAGGAGCTTAACGGACTTTAATTACTTTATTATTATATCCATACTCCCTAGTATATCGCATTTAGTAGAGTAAATAGGTTAGTTAGGGCTTTAAAAAGGGGAAGCCGGGCTATTTTATAGGGCCGTAAGGCTTTTTAGAATTTCTTATAGGGTCTCTTATATATTTCTTACTTTAAGATAATTGGCTTCCTAGCTGGCTACAAGGGCGCGAATCTACTCGCGTATATCTATAACGTTATTATTATCTTTAATTTCTAATCCTAATTAGATCTTAGGTTCCTTTTAAATAGAGGCAGCTCTTTTAAATAAGCTTACTTTAAGTGCCATTATTAGCTTCCTAAGGTTTATTAGTATTATACGCTTTAGTTTTAATTCCGGGGGTATAGGTCTAGTTCTATCTAGCTTATAAGGTAGGATATTATCTAGGCCTTCCCAGGCAATATAGAGTTGTTTTAGTGTCTAAGTATAGTGTATTAATGCGTCGTTACAGATGAAGTTTCTTTAGGGTAGGATATTATTAAGGCCTTCCTAGGTAAGGTAGGGTAAGCTTAGTATAATATTACGGCTTATATAAATACCTCTAAACTAAAGCTTATAGAATACTATATTACAAAGATACTAAGCTAAAGAGAATGAAAAGGGGTCGCTAGGACCAATGTAAATAAATATATAAGGTAAGCCGCCAAGGCGCTAGCTTTAGGCGGGCTAATTACAGGTTGGCAGAATATAGTAGAATTTGGCAGGTAATATGCGATAGCGCCGTTACAGGTATACCCTTTATTCGCCCAATAATATAGCCGATTTTAGTATCTTTTATAGGAAAAAGGTAGGCGCTCTAAGTTAGTTTCTTGCAGATTTGCATCTTTTAGTAGCTATATTTCTTACGGTCTCCCTAAAAAACTAGGGGATTAGGGTAGCGTATATTAGACCCTATAATAGCAATTTAGGTTTAATTATTATAGCTTTTATTATTACTACTTTAGTAGGGGTTCCTATTAGGTAAAGCTATTTAGCGCTAGCCCTCTATTAAGCGTTAAGTAGGTAAAGTTACTAAAGGTATAGAGACTTAGGTGGCGTTATATATAGTAAAAAGGTGTTTAGTATTATTATAAATATACTTATTAAGCTAAGATTATAGGTATTTAATTATGCCTTCTCTTTTAGTAACTGTAGTAATTAGTATAATCTTAGCCTTCTTTAACTATTAGATGTCGCGTTTAGATATACGGAGGTTATCTTTAGTTTCTTAATATATATTATTAGCGAGCGCCTTATAAGCTTATAGGTCTTAAATAATATTACAATCTTAGGTAGTATATATCTTAGCTTATATAAGCTTTAGGTAGTAGTTCTATAAAAAGCGGTAGTATTTATTAGGGTCTTATACTACTATTTTTATAAACGTCTTAGTGTCTTATATTTTAATTTTAATAGGTAGTAGCTCTTTTATTTGCTTATCTATAGTTATATAGTTAATAATAGATAAGATATTATTAGTGTCTATCTCCTTAGGGGTTAAGGCTAAGACTAATAAATTAAATTCTTCTAGGATTAATTGGCGTTGTAGGTTAAGTATTACGGCACTAGCAGAACTTGGCAGAACTTCGCGCTGGCAAATTGCTACAGATTGCTACAGATTGCCGCATATTGCGATTACGTGACGTAAAGATCTTATAAAATACCAAACGGCGCTACTCTTCTTCTCCTTTCCTTTCCCTAGCTTTAGATTCTCGTTTATAGACAATCCAATTATACAGGCTTACGCGACCCTTTTGCCGTGCTTATGTCTTAATTAACTAAGTCACTAACATTATCTAAAGCTTACTCTACTCTTTCTTCCTAAGAAGGAACTTAAAAATATCTACAAAAATATAGAATAGGACCCTAAGGATATTACTAGAACCACAAGGACAGGACCTAAAAGAAAAAAATAGAACCCTAAGGAAAGAACCTACAAGACACGCACAGACTAGAACCCCTAAAAAAAATTACCTAGAATTACCTAACACCCCTACCACTATACTATAAACTATAGTAGTAGGTAAAGCAGCTGCAGGACCCTTAAATACTTTAGATAAAGAAATAATTAACGTTTTAACCCCCTAGGCGGAGCTTGCGGCTACTAATACCGAAATTAAATAACTATAAGAGCTGCTCGAAGCTAGAGATACCCCTATATCTAATAATAAGTCATTATTAGGNAACTAAAGACTTACTATAGTCCTTTAGGCCCTATTCTAGCGCCTTAGCGGATCCACTGAGGCCTATATAGTACTAAAGCGGTCGGTAAAGGTCGCAAATCCCCCGCTACTTACAGACGGAACCGACCCTATATTTAACAATTAGAAGCTTTAATTACGGGATAAGCTTAAAGTTAATGCAGACTACTTCCCTAACGCCCGAGCTAGAATGGCCTATATTTTTAGCTGTACTAGCGAAGACGCCTAAACGCATTTACGCCTGCGATATACTAAAGACTTAGTAGACCCCTTTATCTCTAAAGAAGAAATAATTAAATACTTGTCTTCTATTTATAAAGACCCTTTTAAAGTATAGAACGCCCGCCTTAGCTATAAAAGCCTAAACATAAAAACAACGGAGACCTTTTTAGCCTTCTAAACCCGCTTTCTATACCTAGCCGGATAGGCCTAGGTCCCCTAGGAAGACCTACTACTAGACCTCTTTAATAAGCTTACCCTAGACCTATAGCGGGCCATATTACTAGCTTATACTACAGTATAGACGTTAAAGGAACTTACGGATTATTACCTAGCTATTAACTAAGGCCTCTATTAAATTAAGGCACGCGCTAACTAGCTAAAAACTAGAAACCTCGTAAACTAGGCTATAAGTACTGCAAGTATAGCCTATAGTGCCCCGGCATAATTGGCAACTCCTATAGTTAACCTAGCAGCTAGCCGCGCAGCTACCCCTACTATGGGCCCGGTATACACCCAGCCTATATATAGCGACCCCTATATATAGGCCCTTAGTAATTAAGGAGCTTGCTTTTTATACGGTTAAATAGGCTACCCTATAAGGAACTACCTAATAAAGGTAAAAATAAATAAGGTTCTTGTCGGTATCACCTAGGGGGGTACTATAATTGCAATATAAGGTAACAGGTTCTTTAATTTATTCGTGTCTTTCGTAGAGAATTATAAGGATCGCGGTGCCTAAATAGGGGGCTAATAAGTCACTGTAAGGATGACTAATCAGAGACATAACTACGTAACCTCTACTTATATAGACACTGGCGACATTTATAAAAAGGAAAGAAGGTAAGAAAGTATAAAGGAGAAGTATATAGGTCAACAGGTGCTTAGGGCAGTAATCGCGAATATCTTAGGTATTGCGAATATTACGGATATTGTAGACGTTGCGGATATTGTTATAGGTATTACGGATATCGCTACGGATATTACGAATATTGCGGATATCGTGAACATTTAGATATTGCGGTGGAGACAGGTAGGCGCGTATAAGGTGTTACTAAGGTGTCCCATAACAGAGCGTAGTTAAAGTTAGAACTAAAGGTGTGGCGGCTTTAAAAGGTATAAAAGTTATTACAAACTATAGGGGAAGCAGGTAGAAGGGCTAAGTCCTATCTGTTATCGTCGAAATAATAGTTAAGGAAGTTAATATTAACGGTAAGGTTGGGAGGGTTATTATTATAGAGGTAGGTAGCGCTCTTGCCCTTATTATTGCTACTCTTATTATTAACATTACNNNGCCTTACTATACTAGGTTCNNTACNACTAGGGTTTATACTACTAGGCTCTATGCTACCCATAAGGCTATAGGTAAAGGCATCGTTGTTTATAAACGTAACTATATTCTTAGCTGTTTTAATCGGTATTAGTCCGTTTAAGGTTATAAAGTACTTAATACTATAGTCGTTATAAAAGAAGTTACCGCTAGTAGGAACTGCAGTTAAGGTTAATATATTAAATGCTATAGCCATTATATCCTTATTAAAGTTGTCATCAATATTATTATCCGTAAGGTACTAGTGGACATATCTTTTAAATCCTTCTCTTACTTTATTACGTTCTTCTTTAGTATACCTAGTTAACTAATAGTCTCCTTTCTTACATATAAAGCATATCCTAGCATTATTGCTATAACAATTATTTAATAAACTTAGTTAAGACGTTAGTTAGTAGTAGCAATAGTTAGTAAAGAATACGTCCGTAGGCTATTCCGTAGGCTATAAGAACATATTAGCAGGTTATCCTATAGTACTATTAATCTTCTTATAAGTAACAATTAACAATTATAAGCTGTTTATAAGGCCAGTAAGTATAGTAGGTAGGTTGGAGCAAGCTACCTGGTAAGTAGTAACGTCTTAATAAGCAATAATGAGCTTATTATATAGGAAGTTATTATTGCGGAGGTTAGCGTTAAAACCATGCTATAAATAACGGAGGTTGTTAAGCAGTAGCTATAGGCAGTCCCCTATAGACTTGCCTTTATTTTTTATTATTACGGTCTTTAAGGTTATAGTGTTCCATTTTGCTAAGATTCCACGCTTATATTCTAGTCCTTTAAAGTAGTTATATATAGCATTATAGATACTATTAAAGGTGGTATAGGTTGCCTTATTCTTATAGTAAAAGTTAAGAGCAATACCCCATAGCATTATCGGAAAGCCTTTAATCTTTACCTCTTATAGTATATCAACCCTGTTATAAAGGTTATTAAAAATTATAAGCTTACGGTTAAAGTTATTATCCTCTCCGCTGTACTTACTTTCCTCCATATATATCTTTACTAAGGTTACTAAGTCTCTGCTATAGGTAGTGGCTTTGGCTTCTGTAGAAGGAGCTATAATATTTATAGGGGGAGCCGTGACGTTCGTAGAGGGGGCCGTGACGTCCGTAGGGGGAGCCGTGACGTTCGTAGGTGAGGGAGGCTCGGCCGTAGGGAGGTCATTCAAGACAGCTGGGGTTGGGGTAGGTGCCGTTAAGGGAGTTAATGAACGTAATTTAAGACAGCGGTTAATAATATACGAATTAAAGCGTCCTTTATTGTCAATATATAGCTTAATTTCTGCATCTAACCATTCTATAGGGTTGTCTTCGTGGGCGACATTATATAGTGCTTATAGTACTAACTTACTCTTCTTATTAAAGACCCATACTCTGTTGCGTCGGAGTAATTATTTAAGTCCCATAAGTGCAGGCCTATTAGCGTCTTTAAATATCTATACCTTAAAATTATTAAAGTCCTCTTAGTATAATTCCTATAGGCTTTTGTCTTTAAAGTTGTATTTAGTGTACTTATTAATTTTAAAGTTAATGTAGTTAGTAATGTCTTCTACGGTAGTCTCGTTGGTTAAGGTAATTCCATTACTCCAGTTCGGACGTTGGGTTCCTATATTAAACATAATTAACTAGTATAGATTGTGGTGTAGGTTATAGTCTTACGTATTAAGCGGTTAATAAATATTAGGGGGTACTGGCGCTTAGTAAAGAGGTTATACTGGGTATTAATTTTATATAGTGGACGCGAACCGAACAAAGCCTTAGTAGGAGTCGGTTCTTAAGTTCCTAGGGCCTTAGTAGGAAGGGTTCTCCTTAGCAAACGCAATAAGATTAATAGGCCTTAGTAAAAGCGATTGCATAGTGTCTCTCTTAGGTATTAGGGGTACTGGTACTTAGTAAAGAGATTATATGGGGTTAATTTGCGTAATAGACGCGAACTGAATAAAGCCTTAGAGGAGTCGGTTCTTTAAGTTCCCAGGGCCTATATAGAAAGGGTTCTCCTTAGTAAACACAACATAGTTAACGGGCCTTAGTAGGAGCGATCGCGTGGTGTCTCTCTTTGTAATAACACCTGGCTAATCTATAATATCAACTAATTAGTGTCGGTATTACCTAGGGGGGTACTGTAATTGCAATATAAGGTAACAGGTTCTTTAATTCATTTGTGTCTTTCGCAGAGGATTATAAGGATCGCGGTGCCTAAATAGGGGGCTGATAAGTCACCGTAAGGATAACTAATCAGAGATATAACTACGTAACCTCTACTTATACAGACAGTTTTATTAATTTAGGAGGATAGTATAAAGCCAGAAAAAGAGGAACCTTAGAGAAAAACTCCTCTCTAGGGTTAAAAGGGATTAATATATTATATATCGATCTAGGTCGGCTAGTTAGTAAAAAAAGCTACACTATCCCTTATACTTTATTTTATAATAGATATTAAGTTTTAACCTCTACTTTAGCTAACTTAGGAGTAAATACCTTTACCTTAATTAATATAAAGTACGCTGCAAAACTAGCAGACTTTTTAAATATACCCCTTAAAGAACTGCCTAAACTAGTTCCTATTTGTGGTTATAACGGATAGATAGGACTACCTATTATAACTATTTTATAGATTTACCTCCGCGTTAACGGACGAAGGTAGTATAACATCCCCTTCCTTATTTTTTTTTTTTTTTTTTTTTTTATATCCGTTGTATTATACTACATACAATATTACACATGCAGCCTCTAGGCTATGGCGCTATAGTTTTATATATATAAATCCTTCCTAGGCAGCTTAATATATACTAGTAGCTAAGTGGACACTCTAGCCCGTTTTAAATACTAGGGGGAGCTCCTAGCCTATTAGTGTTTTGTTTTAATATCTTGCTTACTATAGTCTAGTTTATGCTAAGAAAATCGCACTAAGGAAATCCTAGCTCTTTTATCTATTTCTACCATATTCTGCCGTTCCTAGAGTAGAAAAAGCGCTCTAAAAAAAAGATTTTTATTAAATAGTTTTGCACTTAAGAATAAGAGGCGTTATAATAGCTTACTAGCTTAGAAGCAGCTACTAATTACCCCTAAAGCGACTTTTTATTCTATACCCTATCTTTTCTCCTTGCTAAAGAAATAGGTAGGGAATTAGTAATTAATAGGTACTCTCCCTAAAAATAACCTACTAATGGTATTTTATAAGGGCNAACCTCGTTANNTAAACCCACTCCNATAGGAAAATTTTNANNAAGTTGTCTTATATAGGGTATAAACACCAATTCGCCTATATACCTTAGATTTAACGTGCTAAAGTAACACAGGCCGGCCCCTTTCCCTCCCCTACTATAGCCACCCCTATTTACGCATCTGCGGTACGCCTATAGTGCGGTATTATATAGTATATTATAGCGGTAGTGGCGGTTGTGGTAGAGGTCGTTTATAGCGCGATAGCTATAGATAGGTTATGGAGGTCGTTTGCAGCGTGATGGCTATAGATAGGTTATAGAGGTCGTCTACAGCGCGATAGCTATAGATAGGTTGTAGAGGTCGTCTGCAGCGCGATGGCTGTAGACAGGTTGTGGAGGTTATTTGTAGCGCGATGGCTGTAGACAGGTTGTGGAGGTCGTCTGTAGCGTGATGGCTATAGGTAGATTGTGGATAGGTCGTCTGTAGCGTAATAGCTGTAGACAGGTTGTAGAGGTCGTTTGTAGCGCGATAGCTGTAGATAGGTTGTAGAGAGGTCGTCTGCAGCGTAATGGCCGTAGATAGGTTGTGGAGGTCATCTGTAGCGCGACGGCTGTAGATAGGTTGTGGAGAGGTTATCTATAGCGTAATGGCCGTAGATAGGTTGTGGAGGTCGTCTGCAGCGCGATGGCTGTAGATAGGTTGTAGAGAGGTCGTCTATAGTGTAATGGCCGTAGATAGGTTGTGGATAGGTCGTTTGTAGCGCGATGGCTGTAGATAGGTTGTGAAGAGGTCGTCTGCAGCGTAATGGCCGTAGATAGGTTGTGGATAGGTCGTCTGCAGCGTGATGGCTGTAGATAGGTTGGTAGGTCGTCTGCAGCGCGATAGCTGTAGATAGGTTATGGAGAGGTCGTCTGCAGCGTGATGGCCGTAAATAGGTTATGGAGGTCGTCTGCAGCGCGACGGCTGTAGATAGGTTGTGGAGAGGTTGTCTGCAGCGTAACGGCCGTAGATAGGTTGTGGAGGTCGTCTGCAGCGCGATGGCTGTAGATAGGTTGTGAAGAGGTCGTCTATAGCGTGATGGCTGTAGACTGGTTGTGGTAGAGGTTGCGTCCGGTGACGTGTCCTTAGGGGCTATATAGCCTGCGGCGCCATAGCGACGACGACGGAGGAGCGAAGGGGAGACGACGACGGAGGAGCGAAGGGGGAGACGACGACGGAGGAGCGAAGGGGAGGACGACGAGAGGGAGCGAAGGGGAGACGACGACGAGGAGCGAAGGGGGAGACGACGACGGAGGAGCGAAGGGGGAGATGACGACGGAAGGGGGAGACGACGACGGAGGAGCGAAGGGGGAGACGACGACGGAGGAGCGAAGGGGGAGACGACGACGGACAGGTAGTTATATAGTAGAGTTCGACATGCCTGCTTATCCAGGCCTCTACCTTAGTTTTTGAGTAGCTTTCCCTTACTAAGCCCTAGGGCTTAGGGCTTTCTACAAGCAGTTGGCTGCTACTACTAATAATACGGGGAATTTCACTAGTTCTCTTAGGTATCTTATAATAGGATTAACCTAAGTACTAGTCTGCCCCCTAGTAGTTTATATAAGAGTCTCCTCCTAGAGTTAGTACGCTTTCGTATGGCTTAGGAGCCTTCTATAGCCTCTAGTTTCACGCCTCTTGTTATTGTTTTCGCCGGTATGGGCTTAAGCTGCCATTTACAGGGGTCGCAACTCCCGTCTTACGCGCCTACTGACGTAATCTTATAAGGGCGTTATAGCTGTATTCTGCAATGTGGAAGCCTTAGGTACCTTCTACGGTTAAGGCCTAGCTAAAAAGCCTTCCCTGCCTAAGTAACTCCTGTTTGCTTCTTAAGCGTATTTTACTAGTATATTGCCCTAGCGAGCAGTCCTATCTATTGGTATACTAATACGCGCATTTGTTCTCTTAAGCTATGTAATAGTCTCTCCGGCTAGGACGTAATCCTACCTGCCTACTAGGTGCACTAGGGGTTAGAGCCTAGCTAAGGGGTAAGGTCCCTAAAGCTAGCAGTAGCTACTACGCACTACGCCCTATAGGAGGCTGTAGTAGTATAGGGGCGCTACACCCTATACTACTGCTAGTTCCCGTTTCGCGTTGCCTATAAAAGTCTCCTTATAATAGGCCGACTGTGTCTTGTAGGAGGGGGCTATAGAACGGGTCCCGTGCCGGGCGACCTGCTCCCCCCTCTCCTACTAACTAAGCTTATATCCCCCCTTCTTATAAGCTAGCCTGTGTCTCTAACTATCGCAACCTCGTCTAACTGGCCTGTATTTCCCCTACAGCCTCCCCCATATATGTGTATTAGGTTGTGTGCACCACGCCTATTAAGACCCTCCTATAAGTCGCCTTATATATATGTGCGTTAGGTTGCGTGCACTACGCCTATTAAGACCCTCCTATAAGTTACCTGCGACCGTAGGTTGAACGCTATAGGGCCGTCGAAGCTGGCCTGTGTTTCCGCTACCTAGAGCTTTGCCCGTGTTTCTACCTCGTTGAGCCGTCTGGTCGCCGTCGCGTCGCTATTGCGTCGCTGTCGCGTTGCTGTCGCGTCGCTGTCGCGTCGCTGTCGCGTCTCTGTCCAGGTCGCGCGCACTATGCCTATTAAGACCCTCTTCTAAGTCACCTGGGTGTCGGATACCAGATAGGCCCTAGTAGGGGGGCCTTAATGAGTTCTCTAGGTAGGGCCTTAACAAGTTCTTTGCGGTGGCCTTAGGGCCTTAATAAGTTTTGTATGAGGTATCTGCGACGCGTTAACCTTAATAAGTTCTTATAAAAAGAGGTTCCCTATGCCCTCGCCGTATCCCTTTGTGATCTTAGAGCTAGTGCAAGCCTAAGGGTGTCCTGTTATATAACTAGGACGCGTCTATGTCGACTAGCTATAATAAGGCTAGTTTTGGGCCTAGCTACGAGCCAGGTAGTTGTATATTGGGTGGTTTTCGTATCTTAGTTTCCCTTAATAGGCCTCCCTAGGTGGTATAGCAGGAGCCTTAAGCGGAGGCAGTAAGGCTCCTAGTGTTGTTGAGGGCGATGCGTACGCGTCGCGAGCTCAACACCACAGAACCGTAGCGACAGCGCGCTGCACGCGCTGCGACGGCTCTCTACCATCGCCTCTACACTTGGCCATTAAAAGGAACGATTTCCTGATAATGTTTCCACCCGCGGCGACGTAGACGCGTATAGTAGGGCTTCGCGGGCCCCTTCCTTATTACGGACCTTAGAAGTTATAATATAATCTTAGGGAGAAAATAGCTAGCCTATTTAGGCTTATAGCTTAATATATAGAATAAGCAGCTTATCTAGCCTAAAACTATGCCCCTAACGCCTTCCTTTATAAAAGAGATTAATATTATAATAGAAAACCTTATACGGCCGTAAATAAACACTGTTTACTAGGCCGATGCGACGTATAGGGACTAGGCTTTTAAGAAGGATATACAGCTTAATCCGTAACAGATCTGTATACTACGTCGCCCCTAAACTGCCTATGTTATACTACCCGCACTAAAGACTTAGGAAGTTAGTAGTGGCCTAGCTAAGTCCCTAATAGAGAACTTAGGCCCTATATAGCTACAAAAAAGGCTAGGGATATTAGACAATATACTGAACTAATAAACTAAAAGGACAACTTACGGAAAATAAAATGTAAGCTAAGGAAGACTATAAACTCTATACCGTAAAATACGGCCTAATAAATATCCGTAAAGAAACCTACAGACCTCCCGCTAGTCGATATTTGCTATATTAGCGCTATAGGATTCTACTAAAGCCTAGTTTAGCCTAATACCGTTGCCTTTATAACTAGCTTATACGAAATTAATTAAATAGTTAAAGAGAAAGAAGCCCTAGCCTAAAAGAAAGGTAAGCTTATAGATAAGGAGCTAGTAGAACAGAAACTGCCCCGTTAATACTAGAAATTTAAAGATACCTTCTTTAAAGTAGCGTTTAATATACTCCCGCCTTACTAACCGTATAACTATAAGATTAAAATTAAGCCGGATAAGATAGTTACCCTTAGCTATAGCCCCCTTTAATAGCAATCTACTGCCGAATTATAGGCTATAAAGTAGTATCTTATTAATAACCTAGATAAGGGCTTTATTAAGCCTAGTTAAGCCCCTTTTAATTTACCCATTCTCTTTACCAAAAAGCTAAATAAAGGACTTTGTTTCTATATCGACTACCATAAGCTTAATAATTTAACCCTTAAAGACCGCTACCCACTGCCTTTACTTAATAAGACTTTAGCCCAAATAAGTAAAGCTAAGATCTTTACAAAGCTTAATATCCGCTAGGCTTTTTACCAGATTAGGATAGACCCTAAATTAGAAAACCTTACTATATTTTAAACCCGTTACGGAACGTATAAATATAAAATATTGCCTTTTAGACTAACTAACGGACCGGCCACCTACCAACAATATATAAATAACGTACTATTTAACTACCTTAATAACTTCTATATAGTATACCTAGATAATATTATAATCTACTTTAAAAATAAACTAGAATATAAAGAGTATATCTATAAAGTCCTATAACGGCTTTAGGAAGCTAGCCTCTAAGCTAATATTAAGAAGTTAGAATTTAGTGTTAAGTATATAAAGTACCTAGGGTTTATTATTAGTATAAACGGGATTAAAGCAGACCTAGAAAAGACGGCTGTAATTAACTAATAGGTACCCCCAAGGACCGTAAAGGGGGTATAGTTATTCTTAGGGTTCTATAACTTCTACCAACGCTTTATTAAGAACTATAGTAGAATTGCCTGGCTACTAAGCCTACTTACCTATAAAGACCGGCCCTTTCACTTTAATACCGTATATAGGCAGGCCTTTAACAAGTTTAAGAAACGACTGGTCTCTACTCCCTTACTCGCCCACTTTAACCTAGAATAGCCCTTAATGCTAAAAACCGATGCCTTAGATAGTATTATAGCTGGCGTTTACTCCTAAAAGTAAATAAACGGAGAATAGCACCCTATTGCTTACTATTTAAAGACTATAGTAAATATTAAGCTAAACTACCTAATTTACGACAAAGAAATACCGGCTATTATCTCTAGCTTTTAGCACTAGCGAGCCTAACTAGAAGGCACCCCTAAGTCTATTTAGGTAGTTTCCAATTATAAGGCCTTAGAATATTTTATAATAATAAAGGCCCTTATAGCCTAATAGGCGCGCTAGGCGAACACCCTATCTTAGTTTAACTTCCTAATTATATATAGGCTAGGCGCCACTAACTGTACAGACACTCTTATAAGGCGTAAATAGGATATAAATAACTAGATAGCCGTAAAGATCTTATTATAGACCTAAGCGCTACTATAACTAGAGCACCTTAACTCTTAAATTATAAGGGGATCTTGTAGACAGGGGGCTATAAGGACACAATTAGAACAGGATAAATTGGTAAAAGAGATGAATCCTTAAGGAGGTAAGGCCTCTGGGATTGTGGAGACTATATACTACGGGCACGTGCCTCTAGCACGTAACTGGTGACCATCTAAGGGGCGTTTGGGGGTTATCCTAAGGGCAACCCGAGGTGTCCGTAATAATATCCCTTATATTGCCCCCCCTCCCTTCCTACGGTCAGCCCCCGATCGCCGTTACCTTACGGTAGGGAGATTATAAGGGCTCGTTCTAAAAGAGGTTCGGAGAGATATTAGAGAGGTATTGGTATGCCACTATATATTATCTATCTATCTAACCCCTGCTTTAAACTCCTAAAAAACCTTAATAAGGAAAAAACATAATTAGAGAAAAGACGTGAGGATTGCTAGGAGACCTATTAGAAGCCTACTAGAAGCATGCTGGTGACTACCTAGGCTAACATAGGGATTTTTATATAACTCTACTTCTAAGCCTTTATACCGGTTTGTAATTAATTACAAGTATTATAGGCAATTTAGTATTCCAGTATAGTTCCGTAGAACCTTTTGGTATGGGATTTAATATATAGAGCCTTAGCTTACCGTCGTCTTTAACTGCTAAGATGTAGTCTATAATTCTTTCTTATAATCCTTTTCTTATAATCCTCTGCGTCACTAACGCGTTGCTCCCGTATTTGCCCTTAGGCTATTAAATACGGTTAAGGTATTAATTAGTTAGTTAAAGAGACTTATCTCTTAAGATTTGGTGTATATACTTTTAAATCTAGTAGTCCTATACTGTATATTTGGCGTAGCTCTACTACCTAGCAATTAGGGACATTTCGCGATAGTAATTGTAGCTATTATGCGATTGTCAAGAACGTCTATAACATTGTTCTTTAATACTATAGTATTATTTTAGGTCTAATTTAACCTATATACGTCTTTAATTTAACGTCTTAATTGCCTTCCCCTAGCCGCGTAGTTAGTTTTTATAAGGAAGTGATGGTTAAATAACTTATACGCGTGTTTCCTTCCTTCTAAATAACGCTATTGTAACGGAGTTATATTGGCAAGGTTGCGGCTATTCGCTAAAAGGGTATTAGATGGTAAAGTATAAAGACACTTTGCTTATTAAGCTTAATCCTTTTCCTTAATACCTTACTTCCCATTATTAACCTTTGTCCAATTTAGACGTATCTTTAATATATTATTAAGATTTTCATCTTTTTTATTATTAATTTAATATACCTCTTTATTCTCCTACTAACTGCTCTTCTAAGTAAATTCCATAGCGTATCCTAGCCCTGCCTTTATATATAGAACCCTAACCTCCGCTAACCCGTAACTGGTGCTAGTCCTACCTAAATAATTTTGCCTGCACGTCTTTAAAAAACCAGAAATCTAATAATAGGATTATGGAGGCTTATAATAAGACGTACTGCGTTAGATCTAATACCTTTAGTCCTTGTAATTAATGCATACGTACTAAAAGCGGCAGTTACATTAAGGTGAGTTTTTCTATTCTTAATAGATTTCCATTACTAACTTTAAGCTTTAATAGCCTGGGCCTAAGTGGCGACAATCCTTTAATGTCCTTAACTACTATATTGCCCGGGCTTTGTCTTATTCTAGCGCCAATACTAAACGTCTTAGTCGTATTTAAGACTATACTATAGCTATCTACACCGCCTATAATTCTTAGCAAGCTAGCTAGTAACGCCTAATATAAAAGTAAGGTTAGTATACTAAGGATAGGGTGCGGGATAGGGGTAATAAGAAGAAGGTCGCTGTCTACTATAGGAAGGAGTTCGCGTATACGCGTTAAGTTTCAAAAGAGTATAACATGATGTAGTATTAGGTAGGTTACCCTTTGGGTACCTAGCGGATAGGTAACTAATAGTTGCTATAGTAAGGTCTTGGTGGTTCTGGACTGTACTAGCCAGCTAACATCTCTATTTATTCTGGGCTTAAGTATATCTTTATTAACTATAAGCTTACTCCCTAAGAGCTTTGTTAGTATTGGTTTGGACCTAATATTAGTATTAAGCGTTTAAGAGTCTCTGCTCTAGCTATACCTCATTATCCTACCCCTGTTTTCATGCCTATTTATATACCTACTAAGGCATCTAGATCCCATTCTCGTCAGCCATTACTTAGTGGCCCAATGGACACTAATCCTACTCCTAATAATAATGCGGCGTAGTGGCTTTTCAGATTAGGCATTTGTGGTTTAGACTTTTAGGATTCGTTTTTATACATAGTAGCAATTAAGGACCTTAATTAGGTGCTTAGGAAGGCCTTATAAGGCTTTTAAAAAGGGCTTAGAAGTCCTAGAAATAATATTCCTAGTATAGATTAATAAATAGGAATACAATTCTAGCAAAATACCCTATCAACTCTATACTATATATATGAAAAGGCTAAGGACCTATCCTGCCTTAGGCCGTAGCCCTATCCCTATAGTTTCCGGAGCCTGTCCGTTCTATATCCGATTTAACCTATTTACTCTTTTTACAAGCTTTCTTTATAGGTTGTAATAACACCATAGTATTAGAGCGCTTTCTACGACTTATAGATTATAGACCTTAGTCCTAATATTCTTTTAGAATATCTTTATAATAATTAAGGTAATCCTCTAGTTTCTATATAGAGTCCTTAGCGGGCTAGCCTAGCTATTTAACTTTAAATTAAAGCTTATTCTTAACAGACTTATGGCGTAGTATAGCTTTAACCTCGTACCGCTCGCCTACCACCTTAGGGTGTTTAATTAGGCCTAGGCGGAAGTTCTTTTCCGGTAGTAGTCTATACTATAGCTCCAGTAGGTTTATATAAAACATTAGATACATATAGGCCATAGATAAGGGTAGCTAAAGACAATAGGCTAGCTTGCTAATTCGTTCCTTAACTTAGAAGGGACCTAGGTATCTTATATTAAGCTTCTTTAATAGTCGATAGGTCTTAATATTTGTTAAACATAATAGAACCTTATCGCCTACTCCGAAATGCTTATCCTAGTGCTTACGGTTATACCAAAGTCTCTACTACTCTTGGGCATCTTGTAGGCTCTGCTTCGCATACTTCTATTACTTCTCCCATTCTTAGAGATATCCTTATACTCTCCAATGGATGTCCTTTAACTTCCCAGTAGGATCCCATAACTAATTATACGGCCTTAGCCAGTAATTATTAGGTATACTATTAAACCTAAATAGTTAAACGCTATAGGTAATCTGGATTGGTGCATACTTATATAATATATATTACTTTAAATTATAAGCATACTCTATATACGGAAGTAGCTCGCACTAGTTGTCTTGCTAGTAGTTTAAATATATCCATAGGTAAGACTCCAGTTCCTAGTTCTAGTGTTTCGTTTACCCATCCGTCTATAGGTATAAAGCCGTATTATACTAGTAGTCTATCTTTAAATAGAAGCATAGGTCTAACTAGTATTAGCTTATAAAGACGCTGCCCCTATTAGTAATAATAGAGTATAGCTAATCTACTTTAAGAAAGCATTTCTCCTTAATTAGGTTGGCGAGCTCTTGTGCGTTAATTATCTTATTAACGGGAAGGTATTAGACGTACTTTAAAAACCTATTAATAAGTATAAGAACCAAATTGTATATTTGTTCTTAGCCATCTTTAGATAGCGGGAGATCCGTAATAAAGTCTATGGCGTAATATTACTATAGCTCACTAGCAGGGGGAACTAATTTAAATAGACCCCATGGCTTGTACCTGCGGATCTTATATACTTAACACTTCTCGCAATAGCTAATGTACTCCTTTGCTTCCTAATTAAGCCTTAGCCAATAGTATTTGCGCTAAAGTAATTCCACTATTTTTGCTTAACTATAGTGGCCGCCTAGAGGATTATCGTAATTCTTTATAAGAATCTTCTATTGTAGATTTACTTCTTATAGCACCTAAACCTTGCTACCTTTATATAATAGGCCTATCGGGTCTAGTTCCTAATAGTGGCGCCTAGCAGCTTCCTTTCCGTTACGTTTCCGGTCTACTTCTATATTAAGAATGGTATAGGAAGCGTCCCTCTATTGCACCTCATAAATAAGATCTATTAACCCTTTAGATGGTTTCTAAGTAAAAGCTATTTCGTCCTATACTACTCTAAGTATAAGACTAGATAGTACTATAGATCTTATAACTCTTTAATACGCGTATATTAGGAAGGCCGCTATAAGGTTAAAGTCCTTTAGTTATTATAGGGCTCCAAGTTCCAATTGCTCTATGGCTTCGCTATTTATTTAAGGGGATAGCTTAGTAATTAGAGATAGTGTATCACTAGGTTCCAAGAATGTATTAGGGACGTCCTGTCTAGGTATATTTAGACCCTTATCGGCAACGGACCGGGTACCAGCCAGAACGTTAGTAGAAACTAATAGGGCTTGCACTACTTAAGACTTAGTATATAGAGCTATGGGTACTTAAGTATTCTACACCCAAAGCTTATTCTATAATATAGGGAGTAAGATATTTATTATCTGTTTTCCTTCTCCCGTTTTAAAGCCTTTAGTATAGTCTAGCCGTCGTAACGGTTTATTAGCAGGGTTGTTTTCCCCTAGCTTGTATTCAATCTTAAAATTAAATTATATAAGCTCCTCTACCTATCTAGCTTATTAAGGTATAAGCTCCTTTATAGTTATAAAGTAGCGTAGATTATAGTAATCTAAAAGTATATAAGTGGTATAGCTCGTATGCTTAAGGTAGTGTCGCCACTATTTAAAGCAGTTAACTATAGCTAGTAGTTCCTTATCGTGGGTATCCCATGCGCCGTCACAAAAGGTGCTCCTTTTCCTGAGCCAACCAGAGGCTCTAGATTTAATTAAGTCTTGGCAAAATAAAGTTGTAGATTTAATTAATTAATTATAACCCAATATTATAGTAATAAAGCTTAAATTTAATATATAATTCGACTCTAGGTTAAACAAGGTCTGCATCATTAGAAGAACGTTTGCAGCCCATTGTGGTGGTTTAATCACGATAAGAAGCTATAGAGAGACGCGTGTTGATGTTTTGGTGTTCGCGCACGGGCCACAATAAAAGGAGCACCTTGACGGCGCATGGGATAATACCTAACTTTAGGTCCCTGGAATTTTCTGCTATAAAATGCTACTAGTCTCTAATGGAGCTAGGTAGCGTCTGGATGCCTATTAGGTTATAGTAGGATACTAGTAAGGGCAAAATTTAATACATTAGTAATCATTATTAATGGCTAATCTAGGTTAAAATACCGCAGTAATAGAGCTTCTATAAACTTTATATAAAGTTTTTAGAAGGCCTTTTAAACCTTTCTAAGCTATAACCATGGCTTATACTATTTAGTAAGTCCCTTTTTAGTTTTCTTTCTTACCGCCTTTAAGCTTTTTGCTCCTTAGGTTAGGTCTTAGGAAGCTTCTATAATATAGTTAGATAGGTATCAGGCGATATCCAAGTAGTTATAGATAAAGCGCCTATAGAAATTGGCAAAGCCTAAACATCCTAGTAGCTCTCTAGCTCTGGCTACTCCTAGATTATCTATACCCTTACTAGGTCTATAACTACACCTATAGGCATTATAATATACCCCAGGAAATTAACCTACTTGGTATTAAAGATATACTTTAACGCCTTAGCGTAAAGGCCCTAATTATCTAAACGTTCTAGCACTTCGCAGACGTATTGCTTATATTAATCCTTATCTTCTAAGTAGATTAAGATGTTATCTAAATAAATAATATATATGCGGTTAACTAGTCCCCCTAAGGCTCTGTAAATATATAATTAGAATATTATAGGCGTATTAGCTAGCCTAAAAGGCATTACCAGATACTTAAAGTAGCCGTATTAGGTCTTAAACGCGGTCTTTTACTTATCCCCTTCTTTAATACGGAGCCTATAATAGGCGTCTTATAGATCCAACTTTATAAAGATCTTCGCCCTAGATAGTTAATCCAGCATTTTACTAACTAGTAATAGTAGGTAACAGTTCTTAATTATAATCTTATTAAGACTATAATAGTCTATATATAGCCTTATAGTTCTATCTAGTTTTAGGATAAAGAGGATTAGCGTGCCTAACGGCAACTTATTAGGCCGGATCCATCCCTTTTCCAATAAGCCATTAAGGTACTCCCATAGAATCTTAAGCTCTTTACGCAAGAGGTTATAGATAGGAAGGTTTGGTGGTTACTTACCTTCTTTTAGATTAATTATATAATTATACTCCAAGTTCTACGGTAGGACTTTAGCTCTCCTACCTAAAAATACCCTTAGTAAGTCCCTTAGGCCTACTAGAATATTTAATAAATCGGGGTCGCGTTTATCCTCTATATTATCGTTAAGTAGATCCCAGAGCTCCCTTAGGATACTTACAGGCAGCGTCGTGCGCTATAGTAGTTGCTTATATATAGTTGCCACCGTATATTAAACCGTTTTATACGGTAGCTAATAGAGGGTAAGGAACTCCTTAACGCAGCGTTTAAGGTGCCGTAGTATACTCTCTATATATTGCTTAAGCCAGAGTAACCCGTAGCGGTTAAAGTATCTTATAAGATCCTTAAGATCGCCGCCTCCCTACAATGTCTCCGCGACCTATCTAGCAGTTCCCTATAGGGTTTCCGTTATAAAGGGGTTATTACCTATACTAGGCTTTATACCCATCTTGCTATTAAATAGGGGTTAGATCTAATACTCCTTTAGGTATAGAGTGTATACTATTTTACCTAGGGCTACATTCTCTAGGATATCCTTTAGGCTTATTAGTAATATACGCCCTTTTAAATCTTTATTATTCCACTATTTAAAGGCTCCAGTCTTAAAGCGTATCTTAGGATTTACTTCCGCAAGCTAAGGGTATCTAAGGATAAGGTTATAACCTACGAAGTTAGCTACCTAGAAGGGTTGCGGGCTAACTACCTTAGTGCGGTTATATATATCAGCTACTAATACTATAAGCTTATAGGCACTATATAGCTTAATCTAATACTTATCTAGGAAGCCTATAATAGGTTTCCACCACCTTTATAATAGGATAAGTTTATACTCTTTTACCAAATTATATTATATAAGATTAATTTCAGCGCCGCTATTATATAGTGCTTGGAACTATTATACCTTACCTATAGGAAGTATTATTTCTAGCTTAATAGCAATACGGAGAGTCTCTTTTTCTATATCTTACCCTAGTTATAGCTGGGAAAGGTCCGCGACTAGGGCTTTTTTTTTGGATTATTAGTGCAGTTATTACCCTACTTATTTTTCTAATGGGATCTACCTCTAGAGTTTTCTCTTAACTTCTTAGAGTGTTCCCGTAAAGGTGCCGGATGGGTATTAGGTTAACCCCAGGAGTCTTTCCCGTTATTTAAGGTTCCTAACTTTAACCCTTTTAAAGTTCTCTTTAAGAACGGCTTCTTTAAAGGTTAAGTCTGCCCTATATTACTACTAGAGTGCCTACGCTTCTGGTAACCCCCCAGCTTCCTGCCGGAAGAGGTCTAGTTCCTTACTACATCCTTAGCATTCAGAACCGCTCGTTTAAAATCCGCATATATGGTAATCCGCAGTAGGGCTTCTACGCGCTTTATTTTATTATAAATTGCTAGCTTAATTCTAGCCCAGATAAATCCGATCTTCTCCTTCTTATAAACGCTACCGTCCTTATTTTTAAAGGGCTTTAGATCTATTTGTTAAGTATAAGTTTCTACAAAGTTTATAAACTAGCGGAAGTCTTAACGGTCCAGCTGCGTACTATTCCAGAATTATTCTATATTGTTATATTATACAATATATAGATCTTAGGTCTAACCCTTTAGGAAGGTCTGTAGCTGTAGCTATATTATAATTTGCTCTTTATTAAGTTGATTAAGCGCAATCTAGTTTAGTAATTGGTCTTTAATCTTGCTAATAATCCAGCGTATACGCTCTTTGGTATTATCTTATATTATTAGCATCTTAAAGAAGTTATCTACCTCGCAAACCCAATCGTCCAGCTATTAGGCGTTAGGTCTATAACGAAGTTCTAAACTACTAGAGGCCTTAGCCAGTCGGTCTATATCCTTTTTCTATTTATTGCGTAGGTGCCTCTCTAAGTCTTCTATACCTCCTTAGGTAGGTACTAAGTAGCCCCTAGGAAGCCCTTAGCCTTAACTAGGTTATAAAAGAATTTGCCTAGCTTAGATTAAACCCTACTAGATATAGATTTGCCCTTAAAGGGTTCTAATATATTTATTAGTGGCTTCCTCCCGCATAGCTTCTAAGAGCCTTACGATAGCTTCCTAATATCCGTCTTAAAGGAGATTGGTATAGGGCTCTTGACCTTTTAAACTTGGGCCTAGAGAAGCTCCTACTATAGAGGTAGTATTAATACCAGTAGCTAGTGCGGGTTTCCCAATAAGCCTTAGGTCTTAAGTTAGTATTTAGGTTTAATTTCCTAAAGGGGTAAGCCCGCTTGGCTTGTAAGCAGTTTATACACCACTACTATGCCAATTATAGGCCAGTGGTCTTCTGGGAGGGTTCTGGTTGGGTCCCTAGTTAGATACGTTAGTATATTTCTTTAGCATTTCTAGCTTAGGGGAAGATCTTAGGGTTACCTCTAGCGCTTAATCTTTTAATTAGCCTAGGTAGGGCCAGAGGGGTTCTAGTTGCTTTTTAGCAGCGTTGTAACCGTTATAGAGGGTGTCTATATTTTCCTTAGCGGTAACCGTAGGTGTATAAGAGTCTTTAAGCTCCTAGAGCATCTGGGTATTAGGGCTCGTTTAGCCATCTTGCCCAGAGGGTTATATTATCACAATCTCTTGCTATTAAAGGGACCTTCCTACCTTTGCGCGACGGCTTTCTATAAGATATCCATAGAGTTTCCGTTTAGGTCGTCGCGAGATTTTAAGGGAGAATAGTAGTTATAAACAAAAGATATAAATAAATAATCTGGTCCTTAAAGCCGACTACCCTTCTAAAAAAGAGTAGGAAGGATTTAAATATAAGGGGATCTTATAGACAGGGGGCTATAAGGACACGATTAAAACAGGATAGATTGGTGAGAGAGATAAATCCTTAAGGAGGTAAGGCCTCTGGGATCGTGGAGACTATATACTACAGGCATGTGCCTCCGGCACGTGACTGGCGACTATCTAAGGGGCATCTAGGGGTTGTCCTAAGGGCAACCTAAGGTGTCCGTAATAATATCCCTTATATAAATACGGGCAGAACTAAAGATAGACTCTTTAGATGCCAAGATATGCCCTATTAACTCTATAGAACTAAACCTTATTAATAAACTGCTATAAGTAAACCGTACAGCCCCTTCTCTATAGGAGTACCGCAAAAAGGCAAAAAACGTTTTTAGCCCATAGTCCCTTAAAAGTGGATTGCTTAAGTACCATAAATAGCTAGTAGTAGTAGAGGAACAGAACTTACGGACTTGGCTTATTGCTAAAGTACATACCTAGGTCTCTACGGCCTACCCTAAAAAAAAATAAAACCTATAGGATTATTAGCAACCGCTACTACTGGCCTAAAATAATTATAGATATTAACCGCTATATACAGAACTATAATAACTACTATAGGTCTATAATTCCACGAGATAAAACCCTAGGACTATTAAAACCCCTTCTAATACCTAACCGCCCCTAGTAATATATCTCTATAGACTTTTATAAGCTACCTCTAAACCGTAACGGATATAATATAGTTATAATCCTAGTTAACCGCTTTGGCAAGCGCCTGTTCCTAATTCCCTATTATAAGAATATTAATACTAAAGAGGCAGCCCGGCTGTATATCTACTACGTCTACTAAATTTATAGACTACTAGACACTATTATATCCAACCACAGGCCGCAGTTTATATTGGCCTTTTAGAATAAGTTTACCTAGATCTTAGGCATTAAGCTAAAGCTTTCTACAGCATATTACCCCTAGATAGACGGTTAAACGGAAATTATAAATTAATACTTAGACCAGAGACTCCAGCCTTTTATTAACTACTTTTAGGATAACTAAGCTAAATTATTACCCTTAATAGACTACGCCCAAGCGACCCTACCCTACAACTCTACCGGATTTGCCCCTATTTAACTAGAAATAGGTTACCTACCCTATATAAGCTTTAACTAGGAAAGACTAAAAGGGCCCTAGACTATATACGAAAAACTATCTTATAAGAAAGCCTAGCAGTACGCTAAGCGCTTAAAAGAAGCTTAGAAAGTAGCCCGTATAAACCTAAAAAAGGCCCAGAAATTAATAAAACAGTAGGCGAATAAGCATAGGCGCGAGCCTAACTTTACTATAGGCGATATAGTCTAGGTTATAATAAAGAACTAGAAGATAAAACGGCCTAGCCGTAAGCTAGACTATAAGATAGTAAGACTATATAAGATTCTTAATAAAATAGGCAACTTATATAAGGTTAAGCTCCTAGGCTTAATTAAAGTTCACCCTATTTTTTTACCGGATAAGCTACGGAAAGCTATAAATAACCTACTACCTAGACAAAAGAATAAACCTCCCCTACTAATTTAAGTTAATAGCGATAATAAATAGGAAATTAAAGAAGTACTAGCTTGTAAACTTATAAAGGAAACGTTAAAGTATTATATTAGTTGGAAAGGATATAACCTAGACCCTACTTAGTACCCTATATAGAACTTTATAGGTAGTCCCTATAAGCTTTAGAAGTTTTATAGCTGTTACCCTAATAAACCTAGACCGCTAAAGTACCTAGATAAGTAAATAGAATGCTAGTATAATAAAGACGATAAGCTACTAAAAAAATATAAGAACAAGAACGCCCTAGAAATTTCTTAGTTACGTAAGGTGTTAAAATATCTAGGAACTTTAACCAGCAGTTAAAGTTATCTAATTAGTTAGATTCTCTTACTAAGACTTTTAGCGACAAAGCCTAAGGGCAGGCTTTTTTAGAGGGGGGGGTAATGTTACAGCACTGGCAGAACTTGACAGAACTTTGCACCGGTAAATTGCCACAGATTGCCATAGATTGCCGCATATTGCGATCACGTAACGCGAAGATCTTATAAAACACCAAACGGCGCTGCTCTTCTTCTCCTTTCCTTTCCCTAGCTTTAGATTCTCGTTTATAAACAATCTAATCGTATAGGCTTGCGCGACCCTTTTGCCGTGCTTATATCTCGATTAACTAAGTCGCTAACATTAAGTATAGGTATTAGATTATTCTTTAGGTTTAATATAATAGCTAATAAGGGATATTATCTTACTATTATAGGTTCCTTAGAAGTATAAAGTAAGGTAATTTATAGATACGCTACTTTTAGTAGTGTCTATAGTATTATAAAGATATAGAATTAGTTATAGGCTAAGCATTAGTAGTAAAAAAGGCGTAACGTAATGTTATAGGATAGGGGTAGTGGCTATAAAGTATATGTATTCGAGGAGTCTATAAGACGTTACGCGATTAATCATAAGGGTTAAGGGCGTAAGGAGGTAATATACCTACGCGTAGCTGATATAAGTTATACGTAAGGTGTATATAAGAGCACGGGGCTCTCCTATAGAGGCCCCTACGGTGGAGTTCCGTGATAGTTAGCAAGTCTTTAGTTAATTTGCTCTGTAGGAACTTTAACCTTCTTCTCCCTACCTACTAACTTATTTACTAAAATATTGCCCTCCGCCCCTTTCTTCTTCTTACGCTCTATTTTAGTTGTCTAAATAGTTTCTACGCCTCTAATTCTAAGCTTTTATAGTTATTAAAGAAGCTTAATACTTGTAAAGAGATTATTAAGCTAAACAATATGCTTTTCTAGAGAATAATGTGGCTTATCTAACTCTGTATCGCGCTAAGTAAAAAGATTAAGGACTACTACCTGCGTCTTTAAAAAGCCTTCCTTAGTAAATATTTTATCTAGATTAACTAGGCCTATTTTATTACCTTTCGCGTACTATAGCTAATTAAGTATATAGCCCTTATTCGCTAGAATCTATATTTTAAAGCCTTTAGACGTTAGTTTAAAAGGAATATTAATAATTTTAGATGCGTGGCCTATAAAGCGTTTAATTGTCTTATTAACTATAAGGTGGGCGCTAGGGTTATAGAGCTTCCTACAGGTAAGCTAAATGTATTTAGTAAGCTTATTAACTCTATTAAACGTAGATTATAGTGTAGGATTATTATTTAACTATAGTTCTATACACCAAAAGTAATAATTAAGCTCTTTATATCGTATCCGGCTTATATATTTTTTGACGATATACTCCAAGCCAGTGGTGTCTAAAAAACCCTAGTAATCCTTAATGGATGATTTATGTGTAAGGCCTATATAAATAAGCACACTAAAATACGCCCAGAGTTCTTCTTTGCATATTAGCTGCCATAGGCAGGCCCATAGCTTTTCGCCTACATTATTCGACGGGTATAGCTCTGTGTACTTATTCGTCCACTCTACCAGCTTATTAATGATCTTACTAGTAAAGAATTAGCTGAATATAGCGGACGGATCGTTTCGATTAAGTGTAGGAGGTAGATTTAGGGTGCTATGGTCGTCGAAATTGTTAATATGCAAAGGCTTAAAATTGGGCAGCTCCCATGGCTCGGGGGGTGATTTTTTAGCAACCTGATTTGGCGGAACTTTGTATTAAGTCGGTTGAACAAGATCTATATCTTTAGAGGTACGATTTAAAGGCATAGTTAATGGTAATTAATTGATCAAATCTATAACGTCGCACCCCAGGAAGCGAGCCACCCCCCCAAGCGAGCCACTTGCACCTAGACTTCTATGTATTAATAATAAACTCCACAACGCCTATAAATTAAATCTAAATAGCCCAAATTAAAGCGACTGCGCTTCTTATTACAGAAGAAAACGACTTAGAAGTTTTTGAGCACGCTGTGGGCGTGATATTGCACCTAGCGTCGGCCAATTATATGGCTTACCCCCACATTCCTCCAAAGCCCCCTTCTAGATTAATATACTATTAAAATAAGTATTTATAGGCTAGGGGTTATACCTAAAGACGTGCGCAAAGGACGCCTAATCTTAGTTATATTCGCCGGGGTTTAATACTGCTTTAGTATATAAAGCAACATTAAGCTCTAGTAGAGATATCCCTTCCTTATACTCCTTTTAAACCAACTTTTGGCTAGTAAGCTCTTGCTGTGCTAGATCCTCTGCCTTTAATCTATTAACGTTATCCTAGGTAAGGATTCTACCTTTACTTAAGAGTCTCTTACTACTTTTCTTATTAATTTTAAACTTCTAAAACTTTTTATTCTCCTTTCTCTGTATATACGCATTAGCGGCAAAGCCTATAGTAGCTTTAAACAGCTTTTTAAGACGCTGCTGTATAGGGGACTCAAGCATACCATCTGGTCGGCCAGTGGTTGATTCAGCGATTTGGTCTCATAGAGATTTAAGGTCCTTTACCGTCTTAGGCGTCTTTACGGGTTAAAGGCTTATATTTGTAATTAATAGATCTATTCCTAGGCCTATAGAGTCCTCTATACATAGTAGAGTCTTTAAAACAGCGGTAGGATTATAGTAGAAGACTGGTAGCTTTCCAGGCGTTGCAAATGGTCTCATAGGTAAACGCCTATACGTGCGCCACTAGGTAGAGCTTCATAAAATACTTCTTATTAACCCCTGCATGGCCATATCGACAGAAGTCGTCTACTTATATACCGTAGTAGTGCTAAAGAGGTCCAAAGCAGCCTACATCTAGTGGCTGAAGCTTATACGTTGAATAAGGTAGTAGAGCCACTAGAATAATCTTGCGCGATAGTGCATATTAAATAAACTGCCAGGTAAGGTAGCTCGAATGATTATCCATTAAAAGCATACGGTAGCTTTAAATATTGCCCTTAACATCCTCCACAAGGTGCTTAGTATGTTTGTCATAGTATTTAATATAATATATACCCAGCGAGTCATCCGTCCAGCCACTCTTCGAAAGCGCGTAGGTATATCCATAAACCTACTTATTTTCCTTAGTAATCTAATACTAAGCCTCCTAGTGTTGCTCCCCCTTCTAAATTAAGAATGGAGGCAGATAAGAGCCGTCGGCGTTAATTATCTCTATTAAAGAGACTAACTCCCGTGATCCTGGGTGTTAAGTAGACCGATTCTTTAACCTCTCCTTACTATTTCTGCCTAAGACAATCACCTAAGCTATCGCTGCGATACCTAGTATAACACCTTTTTCGTTAAAGTTGGATATAAATTTAGAGTGCTTAATCTAATATTTATTTTATACGCCTTAAAAGAACTTAAACTAGTTACTAATAATAACTAGATTATCGTTTTAGGCCCTCTAGCAATCCAATTAACAACTTATTATAGTTTCTAGCCCGTGGCGTTATAGAAATCTCTCCCCCTAATGCTTACTTATTACCCTGCCTTCTGCCAAGAACGAGCCCGCTATTATAGGAAGTATATTAACCCTTATTAGAAGGCCCCAAGACTAACATTCGTGTATCCATTGAATAATTTAATCTTCCTAATAATAATGCAGTATAGTCTTATAAGCTAGGTGTCGGGGGAGACGCCTAGTATGGCGATGTGTAACGGTAGATTGTGGTAGGCTATAGACGTCAGAGGCTTTGCGAATTGATGGCTTAACGCCCGAATTAAAGTCTTATATAGCTTTTTGTATGGTAGCTTCGGCTTCGCGAGAACTCAGTTTAAGAAGTGATATATTGATTTGTACAATAAATTTTCAATTTGGGTGTAATTTGGCAGGTGAAGAAGAAGAACGCGTACAGACGCGTATGGCTCGCTTGGGGGGATGGCTCGCTTCCTGGGGTGCGACGTTATAGGCTACACGCATAGTTTTGATTCTGGTGTTCCGCACGGACCACCTACTCAATGGACGCCAGCGGGTTAAGGGATATAGAGGTGTCCTTTTCCACCTTCTGCTCCTCATCTTGATATCCGAGTCCATAGACTACCAATTGTACAGGCTTGCATACGTTCTTTACGGCGCTCGTGCCTCAATTGACTGAGTCGCTGTGACAACGCCCACTAGTATTAATTAACCGTATACAACGCTTGGAATATTCAACGCCTCCTTTAGTATAGTAACTCTCCTAATTTAAATATAATTAAGCCTTGCTGGTCGCATATAAAGAGGGTCACTACGCGTAAGGGAGCGCTATAGCAGAGGGAGGTTACAAGAAAGGAATGGCAGGCGGTATAGAGAGATCTTAAACAGTAGAGGATTCGGGCTTAGATTAAGCGGATTATTAGGCATATTAAGAAGGTCATTAAGCTTAAAGGAGGTAACAAGTATAGGGAGGGTGCTACAGAGGCACTAAGACGCCTAAAAGCACCTAAGGACGAATGGGAGGATATCTAGATTTGGAAGGCGGTGAGCCAAGGCGGTCAATTTCCTGGCGGCAAAGACTTTTGAAAGGCACTTCCGTACAGCCTCCGCAATGGCTGGTACCACTTACGGCTGTTTACTAACGGTTGCTAGGCCTTTAAATAGCTAGCATCGCACCTTATACGGATTTTAGTGGGGTGCGATGCCAGCTTAAGCGATTAAACGATCTTTCGCAAACGACTGTATCCAGCCTTTCGTTGCACATGTAGGAATTAATGTTACGGAAGAGAGTGCTAGGAAAAACGCCAGCCTAGCAGTCAGGAAGAGCTCGAGCCGCTCGTATGCATTAACTAACCCTACCTAGCCCACCCGACCTTACATCTAAAGCAGCGAAAAGAACGGAAACGCATCGGCGAAAATCAAGGGGGTATATCCATCCATCATTCATCTCTTCCCATACGCAAAGGACATGAAGACACCGTCCAACCAAGCACACCATGGTAAAAAAAAAAGGAAGCAGCGCTAGAAACGAGATAGGCCAAAAAAGGCCGAACAAACGCCGACACAAACACGCCCACAAAGAAAAATAGAAAATGCCGTGATTACATGCAACCTAAGCGCTCATACATATTACACGTCTTATAGTCCCCTCTAGCACCAGGTTCATCACTTCCGCTCCCGCACAAGCCCCTCCGCCCCCTCCCAAACCCGCACCCCCGTTGCCCCATCCAGCAGCGGAATGCGCTCCAACGATGCCCCCCGCGCCTCGCCATCCAGCCCGGCCAACCCCGCCGCGGCGCACATGCTCAGCGGCTGCGGACTCAGCCCGCCATCATCGCCCGTCGTGTCGCTGCCCATGCTCTTCCTTTTTTCCGCCACATCGCCCGCCATGAACCCGCCCGGCGTAGTCACACTCCCCGGCGTCACACCGCCCGCGATGTCCGGCGAGCCCTGCCACTTGGCGACATCCGCCCGCAGTGCCTCGAGCTCCTTCTGGAAGCGCTTCCCGAAGACGTCGATGTAGTAGGTCGCGCCGTTGTAGACGCTCCAGATGAAGACGACAACCAGGAAGCCGCCGCTGGCCCACCGGCTCCAGAACCAAAGCGGGCAGGGCGTCATGGTGATGCAGGCGTAGACGTACTGGATGCCCATGAAGGCCGGCTCCTGCAGGTACTCTGGCAGTGAGAGCACGAATTTGCCGAGGATCGTCGGCGCGTACGAGCGTCGGAGCCAGGTGAAGCTGGTCGGGCGTCCCGCAGCGATTTTCTCGCGCCGTCGCACTGTGATCAGTACGTGGTATGAGAGCTGCCAGAAGGCGTAGGGGATCGTGGCCCAGAGCATCATCTGCGGCAGCGTGTAGTGCTCTGGGGACGAGGGCTCCGAGGTCTTGATGTTGTAGATGGCCGGGAAGCGCGTCGCTTGGAGGTCGAGCGGGAGGAGGTGGACGAGGCAGTGCAGGGTGACGCAGGGCATGATGTGGATGAAGAGACTGGAGCCATGTTAGTGCGGTGTTGGGTATGATGGTAGGGAAAGGAGGAGGGGATAGACTTACCTAGTCACTTTGTCGAGGGAGTGGAAGACGAGCGAGTTCCGCCACATAGCGATTGCGACGGCGTTGTTGCCATAGGCCAGGCAGTACGTGCTGATGAACAGGCGTTTCGAGTTCGGGAAGACCCAGATGCTCAGCACGCAGAGCAGGTTGACGAAGTAGCACAGATCAGCGAGAAAGTAGTGGTAGCCTCTCTTGAGGTACGTGTAAAAGCGGATCGGCATGAAGTAGAGCAGTTGCAGCGTGTACCAGTAATGGAACCACTCTGGATGCGCGCCGACAAGATACCCGGAGATGAATATATTAAGCACGCCGCATATGAAAGATACTTTCTCGCGCCGTGTGATAGTCTTCGAGTCGTTCCACCGCTTGCCCAACCTCTCGACGCCCTCGCGCATCCGCTTCTTGTACTTGTCGAGCTGCTCGTCGGGCGTGGGCAGTCGCCGGCGCCATTCGTCCACCACACGATCTTTCGCGTTCAGTCCGGTCGATTTGAGCCGCTGTTGCTGCCGCCGCACTTTCTCAGTTTGGGCTTGGATCGAAGTCTGAATTTTCTCGAGACGCTGCGACAATGCGAGGTTTTCCACGAAATCGAATACGGTGAGACGCTCAAGTGGCGGAAAGAAGGAGCCATCATCGGATGCATCATCCCTGTAGGCGCTGCTATTCGAGAAAGAGGGATGTCGCGAGAGGCGTGGTGTTGGAGGCGAAGAGGGAAAACCGGGCACCCTGCTCTCGTTCGGCGGAGACCCGTCTCCCATTAAAGCGGAGGAGCCATAGCTTGAGTCGCCTGGTAGAGGCTTATTTGAAAATTCTGAGGTTCCCCCGGGTCCGGGCTGCGGGAGGGATTTTTGAGGTATGGGAATCGGATCTGACATGGCGGGGCCTTCCTCGTCGACTTTATGGAGGTCGGAGGAAGTGCGGCGATGTGAGGGCTTCTGGTAGTAGCGCGGCGGCGAACCTACGGCCATGGTGGCTTGTCAGTGATCTTGTAATCTGCGTTCTTCATTCCTTTTTTTTGCAGACGAGCAGGAAACGAGGAAGGTGGAAAAGGAAACATTGGGGCGTACAGTTCGTCTATCTATGTATTAGGGCTTGAGTGCTCATGACAGGATAAGCAGACAGGGTCCTATGATCGCGGCCGTGTGACTGTGGGGAGCAGCAGGCGGTTGTCTTTGTCGTTGAGGTTTGAATCGAGGACGTGGTTGAAGAGGGTGCGTTGATTGGAGTTTAAGCTCTAGGCGTCATAGTGCAGTGCCAGTAACTTTTCCTCAGGCGGATAGGGGGTTTTTGACACCGAGGCTACAGTGAAACGGTGGCTCTGATTACGCTGCAGCTCTAGGAGGGTTTGCATTGACAGGGCTTGATGGTAACAAATAATGTACAGATGTGTAGAGTGAAGATATTGCAGTATAGTCCTTGAAATGAGTCTTTGTTAACTGGCACAACTAGGTAGTGGCAGGTGTTCTTTACAGGGCCCTGATCAAAACATCTCTGTTCGCTACGGCGGACCGCAGCCAACATCGCGACGCGCTTCGAGAGGCGACGCGAAGGAGAGATGGTTTGTGGCATGAATATCATCAACACCATAGTCATCGCACACCATGATCATTCACGATTAACGTCTTTACGACTAAGACGTCCTTATTATTCGTCCATCTCTGCGCCCTTCAAATAATTCTGTTAACCTTATCCGCTATTCGAACCGCGGCGCAATGGGTAAACTCGTGAGACTAGAGCTCAAGGGCATGTCCTTTACTACAACTCCCAATACACTATATTGACAGCTTCTAGACTTCAAGTCCTACCGCGGCCACCACGTCTTGCTGTTCGGTGACTCCTACTTCACTTCCATCATCGGTCCCAATGGCTCTGGCAAGTCCAACTCGTAGGTACCCCACTATCCTAGCATTCATCCAATCTCACAATCGCGTGCAGTATGGATGCCATATCCTTCGTGCTGGGTATCAAATCCTCACATCTGCGCTCCACTCACCTCCGCGATCTCGTCTACCGTGGGCGCGTGCTGCGCACCTCCAAGATAAACGCCGACGGCACGGCGACCGAGCAGGTCGCAAATGGCGACGCCGAGTCCGACGACGAGGGCACCCAGCGCAGCAGCCAGCGCAACGACCCGCAGTCGGCATGGGTCATGGCCGTATACGAGGATGACGCGGGCGAGGAGCAGAAGTGGAAGCGCACCATCACTAGTGCGGGGCAGAGCGAGTACCGCATCAACAACCGTGTTGTCACGGCGAAGCAGTACAACGATGCGCTGGAGGCCGAAGCTATCCTCATCAAGGCACGCAACTTCCTCGTCTTCCAGGGCGATGTCGAGGCTGTTGCCTCACAGTCGCCTAAAGATCTGACGCGGCTGATCGAGCAGATTTCAGGCAGTCTGGAGTACAAGGCCGAGTATGATCAGCTGAAAATTGAATGCGAGAAGGCTATCGATGACCAGACTTTTAAGTTAAACCAGCGCCGTGCCATAAATGCGGAGATTAAACAGTATCAGGAGCAGAAGCAAGAAGCCGAGGAATATGAGCGGAAAGCGGAAGAGCGAGATCAGGCTGTTGTCACGCATGTGCTTTGGAAACTCTTCCATTTCCAGCGCGTCATGCAAGAATCTGGAGAGCAGATTCAGATGCATCAGGAAGAGCTGAAGGAACACAAACGTGGCGTTGAGAAATACTATCAAAGGCTCGAAGATGCTAAGAAGGACCAAGCCAAGGTTGCACGGGATGTGTCGAAAATTGAGAGGAACATTAGGAATAAAGAGAAAGAAATCGAGGAGAAAGAGAACGGCCTTGTCCCTATCGATGAAAAGATCCGCATCTCGAATCGGGATTTACAGAAGTATCAAACGCGAATTGCCGAGATTACGAAAGATCGCGACAACCAAGCTCGTGTCGTGGACCAGCATAAGAAAAATCTCGCTACTGTCAAAAAAGCCCAAAAGAAGTGGGAAGATGAATGGAAGCAGGTTGCCCAGCAGGAAGGTCGGGAGCTCAGTGAGGCAGATCTGCAAGAGTATAACAGACTACGGAGCGAGGTTACCAAGCGAACCTCTGGTGATCAGATCCAAGTCAATGATCTCACCCGTCAAGTCAAGACTGATGAGGAGACTCTCAATAGCCTGAAGAGCAAGGTCGAGTTGTCACAAGCCCAAGTCCAGAAGCTCGAGGATGAGATATCAGAGTTACAGGACCGACGGCAGAACATAACTGGGCAGATCAAGCAGACAGAGCAGGAAATAAATACGAAGAAGAAGGAATACAACCAGCTCACTTCGGAGCGTCTACGCAGTGCGCAACTTCAGACCGAGCTCAATGAACGATTGCAAGACGTCCTAACTAAGTTGCTCGAGGCTGACAACGGCCGGAGGCAAAGCGAGAAGGAAATGCGTGCTCGAGAGATCGTGGCTGCGATGAAGCGCGTCTACTCCAATGCCGTCCGGGGCAGAGTTCACGAGTTGTGCAAACCAAAGCAGAAGAAGTACGAGGCTGCGGTTAGCACCGTACTCGGGCGACATTTCGATGCCATAGTGGTGGACACAGAGAAGACAGCCAAGGACTGCATTCAATTCCTCCGTGAGCAGAGATACGGTCAGGCAACATTCATTCCGCTTGATACTATACAGGTCAAGGGTATCAATTCAAATCTGAAGGGCATGCATAGAGGCATGCGCCTGGCTATCGACACTATCGATTATGACAGCTCGGTCGAGCGAGCTATGTCTTATGCCTGCGGCAACGCAATTGTCTGCGATGATCTTGCAGTCGCGAAATATCTCTGCTATGACAAAGGCATCGAAGCCAAAGCCGTTACACTCGACGGAACCGTCATTCACAAGGGCGGTCTGATGACAGGTGGTCGCGGCCCATCCGACCGAAACACCAAACGCTGGGAAGACACAGAAGTCGAAAACCTTCGCAAAGTCAAAGACAACCTGCTAGAGCGCCTCGCCGAGCTACCCAAAGGCCATCGGCGCGGCACAGAAGAAGAAACCCTGCAAGGAGAGCTCGCGGGGCTGGAGCACCGCCTAAACTTCGCCCAGGACGAAGTGAAAGCTCTAGACCGCAACATCCAAAGCAAGAAGAAAGAGCATGCATTCGCAAGGAATCAATTCCAAGAAACGCAGCCGAAATACCAGGAGTTATCACAGCGACTGGAACGGCTAAAGAGCACTCTCAAAACCTTCCAGGACTCGGTGAGCAGAGTCGAGGACGAAGTGTTCGCGGCATTCTGCCAGCGTCTGGGCTACGAAAACATCCGGGACTACGAAGCCCAGCAAGGATCTCTGCAGCAAAACGCCGCCGAGAAGAGACTCGAGTTCACGAAACAGCGCAGCCGGCTCGAGAACCAGCTGAGCTTCGAGACCAACCGGCTGCAAGCGACAAACGACCGCATCAGGGCGCTCGAGGAGCAGTCACAGCGCGACGAAGACCTAATCGTCTCGCTGCGCGCCGAGAAAGACACCATGCAAGATAGCCTGGACGTGCTTTCGGCCGAGCTCGACTCGTTCAAAGCAGCGCTGACCACGCAGCAAGAGAAAGCGACGCAGAAATCCGACGTCGTGGGCGAGCAGCGCCGCGAGCTCGCCAAGCGCAACAAGTCTGTCGAAGGCGTCCTGCGCGCCGTCGCGGCCCTCGAAGCCGAGGTCCAGCGCAACTCTGCCGGCCGCTACGCGCTATTGCGCAAATGCAAGATCGACGAGATCAAGATCCCGTTTGAGCAGGGCTCGAAACCGCTCAGCTCGCTGCCGCTGGACAACATGCTAGGGGAGGACCAGGGCGACATGGACGTGGACGAGGACCCGGATGCGACGCTGCAGGTGGCCGAGGTGCAGGACTATGGCATCGAGGTCGATTTCGACGAGCTGGACGAGGAACTGGAAAATGTGTGCCTGATCTCCACTCCCTTCCGTCCCTTCCTTTCCCCTGGGCTACACCCTGACCCAACTTTACGAGCTAGAAACTAACGCTACCCACAGGATCCATCCCCCCAGCGCGAAGCCATGCTCCTCGAAACCATCTCCAACCTCAGCAGTGCCCTAGACAAAATGTCGCCCAACATGCGCGCGATCGAGCGCCTCGAAACCGTGCTGACGCGGCTGAAATCCACCGAAAAAGAATTCGACGCCGCACGCCGGGCAGCCAAACGAGCCAAAGACGCCTTCGAAGACGTGAAAACGCAGCGGCTAACCCTCTTCCAAAAGGCCTTCTCGCACATCGCGGAGCAGATCGGCACGACGTACCGCGAGCTGACGCGCAGCGCACAGTTCCCGATGGGCGGGCAGGCGTACCTGGACACCGAGGACTCGGCCGAGCCGTTCCTGAGCGGGCTGAAATACCACGCCATGCCGCCGCTCAAGCGGTTCCGCGACATGGAGCACCTCTCTGGCGGCGAGAAGACGATCGCGGCGCTGGCGCTGCTGTTTGCCATCCACTCGTTCCAGCCGAGTCCGTTTTTCGTGCTGGACGAGGTCGACGCCGCGCTGGACAACGTCAATGTGTCTAGGGTGGCTAAGTACGTAAAGGAGCACGCGGGGCCGGGGATGCAGTTTATCGTGATTAGTTTGAAGAGCGGCTTGTTTCAAGAGAGCGAGGGGTTGGTCGGCGTGATGCGCGACCAGAGCAGGATGAGTAGTCGCGTTGTTAGTTTGGATGTGAGTTGTCTACCCAACCATACCCCACTCGACCCCTTTCCCCTCCTTCATTTCGGCGAGACAGAAGGGGTCTCTTTGCCGTTGTTCGAGACGATGGGTGGTGTTTGGACGAGCCATGTGCTAACGTATGCAGCTGCGAAAATACCAACCGTCGTGAGCGCGTTCGGGTGCTTCTAATCACATTCTCCACCACAGTTTCTCACGAGGGGTCCCCGGCGCGGGTGGGAGAAGATCGCACGGAAACGGGGCGATGGCACTGGGCAGGCTTTTGCATTTTTCTCGTCCGCTGCTAGGGTTGCAAGTCTTGCACGGCACCTACTTGTACTGTAACAGGTAGGATAAAAATAGCTGTTAATGTACGAATAAGAAAAAAAATTTAGAAAAGAAAATTGTGCATGCAGTCCCACCTTGCCGAGAAATCCCATATCTGCTGATTACGTGCTGATCATATGCTGCAAGACCGTTACTGTCGCAGTGCAGCGGAAACTATGCCGTGTTTTTTCAACCGCATGCGGTGATATGGCAGCCGTCAATATAAGATGCGGCGAACGGCCGTCCACGCGCGTGCAGGCATACGACCGCCGCCGGCGCGGCCCAGAGAACCAGATTTGTCATGCGGGCCTCGCTCACGCTCGCTCGGGATCCGCTGCGCAGGCAGAAAAAACTTCGCCATCAGTTCCTGCTCCTCCGTCCTTTACGTCACGCATGCATGGCCCGCACAGCATTCTATTTCGAGCCGCGAAAGAGAGCGCCGCGGTGGTGGCGCGTGTTGGGTTGGTGCAAGCCTGTGTAAGGTTGCTGTAAGGCAGTTTGTCACTGCTGGCGACTTTGAGTTGCCGCTTTGGGATAGCCCGCCAGCCCGCGCGCCAACGCTAGCCAGAAGCAGGCCATCTGCACATCCAAAGTCATAAGCTTTCTTATGTCTATGTCGAATCTCTATAACGTGTTTTAGATGCTTGCGAAGTGCCACTGCCCCATGCGCTGCCCATGCTAAACTAGCCTCTCCATGCTGTGTCGAAACTGCTACTAGGAAAAACATAAAACTAGACCAAAAATAGGCGGGCGAGTTAGAGGCGTCACCGTATCCACGTCGCGCACCCACCCACCCCACGGGACGCTACATGGAATATTGTAGGTCAAGAGGAGCGAGATGGTGTTACAGTGAAGGAGAAGGAAAGGTATCCGCTATGCTCGCCGCTCCGTCCCCTAAAAACAAAAGAACAAAGCATTGGCTGGCAGCTGCCTGACCACACGCTGCCGCTCGCCGCAAGAGTAAATGCTATCGATATCAAATGCATGTCACAAATCAGAACAACATTGGAGGGAGCAAGAGCCTTCCTTCCGCGCTAACCCGCTCCCCGCATCCGCGGAAGATATTGCTTGACCCTCAAGCGGGATCGGACCATGGTGGCGGATAAGCTGTGCCCTTTGCCGCGGCAAAGAGCAAAAACAAGAGGAATGACATGTCGGCGGAATACGGGCCCGAGGTGGGCGATGGTGGCGAAGGCGAGCATATCTCGGGGTTGAGGATGCATAAGGCCCACTTTCCCAGCTGAGAGCCGCGACATGTAAGCTGGACTGGAGAGGTAGATGTATTGGTGGCTTGCGGGGAGGCGCGGCTCGTAATGGATTGGAAATATCTGCATCTTCGCACCGACGTGACACGAACCAGAGGTCTCTGGTATCTGATCGCGAAAGTGGCGGAGAAACCGGGACGCAGTTCCGTCAGATGCTCTCGCGTCTTAAGACATCGTTTGTAGTCAGCAGAGTGAGCTGACTAGATGTTATGCAACATTCGTGATTTCATATAAAAAGACTTGGCATATCAGACTACAACTCAAGCGAATTCATTCCCCAAGCACAGTATCCACCGCGTCTTTGACCTTGCGGCCCGAGCCAACCAGCGTTTGAGCTGCAGCCTGAATGGAGATGCTCTCATCCTTCATTGTCTGCAATGCCGTTTCCAGCGATTGGGTCCGCGAGCGCAGCCTTGCGATTTCGGCGCGGAGGACAGCTATTGTCTCGGCCGAAGACGCTAACGTTGGAGTCATAGGAGCAGTCGTAGTCGAAGCTGCCGGTTGCCTCACCGATGTAGGATGAAACGGTTCAGTTGCAGCTTGCGTGAGCGGTGCGTCCGGCCTCTCCCCCCCGGTCACCATCGCCTCCTCCAGTAGCTTGATTCTACGCTCCAATTCGACTTTTTCTGCCTCCCAGCGTTTCTTGTCTTCAGCCCCCTGCGCTTGCAGTCGGCTTGCCATCTCCATTATGCGCATGTACTGAGCGCCATTAGCGGAGAGTTGGCGGCGTGCTTCATCGCGACTTTTTTGGAGTTCCTCAACATGCGATTCGAGCGCGGCGATTTGCGCTTGCAGCTTCTCCCTTTCGTCCGTTAGTGTGTTGATCTCGACATCACTGACTTCAAACTTCTTCTCTAGCGTTGCGCACTTGGTCCGCTGCCGCTCGAGCTTCTGAAGAAGACTGTCGTATTCACGCTGCAACGTTTGAAATGCTAGCGTCTTGATGCTGACCTGATGTTGAAGATCCTGGAAATGGACTGCTTGAGCAGAAGTTTGCACAGAAGAAGAAGGCGGGGAGATTGGTGGTAGGTTAGGTCCAGTAGGGAAATTCATTGATGATGGTGATGGGAGCATCCCACTGCGTAATGTTTGTGAGGCCTGCAGTGGAGACTGAGGGGGGATAAAGATTGAGCCTGATGATGCTGTACGATGCGGTGAGTGTGACATAGATGGGAGGTCGCTGCTATAAAGACTTCTCCGATTATCCTCGGGAATTCTAGCAGGATGTGGGAACCTCGGGAGTTCGTACAGTGAGCCGGGTGGCGGCCTAGTCGAGGGTGAATGTTCTTCGCGATCAATATTCTCTTGTCTTCGTTTCATGGTTTCGTAAAGGCCTACAGCCGAAGTCGGTTCGCTTTGATAAAGGCCTTGCTCGGGAGCGCGTGCGACTAATCTTTCGGTATGATCTTGTAATTTGAGATTGGTCCATTGCACAAGATCAAGCGCCCACTGAAGTGATTTCTCAGTGCCCACGCTCTCGACCTCAGGAGTCTGATGTGAAATATTAGTGACCATGATTGACGAATCAGAGCATTTTGAGCCACGCAGTTGGCGTTCTGCAGGAAATTTACCTCTTTGAGCGATTGAGTGTTACTGTGCAAGATTGATCTAACCCTTGAATCCAATATGATAAGTTCTGAGGCAAGCTTCTGGACTACTGTACGAATCTTGGAACATGTTTGGCCTGAGCAGGTGGGATTACAGCAGATCACTGCCCCTGCTGCATGCGGCGCCGGATCAGCCCCGAATCGAAAGTGTTGCGCATCAGTGACAAGTGGGCGTAGAGATTGATTCGACTCAAGCTCACTCAGATAGGTTATTGATGGTTCTGTAATCAGGATTTAGCCACTGACGATGGTGGACGCATGCTGAAACAGGTAGCCGAACAGAGGCACGACTAATCCATGCCAATTATGCGTTGCGGCTCTTCACACCGCACATTTGTCGCTGAACGGCTGAGTCAGGACGATGAAAGGGTAGAATCATACCTTCGCCATCTTGAAGTCGTTGTCTTTTTGGTTGAAAGACATCGAAGAATCCCACAGGCCCGAAGAATTGAGACGATGCCTGGGATGAGCTTGATGCGCCTACGCCATGCTCTGCTGATGCGGCGCATGAGGGGGTGTATAATGGGGGCAGTCTCCTGTGACCCTGATCCTGGCTGTCACGAGCGTACCAGTCGGCACGTTGCGGCAGCGGGGGAATTAGACTCTCGCGCGGCGCAGAAGTCGACGCTGGGCGGGCAGGTGGGACGTGGGTTGTATTTTCTTCTTCCCAAGGCCTTTTCCTTCCCGAGCCAGGTTCCATGAGTAGCACCAGCCCTTGAGAGACAAATGGAACCTGTCCAGTCCGCCATTCGTCTACCTGAGGCGATTCCGGGCCAAGACTAACGGTTTCGATTTCGGACGAACTCCGAAGCCCGAAGCAAGTCCCCCCGCGGTGCTAAGAGGGATTAGTAATGTTGAAAAAAGTCGGGGTGAAGCTGCGATGAAAAGACCTTCAAGAGCTGAGCTGACGGCGGGGATGATTATGTTGGAAAAACGCCGGGGATGGAAGAGTATGAAATAAATTGACAGTATAAAATATATGGTATGACCGAGTAGAGTAACTAGCGGTTTATTGATGCATCCAAGCGCCGTCAGACTAGAGTGGACAGACGCCTGTGCAGAAATAGAAGCGGGACTAAAAAGGAGAGTTGCGCCACTGCCGTCCGCGGTTCCTTCGGCTGTTAGAAGAATGTCAAGGGTCCGAAATGCTGTAGGACAGGAAGCCGTCCCGTTCACCGCTGGCAAACAAGCGGCGGTAGTTCGAAAGACGGGTGCCAGGATGTACAGAAAAACGAAGCTGATGGAGGACGCACAACGCGAAGACGGTGCGAATGCGCCAATGTGCCAAAGTCGTATCAAACGAGCGGTACTACAGCCATGTCGGCCAGTAGGGAGCAGCCATAGGGAAAGGAGTTGAGTAAAAGGGACGGTGGGAAACGGCGGCTGAGTAATCATATCAACGGACAAAAGCTGCTTGGTAATAACATCACGACAGGCGCTAGGATTGGGCTGTGTCGCGTGGAAAGAGCAGTGCTGATGCGCGCAGCTTATGCACTTTCTCGAACGAGCATGGTGGCTTTAGTAACGCGAGAGACATGCTCATATAAAGGCGCATCCTGGTGTTGGTGGACGATGTTCGGCGAGCGGAGCAACACAAGCGTGGAAGCCAATTCCGCTAGATGCGTAACGGTCGCCCTGCCATCCGCGGACCTGTTGCTTTGCGGCGGGCCACCGAAGTAACGGCCAGGTAATAGCCGTGCTATGCCCGGTGTGTAAACATAACCGCCATAGGGCCGATACGAATTTAAACTTTTAGCGATTTGCATCCATAATCATGAATAACAGAGCCTATCCCTTCCGCTGGTGAAGTCCTGCGAGAGGTGGACCGTGCGCGAACGTCAAAAGTACGCGGATGACCACCGAAGTGATATCTTCTGCCGTGTTTCACCTGTCCTTCACGAATACCCAACTCACCCAACTCGCGCAATTCAATTCACGCAATCAATGCGGCCCACTCGCTTTCCACCTTGTTAGGGCTGAGACCATCTCTCCGCCGCCATGTGTGCCAACCCAGCCAATCCCAGCCCATCCCAGCCATCCCAGCCCTCTCAGCCCCTCTTAACCCTCTGAACCATCAGCCTTACCACCGCCACGGCAACGGCGCCGAAACAGTCTCGGACACGAGTTCTGACTATAGATACCCAATCTTGACAATTAGTCCTAGATATTCGTGATTACTCCCATTTCCGGATAAGGCCATCTATGCGTGCGCCAGTACGCCTAGTGCTTACTCATGCCCTGTGTGGTGATTAAAGCACCGACCGAACAAATGAAACGGCTGAATTCTTCATTTCCTCAGCTGAGGTCATCATCTTGGCAACACCCAGCGTGCGGCTCAACACGGAGGCCTAACCGCGATCGAGTCCAAGGGTGAAACCGCGAACACGCGGAGTCTTTATATCATCTGCAGGCCTGAATCTCCAGCAACTGCCACCTTGGGAAATCGATGATGGATTTCCAAATCCCTCACCTATCTTGAACCGCAAGCGAGTACCTGCTCGTATCCTCGGAGGCTTCTTGACGAAATAGGCTTGAGCTTGTTTTACGCAGGCAAAGACACTTGGCTGCATTAGTTTTACACGCAACACATCGCGCAGTGCCAAGATAGTGCTACTCCGGAAATAATGCCAAAAACCAGCAGAGGTGATCAACACTAGTCTCTCCAGGATTCGCTACCTTCCTGCGTCTCAACAAGATGGGCACTGATGTCTTCTGCCAAAGCTGCAAGGCCCCCCTCAATCCATTCTCTTTCCCGTGACACCACCTCCATCTCGACAGACTGCATCGTCTGCAACTCTTCCAGCATTCCGCGCAGCAGTTGGCGACAGCAGCTCACCATCGCAGCTACACTCGAGCCTGCTGCCGGCTCAGCCAATGTCTCTAGATCCCGCGAGAACACGGTCAGTTTGCGCGTTAGGGCTGCATTTTCGGCTTTCCAAGCATCTCCAAGGCCTTCAGCAGAGTCCAGGTCCCGGCCGCCTTCCTGCAGCCTTCGCTCTCGCTTCTCCCAAACCCGACTGACCCAATTCATCCACCCCTCAAAGTCGTCAGTCAGGCGCATATATCGTCCTCCCGGGTCTACCAACGCAGGAAGCTCGTGAAGAGGCGCTGAGAGCAGTTGAATGTTTTCAGCAAGCCCGAAAGACGTGTCCCCACTATTCCAGTCTTGCAGAGCGCGCAAGTTGGCCTGTTCTCGAATTTGACGCTCGTTGTCTCGCATGATCTGGTACATGCTGGCAACTTCGTCGAATTTCTGGTGAAGCTTCCTCTTCGCACTGAGTTCCCATTGCCTGCTAGTTTGCGCAGACGATTCATGCAGAAGATGCAACTGCAGTAGTTCAGCTTGTAAGCGAATAACATCTGCAGACATAGTGCCATTGGCCGCCGGATCTTGGGCAGGAGGATTTATAAACGTTGATGTTAAGGCCTTGACAGTCTTTTTAGGCGTGAAATGCTGCTGAAGCGTTGAAAATGCCGGTCGCGGACGTCTACCTCCATCGCCCTTGGTGGGCTCTCTACGTCGAACAGTACTAGACGTAGATAGCGCAGGGTCTGTGTCAGTAGTGCCTGTAGATGCCGAGCTATCCGGTCGTTCGGGTTTAGAAGTGGTGCTAGCTGTACGCCTAAGTCCGGCTTTCATGTTTGATATACGCTGTGAGCTCCTGACCCCGCTATTTTCACTGTCCACTGTGGAGACACTCCCGTCCCGTGCGTGAGCCGTCGAGGACGGGCCGAGTGAAGATTTTTCGTGCTTCTCCGTGTCAGCTACGAGTTCGGAAATGCCCAAGTTAGGAGGTGACGTGGCATTAGTAGATAAATTCTTCACGTGGGATCGTAAGCCGAATGACCGTGTCGCCTGCCCCGAAGATGTAGGCTTGCGTAAGGACTGCGATCGGCTGATGCCAGACGGCTGTGGCATTGAGGTCTTTCTGGGAGCCTCCGCAGGCTCTATCACTTGAGACCTCCGTTTTGTTTCTGTGGTGCTCTCGAACGAACTCTTTTGATACATGGATTGTGGTCGTGATCGAGTAGGCTTCTCCTCTGCAAGCCGTGCACGGTCTACTGTCATGGTAGCTGATCCAGAAGCACTGGGTATCTGAGCCCGACCTCGCGACACCAACCTCGACTCTCCATGTTGTTGTGTTGTCTCTCCAATCCCTCCTCGATATGATATTAAGCGTTCACCAATTGCTTTAGCCTCTCCCCTTTGGGAGAGCTGGCTCTTCCCCTTCACTTCATCGCCCGGGCGCTGCGAGGTGCCTGAAGGTAGAGGTAGTCGGGTCGGCGATTGACGTTTTCGAGAGGGAGAATCAACGTCTTGAGGGGGTTCGCGATGAGGAAGTCGAGTCGATGAGGTCAGCTTCTAGATCACGCATGTTTAGTCACTATTCTAAGTATAGGAGCTGCCAGTGTTTGCAGGTTTATGCACCTCGGGTCTATTTGCAGTCTCTCTGGACTTTTCAGGATTATTTTTGGGTCTAAGGTTAGGCCTCAGGGATGGTAGAGGCATGATGTTCGAAACCCTGGATGTGTTGTTTACTGTTTTTCACTTTGTGGAGTTAATCGACGTTAGAGACACGTGATCTTGGCGATCGTAGCACGTAGTTTTGTCACGTGTGGCTCACCCTACTTGTCTCAGCATGCTCAGACCACATGGGACGCCGGATAAATCCGGCCCGATGGCACTAAACCAGTTTAGGCCATCTGTCCCTGTGTGGTCTGAGACACTTTGGCCGACGTTTATAAAGCACATCGCGATATCCGCATGGCTGATATTACGGATATTTACTTCTTATTCTTACAACAAGTTTAGGCAGCTTAAAAAATCCATTAATTATACACTAGGCTCCGGCGAATTAAATAGTCTACGTAAGAAGTCTCCCCGCCTTCCTATTCCTAACATTAATTTTAAAATAGCTGTAACGCGGTTTGCTAAAGTAAATAATTAGTAATATCCGCACTAACGACGCGTTAATCTTAACTACCTACTTTCTATCTATTATATCCATAATCTAATAATTAAAACCTATTAAGATCTATCTATTATAACGTATTTAAGTCCTCCCTGCCTTTATCTAACCCTCTATTCTCCCTCTACTACTTTTAAGCGCTATCTACTAATGCCTCCATTAAAGCAAATAAGGTAAAGAGGTCGCAAACTATAAGCTAGTTAAGTAGATTAATAAGCTAGCAGTACGTAATAGGCTAGGGATTATATTAAAATAGATCCCTAGTGGTCTCTACGGCTATATAGCCTATGGAGGAAGCTACCCTAGCTTATAAGCAGCTCTTATAAACTTTAAATAAGTAAGCTAGATAAAGCTATTGCGGAGATATATCCATACCGCGGTTATACGGAGCAGCTCGAGGCCCTAAGGGTGCTGATATTTAAGTGGCGAGATCTTATACTTGTGGCAAAAACGTCTTTTAGCAAGAGTATAATAATATAAGCACTACTATGTCTTATACCTAATGCAGTTATTATTATTCTTCTTCCACTTAACGCGATTAGGTTAGAGTAAGTAAAAAAGATTATAAAGCTACCTTATATTCAACCTGTTTATATATAGGAGAAAACAATATCCGCTAAGCTAATTAAGGATATCCGTATAGGCAGCTATATATATATCCTTATCTCCCTAGAGCTTTTAGTTAGTAATAAGCTATATAAGGTTCTAATAGACCTAATATTTCGTTCCCATATTGCCTTTATAGTGGTTAATAAAGTACACCTACTTGCTAATTAAGGAGAGACCTTCTGTATAGCGTACACATAACTCTTTAAAGTACGTTTAGTCTTAGTTAATAAGCCTTAGTTTGTATATACCATAACACTAGACCTATCTATGTTTCGGACTATATATAAGCTAGCTAGGTTTAAACCTAATATATAAGTTATTAAAACCCTAATTAATTAGCCGGAGCTAAAGATTATATAGAGGGTTATAACCGCGCCAGAGAAGAAGAACTTTCAAGCTCTTTACTTTACTATTACTACTACTCTAGTATATTTATATACTGCTAGTAATAGTAACTAAGGAGAAGGCGAGTAATTAAAAAGCCACTTAATATCCATATAGCAGATATACCGCTAACAGTTTAATTAACTTCAGCTAATTCTAAAGACGATTATCTTCTTTAATTCTAAGGAGTAGATAGCTGCCTGTCGTAATACTATTCGCAGCTAGTTAATCCATCACGGCTATAATGCTGCTATTGCTAGAGAAGCGGTGTAGAGCTACTATATAACGCTTGCGGATATTAATAAAGACCGCTTATACGCCAAATACGCGCGCCTAATATCTTAAATTCGAATTTTTGTTATATTAGATGCAGTAGCACATAGTACAGATATCCTAGATATCTACCGTTTAATCTAATATAGAATACCTCGCCATAAATCCTATAATATACTAGTATAGCGGTTTAGCCAGGCAGGCCGAGGAGAAGGCCTCTTAGGCAAAGTAATCTTTATAGTTAAGAGCCGCTGGCGGGGTCCTTATAATAAATTAGGTGGTTCTAAGCATATACAACCTTAGTGTATAGGCGATCTTCGCGCAAGCGCGCTGCGCAATAATATCCGCGGGCAACAAAACGCAGAGACTGTGGATATTACGGGCGATGCTTTATCTATAGCGTCAATTAGTACTAAGTAGTTGGTAAATATAAGAAGCGGGTATAGGTTAAGCCCTAGTAGTTCTATAGTACGCCTACCTAAAGAGCTTATTGTACTAACCCTATACCTAAAGAAGCGGTTAACTAATACGCAGTTGCGTAGTAAACTGCCATTTACCCTATGGCGGCTAGTTAATAAGGATTAGGTATGCTTATAAGTAATATAACTTATATACTATAGAGACCCACAGTCTACTATTAGTAAAGACTTATATTACAGTAACTATAACCTAGTAATATTTATGGATTGCGAGTACGATATTTATACTAGCCATAGTGCGGATATTATAAAAACCCGCTAGAAGCCTATATTAAGCAATATATAGAAGTGGTTTACGCAATAGGCAGAGGCTAGGTATTAGGATATATTATAGACGCCTATAGTTAATTATATTATACCGGATAAGCAGCTTTATCGCCTCTATAATATAGGGTGGGTTCTAGATACGGCATTATTAAGGCAAGCAATGCCTAAGTAGGATCCTAATATCCTTAGTGAGGAGCTTCCGTCCCTTATTAAGCTTTTAGTAAATAAGGAATAAAAGTAGAAACAGAAAGAAATAGGGTAACTCTTAGGTTCTTCTAGGTTAATTATATAGATATTAAAGCGGTTTTCCTAAGCATTAAAGCAGCACGCTGCTGTAAATAAGCGCTTATTATAGGCTCTTATACGGGCTTCGCAGGTTTTAGATAGGAGATTTAAAATATTAGCGCCGTGGCAATCAGCGCCTCACTATAGCGCTAATATATCGTAGGCTAGTTAACAGTTAGCTATAGACCTCTTACTAATAACTCAGAAAGAGGATATACCTATACCTTTACCAACTCTTAGGTCTCTAGCTCCTACTCCTCTATTATTACCCTTATACTAGCCGTTAGATATATCTATACCGCCAATAACCCACTAGTTAGATATATCTTTATTAGTACCGCAAAGGCGGTTAGCGTAATTAAATAGAGGTAAATATATATAAAGAGCACTATAGGAAATTAACGGCAACGCCAATTAGTATATAGCGGGCTAATATTAGGCAAGGTTAGTTAATATTAGGCGGGGTTAGCTAATATTAGGTAAGTTTACCTTATATCCGCTAAGCGGATATTATAACTATAGTAGCTAATATCTATTAGGATAACGCCCCCCCTTCCCCTTATACCCTATACCCCTAGTAAGCGCGGCCTAGGAACTAAATAGATTAATTAATTAATAATATTAATTACTTGGGAATATATACTAGTGCTACTAACTATAGCGGATATTAAACGGTTATAGTAATAGCTTATAGCTAATATCTTATATTACTTATTAAGCAACTTATATATAGGTTAAAGCTAGGTTTAAGTAAAGTTAGTAGGGAGTACAAAGCCATCTAGCTTATTATTATTGTTATAGAGATTAAGCTTATTAAATACGGCAGAAAGATTACTACCTAGCCGTAAATTAAACTCATTAAGGGCAAATTAATTAAGTTGTTTAATACCTAGTTATAGTAGAGGCGGCGCTTTTATCTTTACTCGCTATACCTAATGGCGGATAATAGAACCTTTAGCAATCGCATTAGCAAGCGATTAAATATCCGCTATAGGAGATTTAACAGTATATTAAGTAGACATCCGTTCGCTAAACGTAATCTTAAACTTTACACGTAGTAGCCCTATATAATTAGTTATATAAATGCTCCAGCGGAAGAGTAAGTCTAGGTTAAATATTAAATTGCCACAAGTATACATAAGCTGCTTTAGCTCCCTATTAAGTAGCTCGTTGTTAAGATCTATTAAGTAGTGACTATCCTATTTACCGCGGATATTTACTAAACTATTTACTAGGATAGCTTACTAGAGCTTAGGGAAATAAGCATCTATTAAAGTTAACTGGAAGAAACGTAACATCTCTAGTAGATAGTTCTTATTTTAATTACTTACAAAATAGATATAAATACGGGGGAGTATACAGCTAAGTAGGCCAATATCCGCAAGCTTAATGGCGTACTTAAGGACCTTATACGTCTCTACCAGTTATAAAAAGCAGACGTGCGTTAGAAACTCTGCATTAGCAGGCTTAGAAAGTATTTATAAGAATACAGCACTGCTAGCCTACTTAAGGTAACCCTTTTACCATGGTTCCGTAGGCTAGCTAGTATAGTTGGCCGCCTAAGAGACTTCCTAACTAAAAACCGCTGTGCGGATATCCTTAACTACTACTAATAGACGTTACGGAGATAGGCTTTTAAGGTACCGCTTAATATCTATAGGCGACTTAGTGTTATAAGACTTCTTAATCTAAGTATAGAGTAACGCTATAATACGAGCGTCGAAGCTATGGAGAATTAGCTCCTCCATATAATAAAACGGCGCGCACTTAGCTGGGATATTTCTTTAACCTAGGTAGTTTATATAGGTATACAGCATAGAGTACTCTTAGGCTAATTGCTTGCCACTATAGTAATACTATATAACCATATATAGGTAGTTTAGCTTTAGGTGCCAAAGAGCTAAAATAGGCAGAGCCTAATATAGGCTATTATAGGCGGATATTAACTTAGTACGTTCTCCCTAACATAACCAAATAAGCTTTACGGTCTTTTAATTACTATAGATTAGAAATAGTCGCTCCTTAAATACTTTATTAGTACGTTATAGATTTATTTAATAGAGAAAAATATTATTTAGTACCTTATAGGTTTTAGATATAGAAGCCTCTCTAGTTATAATAGGTTCTAGGTTAAACCTAAACGTCCGCGTAGCGGGTATTACATTAATAGAAGGCATACGTAGATATTTAAACCGCGGGTTTTTGCTAAGTAATATATTAAGGCCTAGGTACGCCTCTATAATAGCTTTATAGATTAAAGCTGTTAAGATCTACTTTTATATCTTATCTTATAAATTACCTAGAGCCTCTATAATATCCAAGAACTTAATTAGAATATCTATACAAAGCATGCTCTATTAAAGCCCACTATTAGGTATACTTACACTAAAGATAAGCTTGCCAGTTATACGCAAATAGAACGTCCTAGTATCCCTAAGTATTTAATACTAAACTTATTAGAGGTAGTTGAAGTTATTATAAATAATAATAGTATTAGAAGCTGCACCCATTAAGCGGATTTTTACCTATATATAGGTTAGTATATACCTACACCGCGGAGATTATAGGCTAAACCTTAATTCCTAGGCTATCCGCTCCTTCTACTAGTTTAAAATAATATAACTATTAATTAATCTAAGCCCATAGAGCACAGAAAGTACGCAGCGCTTAACGCCGTTAGCTTAGAGATATATCCCTAACAGCTATAGGATATAGTTTACGGAGTTTTGTAAAAGGCCAAATATAAGCGTAGAAGCTATTAGAACCGCACGGCCTTTATATAAAGAATATTTGCGTTAACCCTCTTAACATACTATAATTATATACTCTAGTATAGATGCGTAAGTCTTTACGGCTTAATAGCACTGCCTAAGGTTAAGCTGCTTAATATCCGCATATTGGTCAAAGCTACCAAATAGTAACTCTTTCTCCCTTAGCTCTTTAAGCTCTCCCTAGATAATAAGAGTAACACTAGCACCTACTATGCCGCGCTTCTCTATCTCTTTAGTATAGATATCTAGAATATTAGCATCCTCTAGGAGTTTATTAAGGAGCTCCCTTACTTTTTTTTTCTTTAGTGCCTTACGTAAACCTTTAGCTATTATAATCCATTTAAGCGCTAGGTCTCCTATAGATATCCGCTATAGCCTAAGACAGTTAACAATTACCCAGACCTTCTCTGTAGCGGATATCTTCTTAGCAGATATTACGGATATTGCGGGTATTTTATTAACTCCTGCTTTTTTATTCTCTTGGGGATCTATATAGTTTAGCAGTAGTGAGTAGGCTATTAAGGACCGCTATTAAGCTATAAATAGCGATAGGGGAGATAATAGGGGAGACAATAGGGGAGATAATAGGGGTAGAATAAGACGGCTGATGCCCTCGGGCACTATATCCGCTATATCTCTTAATCCTCTAGCGGTATTGGTTAATAGAGAGGGTAGTTTATTATTAAAAGCTTAAGAAGACTGGCTCCTGCTAGACAAAATAGAGGGGTTTCTTCAACGCCTTTTAGATGCGCCTATAGCTGGTAGTTGGTTCTAGAAAATCCATTAATTAGAGAGCTGATTAAGGTAATTCTAATGTAGGTATTAACAGGATAATAGACGTGGCGGTTACTTACATTAATTTCATTAAAGTTAATGGTTTACCTTATATAAACAGACCGGCTCGGCTTCCAAAAGCTTACCAAAGTGGCTCAGACCAAGAAACAGATGGATCGATCGAATAGGTTAGCTTGCGGATATTCGATTATCCGCGCAGCGGATATTCATCTGTTTCTTGGTCTGAGCATGCTGAGTCAATCGCCCTACATATACTCGACCACTCACGTGCGTATATGTCGGCCCAATAGGCGGTTGTCCTAAAATATTTAGCGTTGAACAAAAATTGTTCTTGGCGTTTAACGGCACCACGTATTCAAGAAAGTTAAGGTTTCGATGGACACAAAAACCTGCTCAAGGGTAAGAGAGTAATCAGCACGAAGGACACTTTGAGCCTTCGAAAAATCGCTTGCGAAGCTAAGTGCGCAATTCGACTTGTCACGTTGCTGAAGTAAGTCTGCCCGGGCGCCTGGCACTTCGGCCGGAATATTTAGTTAGCTTGGAGAGCACAACGCTTCCTGGGCACAGCCTATGTACGGCAAACCTTGGAAAGGCATGGTCAGAGCTTCTAGGCAACATGTAATGCATCTCGGCCTCTGCTATCTAACATTCCAATCTCTATCATCGTATAAAACTTCTATGAATCAGAAAAGAAAAAGGTAAGACAATCATATCTTCATCTCCTCCAAAATCAACCATATCATCAACACCATGCAAATTTCCCATACGCTTAGGAGCTCCGTTGCAACCGTCGAAGACAGCTTTAATTCACAGCCAGATCCTCAAGTGCCTCTCCCCGTTCACATCAACTATACACTTGAATCAACAGGCGCAGCCACGGTCATCGGATATACATCCTCCGACACCATCTCCATTACGCTGCCAATCCTTCCCGCGACAGCTTCCCTGTAGACTGCCTCGGGCGCAAAGTCCTTAGGCAATCTTAACCTCCACCTTTATACGGCTCCTTATGGCCTCCTCATCAGAGCTGCCGGAGCCTAGGTCCTCTCTACTACTTCAATCATCAAAAAGATGGAGTATCAATCACCTTAAGGCCCTCAGAGTAGCTCAACAGCTTAAAGTACCGGCAGTAAAGCTTGTTGGTCCCGCATATCTACCTACCGATAAAGACAAAAGTAACTTCATTCTGCTATTTCTCGGGTACTGCGTGCAAGGCGCTAATTTTTATATAGTCTTTCAGCAGCTTGCGGAAGAGATTGCTCAGCCAACAGAGGCCGATTTAGAAGATTTTAAATACAACTTATGCTTTCGACAACATCCTTTCCGCCCGTTCTTCATTGAAATTTCCCATGCATCGTGGTCTGATAATACGGAATACTCTTCAAGGATTCTATGGAATTTTATTGAAGAGCTGACATACTCTGTTGAGATGAAAAGAACTCGTATTACGTGGACATATAGAAGGAGATCAAGCATGACATTCACAATTCAGCCTGGCGGTATTAAATGTGCGATAAGCTGCGAAGGGATTATTCATCCAGTGGATTGTACAAAAATGCTTCCGATTGCCACGCTCATAGTAAGTTTAACTCTTCAGTTATAACCAGAATCTAATAGTAAAATCTAGGCATGGGATTCGGATTATAAGATAGATCCTATCGCTCAGCAAGCATTGCAAATCTTAGGACAAGGGATTACGATATACACTCAAGAACCAGGACGGGATAGTTATAAAGCATTTGTTCTCTGTATGCAAGGAACTTATCTACAACTCGCTACTGCTACTCTATACCGCACCTATATAGAGGAGCTTTGCTAAAATAAGCCATTAAGCCGAGATCTATATCTTCGCCGCTCAGAGCTATTTGACCTTCGCAAACCTGTCTAAAGAGTTGAGGCTCTCCGGTTAGTTATGGGTCTTTTAAAGCTCCTTGAAGAAAGTAGGGCTACCTAATAAGGGGTAGAGCAAAGGAATACGGTAGCTCTTCAGCGCGTATTCCGTAGGTAGACAGGTATTTTATAACTGCTGTTGCTATCCGTCAGAATTGGTCGTTACGGTATCGATAAGAGCCCACCAATCAAACCGGTCAATCCTAACGCCAATCACTGTCCTATTTATAATTTGTTTCTGTCCTTTTGCTCCCTATTATCTATCTACTAGGAGCCTAGTAACAGTTACCTCCTAGAGATCCTGCTGCGAATGCCGTGTCAGGCGTTTTCGAGCCATTCTAGATTTCTAATGCATCAGAACCTTTCCGTGAAAACCACACCAGTATGCAGTCCATCACTTCTATCTTTTACCACAAAAAGCAGCATTCCTATTTCGCACCTTTAAACCCTTTCGATCTCATTAATACTCGTCCACTCTTCTTTCCGACCAGTCCTCCATCTCCTATAAATCGAACAACTCCTTCGGCTGTCTCATCGTATCCTCCGGATTCGCTACCGTATGCCCAATCGTCCTCTCATCCTCGTAGAGCTCATGATCGTCCCCCCCTTCTGAGTCATATCCCCAAAGAAATGAATCTTATCATAAACCAACCCACTCCTCTCCTTCTCGGCCTCCACATGCCTCAAACAATACGTCTCATCCCACCCAACCGGAAAAGCATCGAAAGAAATCTGGCCCCCAATCGAATACGTCAACCCCAAGTCCGGAAACTGCCTCTTCAACGCCTCCACCATCGTCTTCCTGATCCCATGCTCCTTATCATACCGCTGGAACTCGTCCCTCTCCACGTTACCTGCATTTCGTCCAATTGGCGAAATATTCACCATACCACTCCGGAACTCCACAAACGTGCCCCGCTTCACGGGAATATCCAAGTCGGCAATATATTTCAGCACCCAGTTGATAAGCGCCTTATACTTTGTCTCGCCGATCCAGTCGATGAAGGAGGTGCTAGAGAGGGGGACGCCCATTTTGAAGGCCGCGAGGCCGTTTTCGGCAAAGCAGAAGTCGAAGAGGGAGGTCACGGGGGCGGAGGGTGTGCTGAGCTGCTCCTACTGTTTGGCGAGGTTGGAACCACTGACGTAGCCGATAGCGCATTTGTGGTGAAGATGGGAGAGGAGGGATTGCATTTCTAGCGAGGCAGTCTAGACGGAGGTGCTAGTTGGGACTTTTGGGACTTCTTGGGGGAGAGAGGGAGGGGGCAAGGGATGTGGGCGAGTCTTTTTGGGGGGATGGTGAGACTTTCTTTGCAGACTCTGTAAATTGGAGAGGGAGTATGTCGTGAATGGGTTCTGTCGAGTGCCGGGCATGAATGGAAAGGCACATGCCCGTCTCGCTGGAACCAGGGTCTTATCGACGTCGAAGAGGCAGATTGTATTTTTCATCGGACGGGCCTCGAGGGGAGGGTAGACGCTTCCTGCTTGGGTCATGACTGCGGATTGCTGTTTGTGTGCGATAGGAGGTGACAATTGGCTTTCACAGGTCAATTGGATTGCTTTAACTGATACCTTTTCAGTTGTGGGAAATAATATTCGTTGTGTTGTGGGGGAAAAAGAGCGGTGGGAGCTCGTATCCACTAGCAGAAGAACCTCATTCGGGGTGGAGAAAGTACGGTTTTTCCAGATCTTGGCTTAACTCCATTGTGTGGTCGAGGGGCCAACAAAGTTCTCAGGTTATACCCGTCTTGCAATTATTGGGAAGATTTTCTGGTTCAAAATGTGATGAACTGGTCCATATCGGTAAGTTGGTTGCGACACGTACCCACAAGTTTCATGGCACCCTGGTTATGTAGCTTAACGAGATTCATTTTCGTCAAATCTATATAAAGTTCTACTACAGCAGAATGCTCTGACTCAAAGCGAGAGGTCCACCGAAGCTTGCGCTAAGGTTGTAATCGTCCAAAAAGAACATAGTGGATATCCATCGCAATAGCACATAATACCGAAATTACGCCCAGATCACAACCACTTTCTTCGCCTGAAGTGTCTTTGGTTATCGAGCCGTGCTCCCGGACCTAGAGGCTGCCTCGTCGGCTTGGAAATGAGACCCCTTCCACTGCAGGATAGTCGACGAACCAACTAGCTCTGTCCTGCGCAGATTCGTTGATTAGGCCGCAGGGTAGCTGGCGTCCTTCCTCTGTATCGAAGATTTGCTTCATGATTTCCTTCTTTCCCCCTCCGGTAGCCACAAACCCAATCTTGATACCGTGGGATGCTACGGGAAGTGACAGGGTAATTCGTTTTGGTGGTGGTTTGGGTGAATCGCTGATGGGTAAGACCCAGGCTTCGGCTTCTCTGAGGAGGGGAGAGCCGGGGAACAGACTGCAAGTATGACCATCGGGACCGCAACCGAGGAGGAGTAGGTCAAACATGGGTACTCTGACACTGTCTCTTGCTGCAAAGCACTTGACCAGTGTCTGCTCGTACTGATCTGCCATCTCTTGAATGTCATCCAGATATTTATCATCGATCGGGTAGACGGTAGGTTTGCCCAGCTCAGCTGGTATTTTATCCAGAAGCTCCTCCTTCACCAGCCTGTAATTGCTGTCTTCATGGTCGAGCGGGACGGCGCGCTCATCGGCAAAGAAAACCTCCCACTTGTTGAAGTCAAGCACGCCGTCGCCATTGGTCTTCTCGAGGAGCGCTTTCGCGAGGATCTTGGGGAGCGAACCACCAGACACTCCGACCCGGAATATGTTATGGCGTTCGAAAGCATTATTCTGTGCATCGAGAACGAAGGTTCGGAGGTTTTGAGCGAGCTCGTCTGTGTCCGGGTAAGCGTAGAGATTCGGAGGTTTTCCCATGGTGGCGATGAATGGTGGTGAGAGCAGGAGGGGCGTGATGATAGGTTGGTGGGGCTAGGAGATTAGATTGCGAATAATGAGGCTGGAAGCGCCGGAGGTGGAGTAAGATTTGATGAAGCCTAGCTTGTCAGTTGCAAAGAATGAGATAGGATGAGGATCAACGAAGTCTGAGAAAAGGCTGGGTCTGCTGTAGTAATCAATCAATGACGGCGGGCCTTCTCTGGCCAAATTGCGGGCGTTAAGTTTGGAGATAGCCAGATTGCCAAATACCCGATTGATTGGAATTATTCTGCTTGCGACCACCCTTAAGCACGTTTTGATTTTAACTGTGCTAATTGCTGAAACCAGAAAAGCATAGCACCATGAGAAATGATGCCGGCAAACTCGATGATCAGGCCATGGCTTACTTTTATCGCGATTCTTGGTTAGATTTTGACAGGTTTTGGGTCGGAATTGAGATTGGCCGCGCACGTGACTCTTAGACTACAAGGGCGATCTCTACACGAGTATCCCTTAACCCGTCAATTATGGCGCAACGTTATCGATAAGGCCCCAGCCAATGAGGAACCCTAGATTGAACGAACTTTTGGTGTTGCATGCACGGACCCATCACCTTATCGATAAAGTAGGACGCCAACAAATTAAGAAATAAAGCACTGTTCTGCTTTCACATCCATCACTTAGACTCCACAATAAAACCCACTGTCACACAACCTTCCTGTATACGACGGACAGGAAACTTGATTTCGACCACCTCTAGCGCTAGGCTATAGCCCGCACTCAGCTAGTCTTCTGCCGCTCTTAATGCCACAATGGCTTTCGAATCTGTTATTCAGGCGTTGCATCCTGTTAAAGTGGTTATTTGGGGTGAACAGGCAATGGCCTTTCTTGGAGCGGGGACAATGCTTAATGTACGCCTTCTACTACGCATACTAATGGTTGTACTAATAAATATAACCCAGAGCTATATGCTGATCCCTTCTGAATCTGATTTCGACCTGGCCGCACAGAAGTTGGTTAAGGCAGGTTTTCGCCCCGCCCCATGGTCGTACGGTATAATCAATCCAAAACTTCTTCCAGACGACGAGATAGCTCGACGGATTAATCCTATGGAAATTCCTGGATACCAAATGCTGGATAACAACTCCGTGCGGTTCCAATTTCCAGCAGGGCTGACTGGCCCCGAAAGAGTTGTATTGCTTCGAAGCACATATATCGGCCTTACCCCCCCTAGCGATCTGTCATCGATGCAGAGATTCCATTGCCATGAGAACTTGTATTATCCCAAAACGGCTCCCCTCCTAGAGAGCTTTATTAGGACCCTCCTCCAGGACTCTCCAGGATTCTGGCGCGACTCATTAGAGTGCTGGTCTATATCCTATGTGTATGGCATACCAATGGTTGAAGACACGGTGCTTGATTCTTGCGAGGAAGAAAGTGTTAGATTATGGTTTAACGAAAAGATTCGCCGAGGAAAGGGTGGCCTAGACAGAACTACGGTCACCAAGAGAGTGGGTAAGGGCCAAGTCCTTACCAAGTAAGCCCTTCTGAATCTTAAACCCCGCATATCTAGAGATAGCCTGCGACAAATCTTAAAGAGCCAATGCCCTTAATGCACCTCACTGCCGGTCCGTGAGTTCCAAAACGCGCAGCGAGCATGGGAGAATAAGTGAGTGCTAGGCAGGGGCGGACGAACATCTGACCGCGCATTAATGTCTGGCGTGCATTCTGTGGTGGTTATCACGACCACTAGAGTTATATATAGCCTACAGGATGGATGGCAAATGTACCTAGTTCTCACCTCGGCTCTATTTGAGAGCAAAACGAGGGGGTAATAGGGAATTAGCAGCATGCATCTATTATAGAGCGGAGTACAGAGTCGTAGCTACGGCCATCAGTCGTTAATCAATCTGTTTCTCACTTTCGCATTGCACCGTTACAGTTATGAGCCCGGCTTGCAACGAGGCAGCTGCATTCAACAAGGCATATAATTTTTTTACAAGCTTTTTTTATATTTAATAAATTAACCCTTTTTTACTTCCTACTAACTAGATCTATTAAATATATTATTTTTATAAAAAGGTAAAACGAGAACTATATTTATATAGGTTATATCGAGTAGACTTACTATTTTAGCGTAGTACTTCACTAATTTAAGGTCAGAATCACCTTATACAAACTCTACTTCTGGTTTTAGGCCTGAGTAACGTAGGGGTGTAACGTGAGTAATAAGTAAGCAGCTTAAGCCGTAGCTAAGCAAGACTGAGCTTGCCCTAAGCAGACTTAAGCAAGCGTGAGCGTGCCTGAGCGGATCCTAAGCTCGACTGATCCACCCCTGGTTGTGCCTGATTTGACCCTAAGCATACAAAGGAGGTCCCGAAATTAGGCCTAATAACTTATAGGGATGCATCGTCTCTCAGACTAACCGGTCCTATTTCTGGACCCTAGAGCCAGGAAGGCCCCAGTTCTAGGACTATTAGATTCGCTAATACTTACCTTTTAATCAAATATCTTTAAGGCTGCCACGATGTAGGAACATCGCTCTTCTAGCTAATAGCAGTCTCTCTTCAGACTAGCTTCATCTAAGGCTCCTGTTAATCTAACTACTATTAGATCTTGTATTTGCTCTATGTCGGTCCCTGATAGTCCACGAGAGCGGGCGCCTCCTATAGGAAAAACACGCAATTACACGAAAACCTCTTTCTTCCGTTCTAGCTGCTATTCCGTAGAGTCCAGCCTGCGTCTAGCATGCCATTCCCTAATACACCTATCATCCTTCATGTTTTACCGCTCGCCACAGCCTCCGTTGTCGTCGTTATCTCCGCGTCTCCGCGGTACTCTTATTCTCTCTCCCTCCCGTCACCTCTCTTACACTCTTCAGGCTAGGTAGTATCGTTCTAGTTCTATAGCTTCTATATTAGTCGATCGCGATATTCTTTTCCGTAATTTCCTGGGCTGTTTTAAACTAATCTAATATACGGATCTTTAGGGACTATAAGGGCCCGGGGAGGGGAGTGAGTGGGCGTGTTGCGGCAATTGTGGCGTCAGGTGCTTTTCGACGAGGGGGGAGTTTGAGGTTGGCGAGGTGGGGGTGCCGAAAGCGATTGTGGAGGGAATGGGGGGTCAAGATCCTGGGATCCAGGTTCGAAGAGAGATGGTGATGGTGAATGTGTGGAGACCGAAGGAGTCGTGGAAGCCGGCGTACTGCAGTGGGTCATACTTGAGCGTTGATGCGACGAGTTTGGATGCTGGTCAGGATTGGATTTGCGGAAGTGCGACAAGCCGTTTGAGGGTAGTTACTATTGAGGCGAGAGAGGTGCTTTGAGTTGATCCAGGTCGGGAACGACTACAACTGCTATGACTGGACGGTCCACATTCTCAGCATAAAGTGCCTAGGTGTAAACTAGTCTTCGTGAACGGACAACAAGGAACTCCGTCTACCTTCACCTACGTATCGGTAAAGTTCGTCCACAGTTATCGATAAGGCTTGGCCAATAGAATCAATAGGACCTAGGCCACAGGAGTCGTAATCCTCACCCATAGAGGTTCGAATGCGGGCAGTGACTAGGGCTTCGGGAGGCGTTGTTTGGCCTTGCGAGTTGGTGGAATATGGCATTGAGTCGGTGGAACAAAGTCTATATTATTAGAAGTACGATTAAAAGGCATGGTTGACAAAAATATATTGATTGAATCTATAAATGATGCGGTGTTCCCGCACGGGCCACATACTGTGTGGACGTCACCGTTGCGGGGGATAGCCATGTTGGGCAGCACGCTTTTTTTTTATTTTTATTTTATATCCGTTGTATTATACTACGTAGAATACTGCGCATGCAGCCTCTAGGCTATGGCGCTATGGCTCTATTTACATGAATCCTTCCCAGACAGCACGCTCAGGCAACGACATACAGAGGCGTGACGTCTACCTAGATAGGGGTATTCAAAACGTCTTCACCACAGGCCGCCCTAGGGATATTTCCAGATCAACTGCACTAATCCCTTCGACGTATCTAGATTGGACTCAAGTTTATGAGAACTCGAGAGGCGAGAACCGCAGGTCGTGTCTTTGCTGGCGTGGCTCCTGTGCTAAGGTCAATTGGCTCCCGTTTCTCAGGAATGACCTTGTCAAGCCGGCTCTCGAAAGGCCGTCGGTGGGGATACGGAGTAGCAACTCGGTAAACTTCGTCCAAGTGCGTTGCCTCCTTGAGTGTAGCAGGGCCCTTCTAAGTTTCTTCCTTTTTGAGTATAGCTTCAGTCACTTTGTCTTTTCTCTAATGCTAACCTCTTCTCCACATTTAGTGATATTTACTAGTTATAGGTAAACCTAACTACACCCCTCCATGCAACTCTCTGCAGTTCGCTCCTTCTCTCCTTCTTTTCTTTACTCCTCTCTACATACTTAGGAATATAACTAGTAGCGTCCGTTTTCATACTCTTCCAATCAAACATCCGACCGGGCGTGCCGTATTTGGCAACGGTGCTGCGCGGCCCCTATCTTAGCCGTAGAGCTAAATTCACTTTACCAGGATCTCTTAGTTGCTGAGACGTAGTACTAGACGGGTTTCCAATCGGGTCAGACTCACGATCGTTCTCCAATGGCGATAGCAGATCAATCTCGATGGACTGTTCTACGATGTTCACGCCATCTTCTTGGATATTAACAAATTGCGTGACGTAACTTCGCGTTTGCGGCCGAACGCTCTCGGCCAGCCTATCAAGAAAGTTTTCCGTGACTTGGAGACCAGCACGTCAGTAGGCACACGGCTTCAGACTGTAGTTGTTCGGGGAACCCACGTTCAAAGCAAGCTGAGGCGGTGTGGTCACCCCCTAGCAACATCAATCTGTGCTTGCCGGTGGAGAGATCGCGAACAACCTTCAACTGCGCATTGGAGAGGACAAGATGGCCAATCACAATATCGCCGACCTCTCTAGGGGCGTTATTAGCCTCAGCTCAAAACCAGTGTGGCATTATTGTATGGCGACTGTTCTTACCTCTGATAAACGACACGGTCACCATGCCTAATATTTTGAAGGTACTGTATGAGCATGGCCTTCTTTGCCTCAGAAATCTTTGCGCGGAATTCTTGAGCAGCTGCCACCATTGTTAGCTCGTCACACTGATTGAAATGCGATGCAGAGTAAGTCGCAAGCGATCCTACCAGAACGGTCCGAAAACTCAAACTCTACCTCGTCGCATTTGATGAGCTGCGCATCCGTCTCGGCCGCCTTTTCGTGGACACAATTTACCTTACAGATGGTGGCATATCTGACACCTCTGCTGCCAGAGACCGTGGAGTCGTGAGCGACTATAGTGTCGTGGGTTAGCGCCGATATGGCTTTCCTAAGCACGACTAACACGGGGCCTCACTGTGTAGAGTGTATCGTTCATTCTGGGCACTCCCCTGGGTCCCAGCGATCCGTGGTTTGCACTGCACGGCAACTTGGCAAAACTGCTGGCTGGAGAAGCGGATACTCCCGAACTCGTGGGCAAGACTTGAGTCCCATGACGTTGCTCCCGGCAGAGCAGCGGACGCGTACTGCAAGATTTGCAGGGTGTCGACCTGCTCGACCACCAAGCGGACTCCATTGGCCACGAGCCGGACAGACAAGAGCTTCGCCGCCAGGTGGAGGACAAAACTGCACCGAAAACTCTGGTCAACAACATGCGGCGTTTCTGAGGTTTCGGGGACAGGAACTCACGCTCTAGATGATAGGACAGAAATCTCATCCGGAGAACGTCGCACCAAGGCCGTAGTCAAGTCGTTCGAAAAATGGCGGGCGGCTTGCAGAACCCCAAGCCGCTGTGCGGCCTTTTCTATCTCCGAGACGCCTGATCGAAACAGCTGTCAGCTACGTCGTCACATGTCTACGCTTACGACGACTTCTTACAGGCCGGACGAATGGGGGAGAGAATTAGCGAGACCGGAGAGCTGGAGAGAGGGGAGGCGACATAGACTTGCCATGTGTTATGGCAGGACTGATCGACTATCCGTACGGGGAGGCTAATAGGCAGCACTGAGTCTAGTTAGCCCAAGCTCTCGCATGAGAAACCAACAACTTGCGGGTAAAGCTGAGTTTCTCCGTGTGGTCATCTAGCTCGCGAGCCCCCTCCCGCCTGGATCTACCGCAAAGACAGCAGAAGAGTGAAGCAAGTGACGGGAGGCCACCGGATATCTCATCGCTAAATAGAGCCGGGTTGAAGGTCACCCGCGGGCAAACGGGAGTCATGTCTCTTGCTGGATCCCCAGGCTTCTTCTGGCGATACAATAAAAACGCTGCATCATTCCCAGTCAATAGAGTCAAGTCGTCCGGCGGCCCTGCATCCTCCGGCGCCGAGGCTGAAATAACGCTCTCGACCCCCGGTCTTTTGAGATTCGCCAGGAACCATTCGTATATCTCGTCCAACTTGCCATGGATCTTCTCTACTTGTCCTTTGATCGCAGCTTGTTGGCTCCTGTTACCACACAGCCACGTTAGCGTTCCGACCCGAGGCCAGCGGAATAGAGAACACTTGCCCGTTGATGACAGTGATAGCGAGATGAAGCGCATTAGTATGGGCGATCAGCGTCTGCTTCAGTTTGGCGATATCCCCTCCCTCCTTGGTCCACGCGACCTTCTTCCAGCTCTTCTTCAGATCCTCCCTCAATGTTCGAGTCCGTGGCTCTTGTTGGTCCTCGGTGGTCGAATCTAGCACTGAGTACTTCTCAACGAAGCTTTCGAGATGCACAAGCACGTCGCGACAGCTAGTTAGAATATTCGCAAGCCCGGGCTGCCGCTCAGACCGTGATTCCCCCGGATTTTGTGGCCCAGAGCCCTCCTCGCTTCGGTCGCGCTCGGCTAACGTTTGAGAGAGCAAATCGAATGACTCTTTGAGGGAGAATAAGAGGGCTTGGACTTCGGCGAATTCCGCAGGCGCTGATTTAGAGCCAGACGATAGGGCTCTAGCTACTTTGTACGCAATCTTCCCCAGCAGTATAATGTCCCCGACCGAAAGAGGTGATTGCAATGACATTTCCCCCAGGTATGGTTGGGATGGAAAATCCGACACTTCGAAGTTTCTCTCTAGACTGCTTCCTTGCTCTATCGGTGCATTTGTCGAGGACCGCTCTGATCACGAGTCATTGCCCCCCACGTCGGGGCAGAAAACGTGGTATTTATTTCAGGTTTCCGTATATTACACATGAGCCTCAGCCTGATCGATACGGAGTGGAAACATTACACCGCTATCTGCCACCGCATCCCCGTCAGGCTCGTCCCCGCTTTGGAAGTTTTAATAGATGTTCTCCATCTCCAAGTCTCCGCGACCGCTTTACATTTCAATGAACACACGGCGCCACTCACTTAGAGACTTTCCATTCAAGTTCGTCTGTGGCTGTTTTGCGAGCGCTCATATTGGCACTAGCCCTCCAACTAAGAATTGCTAACTCAACACTCTTCAACATGGCATATTCCCCTTACCAGACCCACGGGAGTCCCCTCGAACCGTATCGTATTCCCTCAGGAGTGTTCTTCACAGATTTTTGTCCCGAGGTGCCGCTGGATTGCTCGCCGGCGACCATCTTCCCAATCTTCCCCAATGCTCGCCCGGCCGTCAACCCAAGTATCGCTCCGCCCGCCGACAAGTTTCCCCACTCTCCTTCACAACCGAAACCACAGCAAGTCCTTTGCCTTCCGCTCTTAGACGTTGCAATCGATGTTCGTGTTGACTCTACTATCGCGACAACGAGGTTCATGCAGCGGTTCACCAACATATCCAACATTGCCATCCCCGAAGCACACTACACATTTCCGATATATGACGGAGCCGCCGTGACGACTTTCCGATACTATATTGGGGATTCGGAAGTGCTCATAGGCAAGGTGTTGTCGAACGAGGAGGCCAGGGATGAATACATGCGGGCCATTGAGAGCATGGAGGCCGCCGCGCTCCTCGAGGAGAGGACCCCCGAGGTGTTCCAGACGATGATCGGGAACATTCCGCCCAAGACGTCCGTGAAGATAGAGATTACCTATGTGAGCGAACTGAAATCAGACATTGGCGGACAAGGATACCTGGTCACGATCCCCACGTCATTGGCGCCGCGATATGGGACGCCACCCGCCGGATATTCGAGCTCCTCTGCTATGGTTCATACTGGTCTCGCCGTAGTCGTCGCGGTCAATTCTCACCAGCCGATTTGCCAAATCGAATGCCGATCCCACCTGGTTTCCGTAGATATGGGGTCGGCGGGGGCTCCCCCAGACTTGCTGGATTTCGACGCCTTCTACGCCCGAGCGAGATCGGGGCGGGAAGGGGGCTCTGCAGCACTCAACCCGTGCCAGGCGACGGTCAGGCTATCCGATCCGAATGCGGGAATGCATAAAGACTTTGTCGTCTTCATCAAGACCTCCGGGGATGATGACTCGGTCACCCGGTCTCAAGCTCTCCTCTCCCCAGCAAATGAACATGACCACTCGGCCCTGATGGTAACCATCCAGCCAAGCGAACTCTTCAGCACCTACAAACCCCAAATAGACTTTAGAGGCGAAATAGTATTCATTGCGGATCGCTCAGGGTCGATGGGGGGTGAAAAGATTTCTGGCCTTCGAGATGCCCTCCATGTGTTTGTCAAGAGCCTTCCAGACACCTGCACCTTTAACCTCTACTCCTTCGGAACCTCGTTTCGGTCGTTATGGCAGTCTTCCATGCCATACAGTCAGGAGACCCTGGACGAAGCCGTTTCTCATGTCTCGGGATTCTCGGCCGACATGGGTGGGACTGAACTGCTTCCCGCGTTAGAAAATGCCGTTATACGAAGATCGACGACTGGCCATTCTACTCAAATCATAGTTCTTACAGATGGGCAGGTCTGGAATGCGAATAAGACGATAAGCTTCGTTCAGCATACTCGGTCGAAGCTGGGGGATGGCTTCCGGCTTTTCGTACTCGGTATTGGCGACACCGTCTCGCATCGTCTTATCGAGGGGATCAGCGGAGCCGGCGGAGGGTTCGGCGAGGTGGTTGGCATCGCGACGCCAGACAAGTGGCAGTACAGGGTGATCCGGATGCTCAAGGGCGCCCTGATGCCGCCGACGTGGAACTGCGAGATAGACCTGGGGCCCCAGTTCATTCGCTTGGACTTGAACGAGGACAGCTTCCCTTGGGACAAAAAAAACGACAAACGGAACGTGCCGAACTCGTGGGAATACATCCAGGCTCCACAGTCACCTTCAATACACCATTTTAAACAGTCGTCCATTCTCTGCCTCCTCAACACAGGCTCCGCGGCCCCGCTGTCGTCGGTTACCATTACAGCAACAGCTGGCGCCAATCGAGGAGACGTTATCAAGGCGACCCTGCCAGTCCTGTCCATCGCGACTCCTGATAGGACTCTCCAGCATCTCGCGGTGAAGTCTGCCCTGCTGGACCTGGATATCAGAGCGGATCAGCAGCAGCCACACGACGCCGCCGACCACTCCGTGGCCAGCCGGAACGCCGTGCTCCTTGGGAAGTTGTATTCGGTGACTAGCAGGTGGACGAGTTTTGTCGCGACGAACCGCGATGGGTCGGTGGCCCGCCCTATCGACTTCTACGACGCCCTTGCTGGCGACCTTCACCTCCTGACGGCGCCTAAGCCGTATACAACACTCTGGATCTGGGCCATCTGAATTACGACCAGTTCGGAACACGGTTGCATCTACGCCAGGAAGCGCATTTGTAGAATTACCATCCTCTGCATCTGGCATGATGTCATACAAGAGTCAATCCTGTGGAATGTTAAACGAGCACCCCGCTTTCAGCCTCGCAAGCGAGAACGACTTTTTCAGCATCCCAAGCGAGAACGACCTTTTCAGCATCCCAAACGAGAACGGTTTTCCCAGCATCTCAAGCAAGAACGACTTTTCTAGCATACTACCTAACGGCTACCATTGCGGTTCTAAGTCACCCACATATGAGGTACAATGTGCAACCTCACTAGGTATAGGGGCCGAAGTACCTTCAGCGAAGCGCAGCATTGATGTTGCCGACATCGTTGGCTCGCAGACAGCATCTGGCCGCTTCAGAATAAGTGGTGGCTTTCGGGAGAGACTCACATCGAATCTACCGGTCGGCACACGAGAGGCTATCCAGGCCAACATGAGAGAGCAGAATGACGAACATGATAGTGAGGCAGTAGATACTGTCATGATGACTAAATATATTGAGACAAAGCTGGATGACAAGAAGGATCTCTTGGAGCTGGTGGTCGACAAGGCGGTTAGATCAGTGGAGGTTGCCAGGTCGGAGGGACACCAAGGGGCTGACTCCAGTGCAAGGACGATGGCGCGGGAGAGCAACTGCGACGCAGACGAGCCAGAGTCGGAAGAAGATGATGGATAGTTACGGAACTAACTCAAATATTGGGGAATATGAGAGGCTTGGCAAAGTAGCTAGTATATTACACGTATTTAAGAGATTGTTAGAGATAACTCAAGAAAGCGTAACTCCGGCGAGACAGACGCATCACGACGCATAGGGTGATTCATGAGACACCACAATTTGTCAACAGCAAAAGGAATGAACTATTTTGGTAAACAGGGGTTGGAACTCCTGTCCAGCTATGGAGGTCCCAAAACTGGGACCCCCGAGATAGGTCGCGTAGACTTGACAACGCTGGTACAGATGTGCCACGCCAGCAAGATATGGCTATCCAGATTAACTGGGGGGTCTCAGAAACGGGACCTTGAGTGAGACTGAGCAGACCATGAGCAGCCTGAGGCAAATTGGATTAGAGATTGAGTAGGACTGAGCAAGACTGAGTACCACCTAAGTAGAGCAAATTGAGCCGAAGTTGAGCTGGGGGAAATTTTGCTGACTCAACGTACCAAGACTTAATATGTCACACCAGTAAGCTGCGCGCACCAGTAAGCTGCGCACCCCCATCCCCCACCAAAAATCACGAAAACTATAGTATAATATCTTAACAACCACTTAATAAAAACTTCTAAAAATTTATATTTAAGCTTATATATATAATTTATTTATTTTATTTTATTTTAAATAAATTTATAAAGTGGTTATAAGATATATAGATTTGGCCCTAAATTGTATTTTAATCTCTATATTTTTATAATTACTTTATAAATTACTTTAAGATTAAAAAAGAAGAAATGGAGTATATATATAAGCTTAAATATAAAATTTTAGAAGTTTTTATTAAGTGGTTGTTAAGATATTATACTATAGTTTTCGTGATTTTTGGTGGGGGATGGGGGTGCGCAGCTTACTGGTGCGCGCAGCTTACTGGTGTGATATGTTAATATAATCCTTGGATTAGGTAATCGTCTAGACCGTCTTATACTAGCTTATAAACGTGCTAAACAGCCTATTTAGGCAAGCACTAAGCCTAGTTTAGGGGCATGTGTATGCACCGAAAAGGCATAGGAGAATACTGCTGCCATTTTTAATGCATTATTTAATTTTGATATCTGTCGTTTTTCTAAGCGCGCTAGTCTGTCGGAGACCAAACCCATTTTACCTAGTAAAACAGGCGGATTTCTCCGAACAATCAGCGGCGCTTTCAAACGGATGCGCCTAGGCGGTGTACATGAATCCGGTACTCACGATACGATGACGACGGCGCTGCCAAGTGACAGCAAAACAAGCACGGGCTCCGCATACTGCATTTACGACGTTCTGGGCATCTTCACCGAGGCTCAGCTTCAATGTTATTTGAAAAGGGGGCTGTCTTCATTAAGAATCCAGTCACTATCAGCACGTTATTTGCTCACGATCAAGCCATACGCCCATTTCTTACAAGACTTGACGCCCCTTTCAACACAAGGACTACCATCTTGTACCTTTGTGCAATGCAACGTTGAAAGCACGTCCCCAGTGCGAGTCGCATACAATTGCCCCAACAGGCAAACAATGGGAGTCTTGTTCTTTGGCCAACAGCGGTGGAACAAGAATTCCGTGGTACAGTTGCAAAGATCTAGACCGGGTCATGCTTGCTCAGCAAAACGGAAACCTCCATACCTGCTTAGGTACGGAGAACACGGCTTCCAAGAGATTCAGTCCTGCGCAAAAGAATCATGAATCAATCCAAAGGTACATTATCTTATCAGACGATTCCAGAAAAAAGACTTTCTTATTGGTGTCTTTTTCGCATGCTTCACTAGTAATACGGCGTTTCTGTGCACACATTCTCACGAGTTTCCTGGCAGAGCTAAATCCGTCTTGTGCTGACCGGTATCAAATGCAGAAACCAAAGCACGCAAAAGCCGTAGAGTGTGACCAGGGATTATTTGTGTTAAAAAACCAACCAATCATTTTAGGCGAACTAGACCAGCCCCGCGGACCAGCATTAAATTGTGAGCAGTCCAGAACACGCCACACTGAGACAATGACATAAAAGTCTTTGCCTTAATGGGCATCCTTCCTCTCCTCACTCATTAGTTGGATAAGTCCTCGGTCCGCACTAGACCCAGCTTGCACCGGAGAGTGCTCCTGAGTTCATCCAGGCGGCGCTACAGCTAAGGGGTTCCATTACTAAGGCGGGACTCAGGCTGAAGACCGTTGCTGAAGTGGAACCGGCCAGGCTATCTGTCAGTCGCAAACTTTTGGAAGGGATCTGCTGAGGATGGGGAGATATACTTGCAGTGCTGGAATCTACAGTCTTTTTGTACGGTTTACACTGAGGTCGTCGGCCCAGCCCAACTCTAAGGCTGGATCGAACAATAGCCAACAGTAACCTAACTCGGGATCCCCTTTTTGACTCGTACGGGATTCCTCATTCTGAAAGTACTTTGAAATTTGGGTGGTGTGACGAGGTCGGGGCCAGTATCCGGCTTCAACGGTCCCGAATTAGATCGTTCTACAATCCTCTCACCTTGTACAGATTGCTAGCGGCTTGGCATAGAATATATGAGATTTTCACTCTTTCCATACAAAATGTGTCTAGACGCTAGCAACCCGTATAGTGGAGGGGGTTGTAGGCGGACAGTCCCACTGTAGTTCTTCGTGTTCTTCATGCTACTCTCCATCTGATAAGAACATTCTACGTTATTCGCAACGGTTTCAAGGGTGCTGAAGACGTTGCTAGTGATGTTGATGGAGAGACGATCTAATTTCCTGGGCAGGAAGGACATTGCCCAGCCGAGGAGCCTAGCAGCCTCATCCAACTCAAAACGAAGCTACGAAGAATTTTGTATCCGTCTAGACACAAAGGGTACCATCGACAGGGTGACCGAGGCGTAAAATTTCTCAGTCGTGCAGAAGTGAGGAAGTCTGACAGCACTGGTGGCTTATGATATGCATACGCATTAATCGCGAGGAGACGGCTCCATCTCGAACTATTGGAGGAAATGGAACTCGGAACAGCTCGATTGCTGAGAAGAGGGCGAAGCCACGAGAGAAAGCAGAGTCTCGTGGAAGAGACGAGAAGGGGTGTGGCTGTGGCATGTCAGCTAGCACCAGGTTATTAATCGCAGCCAGTGCCACCCCTGCAAGGCACTCCAGGCCTGGGCCTAGATGTCGCCGTCAATCTCACAAACGTTTGGGCGATCGAAGCAAGCCCCTACTGCCTGCTCCCACCTGCCGACTCCCCCTGCACCAAGCTCTCGCCCGTAGTCACAGCGCAATCACAGCGCATCACACCTCTGCCTTTCCCAGGTTGCTGGAACCCGCCATGATTGATCCACCCCTCCACTTTGACTCACTCCAATGCCGATTGTTTCCCACGGCACCCTGCCCAAGTTTGCGCGGCCCACTCCCTTGCAAACGCAGAGGCCCAGCCGTTGCATCGGGCGATGAAACATTGCCGTAATCCGCACTCCCAGATATATATTAGGGACTTGCACTCTACACAAGCCACCGCCAGATCAAGCATTCCTCTGTTTCAGGACTCTTTGACGAAATCGTTTCGTCGTCCTTTGTGCACCCGGACATAACAAATAATGCTCTTCTCCAACATAAATTCACCAAACGCCTCCACCTCGCGGACCTGCTACTTTTCCATCATCCCTTCCACCTATTATTCACACTTCTCAGTGGAAACACCAAGCACATCTCCCTGCTCCTCTTCCTTCAACGGAGAAACACCTTCAGACCCCAGCAATCCTCTCCTGGCGTTGCGCGTCCTCCCTCCTCCCACTACACCACTAGCAAGCATGGATGCCTCCAAGCTCCTTCAACTCCAAACCGCTGCTGCCTATTCCCGGCCTAGCGCCCAGCCGGCTCAAAACAACATGTCCGCAAACACTAGCACCAGCTCGACCTCTTCAACCACCACTACCAGCTCTACCACTCCCACGCCTCCACTCGAGCTTCCTATCCGTTGCTCCCGGTGCCACCGCAGCTCCAGCCTAGGCTCCGCCAGCTCCTCAACCAGCGGCATGATCAGCTTCGGCACGAATCTGTACTACTGCAACCGGTGTGCCAGCCTGGTGGGCTACGACGCACGCTGAAACATCCACTGCCTACCCCAGAATACGAAAGCAGGAGTATCTGCGTACACCTACTACGCGGTCTCAGCACCATCTATCTGACACCTTTCACCATGGAGACGTATCTATCGACTCGAACCGAACTAAGTTGGTCCCGGCTAACTCCAGCCTGCGGACGATGTCACTGCATCATTCTTACGCAACGGCGTATGGCTTGACTCCTGGGTTTATTTAGAGCGAGGCGTTAGCGGAGAGACTTCAGGGCAGATGGAGGGATAGGTGATTGGAGAACTGGAAGGGACGCTTCACGGTGAGCACTTCACAGTCGTACAGCATCTTGGGAGGTGGAGAGGCGGATGGATGGGATGAACTGGGATCGCCAGCCGGAGTCCAGGCGCGGGAATTTCTTACAGCAGCGATCTGTTGATCAGATAGCCCTTTGCATAGCCACTAGCCTATCTTTTTGCATCTCATAAATACCAAACATGATAACCCTCACTCAACCTCCCCCTCTCGCGTGATCTTCTCCATGAGTGAAATCCCACCCCTGTTCCCTCAACCCCCCTTGATTCCCCCGTTCCACTGAATCACCGCCATGCCTCCCTCCCGCTTGATAAGGACGATATTGCATAACGCCCACCCCCCAAAACTGTTCGCGTATCTGCATCGCCAAGCTCCTGGCCTTATCGCCAATCGGGTTTTGCACAGAGAAACTAATTAATGTTTAATCAATCGTCCAACCCCGCTATCCGTGCGCCACCAACCCTCTCACATTCCTTTTTCTCCCCCCCCTCTCCTACCCCTTTCGGCGCTTTTCCGCGAGACTCAGAGTTCAGCCCCGTGAGACGCTTCTGCAGTAGTGGAGTGGAGAGGAGAAAGACGGGACGGGACGGTACGGGACGGGATGGGACGGGATGGGATGGGATAGGGCAGGACAGGCCAGGCCAGCTCGATCCAGGAACAACGATGCCTGCGCAGCTGAGCCCCGGGGAACAATCGGCGACGGCGGGCCCGACAGGCCTCGGCATCTTTTGCGCAGGCGTCGTCTTTTTTTTCTGGTTGGCTGGTGCAGCGCTGGAGGCGTCCGCTGGTGCGGTCAGTGCCCACAAGGCGCGCATCGGGCATTGTTTTTCGGTGCTACGTGCAGGAGGGCGTGTTGCATGGCAGACGGGGTGAGGGCTGCAGATGCAAATAACGCAATGGGTCGGTGGACAGGACAGGACGGTGCAACACCGCTAGGCGGGTTGCGTGCGTGCGTGCGTGCGTGCGTGAAGGGGTGGCGGAGATCTCCATGCGGATGCGCGCAAACTGCTGCTGCAGCTGCCGGGATTGGGGAGGCGAAGTATTTGCCCTTCACATGTCTGGATTGGGAAGGGGAGGGAAGGTTATGTGGGCGGGAAAGAAGGATTGGAGGAGAAGAGGGACGACTGCACCGATTGCGGTATATTGCAGCCGGGCTGCCGCATGCACTCTTTCCAATCGAGCGCGCTGGGGCTTTTTTGGTTTCCAGCTCGTGTGCTGCTGCTGTTGCTGGAAGGAAGACACGAAGGAAGCAAGCAAGCAAGCAAGCTTTCACCACCAACGCCGCCAAACCCCATCACAATACCACTCAAGCCCGCCTTCTCTATCAATCCCTCCCGCTCACCTTTTGCCCATTGGCCCGCGGCGCACTGCGAACTGATCGGCAAGCGTCGCCGCCCAACACTGGCAAGCATGCTGCAGCGCGGTGCACGATCTTGACCGGGTGCTGATCTGCGATCGTGCAGCGAGAACGGGCTGAACTAGGGGTACTGGGCTTGGTTGGGCGGGTCTCGTGCGACTTCCGCAGCGTTTGGAGTGGGTTGACGGCGCGGGATTGGGATGGGCGTTGCTGATAAAGGAGGACACCTGTGAGCCGATTGTGACGACAATGAGTTCCGTGGTGGGTGCAGCCAATCAACCAGTAGGCACAGCCGGCGCGCGAGTGGGTGTTTGGGAGTGGGTGCTACCCTTCCGACGACAAGTTGTCCCGTGGCAGAAGAGAGGGTTTTTGTTGGCGTATAAAGAATGTTTTCTGGTGTTTTGGCCGGTGGTGGGAAGGAATGGACGGCAGGGTCATCATCACGATTCTGTTTGCGCATCGACTGTTCCTGGCTAGCGGGGTTTTGCGCTGCTGGGCGGCGCTGGCTGGGCGGTCGGCCGTGGGCGATGACATACGAGAGTACGATCCTGACGTTGGTATGATATGCTGCTGAATGGGAGCTATGTACCACACCATACCGTGCTTCTCCTGCACTCGCTCGCGTTAGAGATGTCCCCACGAGTGGCTCAGAGGTACCTCCTTATCCAACTAATCCAACTATATCTAATCAACTCTTCCCAGACTCACCCAATAAGGCAGCTCAACAACCTCCAGCCCCATCTCATCCCAGCCTACTCCTCTAAAACCCCCAAACTCCCTAAAACCTCTGCTGCCTTATCTTTCCTAGCAACCCTCGGTCTCGCCATCCTCCTTCCTCCTCGCTATCTCTGTCCCTGCATATTTCAGCCGCCCGATCCTTGTGCGCATCAATTCGCTACGTTGGATCGCCGATGCAATCGTTAATATCCCGGCTGCTGATCTGGATGGCGGGCATGAGTCTAACGGTTGGCTTGAGGGACTGCGGGGCACGCTTTGTCAGGCTTGAATTACACTACCTGACTAAGACTGTTGGCAGGCGGACAAGCACGTAATTAGGCAGTTTCACTGCTGTTTTGGTAGAGGAAATGGAAGGAACTGTGGATCTGCCGTAATTCTGGGGAAATGATAGGCTAGAATGGTAGATGCTCTAGAAGTACCGGATGCATTGGGATTAGAGTAGCTGCATGAATGTCATTGAGGTTTGTATAGGACCGAGGAGTGGTATGATTTTTGAGAGACGAATCATGTGAGTTGGGATTCCGTACCTAGTGCAGTTTTGACAGTGCCTTTATCCATTTTCAATTTTGAGTAGATTTAATGAATTTCAAAGATGAACCTCTGGTCCTTAAATACGGAATACTCGATATTTTGCCGGGAAGAGCACTCATAATTTTAATCGAAAATGCTATCCAAAATTATTTATCGATCACATGTGCATGATATTGACATTAGATCCTAGTAGCCGAGGGATTTGTAAAAAAAAAGGGTATTTCTATTACAGTAAGAAAAGCCATGTCATTTCAAAACTCCGATTAACATAATCTTCATTCAAATACCATCTTGGAAAATCTCCTGGGTTGGAGCACTTTTCGTTTTTAGAACAAAGGATATTGGCGCGTAGCTGTTATTCTTCAGCTTTGATTCTACGTTATCGAGCTGCCGGGAGGGAAAGGGCCTATCGATTGCAAACGGTGCCCACTTTGAGCTATATTTGTATTATGCTTACTTTTGCTCGACGTCCGCCGCGGATGAATTTTGCTGGCGGAGTATCGCGTAACATGATGTGGCGGCACACGAATTGGAGTGAAGTGACAAAGGGATTTCCGTGGGAAGAGCAGCTTGGGTTATCGTGACTTTCTTTGTCCTTTCGGCGAATTTGATTCGTACGAGGTTTCCAGCCACAAGAGGTTATGTGATAGCTGCTGAGCTGTGCGGCGGGGATGCAGCAGATCGATGCAATCGTAAACGAGTAGGCACAAAAAATAAACTTTGAATCACCACTGTTTGTTAAGCTGATAGAAGGCTCGACCTTAGAACGAGAGCAAGCCTATAACTTTTATAAGGTGTTCCGTTATGCCCAGCCAGTCTCCCTTAACCTGTGATTCGAGAGAAAGCTTGGCTTCTCCATGACTAAGCAGAACATTTCTTGGCGCGTAGTCAACGCGATAGTCTGGGGTAGGCATGAATTTGGCCGTACCAGGCAAACTATTCCTCCTTCCTTCTCTTGCAAGATCCACATCGGATCGCAAGTCCTGCTTTAGCTGTTGAGTCTAGGGCTTCTCGTGCACATCACACTCATCACCAACATGTGAGTTTCACTACTTCGTGCAACTTTTCATCTTACTCTTAATGTTGGAGGTGCCGACTCTTCTCTGGGAGTCTGACTGTTTTCTCATCACTTTACTTTCCCTGTGCTAATCTCAATTATAGGGAAGCCTTTGAGGGCATCTACCTAAACCTTTCGAAGCAGCCTGGAACAACTCGATTCGCGGAGTCCGGCTGGGGCTGGAAACCTTCAGGTGGTGGTGACACTTTTACTTTGGACCACACACAGATTGTTCAAGCACAATGGAGCCGGGCGGCGCGCGGGTATGAAGTGAAGGTGCTCTCAAGGGCAGACGGCGTGATTCAACTGGATGGATTCCAACAAGAGGTACGATTATATATCCCAACAAGGGGATCGTATTGACATAAGCAGGACTTTGATCGCATAAGCAAGCTATTTAAGGTCTGGTACAGCATCAACTTGGACAGTAAGGAACATGCGTTGCGCGGATGGAATTGGGGAAAGGCAGAATTTGGCAAGGCAGAGCTTGCGTTCAACGTTCAAAACAGGCCCGCCTTTGAAATACCGTACTCCGAGATTTCCAATACCAACCTCGCGGGAAAAAACGAGGTTGCAGTTGACTTTTCTCTTCCGGCGGACGGCAATGATACAGGTACAAATGGTCACCTTGGAGGCGCAAGAGCTCGTGGCAAGAAAGCTGGAGGTGCACGGGATCAACTTGTCGAAATGCGATTCTATATTCCAGGAACAGCAACCAAGAAGGAGAAGAAAGAGGACGGTGAAGATGTAACCGACGGTGAGGATGCTGAGGAGCAAAATGCAGCGAATCTCTTCTACGAAACATTAATGGAGAAGGCGGAGATAGGAGAGGTTGCTGGCGACACTTATGCTACCTTCTTGGACATATTGCACCTTACTCCCAGGTTTGTTACCGCGCTATTCCTAAAATTTAAAGTGAAATTAATGAATCTTCAGAGGACGATTCGATATTGATATGTACGAGAAATCCTTCCGGTTACGTGGAAAAACTTACGATTACAAGATACAATACGAATCAATCAAAAAGTTCATGGTTTTACCGAAGCCAGATGATATCCATACCCTCATCACAATCGGGCTGGACCCTCCCCTACGGCAGGGTCAAACAAGATATCCTTTCCTGGTTATGCAGTTCAAGAGAGATGAAGAAGTCAATCTAGACCTTAACATGACGGATGATGCGCTTGAGGATAAGTACAAAGGGAAGCTACAGTCACACTACGAGGCGCCAATCTCGTCTGTTGTTACTGATATATTCCGAGGGTTGACCAACAAGAAGGTCACAAAGCCATCAACACAATTCATCAGCCATCACGAACAGTCAGGCGTCAAATGCTCTATTAAAGCAAATGAGGGCCATCTCTTCTGTTTAGACAAGGCGTTCATGTTCGTTCCGAAACCTGCAACCTATATTGGAATTGATAATATTCAATCAATTACAATGTCGCGAGTGGGAGGCGCAATGGCAGCTAGCCGAACGTTCGATATCACTGTCACCATGAAAGGAGGTGTAGGTGAGCATCAGTTTAGCAACATCAATCGGTAAGTTTGCTCATGCCTGATAGCATTCAAATTGCTAATGGATGCGTAAATTAGTGAGGAACAGCAACCTCTTGAGAGTTTCTTCCGGGCGAAAGGTATCAAGACTAAGAACGAGATGGCAGATGACGTAAGCACCGCATTTTCGCTGAATCCTACGAATGCTAACTAAGTATCACTAGTCTGGCGCTCTTCTTGCAGCTGCTCTTCAAGATGAGGATCTTGCTTCAAGTGACGATGACCGTGTTGCTGCTACCCGAGGCAGTGCTGATGAGGATGACGAAAGCGTGGACGAAGATTTCCAGGCCGACTCAGAGTCAGACGTCGCGGAGGAGTACGATGAGGACCACAAGAGCAGTGGCTCGGATAGCGACTCGGAAATGGCAGATGCCGATAGCGATGCCCCAGCGGAAGAGATCGAGGAGGAGATGGTAGAGAGGCCTAAAAAGAAAGCCAAAACTGCGAAGTGAGCAGCAGGAGCGTTGATAACGGTGTTAAAATGGAGGGTTAATTCTCCTTGAGGCAATGGCCTTGAGGCTATCGCTTTCACGAATTGTATTATTTGGCACTGTCGAGATATGCGGCGTTAGAAAAATAGCACAACTGGAAGCCATGGAAGACACCTCACATATAGCTTTACTTGAATTAGGCGGTGCTTAGCATGAAAATAATGCCAGGGTTAAAGGATATTCGGATAGCTCCTTGCGAATGATCCGGAGTTGTCCCGATGGGGTAATCCGAGAGATGGATCTGCGTTATCCGCTTGCCCGTGGTATTGGTCACTTTAGCCACCTCCACAACTAAGCTTGAATTCCTACTTGCCAATTCGCCCGTCTAGCTAAAGACTATGAAGTATAGTTTACCCCGAGCCTCAACGATTTTCCAAGGCTGTATATATACCCTGCTTCATCTGGCGTTTTTAGCGGCGGCAAAACTATCCGCGGCCCCGCACTTTTCAACGGCACAAAGCTTGGGGTCACCAATGAAATGCAATTGATATCCCCTACGTCCCTACGAGTCTGACCCCGTCGGTAAGCTTCAATTGAACACGGCTATACAAATACGGAATGACTGCACTGTGTGACAGTCGATTCCGTCAGTGTCTTCATAAGAATCTGAGGAGATGAGATCGAGAACTGGATGGTGGGTGGTGTGACAGAACTTCTCATGAATCTCCGCTGACATGAGCTATCTCCGCAGTCTAACATGCCGTCAGAGGAAGCTAAAGTGCGACGAAAGAAAGCCTTCATGTGGGCAATGCGTCAAAGCCTCCAGAGAGTGCGCCCCAAGCTCTGGCATCATATTTCGACATCAACACAATGCCTCGATGAACGGTGGTGGGGCTAGCGATGAGAGCAACTTGAAGGGATTCTATGCGTACAAGAACACATTTAATGGCGAGAGCGTATGGTTAGATATTCCTAAGCAAGGTATTCTTGAAAATGGCATGTCCCTGTCATGCATGGACTGACCTAGTTGCAGTAACTTTCATCAATACCTCTGATCCTTATAACGATCCTCTCTCTCCAGAACTTGACGGGATGTCCGGCACTCCAACTCAATCCTCTCCCTCGTTCGACCACCATTCGAACGGCGCATGGCCTAGCACGGACAATATACAACAGAGTAATGGTATGCCATCTACACATGGATTGCAGGCTTTGTCGGCAGCCGCTACAAGGGAACATCTGGAATATATGTCCCACAGTGGGCCCCATCGGAACAGTATCCTCACTCATACAGACCATTTACACTCTCCAACCTCAAGCATATCAACTATGGAGCCACCAATATCACCTCCGGTATCTATCTCGAACCATAATATCAACTTCATTCTGAACCATCCAGCTGCGTCATCTCCTCCTATCGACCCCAATCTGCAATCTCCATTTACTCCAAGCGAAGGATTCACCCACAGAATATCTTCAACTCACCACTCTCAGGTATGCCCTCATATCGAAGCAGACGCGGAAGAAGCTCATGAAATTGCCTTTCTTCTGCGGCATTTTTCTGAGGGACCAGGTTACTGGATGGATCTATTTGATTTAGGCACTTATTTCGCTTCATATGTTCCTGTAAAAGCGCTTGGAAACCCGTTGTTAAAGTATGCCGCAGTAGCTTATGCAGCGAAAGCCCTCGGACGTGTCCAGGGAAAGAAACCTATTATGGGAGGCAATGTTTCTCGCCAAGCCCGTATGGAGCTATATCCTGATGCGCTTTCAATTGACTGGTATCACAGAGCAGCCGAATATTATGACACTGCCGTGTCTCTCCTCCGACAAACGCTTCAAGAAGATTCCAATCACACTCCAGAAGAGCCCATAGAAACGGAGCATATATGGTCTGGTATCCAGGTTAGTGGCGATCATACTAGCCGCAAAAGACGTCGAGTGTCTAGCACTACGGGGCACAAACCTAATTCCGATGAACTGCTCGCCGCAACAGCCATTCTCTGTGTCTACGAATTCCTAGACGCATCAGTTCCTGAATGGTCACGTCATCTAAATGGCGCGAAATCGCTTCTTGACATTGCGAAGGAACGTATGATGCCATTACAGCTCCCGTCACCCGGTACGCCACTTCTATCGCCGTCTTCTACGAGAATATCGAAAGCAAGAAAGGCAACGTTCTGGAATATTGCCCGGCAGGATATGCTTGCTGCCTGTAGGTAATTTGTGTTAGTAAAGATGAGTAGTAAATGCACTAACCGAAAATCTACAGTCATCAACGCAACCCATACTCGACTCGACACCGAGGATCTCCCGCTCTGGAAGGAAGCCGGACTACTTATTGATGATCACGGATTTATCCTACCTAGCAATACGGCCGCCAGTGGCTATCCAGAGGGCGATACGATGATGAAAGAGGACATGGTCTCAAATGCCCTGATCTGGCTAATGTCAAAACTTGTGAACTTCATGGCTGTTGGAGATGATATACCGCCTGATCTTGGTGGACCTTGGGCGGGCGTTCCGCAGCGAACTCTTCTTGATTACTGGTATTATTTGAAGGAACATTTCCAAGCCTGGTACGATGGGCTCCCAGTTACGTTTAAGCCCTGCGCCAGAATCCATCCATCACGGTTTCCGAGAGGACTCGTGCAAGAAGAAGGCGATTCCATCTTCCCTGAGGTCTGGCACAGCATTCCCATGTGCGCTTCGACAATGCAATCATACCATATGAGCCAAATCCAACTGCTCATGAACAAGCCGCACGAGTCCACACAAGGTCGGACGACGGTATTTGCTCGATTAAGCTCCTACGAAGCCGCTGTGTCAGAATCACAGGTCCATAGCCGTGAAATCGTTAGCATTGCTCTCGCTAGGTCAGATGAATCTGTACGCATTCATTCGGTGCAGCCGCTCTATACGGCAGGGCAGTGTCTAAGAGACCCAAAGGAGCGACGCCTAATCTTGAAGCTTCTGCGCGATATTGAGACGGACACCGGATGGGCGACGGAGTATAGAGTGAAACAGCTGCTTCATCAATGGCAGTGGGATGAGAATGACGATGCACATGTTCCATGAACCAGATTCCTGTTTAGAAGAAAGAGATACCCTCTGAGAAAAGTAATCACTTTTACTGCCACTTCTTAACACCTCAGGTAGCCTTATAGGAAAATCCGGGGTCGTCATTTGCTCCTCTACATTTCACTTGCCGAGCAATTTTCCAGGCTTTACTATCCCGCTCTGACTTATTGGGAGGAGTCGTTTTTCAATGACGCCGTCGAAACTGTTGTTGAAGTAGTCGCTGTTCACTGGATCATTCAATTGCTTGGGCTTAAATGCACAAGTGATACGATCGTCGGCGTTTCCACGAACTCAAGAGTAGTAGCACCAGAAGTAACCAGGCTGGGCAACATCTCGGGATCGGGCGCCCGGTTATTCATGAGCTTAAAATCGGTCATCCACGCAAGAAGTCTGGAGGTGATTAAGTGAATAGCACGGCAAAACATGTAAGAAATGCAAAAGCCGAGCGGGAAAGTTGCTGAAATGCCTTTGGAGAGTGACCAATGTTTTCAGGTACGTCCCATGCCGTGACACTAAGTTCCAAAACTAGATTAGATGATAGATTTCGGGGAGAGCAGGAATTTATATTTTTTCTACCGTTTTCTCATTACCTAATAGTTGCTAGTGACTTAGTATTTTACCAAGGAGCTGTAAACCCCTAGCCTAGGGGTTTATAAACTACTAGGACATAGCTAGTTCATGTTAAGCTGCCTGGGGAGGATTCATGTATACAGAGCTATAACGCCATAGCCTAGAGGCTGCATGCGCAGTATTGTACGTAGTATAATACAACGGATATAAAAATAAATGGGAAGTCACGTGTAAAAGAACTGCAAACTCCACCACACGAAGTCACGTGCCAAGACTTAGGGAGAGAAGACTAGAGTACACCGCAGGCTACACGCCCTAAATAGCCTTTAATGATATGATAATCCTTGAGCTCAGTCTAAGCCATGGTTCGGAACATGAAAATGTGAGGGATAACTCTATGGGGGGTCTGTGCAGAGCTTAGTGCAATGATAGTTCATCAGAGCGTAGATCACGCAGATAGAATAAGTGAAATAGCAAAAAGGATAAACGAGTCATACTTTCCCCAATCCGTAATACGAGCTTTGTATAAAGGTACAACTTTTTCCTGTGCATAGTTCATCAGCATCCACACCACAGCAGGAAGAGGCGCAAAGGCCGCAAGTCGAGCACTCGATTTACATGACTCTTGTCAGAAAAGCTGCCTGAAAATCCCATATTCCTTTTTAAGCGCTTTTAGAATAACCTTTGAGGCTTTCGAAATGTCCACATACGTAGAGAAGATTGCCGACAAGGTAGAGCAAACCTCAGACACTCAAACCGCATCACCTGGCGAGCCGTCGAGCACCCTTAGCTCTGAAGAGACAGCTATTCCCTTGCAAACCGAACAAGAAACCACTTCGGTCTTAGGGGCTGAACAGGAAGATGAGACCAAGAAGTGTCGGGAGAATCATACTCAAGCTATAGTTCGCATGCCAATAGCTGTTGAGCAAAAGCACACAACCCCATCGCCACCGCCAGGCCCCTACAAACCTAGCCGGTTTTGCTCTATCTTCGAGAGCAAATATGACATAACGCACGACCACAGAGGCCGTAAAATTTCCGACCCGATGAGTTTTCAATTCACCTTTCCAGAGAGGGATAGTATGCAAACGGAGGCGGAGAGTGCTCAAAAGTGGTATGAGGTTGGTGGATCGGTTAAGAGCAGAACAGATGAGAGCCGAAAACCATTGGGGTCGGAATGGATCGACTGCAAAAAATTGTGGGAAAAGGATCCCCCGACGGATGCGAAAGGTTTTAATTTTAGGCTCCTCACAAGCGTCTCTAGCATTGGGTTGGCCAAAACGCTGTCGGCAAGACCAGCGACAGCCTCAGCACCAGTTGCAGCACCAGTTCGATCATCTCCGCCCGGTCAGAGCCAGCGCGTGTCGTCTGCGGATGAGACATTTCCTCATCGACAAGATCTTGTAGCGCGGGAGTCAGACCCAATTTGTGATGGCGTCCGAGACCCCAATAGCGCATTCTCATCATCTCAAGAAACGCCACCATCTCTATCCGCAAATAACCCGGTCCAGGCCGCACCTATAAGTCACACTCCATCAACCACATGGGCCGATGCACCAGCACCACAGGGACCGTCCGGCGACACAGAAGCTCGCATCGCAGGCATCATGAACGTTGGACCAGGTGCTGCTGCCAATCAACCACGGCCATCCCGGAAAAGACGGAGACTGCCACTGTTCCTTAGAAATCCTGTGTTCCGGCCGGTGCCAATGCTAGCTCCCATCCCCGCCCAACAGCGGAGACAAGACGATCAAATTGTTAGGCTTTATACGCTGGATAGTGATGGCAACGAGGGGTGTGTGGTTGGACATTGGTGCAGATATGGCCATAGAGGATGCCGGAAATTGTTACACCAAACGTGAAAGATGAAACTAGTTGAAGAGTTGAAATAAGGGAATAATGCTTGGTATTCCAGACCACTATGCTGATCTTTCGACGGTTGGATAGTTTTGGATTGAGAGATGTTGGATCAGAGTAGGACTGAGAATAAGACTGTAAGAAGGCATTGACACCCGAATTCGGGCCTGAGCCATAGAAAAGCTCTTTTACGATTAAAAAGCGCGGGGTGAAGACTTGTACGGCTTGAAACTATTGTATACCGTATTGATGGCTTGGGTGTTGATCTGTACAGACTTGTTTTCGTTGCTAGCAAGTTGAATAGCAGTAACGGTGAAAGAGGGGTGGGGGACACCATCTTTAAAACGAGTACGAAGTATTGAACCTATTCTGCACATTGACCTCAACATTCAGATGCACAGTGTGTAGAATTTGTAAAGTGCATATATCAAGTGTGAAGTTTCAAAATCACAGCCGACGTTATGTTGAAGCCAAAGTTGTCAAGCCACACAGGTGACCAAGTAACCCCGGATTATTAGCAACATAACGTCTACATTATATTTAAAAGTGGGTAAGTAGCAACATAATCAGAATTTAGTGATGTGAACAATTTATTTCTTCCTACAAGTTATCTACAATGGATATTCCGCGTTCTAAAATCTGCTATCCGCACCAAAATGAGGACTTGAAAAAATCTCTACATAGCCCCCTAAGAATTTCCCTATAATTTCGCTCAACTCTCTTTCCATAGTGCAAGGAGTATGCTGCAAGCCACTTAGAAACTATTGAGCCATGAATTGCCAACTCTCCCGACTACGAGTCACTCCTCCTTCGCCTTCTTGGAGGCGGGGAACGGGAGACTGACGATGAATTACGCCGACGACGCGGCGGTGGCGGGGAACGAGACCGTGACTCCGAATCGCGATACCGACTACGTCGAGGAGGTGGAGATGGTGAACGGGTATAAGAGCGGGGTCGACGACGCGGAGGTGGAGAGCGTGAAGGAGAAACCGAAGTATCGCGACGTCGAGTTCGCGGTGGGGGAGAGGGTGAGCGGGATGAAGAGTAGCGCCTGCGACGCGGAGGAGAGGGAGAGCGTGATGGGGACTCCGAGTCATAGCGCTTGCGACGAGGAGTTGGTGAGCGGGATGGAAGGCGGCGGCGCGGAGGAGAACGAGAGCGGGAGCGAGAACGAAAAGGTGAGCGCGAGTGAGAAGCGTGGCTTGAATAGGATGAGTACGACGACACACTTTCCGAGTCTGACTCGCTTTCCGGCTCGGGTAACGGTGGCGGTTTTGGAGCGTTGTTCTTGAGCCACTCGCGCATGCCCTCCGTTAGTACACCCATGCCAATAGCTGTGAAAAAATTGATTGAGAATGTGGTATTGCGCCTCTCGTCTGTGGGAAAAATGCCATCAAGGCTAGGCTGTAAGGCGTCCTCCTTTAATCGTTCCACCAGCTTCTTCACTCCAATTGCTTGTGAAAGGTCCAGGAAGAGCTCTTTGATGAAGATTCGAGAACTAGAAGTTGTATCATCTTCGTTGATTCGGATAACCGATAGGACATGCCAGCCCAACGCATCCGTGGCAAGGAGATGCGAGAAAAATTGCGCGATAATGCGGATTTGGTTCGACTCGCGGCGGTGAATAGTGTCGTATTGGTTAGCAAAGGCGGATTCGAAAAGATCGGTCCACATGCGGTTGAGCTTGCACAACCGTTCGCCTACCAAGCCATAGAATTTCTCATATGTGCGTTCTTGATAGGCTGTTTCGATGACCATGGACGGAAGCACTGATTCATGTCCAGCGGGGAGATTAATGCGCATAAGCTTGTGGCAGCATTCTTCGAATCCAACACTGTTCTTGAAAGTGAGATAGATGTTCCTCCGTAGGTGAACAAGCTCTGCATTGCTCTGGTCTCTGACTTCCAACTCCCGTTCCTCTTTCTGCTCTTCGTCTTCAGATGACTCATCGGTATACTCGTCCTCCTCATCGCTCCCATCTACTTCGCCTAGGATTTCCGATCGTAGCTTCTTGTAAGCTTCCTCGTGCTCCTCATACTCTGAATCGAATTTGAAGACGTTTAGTCCATCTTCCACCTCAATTTGATCATCAAGACCCGGCCTGTGAGTAATCTGATCCTCCTCTTCGACCAAATCAAGTTCCTCTTTGATAGCTGGATTGTCCTTATATCTGTCTTTCCTGACTTGGAAAAGGACTTCAATCATGTACTGTGTTCTCTTGTCAATATCCGCCTCATGGAGAATGTTGCGGAATTGATCATAGATAGCATTACTTATTGCACCATTCATCTCTTCCATAAACTGACCAACTTCTCGGGTAAGTCCAACTGCTATCTCTACGCTGTCATCCGTCGGTTTGTGCAGTAGTAGCAACAAAATCTGCGCCGCGAGAATTTCATGCACAACCTGCTGGTTGGCAAGATGCGCTAGGAATGTGACAGCAGACTGAGTAACCTTTTTGTCATTCCGCTTGAAAGCCTTACGGAACTGTACGATAAGCCTTTTAACCAGAAGTTCGCCAAGGACAGGAATCTTGGTATTGACGATTGCAACCATAGCCGCATAAATTGGTGTAAAGGGCAAACTAGCAGCTTGAGCCTTCATAATAGATCTGCAGAACAACCCTCGACCTCGGATTAAGTTTTCTCCAAAAAGCTCTGGGACGATCATTTTGATGTTCGCAACATTGGCCTTGTTTATCAAGCCTTGGATGGACTTTTTCAACGCTTCCCAAGCCATACGTTGGAACTCTGGACTAGTCTTGTCGGTGATAGCAGCTTGCATGGCCCTAAGCCTGGCAGGGGGTATGTAGGCTCCACCAGCGCGCGTCTTAGAGTCATCGACGGGAGGTTTCCTAGTCGCGTTCATGGCTTCTTGAAGCATGGCAAATCTAGCATCATAGCCTTTCTCACGTTGTGGGGCCGGAGGAGGCTCGAATTCATCGGGTTGATTATTATATCCGCCACGCAGCCTTTTCGAAGGTCCAGTATTAGACGGAGAGCGGTCGCGCTTACGCGGCGGCTCGGGAGATGGAACGCGCACCGCAGAAGCAACTTCCATCATAAGTTATTGGAGTAGAGAGCTAATTTGAAGGCGTCGTGGTAAGGTGGTTAGTGCGCTAAGCGCTCGGGGGTAGGTGGCGGCGAGAAGAGTCCGGAGGTTTTAGAGCTCAGTCGCAGCGGTGGAAGCTCTGAGATAGTCGAGGGTACAAGCTGTCTTGATGGCCGCTGGGGGACGTCGTGACCTTGGAGTGAGAGCGGGCGTCACGATGTTTGCTAGTTAGCAGTCTGGCAAAAGTTCTAAGTAGGTATGCAGAACGCGTGGCTGGATAGCAGGAGTGTCAAGAGATTTCTGAATAGGAACAAACTAAAGAAGAAAATAGTGGCGACCGGGTTCATAAACACCAGCGCGAAGTAAGGGAGCTTCGAAGCTCGCGACCTAGAATACTCGTGAAGTCAGGGTACAACACGAAGTTTAAAGTTTGAAGAAGCAGCCCGGGCACGCCAAGCACGGCGAAACTCAAACCTCCGAGACCCCTACCCGTCCTCAACACCATCACCAAAATGGCCAGAGTAACATAGCCACCAAAACAATAGCACGTTCTCTAGCCTCGATTTTATATATTCCGTTCGCTTCGCCCTTAGCAAAATACCTCACAATGGTGAGTTCCATACACCCAAAATTCCGCTCTGCAAATTCGAAAATAAATGACTAACAAAATTCACCAGCTGGACCGCCTCGTTGGCCTCGCAATGCTCATCGCAGCATCCGCCGTCTTCCTCTACTACACCATTTGGACCCTACTTATGGTACATTCCAATCTATTCTAAATACCTCTCTCTCCTCGCTCCCGTCTCCCCCCGCCGTATTTCATCACATTACCTTTCCTTTTCTTGCCTTTGCCCCAAAACTCCCAGATCTACCGCTAATAATACCCAACTAGCCCTTCGTCGATGAAGACCAGTCTCTCCACAGCCTCTTCCCGCCGCGCGTCTGGGCCATCCGTATTCCCGTAATCCTGATCCTCCTCTTCAGCACCGTCGTCGGCAGTTTCCTCTCCGTCGTCATGATCCGGAGCAACAGGCGGAAAGCACTGAAAGCGAAGGCAAAGAAGGCGAACTAGTTATCTCTGTTCAGAAAATATCCTGTTTGAAGGGACGCGTGTACTAGGGGTTTAGGGAGAATTAGTGGGTGTCGGCGCGTGGCGGGGGTGTACTGGGGAATAAGTAGATGTAATACCACGTACGAGGTTAGGGCTCGGAAAAGCATGTATGGTGTATGTTTGGTCAACGCAATTGAGTCGGATTACGAACTATTGTAGCTCGCGTGCGATTAAAATGTTGACCCTGCATATCTTGGTCTCAGCGTTCAAGAAACTTCTGCCCAAGTGGCCCAAAACAGTATGATTATAGACTGTGCTCTTGATCGGTCTCCTTATAATTTATACATCCATGCATTAGTTCATTCATTCAATTCCCAAATCATGTAAGCCAAGTTGCGCCTTCCAGCCGCGGCAATTTCTCATGCGGTGCTGCCCAATTCCAAATGTATTCCCTAATCAGGAAAATTTTGAAGGCTAGAATCGTAAGATTTCGTCACATGACCTATCATCTCAGTCAGTCTTGTAGTACGGCGATATGAAGGAAGAGGGAGATCTACGCACCGTGCAGTCATCACTAATAAGAACTGGGCCAGTCCCCTCCCCATCACCGTCTTCCTCGCCGACACGGTCGTGAATTCGCTGGGCCAACTGTGCTAGCATTGACCTCTACAATAAGATAGTCCTCGCATTAGTCGGAGCCCTAGAGTAGTGAATTTTCTCTTACCGCGACGTCGCGAGAGAGGAGTTAGGATATGCAACTTACAGTTATAAACGCCTCGCGATTCCCCCCTCTGCGATCAACATCGTTCTGGCTCGTAATCTGATACTCGAGATGCATACACTTTTTACTAGTTAACCCGTTCACCGCAATCTTCGACTCAGCATCCTCATCGTCACTTTCTTCTCCCGTATTTCTCGGCACAGCGGGCTCAGATGTTGGAACAGAAGGCACATGCCTCCGTCTCGAACGGCCGAAACCGAGTGAGGAGAAGGTAGTGGGATCAGCCGGGCGAATGCCTATCCCATTGCGTGCGTTATACCTCGCGCGGGCATCAGGGGAGAATATCTTGATAGTATGATCGATACCAGAGACGGCCAGCATCGGCTCGTAGGGATGACCTAGACATTGGTTAACCGACTTCAGTTGATTTTATGCGAAGGAATTGTGTTATACCCTGTACAACGTTGACAACTTCCCCATCGCCTTCTAGAATGTTAAGTAGCAGCGAGGACTTTCTATCCCAGATGAAGATGTGGCCCGAATCGCTGCCGCTAACCACATATTCGTCCTGCAAGCCAAAGAAATTGACATCTTTCACTGTCTTGACGTTACAGTGTCCGCGATAAACATTCATATGCGGGGAACAAGGCACATCCATCTCGACTCGCTCACGAAGTTTGCGTCTCTCGAAGGCCGAGCGCCAGATGAACCGTCCGCTCTGCTCTTCGTCTTCATCCGTCTCATCGTCATCGTCACCATCGTCGTCCTCGTCAATATCGAGGTCACCATCTGAATCACTGTCGTCAGAGGCAGCTGTTGTCTGTTCGGCCGCATTGCTGGGATTGGCACTCTCGTTCCCTTCCGCTGGCTGCTGTTGCTGCGAAGATCCCCCTTCCCCACTCTCTTCAGCCCAAAGCCTACCGACTATCTCAGCATTCACCACCACGTCCTCCTCTTCATCTGGGTCAACATCCTCTTGCCGAGCCCTTAATGCCGATTCTTCAGCCCTAATATTCGCATCCGGCCTCCCTTGCCCGCCAAACGCACGAGCCGCGAATCTGTAATTAATACCCTTGCCCGCATTCATCAGCACACCTCTGCCTACTTTGAACGCCCAGAACTTGAGCGCTGTACGACGATCTTGTGCATGAATATGGCTAGCCGACGCCGCGCCACCCTCAGCAGGCGAGGCCAAAACCACAGCACTCGAGAGATCAGCAAAAGGTATCTTGAGCGCTTGTGCAAAAGACAGAACGGCAGCTTTCTCCGATGCGAATGTCCAACGATTTTCGTTAACTTCAAGCCTCGAAGCATCAACATTGACAACTGGATCATCGCTGGCCAATTGAAGAAGGTATGGAATGAGTACATCATCTACCACATCGACACTCGCGTTCTCTTCGATTGGGAAGCGAGGGTTAGTCCTTGATGAAATAGAGAAACCCTCTAAGAGCGCTCCAACACCACTATCAAGCCAAAGCAAGATAGCCTTTAGAAAATCGTATCCAAACTGCTCATGCTTGGAGATCGTCGGCCTCTCATTAGGTGCTGGGTGTATGGAAGTAAAATACTTTGAGATGAGAGCACCACCCGAACCAGCTGTACGTAATCTGCCCCCCAACACTCGTGCTAGCGTTCCCGAGGCCTGCACAAAGCGTCGAACTACTGCACGATTATCTCGCAGTCCATTCTGGAATTCTACATCCATTGCGTGAGGGTTAACGGGATAGCGCCATGTCCGCATAATCTCGTCCATCTCTGGCAAAATCGATGCAGCCAAGCCAATAACTGACGTGAAAGACGAAGCATGGCCAGTTGGATCAGTTTCCGAGGTTTTCTTAGCCTCTTTAAGCGTAAAGATATTCGTCCGTATCTTTACTGTGTCTCTCCCAATGCGGTGGCTTTGTCGCTCTGACTCTGGAAGTGCAGGTTCCCTTACCTCTAGATGTGGACTACGTGGTCTAGTTGGCTCAATTGGAATTTCCTCGCTTTGTCCATTCCCGAAATGGACCATCAGGGCCATTTCGTCGTGCTCCGAGTCTTGAGTACTTTCGGTTCGTTGCCGTGAGCTCCCTCGTTGAAGACCTTCATGAGAGACCATCGAACCGGACTTTTGTCTTTTGCGTTTCCGAGCTTTGGACTCCCTGGCTCTTAATGATTTCTCCTTGGCTAGCCTATACCTAGGTTCCTCGCCTTGATCTTTGGCATCCGGGCTACGTAACAGGTCAAAGCTATAAATCCATTCTCCTGACCAACTGACAATCATCTCATTAGGATTCGCATCACTGATCTTGCAGGCCGTAATGTGTCCATTGTCGGTTCGTTTCATCCTTCTTTGTCCGTTTGGAGCGAATTTCCGGACACATTGCGTAGCTTGCCCCATCAGCTCATCATCACGGTCATCCCATTGACTAGGTGATCCAAGCATAGCTCCTCTCTCGGCCAGCTTATCCCTGCCAAGCATGCGTCTGTCATGGAGGAAACAGTGTAGATGCGCACCGCCTAGGGCAATGTAGTGAGGCTGGCTGGGAGAACATGAGATTGTGTTGAGGTCTAAGTGGTATCGTTTATATGAAATGAGTGGCGGCGGGACATTATCCGAAGCCGAGGATGCAGACGCCCATCGCGGGACCTCTCTAGGAGGGGGGTAGAATGACGATGGCTGGCGAGTGTCCCATTGCCTTACCTCCCCATCCTCCGAGCACGTCAAGAAAAAGAATGGGGATGATTCCGTAACAATTCTCTTGACTCTGTCACTGTGTGATCGAAAGACCTTCGAATTGGTGTCTCCATCGCTCAGTACTCGAACCCCATCACTAAAATTATGCAGCCCTAATTCGGATGGTCTCGCGTTTGTGGTAGATGACGAGCCTGATATTGAGCGGCCTGAGTACTCAATATCAAAGACTCTTACTTCTGCATCTCCAGCTACCGTTACTATGGTGTGGTCATTTGAATAAGGCATAAACTTCACAGAGAAGATATTTTGAACGTGTCCAGTAAGGATCGTGGTTGCGAGACTGAATTGCGATGAGGACGACTCTGGAAGGTATGAGTGAATGTTAACATGCTGGTCATCGGAACCAGAAGCAAGCAGTCGACCTGAACGAGACCAACTGAAGATTATGTGTTAGTAGGGTAGCCTCGCATAGGAAAGAATTGCCAGCTTCGAAATCAAAAACCAACCTCAAAGCGTTAACGCATCCCGAGTGGCCAGCGAGTTCGTTCACAATGTCCAAATTATCAATCCATTTCCTATCACCGTATATGCCTCGCACTTTGGAGTATCGCCTCTCGTTCCCAAGCTCCCGCTGGAGCACGCGGTCGTAGACAGTGTTGATTAATTTCGAGTCCTTCTTCATCTTGGCTTTGAGAAGAAGTCTATGAAGGCTTTAAAAATGGATCGTGTAATGAGAGGAACGAAGTAAGGAGTCGTTGAGTTGGAGGTTGTCAAGCTTCAAGCCTCGTTGATTCGTTGCCTTGCACGGCTGTATTCAATCGGGTAGTCTCGTGAGGTGGCGGTCAAGGGCGGGTTCCGTCTGCCTCTTTTGCATTGCTACTCAAGAGCAATCAGACGAACTCTTTGCGGCACGATTGATGCTTGTCGTGTAGTGATGAGGCTGAAGAGAATGTTGCTCGTCTTTGTCGATATTTGTTCGCATGCTCCGACCTCAACGCCCACAAACTTTCCGCCCCCGCCATTTCGGTAGACCTCCGAATTTCACGTGTCTGCAGCTCACGACAATTGATAGAGTTTACTTTTTTGGGCGAATAATCTGCTAACAGCAAACCTGCAGACAATAGTCATCAATATTGACTTTAAACTTCTGCAAAGGGGCTTTCAGATGTAGTATAAGGCTACGGGAGTGGCTGACGATATGCATGTCGCGCAAGGATTCCCTGGCCATACGCCTATCAGAAACGCTGTGTCCCTCGATATCGAACGGGCGGCCTTAATACGAGAAATCATCCTTTAAGAGGTCCAGATTGAAATAAAAGAAGTTTTGAGGATGCTTTATAGCATATAGATAATGATTGAAGTAGGTATCGGCATAATTCAGCCCTACGCCTATCTGAAACATTGCCTCCAATAATATCGAGGAGTTTAATTTACTATATTTCCGGACCGCAGCTACGCTTAACAAGCTATCGGCTTCCGGAGGCACTCTAATCTTTAATTCTAGTAGGTTCTCAGTCCAGCAAATATCTGTAAAGCCTATGGCTTCAGCACGTATTACGCAGAGTAGGTACGCGAGCAGCAGTGAATCGAGGAGGAGAATTCCCGAACGTGCCAAAGGGGCCTGTGTTTGACTTTAGGTCTTGGCATCACTTTGTAGATATAAGATTAAATGCTGGGTAGCGTTTCCCGGCTCTCTTGAAATTAGTAAAATAGTAAACCTCGGAAAACGACACCATGATACTACTCTATGCTACAAAGAAATGCTAAATAACATAAGTACACACTACCCAATCTCCTTCCACTGGGGATCTCCTTCCTGTGACTCCGTGTTTCCCTGTTGATCTGCCTCTCCGTGTGGCTCTGCGTTTCCTTGTGGCTCTACGTTTCCTTGTGGCTCTGCTTCTCTCTGTGGGCCCACTTCCGCTTGATGCTCAGCTTTCCTGTAGTTTCTTATCTTCCTCTAATTCCAGATTTGGATCTGTACTATCGTCGCCTTCAGAGAGAGGCTCTATCATTTATTATCAGTGCCATGTGAATGCGAATTCGGCCCATTAACGGAACCTGATTTCCATCAAATTCAGCCCATCTCGCATAGGTTAGGGCCGAGTACTCACTAGCAGGGCGAAGACGATAGAACTGGATGTGCTCATCCAACTTTTTGACGAGACTTTTTAAATCCTGTAGAAAGTCTCTATTTCGTAGACATTTAGGGAGAGATCGTTCACACGACGCTTTATCCCCTTTATCCTAATGTATCGATTGAGGAGAGACTCGCTTTGATGATCAATCGACAGCCATAGATTACCGGGGCTCCTCTTGCAGTTTTGGTCGTCAGGATTTTCCTCTGGCTTATCCTGGCTCGTCCCTGGTTTTCCAAGACTGTCCTAAAGTCTATCAAAACTGTTTTCGGGCTTCCTCTGGATTACCACGAGGCGTTTCTTGATTATTAGATGCCCTCTCATCGCCACCAGATGTTTCATTTTGAATATTAGTCACAGTACCCTCTTGATTATCGATTGTTAGTCCATCCTACAGGCGGGCTGAAGCCACAAACGTACCCCTTACCAGCTCTGTATTGCCTTGGAAGGCATTAGCATGGTTCAGGTCGAGCATTATGATTTCACCTCCATCTTGAGTCCTCTGTCCGACTTGGATACCTTGAGGTTGCCCTTCAAGTTTTTTGTTCAGTTTCAGCTTTTGCCTGTGGCGAGCTAGCCACTCTCTGACCTTCTGGCGCATTTCACTGTGTGCGCCACCGCGCATGTTTGGGGTGGGCTGAGCGCTCAGCTCAATCAACTGGGAAGCCCTTTGGCTTTCGGTAGCATCCTCTGGAGAGGTAGAAAGCGCCTCGTGAAGGTCCATACAATATTGATCAAAATCGTGTCTGGGCCTCACGGTTTCAGTATCTACCTCCGGATCGTTATATACAAGCTCGCTCTTCAAGTGTATACGATCTCGAATCGTTATAGACGACTGGGTTGAGCGATTACGTTCGGCCCTACGGGCGATAATTCCAGTTTGGGCTTCCAGATTTGCACATACTAGTCTTCGCTTCCTCGAAACTGTGCGACCTTAAGCTGTTGCAGGAGACTCATTTGAGTGATTATTTTCATTCGTGCTAGTGTAAGCTGAGACTCAGAAGCATCGCACATTGATTCGTCACTGGGTTCGTAGTCTTCGTCTGCAAGTTCGGGTTGTATATCTTTGTCGGAGAAACTCGGTCTCTAGAGTGATTTATAGAGGGGTGCGCCTCGTCCATGTTACTGGTGCGACTTCGTCCTCCGGAAGCCATTGCAGAATATCTTGAACGATTGTGAACGCAGTATGGAAAATATCAGGCCTTGGAAGGGCGAACGGATACAAAAGTAAGAATTTTCGAGAAACGAGCGGCGAAACTAGAATACTGACATAGAGCCGTTTATTGCATGAAGAAGATGAAGGGTGTGAGGAGACCATCTTCCAAAGGCCTTCCAGGCGCTGTTGCGCCAGAGACAATGCATTGGATGATGGCTCTTGCCTTTAACATGGTAGAACCTGTTAATTCAAAGGTGACAAGACGCTGGGAAGTCACTCTGGAAAGAAATCGATGTGGTTGAATTGGCAGGAGCAAAAGACATGTTTGTCGACGCTCACCCAAAAACGTGAACCGTCACAGTTCCATCTGAAATGGACCGGGCTCCCCTGCGGAGGGCATTGCTGGCCGAGAAGTATCCTATATGCTGCTGAAGCGCGCACGAATTTCGGTGGTTTAGTTGTGTCCTCGTGAATGACTTTAGAGACTTTAGGGAAATACACAAGTGTCCTGTAAATTAGATTGTGGAGCACTTAGGATGCTCATTCACAAACCATATGGTATGGTAAGGACTTCACGAATGGGCTCCTCGTGTAGACGCCTTTCTCAGCAGCGCATTGGCCACGAAGGGACAGAGTGTCCAGTCAAGCTGAAGCCAGAAAATAAAGGCCCATAACGGGCGCAGTTGTGCTATTGCATCTTGGAAATGATGGGAAATGAGATTTGATGGTTGCATTGTCCAAAGGAGTTACGGAGAAGCCAAAAATAATACAGAGATGAACGGAGGCTCACGATAGGCGCATGGAGTTCAGGTCCGTCCAGGCGCCAACGAGCCGCCGCGAATTAGCCCCACTCCAAACGAAACAGTGAGTCGAAAGCGGACAAGAACACAAAGGTAGTACCACACCAGGAATAAATACCCGCCTTCCCTTCCGCCTACTGTCCCAGCAGTAGCAGAGGGAAGACCGTCCCTTATAAATAAACTTTCGCCGCCAAAACGGCCCCCCCAACCAGCCGCCCGTCGCCCAACACAACCCCTCCATCACCGCTTGCCATCGCCAACCAACTCACCACTGCGAGCGCAATCCTTTGGGACCCCAAGTACACCTGCCGGCCACCTCCTGGAAAGCTCAGGCCTACGCACGTTAGGACTCTCTCTCTTGACGACCGAACGGACTCTTCTATAAGCGTTAGGAACTTGGGTGGTGGCCGACACATACCTGCAATAATGGACAGAAAACACCCCAGTTCATTCCAGCAACTGGAAAAGTTGGGCGAGGGGACATATGCTACAGTAAGATAACTCTAATCTACCTCTGAGCTCCTGCTCACCAACTAGGTTTTCAAAGGCCGGAATCGCCAGACGGGCGAATTTGTTGCGTTAAAAGAAATCCACCTGGACTCGGAAGAAGGCACACCCTCAACGGCCATCCGCGAGATATCTTTGATGAAAGAACTTAAGCACGAAAACATTGTCTCCCTCCACGATGTCATCCATACCGAAAATAAACTTATGCTAGTATTCGAGTACATGGACAAGGATTTGAAAAAGTACATGGATTCTCGGGGTGACCGAGGCCAACTTGACCCCGTCACAATCAAGTCTTTTATGTACCAACTTCTACGTGGTATTGCGTTCTGCCATGAGAACCGCGTCCTCCACCGAGATCTCAAGCCTCAAAACCTACTCATTAATAACAAGGGTCAGCTGAAATTGGCGGACTTCGGCCTTGCACGGGCCTTTGGCATCCCAGTCAATACATTCTCAAATGAAGTTGTCACGCTCTGGTATCGTGCTCCGGACGTCCTCCTGGGGAGCAGAACATACAACACTAGCATTGATATCTGGTCAGCTGGTTGTATCATGGCTGAAATGTATACTGGAAGGCCGCTATTCCCAGGCACTACCAACGAAGATCAGCTTCAAAAGATATTCAGACTGATGGGCACACCCTCCGAACGTTCCTGGCCTGGCATTTCACAGTTCCCTGAATACAAGCCAAATTTCCACGTCTTCGCCACGCAGGACCTGCGCCTCATATTGCCACAAGTCGACCAGCTTGGCTTGAACCTCCTCAACAGCATGCTGCAGCTCCGACCGGAAATGCGCATCTCAGCCTCGGCAGCTCTTAACCATCCTTGGTTCAACGATCTGCCCCAGCGACAGCAACAGCACGCTCAGGCAATGGCAGCGGCGCAGGCGCAGGCTCAGCAGGCGCAGATGGGTGGCGGGTTCCAGATTCCTCAAGGTGCTTATTAAAATAAGAGGAATCCCCCGCGCATCACATTGTCGTCTTGGCGGATGTCGCTGACCAGAAATTTTAGCTTCGACAGCAACGCTGGCGATGAACCCGAAACGGGGAGATGGGGCCGAGCGGTGCATCGTCGACGGCAGCGGAGGGAATAAAAGTGAGCTAGAGAACACGAACCGGCAGGACAGTCAGATGGATGCGTTCTTTGATTTTGAAAATGCTTCGGGAGAGCACGGCTGAGCGTTGAAGGCGTTGTGGGCCTTTCGGGAGGTTAGGGTTTCAAATACCTGAACTGTGCGGGTTTATTCTCTGAGATCCAGGAAGACATCGCGTTCACATCTTATTACTGATCATCGGAATTATGATTTTTATGCTCTCTGCAATCTGCTCCCCATGGTTATACTCTAAAGCTATGCGAATTTTCCATCAACATCTGAAGTAATTCAGAACTAAACCTAAACGGGACTTTCAGAGTTCTCTTAAGTATCTGAAGCCATCCGCAAGTGCACAGGTGGGACACTAAGAGCTGAGTAGATGCTCAAAGGCGCATAGAATACTTCAGGGTTGATTACCCAGAGGTTGCGCTGGTTTAACGACGACTGTAATGGAAGTAAAGCTCAACATAACCGTAAAACTTGTCCTCGAGTAAGCAATGCTTTCTTTGTGCTTTCTTCACATAAGAGATGATATATCAGCTTTAGTTATGTTTGCGTCTTAGGTTGTCGCAAGCTTACCAAATTAATCTTCCAGCGGTATACTAGAGACCTAGGGGGGCTAGAAGAACGCGATGTACTCAAGTGTGCTCTAGCTATTCTTCTGCAACAGCCCAGAGCAGAAACCGCCATTACTGTTAGCCTTTCTGCTTAGCTTCGTTGCTGCAGACAGGAAAGCTCAGCCGCATAAGGATCGTTATATAACCTCATACCGCACGAATCCCTCCCATCGTCCCGCAATATCATCGCAGTCCTAACCCCTGCCAAATCAGCATAAATGCAGCCGTCCCCATCCGCCTCCCAGCTCCAAACAGCACTAAAGCGTGGCGCAGGTCCAGACGTAACCAGTCTATCATTCACATCAGCACCACAGCTCTAATCTCACAGCGTGCATTCACGTCACGCAAAAGAGTCACCACAGCAGTCTCCACAAAAAGTCCGGGAAGTGACATAGTTGATATAAATCCCGTTGTCTCCTCCCGAGCTACTTCTGGCAGCCTGGCCGACATCGCGAGCACCCCTCGCATGGGAACCGACCACCCAAACTAGTCCTACACGCCCGCGCGCCAAGCCATTATCTCCGCGTATCCGAAACCATAACCCAACCGCACACCCAAACCGCTCTGCAGAAAGAAACTGCAGACCAATTACGGAAGCGCTCGGCCCGACCCGCCGGTAACGAAAGGCGGGGTCCAGCGCGGTGCCGGATGCCGGACGTTAGAGGCAGTAGGACAGGAAGCACAGCGATCCGCGGCGGGCGTGGTCGCACCGCGTATGTATGTGTAGGGCAGAGGCTGCACGATTTGTGCAGGCGGCCTGCCAGATCAACGCAGGTGCGAGGGGGGCCGCCGCAGGGAGGGGATGTGACCGATATGGTTGTGTTTGTGCGATGATGTAAGAGAATTGAGCGTCTGCGGAGCGGGCTTCAGCTCTTGCGCGGCGACAATGGCAGCGCGATCGTAGAGTCGTGCTTGTTGAAGGGGTCGCTGGCTTGGCGCTCGCGCGGTACCGTCTTGATGACCATATGCTCGGTGTCAACATCGAAGTCTTGGAGGTCGAAGTGAGAGTCCATGTCCATGGCATCCTGCGTGTTCATCTCGCCAGTGCTGTCCTGACGCTTCTGGCGGTGAAGATTATGCTGCTGCCGTACTTGTGTCATCTTTTTGCTGAATGTTGGGGAACCCAACCGCCGTCGCCGCGCGCCGAATACTACTCGAACTGCTATCCCGCACTGGCTCCAGGATGTTGCGATGTAGATCATCGCATTCCAAAAGCCTTGTAACGGAAGCACGAGCGCTGACATAAGGTTGAGTACATAGAGAGGATTGTCCGGATGTACAAGGGAGTAGACACGATTGACAGTCGATGGCACCTGCAATCCGCATTAGTACACGCACCGACACCCCAATAAATGTGTCTGTTCGGTCAGGCTGTACCGAACAGAACCGCAATAACGTTCGTAAAGCCAATTCCTTTCTATAATAATAACGCAGGGAACCGTTGAGGCTAAAACTTGCGTGAAGCCAAGACGGATAAAATAATAGCGGAATAAAAAAATCGGTAAACTCACCCAAACGATGAACAGCGCCACAAACATGAGCATTGCGACCTTCGCGTAGCCCCAAGCTGCCGTATTCGCATCCATGGCCGCATTGTTCCGCCGTCGAACACCGGCTTGACCGGCTGATGACATCTTTCGTAGCTTGTAATCGTCTTCCGTCACTTGAACGGGACTGCCTACCGTGACAGTTGTGGTGCATTTCGTGGATGGATTTTGATCATGAATGTGAGATTTGTCAGCGGTGATATGAGCATTATAAGGCCAATTGGCTGGCTTCTCGTAGCGAGAATATTTGGACGAGTTTTGGTTTATTAATGATCCCCGAGAGCCCAACTTTCGAGTGCTGGAGAAGGAGCTTCGTGAGCCGTTCTCCGAAGATGGCAATTTAGTGATCATGTCTAGTGACGCCGGTCTAATCGTCTCAGAGGTGACTCTAATTTCAGTGACTTTAGTGACTGCAGCTAAATTTGGAGCGGTAAATGGGTTTTCGATGACAGGAAGTGGTATTGAGGGATTTTTGGAGAATGCACGGAGCGCAGCACGTTGCTTGAATATGTCCTTGCCCGTTATAACGTAGATAGTTGTTGTAACTCCAATAACAATCCTAGAAAATTATTAGCAGCTCTTCATGCAAGACTTAGACGTAGGATGCTCACCAGACAGGACCATAAAAAAAAGCGATTCGCATCCAATCCCACTTCACTGAAACCCAGCACCAGATCTAGATCATCGTTAATAAATAACGGTGGGGAACTATATGGCTATTGGTACATACTGTTGCTGGGCCATAAATTCCGTATCTACCACCTGCGTCAAGGAGAAGATATACTAACGCTGGTACAAGCGGTACTCCGTAGCAGAATATTAGGTACCATTTCTCGAGACTACGGAGGTTTGATGCAGCATAGTTCTTGAAAAATGTCAAGTAGACATTCAACGCCATGCAGAAGGTCCACAGGGAATCTGCAGGAATGAACCTGGAGCGATATTTAGTTAGATTTTTCTGAATTTAATTAAAATTCGAGTCCGACAAAATCAAGATTTAACAAATACAAAGAAGTTGTTATAATTTTCAACTCACCATTGAATTAGCACTCCTTGAAATTGGCATAAAGAACTTGATTCGCCAGCATCCAAACCAGAGGTCGAGATGAGGGTTGCAATATTACAGAGGATGTTTCCAATGGAAGCGTAGAAAACAAGTCTATTAATTGGTTTTCGAAAGAATGGAAAGGCGATGAATGTGGAGATGATAAAGAGTGAGCCGATTAGAGAGAAAACGGACATGGTCCTTTCCGAGAGCTCGATGACCCGCATTTGATTTGCGTCGAAAGGCATTTTGGCGATGGTGACGGGCGAAGGCGCTAAAGAAGACTCGAAAATGAGGGTATTTGCCCCTGGTTTTGCACAACCTGCGAGGGTATCCGAATAGGTGGAAAACAGGTGGAAGCAGGATTCTTAAGCAACAGAGAGCGTCAAGAATCAGGTAACGTAATTTGCTGTTGCAAGCGGCTGAACATCGCAGGGTAATAAACTCATGGGACTAAAAAGCCTAGTAATGATGCGGAAGAAAGGAGAGGACGAAGGTACTTGTCGTGGACGAAAACGAGCGAACTAGGGTACAAGTCTGGTTCTGTCTGCCGATGCGGAATAGGCGTTTGACGGCAGTTAATTGTCGAGGAAACGTGCAGTCAGCTATGCCCAGTCCAAAATGGGTGCAGATGCTCAGTTTGGATAGTGGAATTGATCGGAAGCACGTCGAAGAGATAGCCGAAGAATATAAGGATACACAGCAGCAAGACAGCAGCTGAGATTGTATTCCTGGGATTGGGAGGAGGGAGGCTAGGATCAAGTGGTACAAGCAAGAAGGACCAGAAAACGACGAAGCCAGGGTCGGAGTGTACTACCTCGGTCATGTATCGATGAGGTGTCTGAACGCTTACCCGACTAACAATTATTCGTATGCTTTAGAGACACGAAGGCGATTATGTAGCCAGCAGGGTGCAACAAGACGATATGTTCGGAGACGGCGCATGGCACATATATCTGCCAGCGAGCCCCATGCGAGCCCCGTAAATATGGCACTCTTTGCATGCATGAAAGACCTCCATTACGGTTAGGGCAAAGCCATGGCGGCGGCGGCGCCGCCGGCGCTGCGCACATGAACAGTGGGCTGAGGGTGTGGTCGGCGGATGGCGTTTAGTCTAACGGATACCTGGGGTAAGCAATCCCAGTTCGGTTAACGACCTATGGCGTCTTTCGTTCCCACAAAGCTCGTATCCCTTCGCCTGGTAAAATTAGTCCTACGGTTATCGATAAGGGCAAAGCCAATAGAACCAATCGGATGATACCCAATTATCTTTTTGCTCACATATCATAGTAGTAGTGATGACGATTTGACCCGTCATTTACGTGCGTCATATATTCGTGCTCTACCATCATAGAGCCATGGAATGTGTTCTACGGGTGGATTGCCTTGATCAGCTGGATAAATCGATTATTCCTTCAGCGCTGATTAGCGATATTCTGCTCTCCCGTTCCAGGGAGAGTTTCGCAAGGTCTCCCTACCGCAGCGCACGAACACGAGGCTAACCACCTCACCGGCTACATACTGCTCTACTCGCCGCATGCAGTCTGGGCGTGAGGAGGCGTCACGCCCCGTCTTTCCGTGCCAAAAGGCCCCGAAAGGTTGTTGCAGGGCCTTCCGTCCCGCCCCTCTTTTGCTTCAGACGGCATCGCACGAATAATTTGCTAAGAAGATTCAGGAAATGCTCTGAAGAAGAAAAAGGAGCCCTAGTGGCCTACAGATGAAGCTTTGGTGGTGCGCCCTAACAACGTCCTAATAAATTGATTTCACACCAATTGGAGCTAATTTTAGGAGGCCTGCAAGGAGTTCGAATACGGTTTAGAGGATGCTGATTTGGGCGAGAGGCTCTGAGCTTTCTGCACGAGCTGACGCCGAACCTTGTATTTTCCGAGGTTTCAAAATCGTATAATGAGCCTATCTTATGTCGAGCTCCTTGTGGTGATTTGCAGCCTGCTCAGCTTCTTATCCTTTTATCTATCACTGAGCCTCCTTATTGTGATCACCTCCTTCTGAGCCTCTGCGAGAGCCGCTGCCCCAGGATCACGCCTTGATCACCACTATATACTGCCTCCAAAAGTTGTGATATAGGTGATCCGATCGTGAGGAAAATGAGGGCAGTAAGGAGCTGCGTCTCCACAACTACGTCACGGCTCGATCGATCGCAACGATTACTAAGCAACTTTACCTGATATAAGTGTATAAACGAGGTAACGCAGTGTTAAAATACTGTCTTATTTTACAAAGTATTTTAACCCTGCGTTATGCATGTGTAGGGATCCCCTGTAGAGAGACTTTTTATGAACGATTTTATACGCATCTACAAGCCAGGGTGTATGCAAGTCACTTACTATGGTATCCGTCGAAAGTATTGTACATTGTCGGTGCATTGCAGGGGGTTGGGTGGCTTGTGGCTTGTTTTTAATACACTTTTGCGGCAAATAAAAAAGGAGGAAAATTAAGAAGGTTCATGTTTCTATGCAACCCGGCTTTCTTATTGGTGTAAAAATGCTCTGCAAGGAACCTACAACGCGCCGACAATGTACAATACTTTTGCCTGAAACCGTCGTAGTGTTGATTAAATTGCCTCCACATCATAATCTGTTCAATCTGTGCGCCTTTTAGTGTCGCCTGTTTCGAGTGAGCCCCTCTCTGCCACCAGGCCTCTATCGCGACTCCCTTCTTTGGTGTAGTAATAGAGCCTCCTCCTTGGCCAACGCCCTCTCTGCGACCGATATTTTCTACGCCTTCGCCCACCTCCCGTACGAGCCATGATAGAGTTACAGTGACGCCCGCGATGCCCTGAAAATAAGCTTGTCGCGATCACGAAGGCTAAGATAATGATATTATATAAGGCTTACAAATACGACAGCGACATCGCGGTTAGGGCGTGTGGAGTCGTCATATTATGAGAAGTCGTCACTTTGGTGCGTATATGAGAGCTCTAGATTGATATAGAATATAGAATCGGAGCTCGAAGCTATATATAGCTTGCAAACTTGCGCGCTTACCGATATGGAGGAGCTTCAGATTCAAAAGTCGTTAGATCTACCGAACAACCACCTCATATTCAGATTTGAGCCCTATATCGGTTACAATATGGGCCTCCATACCAAATATGGAGGTTGCAACCGAACGGCTCCCAAGGCTCAATCGACGGCTTTAACTTCAAGATTGAGCGACTATACGAAGTTTACAAAGATTGCAAAATCTCTATAATGGCGTACTCGGAATTAAACGCCAGCGACGAGGAGCCGCGCTTCATGGGAGGCTCTCCCCAGTGCTCAGCGTGTTGCCTGCCGCATGAACTGGCCTATCCCGGCAAAAAGCTCTAGACAAGGCTGAGAAAAATTAATGGCCGGGCGCTCCTCGTAAATTGGTTAGATCTGTGAGACATGTCCATTGACGACACTCACTCTTAATTTCCCCAACGCGATCGAATCTCGGGTGCAACTCATTGATCGAGAGCGCGCTTCACGGTGCCCAACTACCCAGCCACTCAGCTGCCTTGAATTGTCTCTTCGTCCTTCAGCGCTCCCTGAGTTGATACAGTTTCGTTTGATCAGCTCGAGTGAATGTGACTAGTGAGCATTCAACCACATGCGCACGACATCATCCGTAGCTGTGGAAGTTCCTTCCTCACAACCTACACCACTCTCTAGATGCATAACGTCGAACTGATAGCCGTGGGGGCTCTGCAAGATACACGCATTTATCCCCGCTGATCCACCCTCGCCAGTCTCATGTGCCCGGATGTCCGTTTTTTTCTGGAACTGATCCCATCCGCGACCAAGGGCTGAGAAGACCAGAACAGTCTACCGGCTTCCACACACCTTCCCCGCGGACCAAACAGAATACTGATCACCATAGGCAAATACATGGATGCAACCCCAAAGCCTCCAATCGGCAGACAACCGTCTTGAGCTTCCCTGTCTATCATCTAACTGCACACCGGATAAACCCAAGACAAAACCAACCAGCGACCAATGGGTTGGTACTAGCGGAAGCCACTGAAAGGAATCCTCACTTCCTAGCTTGTGACAACCATGTTTCAAGACGATAAGCACTGGTCCTAAATCGGCAGGTGAACAGCGATATTGTTCCTTATAGTCATCGATGGCCGACATTTTGATCTACTTGACCTTGTCTTTTCAAAGAAAATATCAATGCGACTTCAGTGATGGGCCGCCCCGGTACCTGAAAAGCCCTGCCGTCAGCAAAGCTCTGCTGCGGAATGTAATTGGTCTTTTATGCCGGCCCGTCGAGAGGTTACTAAATCCGATAAAAGGGACGTATTCTCATCCATGTTTGTAAATACATCGCTAGCAAAAAGGGCCATAAAAGTACTCACGGCACACCCTAGGCTCTCTACCCTCGGTTCTGGTGAGTATCTCTGCTTCTGCCTTCAAAATGGCGGTCAACTGCAGCGATTAGTGCAACGGGATCAATACGCAACAGACTCAGCCAGCTTTACTCCCTCAAGCTTTTTGCAATCAATAGCATGAAAAGAAACACTGACATTATGAGGCCTTAGCCCAACTCCATGTGGTGTTCTGCAGCCCCATTGGAGCGCCTCCACACGTATGGTAGGATCAATAGGCTTGACTGGCCCGAGACGTTAAAGCATGAGACTGAGTCAAGTAAATAATTGCATTATCCATGCCCATATCAAACAGGCATCGGAATAGCCGAATGCTGAGCGGGTTAGCTGAGCGAGCCGTGGTTACAGAAGGACGATCTACTTTCCGTTCCCTCGTCTCCAACGCTCCGAACCTATTCCGCCAGCATCCGCAGAGATCAGAAAGCCCATGATAGGAGAAAAGTGACGCACGGGCCACATCCCCTGCATGAACCGATCGAAAGTGGCAAACATGCTGCGATGCATTGCATACCAGCGAATTCCTGGTTTTAACAGAGCAATTTCGTCGTTGTTGAAGCAGCAACAAAAGCAATTATCACAGTACCCCAGGTCCAGGCAAACGCCTCAGGCCCAGCCGTGCGCCTCAGGCCCGTCAACTGCTTCGGTAGCCTGTGCACTCCCGACGCTTTTGCTCTCCACATACCGAGTCTTGTTCTGTACCCCTCCACCCACCCTTGCTAGTTCAACGGCGCCGCCCTACTTGCATAGCCGAACTATTGGCTTGCACAGGCCACAAGCGATACGAAAAAATTTCTTGCTAAGGTCGATTCCAATACCTTCGCCGATCATGCTGGGGGATCGCTCAACTGAATAATTATTTGAGCCCATTAATCGCCATACTCACCGATCGAGGTGATCAATCAGTTCCAATATGATCCTTCTTCCCGTCGATTGATCCAATATTGGCTTTTCGACCGTCTTACCAACCATATGCTATGAAAGCCAGGAAGCGAAGTATCCTGGCTACCTAGTCGAGCTGCGTGTCCTTCCACACTTCGAAACAACCGTAGGCAGAACATAAACTAGTTTTGCTAGCGCGGGAGGCTTGATGATAAGCGCATGTTAAACACCTACTTGCACAAGGCTAAGTGAACCCGGCGTGCTTGGAGGCCGCAAGAGGTCATTTGACATGTACCAAAGTACCGAAGTCTCCGAGACTTGCCCGTCGTTCGCCACGCTAAATCCACTGCGGCTGGGATACTGCACGCATGGTCCTTGCCGGAGTGATAAATTAAACAGGACTATGATTAAACAGGACTATGATTAAACAGGACTGTGCAGCCTGGAGAATAAACCGGTGAACTAGTTAGCACCGACAACTCACCGACGTTAGCCATTGGAGAGTCCATCAAGGACATGGAGAGAGTCTGCCAGTTCCATTACCTTCTGTCTTGGCGAAATTTGGGCCGCGGACTTGAAAACCGCTTAAGGTCACGTCAGAAATAGAGGTAGGTGTGAATTACATCTTGGTAAGGCATGGCGGCAGAGTTCGATCTTCGGTTGGACTTGCAAATTAGATTGTCTCATTTGGTGACACATGATTCACGTGATAATGCCTGAGGCCTTTCAGGCTTTCAGGTTATCTCAGATGCCCCAGACCCTCGTTAAGGAATTCACCTCTCACTTTATGAATATTATGCAAGTCTGTCATAAAATTCTGCCAAGGAAGATACCATGCGCAAGCGATCTAGCCAATTAGAGCATGTGCGAGGCAATTTCTCTCTCAGGGTTTAAGGGAAAACTTATTTTTCCCTAAGATTAGGTAAGCTACTTTTTAGCTATAATAAGAAGTAGCTTATCCAATCTTAGGGAAAAATAAGTTATCCCATAGTGAGGTAACCGTTTCTTGCACTTTTCGTATATGCAAGCCTCTCAAGCCAATCTAAAGGTTCTATACCGTATATAGCTTGGTGTTGAAGCCTTGGTCAGTGCGATTGCTCGGCAGTAGGGGTATAGGCGCCCCATCCGCGCCTGCTCGAATATTGCGGTGAGTAGCAGCGACGTGGCTAGGAAGCCTGTATAGAATATTTAGTAGTATAGTTGATCAAAAAGCTTTAATATTATTGCTGCCTATTTAATTAAACCCTCAGTAAGATATCGTCCTTATGCCGCCCAGAAAATGTCGTGCGTCTTCAGCTCCGAAGCCTCCTAAGGCCCTAAAAGCTTCAAAAGCTCTAAGGCCTACAAAGCCTCCAAAGCCTCTAAAAGCACCTTAAGCATGGGAATCTTATTTACAATCCTTTTAAGCAACGCAGTATACATATGATAGCCTAGCGGAAGTAGTTATACAGCCTTTAGAGGCTTTAGCGGCTCTAGTACTTGTGTAGTAGGTGGCGGCGCTAAGTAAGGATATTCTAGAGGAGGCTCGGCCGAGTACTAAGATGGAGGATATTAAGGACGAAGTAGGAGCTATTTTTAAGGCCTGTGGTAAGACTGCTAAGGATAAGGCAGATAAGGTAGATAAGGCTGAATTACTAGAGCTATTAGCTAAAGAAGTTATAAGAATGGGCCTTTCTACTGTTCCTACTATATGGGAGCCTATGGCTGCCGTTCCTGAACTAGATCTTGAAGTTATTAACCTTCCAGATAATTTAATATTCGCCGCTTAGCGTGCTAGTGAGCCTATTAGTGGCTTTAACGTGGGCGATAAATCTAATGATCTTTCTAATTAAGTTAAGGATAAGCGCTCTGCTTACTGTACACTGGTAGATTAGATTAGTATAACGTCTGGTGGATGTAGATCTAGATAGGACCTGCCGATTTGAGTATTTCTACTATTCTTTAGTATTAGTATATTTGAGAGGCTCGCTGTTAATATAAACCTATATGCAGCGTCTTAAAATGCTGGCGGATATTACTAATTAGGATAGTATACGGGTAAATAATTACGGATGTGGAAGGAGACCTTTGCTGGCGAATTAATGATTTAGGTAGGGCTTATTATCTATATAGGCGTCTTTAAAGGCACTTAGGTGCGAGACCTTTGGGCTATAGATCCTAAATATTCTAAATACTTAATTAGCTTATTTATGGGTTAAAAAAGATGGGAGTAACTTAAGCGCTTCTTCTATGTCTTACTACCTTTACTAGAGGGCGTTAAACGTTAGGTCTTTGAGAAAATTAAGCCGTTAATAACTTCTTTGGGCGAGGCGTTTAGAAAGTACATTATACCTAGATCTATGGTTAGCTTTAATGAGATAATAGTAAGGTTTACTAGACGATCTATAGCTATAATTAAATTGCCTAGTAAGCTAATACCTGAGGGCTTTAAGATAATGAGCCTTTGTTAATATGGATATTATTATAGCTTTATGTTTACCTTACCTGGCTGCTTTTTTAGGCTTCCTTCTTAAATAGATTATTAAGATATCGTTCTCTTAAATACCTTTGAGTGCGTCCTTTACCTTACCTAATAGCTTCCTCTTTAGGCTCATTAATTTTGCCTATTTTTAGATAACTACTTTATAAATATTCTGTTACTCTAGGTGCTTTAATAACTTGGAATTGCTGTAGCTGGGATGGCTTAATTAAACTTAAAGGGCTATCTAGAGGTGTATAAAAGGGTTAATAAAATAAAGGAGAGGTTACTGTTTAATTTTATTATGGGAACAGTCGTCGGCGTAATTAATTAAGTGCTTTTAATTGTATAGTAGGATAAGAATTTAGTACGGTTTTTAATGATAGCTTACTTATATAGTAATAAAGACGTTAATAAGGTTAATTGGCGTTAACTATAGGTATATAATTCCTTCCTTGGCCGTCGAAATCGGACTCTGCACCTGTACGTGGTGACGGCTACGAACCTGGTCTTCGAAGTTCAGATCCAGAGCCAACGCAGAGACGTCGCACAGCGTGCGGACAGGACCTGTGGTGGTTGTAGGCGTTGAGGGCGGTGGTGAAAATTTTCAGATGGTGAGAATCTTGAAAACCACTACTGTTGGCTCTCTACAGTACGACGACTACTACATTCTCCTATCCAGGGCACCTGTACGATCCAACATGGATGCACAGTATTCGATATCACCCCCCGTCCCCCAGTGGAAAGCATCGACGACCTCACATCGACGAACAAGCAAACGCGAACGAACGAACGAACGAGCAAATATACGGCCCCTCCCAACCCCAGGGCGATCCCCCGCGGAGCATGCGGGTCACTCGCCGTACTGCTATAATACTACTGAAAGCGGCAGCTGGATAAACCCCGTACGGTTTTCCTTGTCTCCTCTCGACGGAGTGGTGCCCTTAGAGAGGGCCTAGTGACTGGGGCCTAGGCACAAAAGATACCCAGATACACACACACACACATCCCGCTTTTATCTTTCAGTTTTAGGATAGTAGATCGGATGAATCCCCCTTACGCCTTCGATAGGCCTTAGGGGGGGGGGAGGCATGGCGTATATGGCAATGGTCAACAAGAGACAGCATACAGGGGTGGTNAAGATATGGGGCACAACTACAAGCACACAGCAATCGATCGGCAAGGCCTAGCTAGGACGTAGTGAACCCTAGCTTTNGATAAGCCAGAGAAGGAAGCAGTGGTTCCCAAGGAGTTCGAAACATCCAAGGAGGAGGACAAGCTGTAGGCCCGCAGGGCCGCTGCTCGTGCAGGCATGGCAATTCGGGGTTTTTCATCCTACTGAGGTGGCTCATAGGGTTTTTCCTCCCCCCAATAGCAAGGGGTTTTTCCTGTCAATATTACTTTCCCCTTGTGTACGGAGTAGTCTGCGTGGGCCTAGATAGGATCCGTATCAGACGTTAATCAAAGAATCTACTAATTCCTTCCTTAAGAAGCTGGTAGCTAACGTTTGGGGTAATAATTTAGTTAAGAAGTTGACGCTTCCTAGGGTCTCTATTGACTATAATAACTAGATAGGCGGCGTTAATATTTATAATTAGCTTTGAAGCTACTATACCACCTAGATTACTACTATATGTACTTAGCTGCCCTTATTTTTCTAGGCGCTTAATATAGCTATAATTAACGCCTATATTATTAGTAAGAAGATCTTCCGAATGTTAAGTAGGCCCTTCCTTTAAAACCACCGCCGTTTCCGTATACGATTGGTATGGAATCTTATTATTATGGGTAGTTGGTAGATGGGCCTAAATGAGCAAGATACTAAGCGTCTTTTTTGTTAGGGCTTACTAAAATACGGGCAATATTAACCTGGTATTGGGCCTGGCTATAGAAATATTAGAATAAATTGAAAAACTACCTACGTTACTGCTAAAACACTACTACCTATAATTTGACGGTGTAAGACGCGGACTTACTGTTCTATTAAAAGATTTATAAAGAAGTAAGGTTATAAGGGCCTACTAAGGTGCTAGATGTGTAGATAGAAGGAGGTAAAGAAGCTTATAATAAAGATAAGGCGAATAGTATATAAGTGTGAGGTTTATAGGCTTCCTCTATGCCTTTGGTGCTTTAATAACTTCTACTTAGTAGGCAATAACTAGGTGACTATTTTAAGCCCTTTACTTCCTTACGCCCCTAATATTAAGACTCTAAAGCTAATTGAGCCTTTAGTGCAGCGTCCTGCTTAGCCTCCTTTAAGTCCTTCTCTACCGCCTTTAATTGATCCTTTATGCTAAATAACCGCTAACTAAACCGTTTAATAACCTGTAGTACTTAATATATCTTATTTAATATATACTGCACGTCCTCCCTTATAACCTTGAGCTGGTTCTTTACCGGCTTATCCTTATTAATGTTAAGAACGTGTATAAAGCGTATAGGTGGTAATAATTTGGTGGACTTTAATGGAGGGTTTTCCTATATAATTAGCGGCTGGTTAATGGAGGGAGGGTAGAAACCTATAGACATAACGTTATATATCACGACTTTTTGCTTAACTTCCTTAAAAAAATATATGTATTGGTGTTTTTAGTGGTGGCCTTCTGCAGCATTTTGTCGGCATCGCAATATCGACGTGTTTGGTGGGGCTTGCTAGTTAAATCGCGCTAGCTAGGGTGCCTGCAGCATGCTAACCCGAGCAAAAGCGCCAAAAACGCCCAATACGAAAAATGACTTCTGCCGCACGAAGGGATGGTGGTAAAATGCGATTAAGGTTCCAATATAGCTGGTTAGGTAAATACAGGTTTAAAAACGCGTCTTTAAACTTTAAGGCTATACTTTGCCCCCTAATACGTTAGTTAGCTAGTTTAATTAATTATAATATATTAGTAGGAGAGGTTGTAATGTAAATGCATCGCGAACTGTAGCAATAGCTGCTGAATTGGCCCTGGTATAGCTATTTTAATTTGACACGCGTTGGAGATGGCATACGAGTTGCACCAAACACGCGCCCATAAGCTCTCAGACGCTTCGCAGAGGAATTGGGAGGGTTGCAGGGTGCTGAGTTATGCAACCGCCACAAATTCCTCGCGAAGCGGCTGAGGCACCCGAGATAACTTTCAGGCGACATTGGATTCTACATACTCTCAGCACACAGTCCTTATCGCAACTCTTGAGCGAGCATTTACCTGCATATCCTCTTCTCGTAGCAACCTCTTTGCGAAAATCTAAAGATGAGTCATTCTACAAAAGCTGCCTGGCGAACAGTTCTTGGAGGCTTATCCGCAGCCCGCGAATATGTTCCGGAGCGTGCTATTGTTGCCGGTGCCCAAGCAAAGACGTTTACAGTGGAACAAGTGCCAAAGGCGGCTAATGCGGTACGTTTCATCATACTCTGGCTATCTAGAGACGACAACTACTAACACCAGATCATAGGCCGTTAGCTTTGCCGGAAAGAACCCCGGTGTTGCTGTTGGCGCTTGTATTGGGACTGCGGGCTTGATCGTCCTCGTGGCGCCTACTGTTGTTTCCGCGCCAGTTCTCCTAGCTACTGGATTCAGCAGCTCTGGTGTCGGAGCAGGTAAGTTCTTGTCTCTTAAATACCGCACCTCATCTTAATTATGCAAAGGTACAATTGCTGCCGGCGCCCAGGGTAGCATAGGGAACGTCGCTGCTGGAAGCGTTTTCGCTACACTTCAAAGCGCTGGAGCAGGCGGTGCCGGTTTGGCTGCCGTCAATGGAGTGGCACAGGTTGGTGGTTGTGCAATGGCAGCAGCGGGCTCAGGTTTAGCTTTTTTGAAATCAAAGCTCTAGAAGTCATCCCATGATCGCTACCATAAGTACTGAAGCAGTCTGGCAGACATTCAAGTCGATAATGTAAGAACGCCTAGATACTATAATTATGACAGACTGCGGCAAATGGATGAGAGTATTACAAAGTGCTTGCCTTTTCTGACCAGGTACAGAAATTGCTGACAGACACTGCGCTCGAAATCGGGTATCGTCGACTGCCCGCAACTGAAGGACTTGAGTGCCCTAGTCCAGAGGTATCAACACAGGCCTCGCGCTTCCTTTACGTTACTTCCATTAGCACTTGGCCGCACTCCCCTAAGGCAGACTATCACACCATTTAGCCGTCGTAGGAACGGGCTAGAGAATGAACACAGTCTTCCTAAATACCTTGAAAACTGGTAAAATGTTCATCAACAGCAAGGTCACTTCCGCAGCAAACAATGAGCTTCTCAGCAGCCTCAGTTATCTCGAAATATTGTTCCATTCTCTCACATACTAAATAGGTCCACTCACATCAAGCATATCAGCCTCACGCCGCTCTCCTCTCCCTCCCACTAACCAAATACACCGACGCTCTCACATCCAGCAGCGGATCCGCACTGGGCTCAATGCCCTCAACTCTCGGAATGGGATCAAAGATAATCTTCTTCTGCTCGGGCGCCTGCTCGGCCTCATCGACCAAGGCCTCCACCTTAACCGTTCCCAGCTCCACAACCTTCCTGCTCTCCGGCCAATGCACCGTAGCATTATCAACAACATCCCCTTCCTCCGCCAGCTGCGCCATCAGCTTAAACTCCACCGGCCCGGCCTCCACGCGCTTCGACAGCTCCGCATAGAGGTAATCAGCCGACTTCTCCTTCAGCGCCGCCTCATCCAGCGCCTCGACGCCGGCCACCGGCTCGACCTGGTAGCGGAAATACGTCTCGGCCGCCCCCTCCTTGACGAACTTGAGCGCCGTGACGCCCCAGTACTTCTCGCGCGCGAAGCTGGCGGGCGACGGCTTCGGCGCGCTCAGGAACGCCACCGTCTCCGGGTGCTGCCCCAGGAACTGCTCGACGGGCGTCGGGTGCTCGGTCGCGCCCTGCGACGCGCCGGCCGCGCGCAGGAACGCCAGGAACTCCTCCCCCGTGCGCGTCGGGAAGAAGGGCGTCGAGTGCGCGATCACGTCCGTGTGCTTGCGTCCGCTGAGGTTGAAGCGGATCGCGATGCCGCGCGGGTTGGCTTGCGGGTCCGTGTCCGGGATGTCTGGGATGCCGGTCGAGCTGGAGAAGCGCACCGTGATCGGGGTCGAGGGGCTGTTGAGGTGTTGAGCGCTGCTGAGAGAGGCGGCCGTGGGCGTGGGCGTGAAGGTACCGCTGAGGAGGACGCCGCGGGCGTGGACTGGAGAGTTGCGTTAGTGGAGCTGATACCAGCTGCTGGGAGGGGAGGAAGGGCTGGAGGTGGTACCTGGGCGTAATCCAGGATGCGGGCCTGCGATGGCTTGGAGTGTGGCGACGACGTCTTTGCTCGTCTGCACGACCTGCTCGTCTGCTGAGAGAGGCATTATCGTGGAGGTCTGTCTGTCTGTCTGTCTGTCTGTCTGTCTGTCTCCTTCTCTTTCTCTCAATTCACGCGGTAAACAATCAAACAATGAGCAGAATGTAATGGATGCAGTTCGAACAGTCGAAAAACCGTGCGGTAATTAGCAGCTGCAATTGCAATCCTCTCTCGCCGGGAGATTATGCTCTTAATAGTCCACCGCGACCCCTCCACGGCGCTTCCCTAGCTCATATACTCCCACCTTAGTTCCATGATTCCACATATGATTCCAAATATGATTCCAAATTTCCCCTGCGCACGAGCAAGAGTGTGGGGCGGTGCTCGCTTGGCGGGTTGGGAATCGCCGCCCGCTGATTCGCCGCCCTCGTAGATGACACAGGGTTACTAAGGCCGCTACATGGGGCACCGCTGATTAATAAGAGGGGCATCGACAATGCGGCAATGTAGTCAGCGCGCTCTGGCAGGAGGGCCAGGGCGAATGGGCGGGTGTGGTGCGCTGGTGTGGAGGGGTGGAGGGGTTGAGGGGTTGCCTGTTTGGGCATCTGGGAGGACTGGATTAGTATCGAGGCGTTGCGGGTTATTAATGGTGATGAATGATTGGGTTCAATGGCAGTTATGGCTTGCTAGCTGATGGGTATTTGAGAATGGCTAGTCGAGTGCTCTGCTAGCCTTCGCGAAGGCTTTCGACCTGCTGAGGTGGGCCAAGACACTTGTGCCTTGGCTTTGCTGTTCTAGGAAATGTGAGTGTTTAAAGGGCTGGCTACTCTATGCCTGCACATCCTTGCCCGAAACTGCAAGTAGTGTACTCTTATCCTTCCCGATGCAATATAGGATTAGACGCCCTAAGGCTACTAGTGAAAGACTTGGACATCATAGACTCTCAGGGTGTAGTTGAAATCGTGGTACTTTAATGCGCCCTCACATTTCTTTATGTAGTTCTCAGTTTTAAAAATGAGCTCAATTCACTTTAATCACCTCCCTTAAAGGAAGTTGACTGCCTGTAGATGCTGTGCCCTTTAAACCCCGCGGGTTTGATAAGACTAAGCTAATATGTAATAGCCTGAGTTTCTAATATTAGAGATCGTCATCGCACCCAGGGCAATTAATTAAACTGTAATCCAGACTTTTGTAGTATAACACTGATTAAGATGTACTCCGAGCATAAAGTAGTGATAATGGCTCCAGCGTGTGGATATCTAGAGCAGAATGAGCCGAGATCCCTAGACGTTTTTAGGCAAATAGAGTTAATGACGGCAATGACGGACGGAGTAGTTGGTCCATCATCTAGCACAATAACACAGAGGAAAGAGCTTAGAAGATAGATAAGATTTCTAGTAACGAGAAAGAGAACTAGGATATACCCCTGCAGTTTCCTGCTCAGCTATCAACTGCCCTAAGGAGACGAAATTGTGCTGATTATTTGCGTAATATACTCCAGACAGGGCTCCGAAGGCCCCCTCAGATCAAACGCAGAATCTCGCCAATTAGAAGTCGTTGTGAGCGCAGCTTAATGCCAAGGATGTTGAAAAGTAACAAATGGAAGTGCACAATAAAAAAAACACTCGGATTTTCAACCCGGAGAAGGTTAGGAAGAAAATCCATGAGGAATAGTAGAATTAGAAGCTTGGGCTTTAGTAGAGACAAAGAAGGCGCGGAGGGTAACCTGCTTCCTTATTATCAGGTAAGCTCCTGAAATTGGGGAACCAGGTAGAAACACCGATAGCTCTGTGATTTCTAGTACAGTCATGACAGCATAGCAAATGGGACACAACGATTTCCTATTAGATTCCTGCTCTTACGCATAACCCAGTCATAAAATGCTATAAATCACGGTCATAATAATAAACATTCATCACGCTTACTTCAAACTAATGAACTTCAAATTCAATCCCATGTCCCTAGTTGTTTACTAGCAGAGGAGATGGCTCTTCTTTGTTCTACTCCTTCCACGGTCCCTGTCCATGACCCTCTAGCCACGCCATGACCGTCACCGTCCGTTGCGGCTTGGAGCAGACTGACTGCGGTATCGTGGGACTGACGTGGCTGTGAAACTAGACATCGAACCGACACGGTTGCAGGTGCCGTAATTTGGGTTGCAGCCGTGGCCGCAGGAGACAGGGCCGTTACCACTATATAACGTACTCATTAGCTGGGGTGCTTAGCTGCATGTTTGTCTGCATGTGCGAGTTGGGTGGAGGGGAATAGGGGGGAAGAGAAGGCGTACCATGTGCCGAGGTTGCTGCAGCATTCGCCGTACCAGGATCCGCTACGGGTATAACTGAAAGGCGGGCCGCAGGATCCGTTTGGGTTGATGGGTGAGGAGGAGGAGGGGTGGGGGGCGGTGGTGGGAGTAGAGGCTCGCTCGAGGGGAGGGAGGTGGAGGCGGAGGGGGCGGTGGCCAGTTAGATTGAGGAGGTGGGGGACCTCAACTTGAGGGTGGAGGTGGAAGAGGAGGGTTCTAACTTGAGAGTGGCGGTGGCCAAGCGCTATATGTAACCAAGGTCAATATTACAGTAGCGACATACGTTTGAGCGATCGTTCCGCCAGGCGCAGTTGAAACTAGCGTTTGAGTGATGATTGATCCACTTATGATTTGGACTGTAGTTACAGTGGTGGTGGCTGGTGGTGGTGTGTAGGTAGCCGGGTACATAGTTGTATATGTCACATAGACGGTCAAGATATACATAGTAGGGCTGTTGGTCATGGTTGGTGGAGGTCTGCTTGAACCTGATATAATGTCACTTTCAGAACTCAATTGTGTAGTACTACTAGGGGAAGATGTTGTCGCTGTCGAGCTAGAGCTCACGGCTGTGGTGCCGAGACTGCTTGAAGAGTATGATGGTGATTGAGATGAAGTTATGGTCGCTATGAATGTAGCAGTGGAGGGTGAACTTAAAGAAGTGGAGGATGAACTTGAAGATGTCGAAACAGTATTTGACATGCTGCTTGATGCTGAACTCGAGCTTGGATTTGGGAATGATGAGGAACTGGACATACCTCCACTAAATGTTGATGATGGCATAATCGGTATGCTGCTTGACGTGCTTGACGTTGTAGGCATGGATGTTGATATGCTGCTAGAAGAAACAGCTGTCGAAGGGTTTAACATGTTGGTAGTTGTCATAGTGCTGCCAGAGTAACCCGAGGATATCATTGTCGTTGCCGAGGTTGGCATTAAAGGTCTGGAGGAACTCGAGCTTATCGCAGCGTCCAACGGGAGGTGGTCTGTGCGCGAACACTGTTTTTGAAACTACGTGTACATCTGCGTAGAATTTAAAATACCGTTCTGCAATAAGAACGAGTATTAGCTACCTTATATTAAGCGAATCAGCTCCAAAGATTAAGCTTATATATCAATATACTTTAGAATCGAAGGCTTTAAATATCCGAGCACGGGCCACATTCTCGTTGGACGCAAATTGCCGTGTCAAGGGATAATCTTGATCATCCCGCAGAAATTCGTATGATAACTGACAGGGCCAATAGCATGCTTGAGATAGCAGCCTGCAGAAGTGGCGAAGGTTAGATCGATACGGGCAGGATTGGTTGAACAAGTATTTACACATTGGGTGAACGTCAGATTGGTATAGCCTTGTAAATCACCACCTGCATGGTCGGTTCCACAATCGACTATGAAGGAAGGCAGTGGATAGGCCGTGGAAATTGTGCCATTGACAAGGCCACAGCACATCACGGGGTGACGGACTCGATATAGAAGAAAATGTAGTCAACGGAGTGGCAGAGGATGGAATTGATGAGCTCGAAGACATGCTGCTTGAAGAACTTGAGGTTGACATGGACGAAGTCATAGTAGATGACATGGAGCTTGTCGTTGTGATAGTGAAATTGCAAATAGCTCCATTGACTGATTCAGAATTGAAAGAGATAGCACTGATGGCATACTTCATGTAACATACTTTTGGCCCAGTGGAGAACGAAACATCAATACAGCCTGGCTGCCGTTGACAGCCAGCAATGCAGCCATTAAGGTCCGGTGTCCTGAAAGAGCCATTGACATTTATATTACCGCTGGCGTGATCAATACCACACTCAATCAGGCATCTGCCACCTCCAGATGGGCGGTATATTGTCTCATTTAGGTACGGGCAGAGCGTGACACTTGGGCTCGAAGTAGTGCTTGTGCTTGATGAAAGAGTAGATATTTCCGGCCCAGCAGATGAAAGGGCTGATGACCTAGTTACAGACGGTGACGAGAGGCTGCTGGTAGATGAAGATGGTGAAATGCTTGGGGATAATGAGAGGCTGTTCGAGGATGACAAAAGGTTGCTCGAAGATGCAGAAGATAGGCTTGATGAGGCTGAGAGGCTGCTTGAGGTAGACGAGGAAGTGCTGGTAGGCGACGGCAATGAGCCACTTGTGGAAGACGATGGGAGGCTACTTGTAGTTGAGATTGACGTTAAAGATGTAGTTGTAGTCGGTGCAAGAATGCCCACACAAGCGCTAGGGTTATTAATAGTACTGGCAGCTAGGTCGTAGGCGTAGAAATTGCAGGTGCCGGGGGGAATACCGGGGATAAAAACTGCTTCGTAGCAGTTGGCATATGGTGAGCAGGCAGAACTGCATAATGCGAAACTGGGAGCAAGATATGAATACAAAAAGTCACCCGAGTATGAGCCGCACTGAATCTGGTGAGTGTTAGAGCCAGAATTGTATGTCAATCCGGGAACCAGTCCGCAGCACGATGATGGGCTGGCAGAAGAGGAAGTGAAACTCGAAGTGGATGAACTGCTGCCTGAGCCAGTCCGCACAAAACTACTAGGGGATGATGAAGCAGATACGATGGGCGAGCTCGTAGGAGCGGCCGATGAACTGGATGAGGACGTAATTGAAGAATTAGGCGAAAACGAAACAGATGAAGTAGACGAGCTTGTCGTAACAAACGAAGAACTAGACCAAGAAGAACTGCCTGCCGATGAATAAGAACTTGACGAGCTGGTGCTTGGTACTAGAGAGCTAAACGATATTGAAATTGACGAACTCAATGTGATGATAGGTGAGCTAGGTAATGAAGAGTTGCTCGTGGCTGACGGGGATGACGAAGTCCTAGATATGAGGGCCGAAGCATCCCACACAGTTGGATTTACGACAGGACTACCAGCAGCATATTTTGGGAAACATGGTCCTTGGCCCGACGGTTGACTAGGGTCGAATCGCGGACCGGGAATCCATGAAGCGTCTATGCAGTTAGGGAATTGAGCACATTCGGCAATGCACTATTCCATTGAAGCATTGTAGAACGGCGCACCAGGCTCATTATTGCCAAAGCGGTCGATATAACACGTGATGAGGCATTGTACGCCCATATAGGCATATATGGTGCCATTAGAAGCCGGTCAATTGATGAAAGATGATGTTGGAGTCGAGGCCGAGGTTGAACTAGTACTTGTTGGCATCAGAGTAGTTGATGTGCTGACGCCTGTTGAACTACTGGAGAGAACACTGGATGAGCTGCTTGAAGAAGTGGTATGCCAGCCAGAAAATATCTTGACTGCGCCGTAACGATTGTTGTTGTAGACTATACTGGTTCCAACTGAATTCTTCATGTAGCACGGCCCCTGAGGGGAACCTAGAACCCAGACCACCTGTAAACAGCCCGTCGTGTTGGAGCATGTTTGAATACACATGTTAAGGTCATTTGTATAAGGGTTGGATATCGCTCCACCACTTCGATCTATTCCGCAATCGATTCTGTAAATGCCGCCATTATCAGGGTTCGTGTAAAAGGTCTGATTCTGCGCCGGACATTGGATACTTGTAGGTGTCGCAGTTGCTGAGGTCTTTGAAGTAGGCGAAGGTGGTGGGCAGTCAATGCAGTCAGCCGAATCCACATTGCCATTAGTGCTGGGTGTTTGGTGAGTGTCCTTTAGATAGCATGTTCCTCCATGAACCCAAGCCGCACTAACGCATACAGGATTCTGATCACATAGATTAATACAGTCGGTCAACGACTGTGGAGTAGTCGATGTGTTGTAGTCGCCTCCACCACGATCAACTCCACATTGCACTAGATAGTGTTGTCCATCTGTCGGTTCTGCGTAAATAGCGTTGTTGTTATAAGGACATGACGTAAAAGAAGTCGGCGCAGGCGCCGTCCAGGTAGTGAAGCTTGCCGGCGAGGCGGAAGCGGACGATGTGGAAAGAAAGACAATAAATATAAGGTTAGAGAGCATATTTCTTGAATTCCAATTGCTTTTCACCATCCTTCCGATTCCGGGTTTCGCCCAGTAAAGTGATCGCGTGGACACAAAGACGGTGCGAAAGCTATTAGATAAGTTTTACAAGGAGGCAGAAAAAGCTGGAATCTAAAAGTGATTAATGAACGTTGTGAGAACGAAAGTCAGACTGCGACACATTCAAACGTTAAGGAGAGATAGAGTGTACATCCTAGCCCCAAGAGACGGAGTTGGCTTCTTAGTTCCCGTGTGTACATTTAACGTGTCGGAAGATTCGTGTTTGTTATGGTCGTGTAGGTCTTGGCTGGAATGGAGTCTCGGTGGGGTGAGTGAACATTCTCATTTGAAGACGAAGTGCAGCAGGAATGTAGTTATCGAACAAGCCGTGTTCAAGATTACGGTACTGGATAGTCATTGGTGCGAACAGATGCCGTGCAATTGGGTGCAGAAAAAGGATCAATTGAGCGCGATTGTAGAATCATAGATTTCTCTTGCTTTTGCGAGGGTCTGTCCTTATTGATTAGTTCTGAATCTCTACTTAATTTAAGATAATGGGATCTTATATTTGCATAGCTGATCCTGATAGGCATCGTCCTCGCATGCTTAGGATCTGCTGGAGGCAGTTTTGCTTTTAACGCTAGAAATCGCAACGACAGTCAGATTCCGCAATCCGAATTGCTTTTACGACTTGTTTAAATTGCCTCGGAAACGAAGTATAAAGTTGCCATGGCGACACTGATTTATAGATTTTTGAAGCTTCCGATCCTTCCAACAAGGAGCGTGTCTACATTCTTGATGTCCTCAATTTCGTACTATCCATGCGCTTACCCTCGTCATCTTGCTCTCGAACAGCGAGATTAGGAAATTCTGCGGGCATGATTCTCCGTGGCTGGGCCCCAGGCACGATGTTATATTTAGAGAAGTCGGTGACCCCAGTCTTGCGAAGGAAGTCTTCATCAAGTTCGAGGCAGCCATTAACGTCTGATGGGGGTGCTCGTAGCATGGCCAATATAGCATCGGAGTAGATCGTCTGTTCAAGTTAGCTCTTCAAACTCCCTGGGCGGGTTTATGGTCGACGTGCTGGTTTCCTGAGATCCTTAACGGAACCCCGGTCCGTGTTGTCAGTCGCAGCGGACTGAATGGCCGTAGCAGGCCATATGCTCGTGATCGCCATGTCGTTTTTGCCATTCCTCTCGAAGTCCATCGCCAGCCCTTTGGTAAGCACGCTCATGCCAACCTTGCCCATTGCATATGCTGTCTTGCCGCGAAAGAACCGTGAATAGATCGGTGGGCTAACAACGATGATTCTGCCTTTCCAACCGTTCTTTTTGAAATGTGGAAGGGCGGCTTGAATGGTACCATATAATCCCTCTGGGTTCACGCGCTGCATCAATTGGAACCGCTTCATGGGCGTGTTCTCGACACTTGCCCACCATATCGCGCCGGAATTGTAAATAAGTACATCAAGACGACCGTAAAGCTCAACTGTCCTAGTCACCATTATTTCTACACTGGCAAAATCGCGTGTGTCAACCGCGACGGCGGTTGCCTCGCCTCCAGCTTCGCGGATTTCGCGCTCTACAGTGCTTATTGTTGATTGCGGGGAGTTAGGATCAGGCGGGAACGGATTCGCTTTAGAGGCATCGGAAGTGCTCTTCGCAGCAACAACGACTAAAGCAGATGGCGGGTTAGAGTTAATTGATCAAACTTAATGGAATGACGGGTGAAAGATGCTCTTACTTGCATATCCGTTCTTTGCTAGATCAATGGCGACTTGGCGTCCTATACCTCTTGAGGCGCCAACAATGAGCACTACCTGCTTGCCAATAACCATAATGCCGGGAGGAAACTATGGATATAGCTTAAGGGGAGCAGAGTAGTCCGAAGAAGTTAATACGAAGCTGATAGACTGGTTGGTTAATCGGGTGTCGTGTGCTCATAAGAGCTCTCACAACACCCTCTAAGATCTACAGTAGCAATGAAGAAGCCAGGAGAGAAGCTCAGACCTAAGCCTCGGTCTTTCGAATCTCAGGAGGGTTGTTGCATAGCTGTTGGGTGGACGATAAAGAAGTGATTACTGATAGATGAAACTGATCCCTCGAACCTCGGCAATGATCAACGCTAAGACCATCAGCTTATGAGGTCTCCACAGGAGAAGTTGACGTTTAGATAATGGGCCAGCAGAGCTTTAGTTTTGTAATACCGTTTCTCTAGCACGCCATTATCTCTTGACGCGTTTGTCATTCCGAAAATGGGCGGGAAGATTGACTGCTATCTTGACTGTGGTACGGGTTACCTATGACACGTACAGTGCAATTGGTCTGACTGATGGATGATAGTTTCCCCGTACTCGTATTTTGCACTGCTTTACCTGCTTAAAAATAGAGCAGCTTTAAGGTCTCATAGTGTAGACATTGAGTAAGGCACTCATCATTTCGCGGCCTAGCCAGTAACATCATGACTTCCCCGCCTCCTCGCGCCATTCTTCCTTGCCAAAAAAAAATACTTGCATTTCATTTCAAAATACCAGGTTTTTCTTAGGGACCGTCAGGAGAACTATTTCGATGGTACAAAACGTAGACTAACGGTCATCCCAGATTCATCCCAGTCTTCCTTGGCGGCATCAATGTTGGTAGCGGTAGTATTCACTACCCTCCACATCTTCTCTTATCAACTAACACACTGTTAGGAAATAAACCTCCTTGGACTCTACCTGCCAAAGGCAAATACGGCATCTATGATAATGCCCGTGCAAGGAAATACTTTGGCGTTCCAGACATCAAAACTCCCTCGTTCTTCCCAATCCTTTCCCTATTGGTGGGTTGACTAGGCAACTTACTTTGCTCATCTCTCTTCCTGCAGATCATCCAATTACTCACTCTTACCCCTTAGCCTCAACGCAGCATGGTGTACGTCAAGCGTCACTTTCCTCAACCGAAATATGAATCTGCCTTCACCGAACTTTGGATCGCAATGTGGGAGCAGCAGCTGGACCTCAGCAAGCCTGACCTACTCTCCCAAGCCCTTGAGCGGCATTTCTCTCCTGAACAAGTGAAAGAGATTATCACAGGCGCGAACTCGCAGGAGTACAAGCAGAAACTACTGGATAACACGCAAGAAGCGCTTGATAGGGGTGCCTTTGGATGTCCCTGGTTTTGGGTGCGGAATGAGAAGGGAGAGGAGGAGCCCTTTTTCGGAAGTGATCGGTGAGGTTATTTAATTCTTCTTACTTCTGCTTCAATTGATTGAAAGTCGAGCTAGGGTGGAATGCATAGTCTGACTTGGTGCACAGATTCCATTTCATGTGGGAGTTTCTGGGGCTTCCGTGGTCGGATCTAGCACTCCAATATAATTCGAAGATCTAGAGAGTCTGTTGAAAGGATCTGAAGGCTGGTAAGTCGCAAGCACTGCAGATCAAGCGCGTGTAAGGTGCATGCGAGCGCGTATTGACTGTATGAGCTCAGCCGAGGTTATCCGGACATCTCAGGGTTCTTGTGTTTGTATTCGTATCAGCTCAATGCCACTGTAGAGTGAGACAAGGATGGTGATGGCCTATTCTGATCAAGCAGCGGGAGCTCGAGGATTCCGCTTCATTTATGGAAATCTCAAACACAGCGCGGACGGCAGGCCTTGAAACTGCTCTAGGTCTTTGCCACTAGTTGATGCTATGAAATGCCTTATGATGCTCTTCGCGGTTAACATTATGTGACACAATTGACAGGCAAACGATTCCCTACGGCCGGAACAACAGCCCGCACACGCGCTCGCTTGACAGCTGCAGGTTCGTTAGTTCCGCGAAAATCCAACGCATCAGAACATAGACCTCTAAAGAACGGCAGTAATCCTGTCCCTTGTTCGCCTGCGCGGTCCCGAAGGGTGGTGCATAAGCCAAAACTCTCAACATCGGCTCCATTGATACTGTAAGCTACCGTCAGCAGGCGACCTCGGGAGTCTGCACCGTGAAGCTCGATATTCAACGGAAGGGTTGAGCTTGCGCATCTCATGAGGGCAGAATCTAGGGTCTAATTGGATTATTACCCTGGCCCGGCTTGCGGGAATCTAATAGTTTAAGTCGTGGGGTTTTGAATGAGGAGTTATTAGTTCCTTGCAATTTTCTTTAACCGTGGTAACATTAACATATATACAGGTAGCAATTCGAGAAACCGGGGGGTACTGGGGGACGTCTGGGCTCTCCCAAAACGCCAGCAAAGCACGCTACGTGATGCTTAAATCCACCGTATGTGAGTAGAAACGTGAGGCAGACCCGACCAGCGGACCAGCGCATGAGGACACTGTGTCATAGAATATCCACTCCTATATTACTACAGGACATCTTTGACTGTTTTAAAACCATGAATGTTTTCGTTCTTTGAAGATGAGAAGATCTACCAGGAATATGCTAACTGGTACCAGACAGACACCGGCTGTACTGACCGGGAGTCGACGTGTGCACCGTGATTTAACGCGGAGCAAGTGTTTAACCCATATGCAAGCAACCGTAGCCGCCTTCCACAAGCAGGATTTAGCGCAGACGAAGCCAGCTCACTCATGCGTGTCAGCAGCTAGAACGGCGACCTTTGGTACGCTCCCGAGAGTAGCTGCGACTAAACCAGAGATTCCCGAGCTTTGATCTGTCACTTACTCAAATAATGTTTGCATCTGTGGACACTGTAAGTACTAACGAAACTAATGGAAAGCTGGATGAGTCTTGCTGAGCTTGAGAATGATGCATCAAGCTTCAATAAGATGGATGGCACTTGATATAGCAGGCTACTAGCGATAAGGTTCAGAAAGATCTTGGAGTGGAATCCCACCTATCGCACTACCTACCTAGAGACCTTATGTTTCCGAGCCGTTCCCGTACTCGACGATAGCTAATATTCGAGCCCCTGGAAAGAGAGCCTGGTAGAATCTTCCCGTCGTGGGGAGTATGTTGGCCCACATGAATTCAAACGCACCATTGTACTGATCCGCACGAGTGTACTTCGTTGCAGAATTCCATCGGCTCAATAAATATGAGGCTTCATGCTGAGCCAGCAGGTCACTGGAGGAACCATTGTGAACAAGTTTGCCTAATTCGATATACTTTCTCGCCGAGATTCCATCAGCGAGTCGCACGCATCTCCTGAATTGTCAATCTTCAGATTATAGTCTTATGAACTATGTTGAGACCATTCCACTCCTGATCAAATTTCCTTTTAGCTTTCTGAGCACTATCAAAGTCAGTCGCGGTGTGGCGGTTTTATCTTTCGTTGCGTGGCAAGAGCTGTAAGAATCTAGTTCGGTTATCTTTCAACGCTGAAATGTTGATAACATGATGCATGTTGGATACTTTTGAGTTGACCTTTGCCAGTTGCACTTTGTCCAGGAAGCGTAGAAATATTTTGTGGTAAAATATTGACGCTGCCTCTGCATTTTCCACTCGGAAGACGGCGTCATCGGTATAAGGGCGAAAAGATACGTTTAAACCCGACGAGATTTTGACGGGTTAATGCCTTGAAGCGGTCTACCCTCAGCGAATAACAGCGACGAGTAATCACGAAATCGTTAATACACTGCAAGTTTCCTAGGCCATTCACGACTAATAATTTTAACGCCTCTTTCGGATGAATATTCTAGCAACAAGCGGTCAACTAGGTTGACTCCGCCAATGAAAGCTTGAAATCCTTTGAATCAGCAGAACTCTGATACTGTAGGAATCCATGGCTTTGTAGTGGTTAATGATGGTGATATTACACAGTTCGGATTCCTTTCATAACCTCAGCCAGCCCTGCAGTGTTATTGTGTCTTGCGGGATCAGGAATCTACGGTATACTGCTCAATTTGATATCATGCAATCTCATGCAGAGGCTGTCTCATCCATCATGCAGCTTGATAGACCTTCTGTAAGTATACCAAAAGAATTCTCGACGAATAGAATTGTGAAAATACTGATGAACGTTAGAATGGGAGGCTTGATGAAACTGAGAACGCAGACTTCTTCTTTCCACCAGTGCCTCACTCGCTCAATCCCAACCGAGGGCTAGATGCGGTTACGAGATCAATTGAGTTTGGTGAAAAGCCGTTTATCCCGACCTTAGATGAGCCATGGCGATACGACAACTATTATATGGACTTTACGGGAGCCCCGAGCTCTGTGATGCTGGATATGGAAGGCCAGGCCATAGGCTTTCCAATGAAGTATGAGGATTCCTTTGATGATACTACCCCGGGGATGAATCTCCGGAATAGCACCAATTCCAACGGAGGAGATTTGCATCTCATGGCATATCAAGATCATTATGCCGCTTATGATCTTTCAGTGACAAATCCCGGATTCCCGAAGTCGATTCTCTTCGATAAAAGCCCTTGGTTTCTACGGGACGAAGGGTGGTCTTCCATGAGCTCGTTCAGGGATCAGTCTGATTGTGGGCAATCCCCGAGTTCTCTGGCGAGCTTTGATCAGCCATCCCGCGCTGGAAAATATCTCAATGGCGATATGAGTTCGTACACCAAGATGAACTCGCCTCGAAGCATAAGTCGCGATGCGTGCCAAGAACATGAATTCGTGGATATGCGGATGAGTTTTCTTGATCCTCGACTGGCCACGAATGTCCAGCTTACCGATGGCAGGGGATTTCCCCAGATGAATAGGAAAGGGCCTTTGCAGATAGTCGAGGAATTGCCTGACCGAGCTGACTTGCCAGATATTGTCATCGGAGGAAGCGAGGTGGACAGCGACTGTGCAATTGGAGATAGATATAAAGACCCCAAAGCCGGCCTCAGAATCTCGGTGGCAGTGCGAAAATCTTTTCAAACATTGTCGACCCAGCATAGACCTTCGTTAGAGCCACAGCAGGAATACTGCCGAATCAAAGATCTGCCACAAGTTATCCATTCGCGGAACAGAGCTGTCCAACGGTTAACCCCGCAAGATGAGGATAGAAAATCTGCAGAAAGAACCAAAGAGGACACGGCTCAAAGGCCCGGAGCACGCTCAAACAATAGGGGCATTGGAGGTCTTAATACTATTCGTTATATCACTCCACGCCGAAAGACAGAAGACTGCTTCTTAGTAACATCGAGACGCGCCGGAATGTCATACAAGGAAATCAGGCAAAAAGGGGGGCTTCAAGCTGCGGAGTCAACGCTCAGAGGACGCTTTAGGGCCTTGACAAAAGCGAGAAAGGATCGAGTGCGCAAACCCGTGTGGACGGAAAGAGACGTAAGCAGTGGCATAAAATTGTTAAACTTCTGTGACTAACGAGATGCCTTTCAGATCCGACTTCTTAAAGAGGCGGTTAAGATAGATCTTAGAGAATTGGAAAGCACCAAAGCATGTCGCGGAATGGACCGGAGCGCCAAGATCTCCAAGGTATCATGGAAAAGTATCTCGGAATACATTGCAGCCAAAGGTGGATCATATCAGTTTGGGAATGCAACTTGTAAAAAGAAATGGAATGAGATTCATGACACGGCCTGACGAAACGGCGCGTGATATGCAATCGTTACTAGGTAATCCGGTAAGGTATGGTGGCTATGATGCGCTTCCTATGTATACGACTTTATTGGTTTTATTGCTGGCCTTCTCAATTCTGTGGTCTGCTATACGCTGTCCACTCTCACAGGGTGGATCTGATTTCTCGGAGCGGTTGTTATTTGTACGCTGTATCCCGTGCGTAAATAGCGTCTTCAGATATTATTTCGACTGGGTACAGGCTCTATTTAACGCATTTTTGTATGTTGATAGCGGGTTAGAGGGATAATTGCAATGAGGTAGCTGTTGGTCGAGGTTGAAGTTGGAGAGAATTTTACCGGTATTTTTGAAAATTACACCCTATGATTACGATGACTACCGTGCGTACCTCAAGAGCCCTAACCGCCAAGCTTTTGTGCAGCATCTCATAGAGCATTATGTTACTCGGGCTCTCTGAATCCTTCCCTTCCCTCGTGGAGTCCAAATTCAAAGCTGCGCAAGCAGCGAAGAGCCTCATCTTCTCGCCTACCGAGCTCACAGTCATACGCACTACCGCTGGTCTTCCGGTGAGCACGTACATACTTTCTGGCCCATCTACCTAGCTCTCAATGTAACAAGATTCTTAGTTTCAACTTCGATACTGCCCGTCATTAGCGAAGAAACCGACAGCCCAAAAGAATGAAAACCCGCAGATGAAGAAGCCGGATCCCTTTGACAATCCTCCAGCAGATCTCTTGATAGCAGATGTGCCGACAACGAACCCAACCCATCTCCTTGTCCTAAATAAATTTCCAATCGTTTTAGAGCACTTCATACTCGCTACAAAGACAAATAAGCCGCAGACGGACCAGCTCGAGCAGGATGACCTCGAAGTGACATACGCGTGCCTTAAGGCATGGGAGAATGGGCATGCGCACGAAAGAAGCAAGAGGCTCTTTGCATTCTTTAATTCCGGGGATCATAGTGGGGCGAGTCAGCCGCACCGGCATCTTCAATTTCTACCAGTTGAGCGTATGATGAATGGAGAGGAAACTAGCGGATGGGGCTTACTGATGGATCAACTACTGGTAACCCCGCAGTCCATTACGAAAGGTACCATACTATAGTATACCCCAAATATACTCTCTGACATGATATAATAGGTATCTCCGACCTGAAACAAAACCCAAAGCTTCCATTCACCCATTTTGCATCACCTTTACCTTTAGACCCCAGTGGATCACAGCTTCTTAGAACCTACCAAGACCTCTACAAAGCTGCGACTACCTCTGTAAATGAGCATGCCCGAAGTCATCCTACAGATTTCGAGCTCCACTCAACAGAGGATGGCTCTCTCCCTATCAGTTACAATCTTGCTATGACCACATCCGCTATGGCAATATGTCCTCGCCGACGAGAGGGCAATATTTTGCAAAGAGATGATGGTTCTGACATTGGTTTTGTGGCATTGAACGGCACTATGCTTGCCGGTACTCTTATGGTAAAGTATCAGGAGGAATGGGATGTGCTTCGTGTAGAACCTAAGAAGCTTGACACGTTACTAGAAGCGATTGGGATACCATTGGGGACCGAGGATAATCAAGGCAACAACCGAAATAGATTATAACCAAAGATGCGTAAAAATAACCAAAGTACTGATAGAGCATTAAATGGCGTAATTAAACTCGCTATGTCAAAGCAGTATACCCTGCGAGCTGACTTCTGACTCTTAGCTGGAGAGGCACCCAGCGTGTAGCTATTCCCGTAGTCCTCTACAGTCAACCCCACAACCCTGACAAATCAAACTTGGTTGACGATTTCCTTCATTGCAAAGATTGCGAAAGGTCCCTTCTTTTAGCCATTTTTGCCAGCGGTCTTGCCGGCTCTCGTGATGATACCACTTTTCGTCATGTTCTATATTCTTCATGCTTCAGGGTTTTGTGATGGCACTCCAATGACTTTTGATAGTCCCATTTTCGTCATAAGGATTAGGGACCTTTAGCCAAATATTGACGCTAGAGATTGACGAGCCACCTTGCCCGCACGTGCGCGTAGTGCCCCACCGGGTCTAATTTGTCAGATAATCTGAGCTTGCTGAGGTAACTCCCGACCTCACTCATCTCGAAATTGGGCCATGGAGTCTTCGAACGATCAACTGGAAGCCATAAAATTAATTTTAGAAAACATCTCAACGAAGTTTGACGAGTTTCAATCTCGCAATGACGCCATCTACAATCTGCTTGAAGGAGTTGCCAGCCGTAAGGCTGAAGAGGAAAGGAAAATAAGTAAATCAGGATTGCCATACGCAGCAATCTGGAACTCAATACTTAGCCGAAAGGCCCAGGACTCGACAGAATTCATCACATACTTCTATTCATGGCAACGTCCCCCTTCTTTGAGCGCTGCGTGGACGAATAAGAGGGAGTGGCATCGGACGGGCTATACCCTCGCTTATCCAAAGTTTACTGAATTCCTTAGGGACGGCATAAACTCCTCTAGATGTAGCTCAGTAGTAACGGTGTTTGACTTTGACGACATCTACACATTAAACTACAAGGCCAAATACCTAGAAACAGCGGAAGGTCCCGAGGGTCTATGGCGACTGATAAAGGACCGTCCGATAGAGCATTCTCGTCTCAGAAAGTCGGGCGCTCGTGTAGAGTTATCATACTCTACCCGTGTTTTCCAGATTATGGATATTTCACCCCTTATAATATTTTGTATCCTTTGCTCACTGTCGAAGTACGTGATATTGAAAGCATAAATCTTCTGGTCAATTGACATGGTTTAGGTATGATCGAGGGTACTTCGTGAGTTTTATTGATCGTTATCTCGAGTTCATTAATATGGGGAAAGTTGCCTTTCATAGGTTGCTACTTCCCCCAGTAGATACTGTAGGATTTCTCATGCCACAAACTTTAAAATAATCACTAACCTTATGTAGACATGGTGCTCTTATACCTTTGAGTATCACTTCGCTTTTTATCACGTTACTCTTAAATACAATGATTCAGTTCCGCGCATGTCAGACCCACGAGGTTGCCGAAATTCCTCAACATTTGGCGTTGACAGCCCTAGTGGGAGGAGATATATCAATGAAGAAAGCCTATCATTTCTCCTTATTGGACATTTGAATGATGTGGTTACCTGCGTGCAGTTAGCAGAATCGTATTTTCAGATCCCCGGCCGAAAGGGCTTCAAGGAATCTCTAACCTTTCGGCCCTTAAACCCAAATCAGCCAGCAGCTAACATGCTCCTTTCTTGGTTATTGGCGGCATTACCTCATGTATCCTGGCGGTGGCAGCAAGCTATAGATGCGCTGGAGTCAGAGTTTTTATCCCCAGTACGTTGACGATCTTAAATCATATATTGCAGAGCCATGCTTATAACAAATGCGTAAGGCTAAAGCAATGTTCATGGATAACAAGGAGGGCTATCTTGCAGGTATATTCTATGCTGATTTCCTTCAAGTGCATCTAGGCTAAAGAATTATGGTTAGGAAATCCGATATCATCGTTTGCCCATGCCTATTTTTGGCAATTGCAAGCATACAGTTTATTCGAGGTATAACTCTTAGCCACTTGTTAGTCGTCAGTATAGACTGAAAGTAAATATAAAAAAAAGCAAACCCTCCACCAAACCATCCTCACTTGGGAAGAGTTCAAGAAGGAGTCCGTGCCAAAAATTTTCAATCAGATTACCCAACAAGACGTGCTCGAAGAGCTTGAACAAGGTGTCGACCAACTCCGTACGAAGCTAGAGCATATAAAGAAGCGCACCAAAGAAGTGATGGACCTTCGTGATGGAGTAAGTGTCGTTCATGGCTTTTGTTAGTCTAAATATACTTACTTGTACAGTTTGTTTCAACAGCCACATTATTCGACAGTCATACCTCAGTACGACAAAATGACAACATCAGGCTTCTCACATATATTTCATTGCTTTTCCTTCCTCTATCCTTTGCTACGGTACTATACTTTGATAAGAAGCCATTCTACAGATAACTAACTAGTTTAAAAGAGTATATTCGGTATGCAATTCACTGGCAGCGGGTCCGAAACCGTCCGCAAATTTGCAATCACCCTACCCTCTATTGCTGTGGCTACTGCCTTCATAACCTTCAATCTCAAAACTATCTTGACATTTTGGCAGAGTACCAGCGAGGCAATTACTGCATGGCTGCTTGGCCGCATGGCCCAAGAGCGCAGGAGATACTTGAATAATCTCGCCAGGGATTTGTCAGAGGACCGCAAGGCCGCCGCCGAGGCTTCATTCTGGAAGGAGCCAAAGCAAACTCATGGTTGGGTATACCTCGGGTTCCTGCTATATTGGATCTTCGTTCGCGTGCCAGTTCACGAGATCACGGCTGCCCTGGATGTCTATGGCGTCTTTGGTAATAATCGATTTACAGAGCTGCGCCAACAGCTGGAAGAGGAGCATGAACTGAAAGACTCTACACAGAGGAGGCGATATCGGGTGTATAGAGAAGCTGAGCGACGCAAGAAGCTTCAAGAAAGAAAAGAAAAGCAAGTTAAGAAGAAACCAAAACGTCAATCGTGGGAAGAGGAAGTCCGACAGCATGGCAGCTCATGCGGAACTTTGATCTTTGGCTTGCGATTAATTTCTACATTCATTTTAGCTTCGCTCATGGTTGGCTTCAACTTTTTACGCCTATTTTTGACTCCCATATGGGCTACAGTTGTTGTTATAGAATACGTTGTTCTTGCGGGTATCATAGCATTGGGTCGAGTGGTCAAAGTATTCGAATCTCGGGGTTCTCGCTCAATTAAACTACCTCCACCGCGAAAGACATCTTTCTGGGTACAGCCGTTGAAAATCTTAGGACTCGATATCTTCCGTCGCCGGAGGCACTACAAACAGCCAGGAGGAAAGTTTGCGGAAGGTGGAGTATCTCAAGAGAACCCGTAGAAACCACATAATAGCTGAGAAAGGTGGGATAGTGTGGTGGAATTAGCTACTGGTAGCTTCATATTCCTGTCACAAATTCGTTGTGTATCCGTATGTGTACCTGTTGTAGAAATGCGCCTGTTTGCAGTGCTTTTATCAATATTCAATACTTATCGATAAGGATTCAGTATTTTTCAACAACACCATAATAACATATTATTGAATAATAATATAGATATTTAAACGCTTTTTAATTTATATTTAATTCAATAACGTGTTATTATGGTGTTGTTGAAAAATATTGATAAAAGCACTGCAGATTCTTACAACGTAGGCACTTAAAAATCACAGTTGTTGGGCGTCCGTTATTTCACGCCAATCCTTGAATGACGGTGTTTTGTGTCATCAGAAAATCTACATTACTTCGTCCACCTACATTTGATCAGCATAAGCCGTTCCGACTCTTATCACCATAATACATAATCTAAGCGTGGCTCCGGCCGAGGCCAAAGCACTCCGCCATACCGAAGAAGACATCAATACTATTATAAACACCGCCGAACAGTTCCTGGCAAGGACCCATAGCAAAAACCGGCACATCAGTCAAACTATGTACACCCTGGTCATCGCTAACGGGGAGCGTGCCATTGACCACAAAACCCGTCTTTGCATCCTTCGGGTTGACGTAGTAGTCGGCGGCCTCAGTGATGTTAACGGCAGGGACTCTCGGCCCGTCTTTGTGGACCTGGTAGTTCTCGCGACGGTCGGGATCAGCGCCGAGGCCAGAGAAGAGAGTGTAGCGAGGATCCCAGTTTGCGGGGAAATGTATGCCTTCAGAGTAAGTCAAGTTGCCAGCCATTGCGTATTGGCTGAGGCCAGAGTTCTGGTAGGTGCCGATAGCGGAGCGCTTCTTCCTATCCGTAGACTGCGCGTTTAGATATTTTGTGTCGACAGAGCCCATGACATCAAAGCCGTGGCCGTGGTCTGCAGTAACAAGGATTAATGTCTCCTTGAGTTTACCAAGCGACTTTAGATGTGCTATGGTGGCTTTGATGGTATCGTCAAGCTCTAGCAGTTCACCAAGAGCGCGATCATAGTCGAGGACGTGCATCATCTTGTCAATTGAGGCGGCTTCAGACATGATGAAAAACCCCTTGTTGCCGGAACGGGCCGATAGGATGTCGATGGCTTTGAGAGTCATTTCCTTCAGACCAGGTTGGTCGAGGGCGGGCTTCTTATCGCCAGAGGGAGAAAGAGATTGGTTCAAGTTTGCTGTATATACCTATGATACATGCAATTAGCAAATATTTTCTGGTAGAGTAGAGTGAGCGAAGTGCGAGGAAGAAGTACATTTCTATCGAGCCACTTAGCCATATTCGATACCGTAAAAATTCCAAGGGCCTTGGTGTCGTTCTTGGCTTTGGAAAGAGCAGTGTTATTCCAGAGTATTTGATATCCTTTGTTGGCGAATTCAGTATAGTAATCTTTATCCAAGTATGTTTTGCCGCCAAGTTTCGGGCTATAAAATTGCTCCGCACCACCGCCAAAGAGCACATCAGGCCCAGTCCAGTTCGTCCAAGTGTAGTTGGTGATACCGTTCAGGAAAGAGTCTACGACGGCACCATACTGGCTACGATCGCGGGTATGAGCTGTCAGTGCAGCAGGGGTTGCATCGGCGATAAAAGCGGTAGAGACTATCCCTACGTGACCGCCAGTAATACGCCAGAACAATTCAGCAATTGTCTCAACTTTGGGGTCATCAAAGGGGGATTTGCTAGAGTCAGCGTAGACACTGAGTGCATTAACTGTAGATTTGTGGCCGGTGTAGAGGGCAGTGGCGGAGTTTGCGGAATCAGTGATGAAAGAGTCGATGGAGTGCGTCATTTGGTGGCCGAGGACAGGGAATTGGTCCATCATCTGTTCATCATAATTAGTCTTGCTTATGCGAATGAATGCTTTAGGTATGATTCCGGTATTCTTGAAGGATACACAAGCTTTGAGAAACTGGAAGATTGAGAACTGACCATCTTCGTCTGATAACGACCATTTACAGTTTTGTGAGCAATGAGACGGGCAGCCTGCGAGAGTTTTAGCAGCTTTTCTAGGATTGGGCTGCGGTGCAAGACTGACTGTGATCATATTCGTTGTCATTCCATCACCTATGAAAAGAATAATATTTTTTGTCTTCCGTACTTGGGAGAGGTCTCGTACAAGCCAGCTAGCATTGGTCTTGGTGCCGTTGTTGTAGGTCAAGGTCGCGGTGTACTCTGCAGGAAAGCTTAGCCTCGCGTTGATTGAGATAAAATTATCCTAAATTACCCCCGGGTTCGTACAAAGCTACCCTTCGATAGGCTTTAGAAGTCACATTGACCACAGAAGGTTTTCCAGCGTCCTTGGCGAAGAGATCTAACAAGGGTCAAAAAGGTTCTCTCGTATGTAACGAAGAGGATTAAGATTCTTGATCCCGATTGATTACATACCTTCATACCAGGTGAAGTTCCAATGCTCCAGTTTCGGTTCGGAGGTCTTAAAGAATTCAGTTGCATTTACAGCAGTTCTATTATCCTTTGCAATGGTAAAGGTAAAGTTAGGATCCGGCAGCTTTCCATTGGCCTCAGAGCCATTTATTGGCGCGTGGACTTCGAGGCGAATGTCGAAATACTGTCCGGCTAAGAAGTCCGCTCTAGGATATCTTAGCAGGGGTTATTACGTTGGTAGTTTCCTCACATACTGGTCCGGAGGGAAGATGCAACCTGGGCTCTATCAGCACACTCGAAGCTTCAAAGTCGGGAATTAGGACAATACCAAGTGTGGGGCACGTTCCCAGGCGCTGAAATGTTTGCGCAGAGCAAGCACCAGCAAGCAGAAGAGCGGCAAACACTGTAGAAGCCATTGACTGGTTAATCTTCACCATGGGGTCTTAGAGGAGAAGCTGTGAACCAGGTTGGAGCTCACAAAATGTGGCATGCATAGTCTCTTATAAACCCCCAGGTACCCTAGCTGCGGGACCTGCAGGACCATCTAGACCTTGACGTCTCCATTTCCTGGAATAGAGCTGTCTAATGCCGTTAATAACCCATAGCAGTTCTGCCAAGCTCTTACACTACTCAAATCGACCCACTAATGCAATGAGTTGCTCTTTCGAGAAGCACGACCAGCAACCAGGAAACAAACCGGCCCTGTAGCTCGGTTGTCGGCGTGGAACAGTTCTGTAAGGCTTCTGCCAAGGCTTCTGACCGAGCGGAACGATGCCATCCTACCATGAGGCCACTGGCTGAATGCTTGAGCTGCTTGATGGCAGGGCAAGGCGTGGAGGAGCTGCGCGACCCTATTCGCCTAAGAGGGTGGCTGTTCCAGCCTGCCAAGCCTTGGCGATATCTTGGCCTGCGGAGATTTCATCTCCGCCGGCTTAGCCCATGATCTTCCATGCAGAGAGACGATGAGTGAAATAGGGCGTGAGGGGAAGAATTCTAAAAAGGAATTTTCCTTGTAAATAAAAGAGACCGTAGCGCCTGCCTCGTTAAGTAAAGCGTTCCGGGTGGAGAACTCATCAGTGATCCTATCACCCGATAGCTATTTAATTATTTTTTCATGTTGCAGAGGGCAATGATAGAAATAGCTCAATAGTGGCTTATAATTACAACACTAAAGACCTTCATTTTCTAAGCCACGTAAATATGGACACGAATGAACATGAGAAGTTGGATGAAAATAAGTTGTTGGTAGGGGGGGGTACTTGGGCAGTCTCTTTGAGCTCAGCGACGTGTCACGTGACAGCGCGCGGGCCATCGTGTAGATATCTTCTCGGGGCCTTCGAGCCCCTGAGCTTCCTCATAGAGTATCATATGTATCATTCCATCAGCCTGCTCAGTGCCCTGACATAAGTTAAACTGAATAGGTGCCATACTTGCCATAGGCTGGGTCAATGGCAGCCTGTTCAAACAATACGTCCCTAGCAGTCTCAAATATGAACAGCTTAATGAATGATAGCCTTATTGCCGGTAGCTTAAATCCAAAGTAGTAGCTGGCGGGAGATGTCTATGAAAGAAGACAAGCGGAGTGAGGGAGACTCGATATTTAATGCAATGGGAAAGTCAGCATCCACAAGCCGCGAAGAGCGAATGTCGATAGTGGAGTATTAGAGGAATAAAATAGAACACACTGTGAGCGATGGGTTTCTTCCTCGTGTACTTGACGTTGATGCAGGGAATGAGCCAAGGTTGAAGGTTTCGTGTTGAAAGCGAACCATTCCTTGGCAAACAAGTATGTAGTATAGCACATAGAAGTACATATTTTAATGGAAATTCGAGTTGGTTTTTGCTCGGAGAGAGACCAAGTAAATTTTGCTTCGCTGATGATGCTCCTACCGCATCATATGTCTCTCAGTTACAGCTAAGCCATGTGAATGTGTGGTTTTGTTCGGGTATACGAGTTGAGTTAACGAGCAAAGTCCACGATCTACGCGTAGTGCCGTACTTTTTGGCTCCACAAATGGAAAGGCTATATATCACGTAATGGTGCTGATAAAGCTGTGAAGACACGAGCTCTCAGAGGCTACTCATCTCATTTCAAATCTATCGGTCCACAATTTAAGAACTAGCATGTTTCCAGTGCTCTGATAGACTGGCTGCCATTGTAGTGACTACAAAAGTATTTTCAATGGAAGGAAATACCGTAACGTAGTTAACGGGGTTTTGACCGCTCCCTTAGTTTTAACCGCGCTAGCGTACCGCCTACTAGTAAAGTTTTGTTGTTCTGCCAAACTTAAAATAACACATATGTTGTCGTGCTAAGGCTTACCTAGGCGTGATAGATGTAATGTAGGTAAAGTTTTAATGTTCCTTTCGGTCAAAACTAGGGGAGCGGTCAAAACCCCGTTAACCACATTAGGTAAGTCCAGTAATGGAGCAATTCCACAGATAAATCGCGGGGCAGTCAGCTGCCTCGTTATCTTATCCCTTCGTCCGCTGAGTAGGGGTAAGAATTACAGTGTATCTTTAGAAGGTGACGGTAAGCTTGGCGTATTGAGCGTATTTTTGCTTAATACTGTGACATTAGGTATTTTTCAGGGGCTAGTAGCAGTTCACGATATACGCCCAGTGTAATATAAAATACGCTAAAACACGTAACTGCATGGACCTTCTACAATATTAAACGCGCTTAACGCGCTTAACGCGCATTATTAAATTATTAACTACCACCTCTACTACTATATTAATCCGCAATAAGGCTTTTAAATAACGAAGTATTACTAGCGTTTAAGTCTTTTATACGTCCTAATTGATCGGTAAGTTCCTTATAGCCCCTATAGGCCTAAAGCTAACTTTTCTACTAGTATAATTATATGCGCTGCTTATACTACGGTAACAAAGCTATAAAGAATACCTCCCACTAATTTAACCACCTTATACGCTGCCAAAGTTATCTAAACACCTATAAGGCTAAAGGTAAAGTAACTCCTGCTACTTAAAAGGCTTCTAAGGCCTATAATAACTCTACTAATAAACCTACTTAGAAAAAGCTAAAGACGAATTCCACTACCTATACGCGCCAACGCCTCTTAGAAAAGAAGGCTATATGTATAATTATATACAACGCTCGCCCGTTTTAGCTGTTTTAAGATATAGCCTTATAGGACTTTATATTAAGTCTTAATAATTTATTTAAGATACCTAATAGAACAACGTTTGCTAGAATACTACTTAAGGAAATATACGCTATAACTATAGAGGATATTAAGCAGTATATTAGCACCTAAAAATACCTTAACTTTATTATTAACAAGTCTAATAATATACTCCACAAGCGTGTAATTAACCTCTATTATAATACACCAAACAGTATACTTTATATTAAATTAGAAATGGTAGATCTAGGGGCAAAATATAATATAGAATGGATATTTAGATGGGTTAGAAAGGAGATTAAGCATCTATTTGGTTTATAAGGTATATTAAAACTTACCTAAGCTTAGTGCTAAATAATATAGATTCGGACTTTAAGCGTATTAACTCCCTTACCACTAATACTTGCTTAACCATATAATCCCTATAGGAACTTATACATAAAGATAAGGATCTTTAGCACGTATTTACCGTTCCTTACAATAGCTATAGCCTATAGCTACTTATAAAGAATATACTTAAATAGATCTCTTAGTTTAAAATAGTGTTTGCTAACGCCTAGAGTATATTAACAAAATTCTGTATATTACCAAAACAGCTCTCTATACTACGGCGCTATCAGAAGATAAAGAAAGCCTTCTCTGCTATAGTTATTATACGTTAGGGTACTTAGCTAGCTATTACGCAATTAGTAAAGGATAATTAGGAGGCTATTAAGGCGTACTGCCTTAATCAAGATACAGACGTTAATGTAGTATTTTAAGGTTAAGCTATCGCGGGACCCTTTTTTTAACAGCTCGGCCACTTCCTATACCTCTTTAAGCCTCTCCATAAGGCTTAGAAGATGTTAGAATTAAACCGCGTACGCCTTAGATATATCTCTAGACGCTAGTAATCTATCTACCAGCATTTCTGTAACACTAGCGTCGCATATCCTTAGGCGAAGGAGGTGCTAATCAGGTATTTTACCCGCGTATAGCTAAACAGGTAGTTCCTATACATTAGGCTGCTTACTACCTTAACCCTACTCACACAGGTTTAGAAATAAGCGTTAAATATTAAAAGCAGGTCCTTAATTTTATTTGTAAGCATATGCTAGCCAATTAGGAGGCTGCTGCCTTGTAGTTGTACTTTAGCTACTACTATAAGGAGGACAAATTTGCTTTTACTAATTACTATTAGCAGTATATAAATAAGCCAAACTTATTTTGGTCCTCTATAAAAGTTACTACACCCAATCTAGCTAATTTAGCGCGCCGTCTATATTTTATATAGGCCAATTTAGTGCCCTCCAAGCGCTTATTTAGTATAGTGAAGCTTATACACTCCCAAATAAGGGCCTTTACTGATCCTAAATAGGTAGATATATAGACGGCCGTCTATATTAACCAGCGGGTGTTTAATTATTATAGGGGCAAGTATTACAAACCGTTTAATTAGAACCAGCTAGATGAGCAGGAGCGTCTTAAATGGGAGAACTTAATTATTAAGCATAAGTATATAGAGGCTAATAGGCGCGTCAGTGAGGTAGCGAATTAATATTATATATATTTGACCCCTATGTATTAATTTGATTAATTACCAAAAGTTTATAACACCAAGTCTATATCTAAAATCCTATATATTTTATATGGTGGTAGTAATTTTGAATTAATACACGTATTTTAGTAAGCAGAGCTTATGACAATACAACATGTAATTTTAGAGACCCCAGCCCTACCGCTGAGACATTGCCAGCGCTAGCAAGGGGGTCTCGCTTGGCATAACAATTATGTCCTTTGCATACAAATTTATTAGTAATCTACATTATTAGAATGAAATCGCGTCCAGCACTCCCCCTCTAGACAAAGTGGCACATTACAAAACACACACCCTCCAACTGAACGTTTTGGTACACCATTTACCCCTTTCCCTAAGACCCTTTTGCACTTTAATTGATAAGAACACCACGCGCAAGTGCCTCTTTTAGGACGCTTTTCCCAGTAGTGTAGATGCTGAAGATCAGGGTTAAATACCCTCTTACCCCCTAGCCCTACTCGTAAGCTCTGTAGCTTTGCCCTCTCAGAATACCCAAGAAGCTTACAGTAAAGCTCAATTCTGAATTGCAAGTGCGTAAGAGGACGCTCCTGTACTATATGTAATCGATATAGTCTATAAGCATTTACACAAGCTATATCAATTAACCAGTAAAATAAGGGCCACCAATTCCTAAAGGTAGGCTTATGAGTTTCGTATACTTCCCTAAACTGATTTGCAAGATCTACGCCTCCCATATTTTGATTATAATCATCAATAAAGCAGGGAATCTGAAGCTCTTTTATTGGTGAGTCACCAAATATACACCGGACGATTCGACCATTTGTAGACGTCCTTGCAGGACGTCTTCTCTCCTTCGCTCGAAAGTCTTCTGCCTTATCCACAGTATGGATATTACTTAAACCTAGGACAATATTATTATCCTGCCAAGCTAAGCAAAGTATATCCTGAACTACTGCCGCAAGAAGGGTATTCCATGCAAGCTTTGTAGCAAATCGGTTCTTTATCTCCGTTAATTCTGTAGGAAACTCCTTATGTGGCCGCGTAGTACCCACTGCACCAAATTTGCAAGCTCGTAGCTCTGAAAATAGGGGTATTAACGTAAAGTAATTGTCCATATATATTGTAATGTAACGGCGTGGGAGGGAAAGTGCAAGGTTGCGTACGAGACACCCTGTATTCGTAAGGGTTGGGTGAAGAACCATATCCTGTAATCCCTTCTCTCTAGAGCTCCAAATCCAATTGAATATATATCCGTGGTCCGCGATTCCGTAGATCTTATACCCTTGTTTAATTGGTTTCTTTGGCATTTTATACGTATATAAGGATCTATAATAATTAGCGGGGTAGTAGAGAAGGAAGAAAGAGACGTACGTACCTACCAAAGCACCGTACCATAAGTTCGTCAATACTCACTTCAGAAGAAGGAGAGTAATATCGTTGAGAGGAAGCTTGAATAGATGAAGCAAGAGGTTCAAGCTTATACCACCAGACCTTATTAGAAGGTAAGTGATACCCATTTCGTTCATCACTCTCAGGACAAGAAATATGGCAATACCGCTTAATTTGCTCAAAGCGGCAACGCGACATATGGCTTGTAATTAAGTGTAAAGGACCTTTATTAAAGTCTGAATTCCAATACATCTCAATTTGAGGCTCCTCGTGAACTCCCATATATATAATAGCGCCGAGAAAGACGTATAACTCCTCCACAAGCAGATCTGTCCATTCTCGTGCCCTTTCCTTTATTATATGTAGTCTTTGTATACTCGCGTATCGATTGGTATTTGTAGTAATTGTTTGAAAGAGATCGCGAGTAAAGAACAAGCTAAAGTAGTCAAATGGGTGTGGTTTTGGAGGAAAGGAAGTAGGTAAGAGTGCCTTTGCTGTCTGCTGAGGCTCGCATTTAAAAGGCTCGTAGGAGACGCTAGTAATTGGTCCAAGTTTAAGGAGTATATCTTCAAGGGATTGAGCTTTTTGCCTCTTGGCCTGCGTAGGTGGGCTGGAAGTATCGTCCATTGCATGAGCGCATAATTAGGGGGAACGCCTGGACGCGATTTCATTCAAATGATGTAGATTACTAATAAATTTGTATGCAAAGGACATAATTGTTATGCCAAGCGAGACCCTTGCTAGCGCTGGCAATGTCTCAGCGGACGAAGGGATAAATCAGAATAAGGGAGGGCACGTGCATAATGCTCCCTATTACCCCTTTAAATTGTCTAAGAGCTTATAGTTATAGCTTTGGTAGTAACTAAATATTTTAAATACTAACATTTGTCTCCTTTTATAATTAAATATAAAAGATAGAGAAGTTAGAGAGCCTTTACCTTATAGTATTTTGGAAGTAATTGATATTAAAAAGGTATCCCCTCCAACGGTAGCGTCCTACCCAAAAACCCAGAACCAAAAGTACGCCCTACGAGAGTTAGATCGTACGCGTATGGTCACGGAGCCTTGATCCTATTGATTCTATTGGTTAGCCCTTATCGATAACCGTAGGACGAATTCCATCGTTATAAGGGATAATAATCCATATAAATTCTGTCAATTATATTAATTAACCATGCCTACCAAACGTACTTTTAATGATATAGACTTTATTCCATCGACTTAATATTTAATTCCACTGACTCGGAAGGCAAAAGAACTCATCCCTCCTCGCAGCCAAATATAACTTATAAATCTCGTGGTACTAAGGATTAGAAAAGGCCTCGTAGAGCTCCGAGGTCCATTTCTGCTTTGTCTGCAAAATCCCGTTCTGTAGAAAGGATGAGTGTTGGCTTCCTCATCTTAAACGACTTAATTCCAAAGATTGAGTGTATAGTTATATGGAAATCGGCAGATTCTACGACCCCTTCTATCACGGAGCTTGATCCTATCGATTCTATTGGCTGGCTCTTATCGATAACGGTAGGACGAATTGTACCGTTGGAAGGATAAGCTATGGCAGTAAAAAAGTTAAGTTTTAGTATATTTTAGTGCTCGGTTACTCTCAGACACTTCGCAGAGAATTCGGGGGAGCGGTATGCACGTGCTCTTTCCCCCCAAAAATCTCCACGAGGCGGGAGAAGGCCGTAATCGCAGGCGGCCTCCATCCATATATAATCACAAAGCCTCCCTCAGTACTCTACTCAACCTTTCCAGCTGCTGTGCCCTTGATATTCATAGCGGGCTGCCGCGTCGTTGAATGGGCTTGCCTGCAACTTCAATCGTCGGCTAACCACCTCGACACTCGTCTCTGCGAATCCTTCAATCTTTCTGCTGCTCGCGGCTTTGCGCCCTCTTGCAACTCTTACTAATTACTTAATTTCACCAAGTTTTTTGGTCGTCAAGTCCCATTGCGCATGCATTTGCCGTGTTGCATTATCAGGCTGGAGCTTCCAACAGCCATTCTGGCCGTAGCCGCGCGCATAGCTCATCAACCTATTTCAGGCACAACAATATAGCAAAATGCAAAGCTCTGCGATGATAGACTTTGATTACCCGTTCTCTGCTGTCGCGCCGCTAATCAAAATTGAAGACTCTCCCTCACCTCAGCCTCGGTGCGAATCGGCACCTCCTGCTCAACCCGACGTAGTCCTAGTTCATCCTCCCTCTACCACGGTACCTTCCGTTGTTGATCAAGATCCAGATGGGTATTTGAAAAGGTGTTCAGGATACAATAAGCGAACGGGTAAACGATGTGAGAAAGTTATTGGGAAGGGAACATACAACTCTCGTAATGGAATCAATGGCAATTCTCTGTATTTACCGACCTGTTACTCCCACAGGGAGCAGCAATCATTTGCAGGCCGATGCCAGTACACTGACCGCGTCCACGGAAATCGATGCGGACGGCTTTTTAGATGGACCAAACCTTACTTTGAACTTTGCGGGGAGCATGCGGGCCATCCTGATACACCTTGCTATATCTTGAAGCTTCCTCTTGAACTACGGCTGGAGATATTCCGATATCTTATGCCGCATGGACCGGTTGGATCTTCCACCTCNCATGTTCATCAAGCCAGGCCTACTTATCATATTGTTCCTCACGTAAATGGAATGCCTCCACCTCCCCCCCAACCAATAATTCCAACAGCCAGGGCTGCGCTGCAACATCAGCATTCCTCTCCTAATTTACGATGGTCTGTCGTCTCTTTGATGCTTGTCAATCACCAGTTCTACACGGAAGCGAAGGATCTATTATATGGAGTTACTCCGTTTACTATTGATATCCGGAAAGACGGTACTTTCATGTGCGGCCGGCGCTTGCTCGAACCAAAAACTGACGTCGGAGTTTCTGCGAGCCCTTCACCAGGTGCTGATGGTCTTACCGGAAATTTTCTTCAACATTTCGATTTTTCAGCCGTTAAAAATTATAATGTTGAAATTCTCGTTGAAAATATGGCGCCAGTACCTATGATGGGGCCTGTACGACGTCCGCAAACGTCTATACAGAACTCTTGGGACGAAGAGGTTGAAATCTATGACATCCGCGATTATGTGGGCGTAGCTGTTTCTGGAATCTTGAGCAAATCACAAAACCTTTGCAGACTTAACGTTCGTATAGTAACTACTGGTTTCACCTGGTCAGATGAGGAAGTTCTCACAAAGACAAAATGCATCGTGGAACCATTCATGAGGCTTCGGAAAGTCCTAATGCCCAAATTATGTGGAGTCTACGAGGGCGCACCAAATGGCTCGTTCATGCTCTCAATTCCCATCCGAAATGGTGGGCCTAATAACCTGTATTCTGTCCCAATGCTTCCGACAGACTTTCCACGCCTTGCGCCTGGGGATCCTGATTTTGATGAATACAAGAAGACTTGGGAGAAGACCATCTCACAAACTACTCCTCCCCCTCCCAAACCTCCGATACGCGCAATGTTTACTGAGCTTAAGAAGTTTTATACTCAGCTTGCGGAATACATGGATGGCAGTCTTAACAGAATTGGCAAACATGCCTTCCTCCACCGTGCACGCGTTGCGCGAGAAGACGAGAACGTCGAAGCTTTTCGCGAGGTACGCAACGAGCTCATCATGTACTGGGACCAGTACCTGAGATTGGAAGAAGACAAACGCAGAAAGATGAACGAGAAGACGTGCGGCATGCTGGATGTCGACTCTTACCCCTCAGCTGAAGACGAATCGCCAAGGGAAAGAACCTCATCGCCAGAAGCACCAGGGTCGCCAGATTATTTAGAGATTCTCAAGTGCTCGGAAGAGGGCTTGGGGATGAATGGGTACAACACGCAACTGCTTCAGCAACAGATGAGGCTCCCAGGGGTAGTGATGCAGATGATGCAACAGCGTTCAGCACCTCTGCCTCAACATATTCTGCAGCAGTTACAGCAGAGTATGGTACTGTCACCGCAACTGCAGCAACAGATACAACAGCAGCATCAGCTGCAGGCACAGCTTCAGGCAAAGCTTCAGGCGCAGCGTCAACAAGTAATTCAACTCAGCCATGCTGAGCAGATGCAGCAGATGCGTCAGATACAGCAGCAAATGCAACGGGTAGCTCAGTTCGGCCCCACGCAGTACCAAACAGGAATGCAAGTTGCGCAACTGGCCTCGCATCCAGGAACCGACACAATTTCACCCCAGCAGTGCAGTGCGTTTTACAACGCGGCCGCTTCGAGTTCCGGTTCCAGTTCAAATTCAAACAGCAGCTCCACACTCAGCCCATCCCACGCATCCTCAACCTCAACCCTCCAGCCATCCACTCCATCCCCAACGCAAAATTGGCCCAATTTCTTAAACACTTCCTACAGCTTAGACCCGATTAGCCAACAACAGATTGTATCTCAATTTCCTTCACTCAACAGTCCAGATTTCCCAACATCAAGTACGAGCAGTTCCGACACTGCAGCTCCCTCACCTCGTCAGTTGCACACCCCCGACCATCTGTTCGGTTCTTCGGATCAATCAGCGAAAAGAAAAGCAGATGTTATGGACCTAGACGGTGATGACGCCCAAGACGTCGACCACAAACCCAAGCTGTGGAGAGGCAGCGTGATCGGAAATTCTAAGGGCAAGGCGAAAGCAGAGTATATTGAGATCCTGGATGACTAGCTATGTATGGCTGTGCGCTAAGACGAATTAATTAGTTCTTTCTCTTTCTCTCAGAAACTTTGCCGCTCTCTTTCCGTCAGTGAGTTTGGGGATCTTGTTAGTTTTTGAACTGCTTATTTTATGCTTGTGCGTTGCGCTCGCACAATCTTATACCATCTAATGATGTTCATCTTCTTAATTTGGTTACATCTGTATTCCGGCTCTGCCTATGCGGTGATAGCGCAGATTGGATTTGGCAAATTCATGCTTCTTTGTGCTTTCTACACGATTAACGAAAGAGTGTCTGCGATTCTACAAAAGTGTGTTTTGCAATTATTTAGCTGATATATTAGCGTATGTTATGATAATGACATCTGGTAGCAGTAGGAGATACAAATAGATTGTAACCAAAGCAATCTTCTACACTGTGGACCTTATTTTCTCTTGAGTCCTACCACATAATAAGATTGCGTGGATTACCTCAAGCCGCGTGCAGTCAAAAATTGAAAGTCATCAGGAACGTTTTATTTTTATGCTGAACTAGTACCAGTTCAGCTATGCTGCAGTAAGTGTACACGAGCTGAGACCGACATCTTGATTTCGGCCAAGGGTTCTCACAAATACTGTTTCTCCGTTACCATTCTGCGAGATCCCGAAGCTATCCAAGATCCCCCATAACACCAAAATGGTGTAGCACAAGATGCGAGAGAAACAAGTGCATTTATAGATATCGTCTAGCGAAGGTTTACAATCAGAAAACGCACCGAATGAACGACCCACTCCCCAGTCCCAAGCAACTAGAAAGTAAATTTCAACTGCTGAAACATCATTCGGTCAAGCTCTGGTTATTCACTACCTCCATATCTAACGCCATAGTACTGTTACCTTCTTGAACTCCGTTAAACCTGATCACGGGAAACCTCGGACAGCTGATTCATTGGATAACTCTGAGGTGTCTGCTGGGCACCGGCCCCCTCTTTGCCGACATCACTTTGCGGGTTCTGCGACGTGGAGCGCAAGGCAGCACCCACCGTGTACGGCGAGCCCGAAGTACGATGACGATGAACATTGATAGCAAAGATGGCTAGCGAGACTATTGCAAGAAGCCTGGCGAGGTCAGTTTCTGCTCCGAGAGAACCGTCGGTGAGGGAAGAAAGCGTATGACTTACCATAAAAGAGCACCGATACCAGCGGCTGCAGCAATGGCGTTTTTGTGCTTCTTCGCATCCTCGCAGACCATCTCAAAATCGGCGTCGAAGTAGCATGCCTTGGGAAGGCTGAGAGTGGTGATGTCGTAAGCGGAGCTGTAGGCTGAGGCCCAGGCGGCGAGATCAGCCCAGCAGGCCAGCCACCAGACGACGTGAAGGCATTCGAGAATCAGGAAAACCCAGCAGTTGTAGATTGCGGGGAGGGCGAGGGTCGAGGCAATATAATAGCCATTAATAATGAAGGAAGCAATGCTCTGTGTTGTGTTAGACATGTGGATGGGGTTTTCTGAGGATGCGTACACAGAAGAAGGCATATCCGTTTCCGCCAAACCAGATATGGAAAGTCGCGCTGTAGGCTGCGAGTCCAAGGACGATGATGGCGAGAACGATCTGTGCGATTAGGATGAAGAGGTAGAATGGTGGAACAGATACAATATGGTCTCTTCCGGCTCCTGCCATATCTAATTTGTTGACTCTCTTCGAGGTGATAGTAGAACTCTGGGTAAGGTGATGTAGGTTATACAAAGAAACAATGAATTTAAATTCGTGACTGACGGAAAGATAGTTTGTATATATGTATTTTGGGGGCCAAAGTGGGGATACAACCCCATCCTATAATAAGATCATCTTACCACGTGAACAGCTCAGGCCGGAAATTCCAGGGCCACACTGAAATGCTAGCGTTGTACCCGAATCCCCTAGAGCGCGGCTGGTGGACAAGGCTCTCAAACCGTAGAGCAAACCCATTCGTCTAGAGGGTGATTGATAGACAGGATTCTTGCAGACTTCCGTCGTATACTCAGTGAGCAGGGGTAACATGCTGTTGCTTGACCAAATCAAAATGTGCGATTTAGATTGTAAATATTGAAAGCTTTTAATTCATTGTCAAGGGAGGTAGATTCAGAACACCATAACTATTAAAATAGAGAAAAATCTCTGCAAATACTTGGGCCTCAAGAGACGGTATCTACCTAACCAAATCGAAGATAACATCAACCTCTCGATAGGGTTAGAGACTCTAAAAGAAATGGGTTTAATGGTACTCGCTTGATTGGAGAGAAGCATTTCAAGTGGATGCACCGCATGACGACCATTCCCTGAGTCCGCAGTGTTCGTGTCGAAGAGTATACTCACGAGATAGCAATTTGGCCCCGCTTTTGAGAAACGGATGGTGCTAGTGGGGTGGAGATTGCATATATATTAAAGAACTAGGGTTGATCACGAATATTTCGTATTTTTGAGAATTGTGGTTGGAGGACTCGCGACATGTGCTAGCCAGCCAAGGAAGATGGCCAGACAGTAACTCTTGGCAGTAGCTTTACGGTGCGAATCTTTTGATCAGCGGCGGCAGGCGGTAAAAGAAGCCAAGACACTACTCGGGGCCTATTTTAGCTTTCCCGTTATCTATTTTTACTCTTTCTTGTGCTTTACGCGTTTCCCTACGCGTTTCCCCCTACGCGTCTCTCTCCATGCGTCTCCCTTTTTATATAGGAGAGGCAGGGCAAGACACGGGCAGTAGAGGCACGAGTAGAGGCACGAGCAGTAGAGGCACGAGCAGAACCACGAGTGGAGACACGACGAGTAGAGGCGCGAGCAGAGCCACGAGCAGAGTGTAGAGGTACAGCATCCTGGCGCATCCCGTGGTTAGCGTGTTTTGTCAACTTTCCCCTAAACAGCAAAAGTATCAAAATTTCCCCTACAAAAATGCCGTGCGGAAGTGGCTGCGCTAACCACCAGAATTGAAGAGATGCTGTAGAAAGGGGCGTCTAGAAAAGCAATGTTAAAGCTAAGCCTTAATTTACCCCTGTAGATCAACTGCACACAGTTCATCTAGACCCACCCCCCCAACCCCTACCGACCCACTTTCCTATCTTAACTGCCCCCTTTACTCCCTCTGCTCGTCCCTCTGCTCGTGGCTCTACTCGTGGCTCTACTCATCATCATGTCTCTGCTCGTGCCTCCGCTCGCGCCTCTGCTCGTGCCTCTGCCCGTGTCTCTGCCCATGTCTCCTTGCGTCTCCTTGTGCGTTTCTTTGCACGTCTTATAGGGTGTTAGGTAGAGAGGTATGGAGACATAGACGCAGACATAAAGACGTAAAGACGCGGAGGCATAGGGAGGCGTAGGGAGAGGCGTGGGGGCGTAGGGAGAGGCGTAGAGGCGGAGGGAGAGGCGGAGGGAGAGGCGGAGGGAGAGGCGGAGGGAGAGGCGGAGGGAGAGGCGGAGGGAGAGGCGGAGGGAGAGGCGTAGAGGCGTAGGGGCGCAGAGGTGCCCCCGGGGTAGACCGTGCTAAATTAAGCTACGACTCTAAAGAATAAGCTCTAAGCGACTACAAGGGGGTAACATGAGCGGGCCAGCTGCCCTCCCTGCAAGCGCTTCCTGCTAGTGCTTATATTGCCACATTGCCACATTAAAAACAGTGCTTATTCAGTATTTTGTAGGACCCCCATCTGCAGCAATTACAGCAAGGCAGCGCTCCCTTATATTGCCAGTATACTTCTTAAAGTCTTCGGGTTCGAGCTTCTCCCATTCCTCCTCTGCATACCTCCTAACCTCCTCTTTTATTGTAGGAAATCTACGTTGTATTCTCCCCTTTAATAGCCTCCAAATATTCTTAATTGGGTTCAAATCTGGAGAATTTGCCGGCCATTCTATTATAACCATGCTATTCTACTCCCAGGCTAGGCGGGTTGCTTTTGCTAAGTAAATTAAGGCATTATCCTCTACAAGAATAGGCTGGTGTCGTAGTATTTGCCATAACTCCCATATAAAAGCCTTAATATTAGGGCATATATACGTACGATATACATCGCCATTTATTGTCTTCTTCTTATAGCTAAGCTTAATCGACTAGTCCTTCTTAAAAACAACCAAAGGCCCCTTATTTCCATGGGAGATGCTACTATAAATTATCTAGCTTAAGTAGCCCCTAAATTTAGGGACATAGCAATCAATATTATACTTCTCCTCAGCGCATCTAGTGATAAAAATCTGGCCTCCACCGGTTCGAATAGACGCCTTATTAGTCTATATTACTGCTACCCATATCTCAGGAGTCCATTTAAGGTAAGAATAGGCCTATTTTAGCCTAGCCTCTCGTTGTTCAGGTGTAATAAGGGGCTTCTCCGTCGCAATACGGCAAAAATATCCCTCTTTTTTAAAGGCTTTGTATAGAGATCGCTTGCAGGCAGAGACGCCCTCTAGGAATGCAATCTCTTTAAATAGCTTTTGTTGGTGGAAACGATTAAGCTTAGCACGCGCAATAAGGCGCTTTCTTGTTGGAGTATTGATATCTGGCTTTCTTCCTTTCTACTTTTAAGGGGTCCAGGTATCCTTTTGGAGGGAGGCAGAGATTGCACTGCGGGAGACGCCAAGAGAGCTGCCGATCTTCTTATGGGTCCAACCAGCATAGCGACTAAGAGAATATGCGATATTACGCTCGCGCAAGGATAGCCGGGTTCCTGCATTTCGAAGAACTAGATAGCTAAGCATTAGAGGTAGATGGTGGCCACGTTTATGGCGTATAAGATTTGGCATTTTAAGATGTATATTGAGATGTATATCGAGATGTACATTAAAATGTATATCATATCTCGCATTTCAATTACTTTATATTACCTCTAGGTTGTGCTCTCGCAGCTTCTTCGGCTGCTTATAAATTATTAGATTACTACAAGAGCTATACTTTATATGGCTAATACCGCGCCAACGCTAGCAGGGAGGGCAGCTGGCCCGCTTATGTTACCCCCCCTTGTAATTTTGCACTGGTCACGGTTAGACAAGTAACTTTTAAAAGAGGAGGATATTTATCTCAGACATTCTTTTAATCGAATCCTAGTCTTTTGTTTAGCTAGTTCCCGCTGTAAGGCGGCCCCTATAGCCCACCGAACGAAGCCCCGGAGCCCTGATGGCTGCTTTAACCCCTAAACGCGTATTAGCAACACCACCTCTGGAACCGCTAGTAGCTCTACTAAGACGTATAAAGAAACCGAGCGCAAAGGTGCAAGAGGCCCAGTAGTCGCTAAAGACACAATTCTAAAGATTAGTATAGTTTAAATAGTAGATAACCGCACTATAAACCGGACTATAAGCTATACAGTATATACTGCCCCCATTCCCTATAGTAAGAGCCTTTGCCTTACCTAAACGTAAAAGAGGAGGTATTAATCGTGACGAATTTTATTAACTTATTAAAAGCCTTAAAGAAACTATAATATAGCAGAGCAATATTATTATAAACTAGAATAGTATTATTAAGAGTATTAGAAACGACTTAGTAGATATTAAATTGGAATAGTAAAGCCTTAAAAAGTAAAATGCTAAACTCTAAAAGGCCATCTAGTCCTTATAAGCGCAACTAAATACTCCCTTAGCTCCAACATAATTATAGGTATTAGTAGCGGCTAGTAGAGGTATAGCAGGGGTAGAGGTAACTTAGCTATAAACGATAAATACTAGGAACTCTAAAGAACCTAATTAGTAGCTAGTGATAGACGTTAGCTAAGCGGGTAAGGAGATAATAGAGAAGGTAGTTACTACTAAAGTAGTAAAGCAAACTATTATATAAGGTATAAAGGATGTAGATAGGCTTATGGGAGCTATACTTAAGGACTTCTATATATAGCAAATAAGAGACAGCGCAAGCATTATTAGATTCTTGGTAGGAAAAGATAAAAAAGCTATATTTAGGTAAATAACTGCCTAATAGCTTAAATCGTATATCCCTAAGGCGAGGCTTATCGGACCTAAGTAGTATATAGTTAAGGCAAACTAGGTTAAAGTACCTTTAGTAATAAATATTAACAGCGGAAAAGTAAATAAGTTAGCTATGGAGCGCTTTGGGGTAGAGAATAGGGTAGAGGTATATATAATAAGATAGCTTAGATAACTAAGGCCGCACGGCTAGCATACGTCGATAATTGTTAAAGTGGTAATAAAAGAGGATATAGAGAAGCTGCTTACGTCAGATAACGTATTATTTAGGGGAGGTGCGATTATTATATCGCTATTTAAGGAATAACGTACCCCTATAGCATGCTATAAATATAAAAGGTTTAGATATAGGGCTAGAGACTATATATAACCTAATATATGCAAAATGTGTAGGTAGGAAGGCCATCTTTAGTATAAGATGGTTAATCTACACTATGTAAACTATTAGGGTCCTTACTAAGCCTTATACCGTAAATACCTAGTATATAGGAAAGAAATGGATAGGATTTTTATATAATAGTGTTATAAATAGAGAACTTTAGATTCTTTAGGCGAATATAAAGAAGTATAGGGAAGTGTAGTATATGCTATATAATAATAAAGCACTAGCGGACTTCTACTTTATTCTAGGCTAAGAGCCTTACTGCTTTCTCTTAGATAGGGAAGTAGTGCTAGCTAGCTTAAACCCCTAGTAAATAAGGTTTGTCCTAATAGGCAGGCAGTAGTAGTATTCTTTAGTTAGGTTATATATCTAGGCGTCTAAAGAGCTAGCAGCTATATAGCTGTAGGTAGATTTAGCAGATATTATAGCGGTAGTAGCGTACGTCGGCTAAAGGAGACTTATAATTATGTCGGTATATATTCTAGATAAATATTTAAGAAGAACTAAGGAAGAGAACCTAAAGGAGCTCTCTAGTAGGCTAGAGATAATTAATAGTCTAATCTAGGGTAAACTATTGCGCAACCTATATACTAAGGTGGTAATTATAGGTAACTTTAATCGGCATAATCCGCTATAGGGAGGAAGTTATATTAGTACTATATTAACGCAGGAAGAAAGTGCGCTAATTATTAACTTTATAGTAAACCGGTTACTTTAGAGCCTACTTTTAGTAGGAGTACTTATATTTAAGAGTAACGCGGGGCGGATATTAATAATTAACCTTATACTTACAACCCTAGGCCTAGTAAGTAAACTAGTAAAGTACGCTATCTAAAAATATAAATACGGGTCAGACTATAGAGCTATTTATACTAGCTTTTAGGTTAATATAGATACGTAGGAGAGCTAAGAGAGGCTACTTATTAAGAATGCGAACTAGGATAAGATTTAAGAAGACGTAGAGCAATAAAAAGAGATAGGATTCCCTATAGAAGATATAGATAAAATAGTTAACTGCCTTAATAGGTAGGTTAATAAAGCCCTTAAAGTATATACTGCTAGCGGGCTAAGCTATTACTATATATAAAAAGATGGTGGAACGAAGACCTTATAACGCTAAGGAAGTTATATATATACTAAAGAAATAGGAATAGTGCGATATGGAGATAAGGAAGGGATAACCCTAAACTATATAATATCGTAGTAAGAGTAAAGAAGCTTTTTTATAGAACTATTCGGCGATATAGGAAGCTCTACTAGGATAAATTCCTTAATAATAGTGATAATATATAAAAAGCGTTAAAATACCTTAATCTATAGGCTATATCCGCGTTCGCTAGAATACCGCTAATTAAGAAGGCTAAAGGATAGGGAGAGGTTATTATAGAGAACTATAATATTACAAGAGAACTACTCTAGGTATTCTTTCTAGTCCCGCCGCCGTGCGAATAAGAAAAGGACGCTATAGCTAGCTATAACTAATTACTATAGGAGCCTATCGCCAAATATAAGGTTAAAGCAGCTATGTTTAGGGCTAGCCTAAATAAGGCTCCTAGAAGGGACGGCCTACCAGCTAGGGTATAGCAAGAGTTATAGCCCATACTAAGCGGTAAAATCACTACTCTCTTTACCAAATTACTTAAGATAGGGAAAGTACTATAGGAATAGAAGGTAGTAAAGATTGTGCCGCTATAAAAGCCGAAGCGGGGGGACTATATAGTAGCAAACAACTACAGGCCGATCTCCCTCCTCCTAACGCTAAAAAAAGCACTTAAATTACTAGTAGTGGAGAGGATAGTATACCTAGTAGAGGAACATAGCCTACTACCTAAGATATACTTTAGAGCTAGGAAGCAAAGGTTAATAATATATACGCTATTATATCTTTATAAGGACGTATTTAGAGTATAAAGAGGAAAGAAAATACTATCTTTAGTATTATTTAATATTAAGGGTGCGTATAATAATGTGGCTATAGAGCCGGAAATTAGGAAACTACGGCAGTGTTAAATATCTTAGACAATTATATAATAGGTATAAGACTTCTATACAAACCGTTAAGCCTATATCCTAGTTAATAAATATATATTAGAGGTACAGGCGCTTCTATAGGCAGGTCTTCCGCAGGGATTAGCACTAGCCCTAATACTCTTTTTATTCTTTAACGCAGATCTTATATAAAGCGCACCCAGAAATGGCAGCTCTATGGCCTTCGTTAATAACTACTTAGTATAGGTTATAGGCCCTATAGCGGAGGAAAACACGCAGATTATCTAGGGCGAGATTATACCAATGCTTAAGAAATAGGAGAGGACTAGTAAAGCTCAATTTAAAGTAAAGAAAACGTTATTTATCTACCTTACCAAATATAAAGAAGTGGGTAGGGATACTACCATATTACTCCAATTTAAAGGAAAAGGAATCCCCCTAATATAGGAAGTTAAAATCCTTAGGGTAATTCTTAATAAGGAGCTACGGTTTAAGGCACACCTAGTAAATAAGGTAGGTAAGGCCACTAAGGTAGCGCTAGCGTTATGTAGATTAAAGGGACTATAGTCTAAGAGCGTTAAGCAGCTAGCTAAGAGCTTAGTCCTACTAGTAATAGACTACGCATCGCTAATATAGTACCCGCTTATAATATAAGAATTAATATAGCTCCTCTAGTAGGCGCAGAGGATTACGGTATAAGCTATTATTAGGGGGTTCCGCACTATTACTCTACTAATAGCGGAGGTAGAAGCTGGCTTACTCCCTCTTAAGCAAAGGCTGCGTAACCAGGCTATTGTGTTCTGGGTATCAATCTATAAACTAGGCAAATTACACCCTTATTAGATGATTCGAAGACAAAGGCTCTATAAACGGCACCAATTGCCGCTTTAGAGGACAGTAGAGATATATAAGTGTTAGGTGAAACCTGAGCATATAGTTATATAGCTGCGAGGTACAGGCGACCTGCAGGCGACTCGCCTGTGAGGCACGTACGCTACACGTGCCTATGGAAACCCCTTACCTCGCACCTCAGACTCCTCCTTCTCCCTTAAGGATTCGTCTCTGTCTATATAATATACCCTATTATTCCATTATTAAGCTCCCTATCTATATCCTTATCTTATATTCGAATCCTTACTAATCCCTTTAGGAGGATAGCCGGTTTAATTTTCCTATAATCCACGATGCCTCCGAAGACAAGATCGACCCCTACACTTAACGGCAATACGCCCGCGATACAATAGTAGAACGCCTTAGGATCTAGTGCAGACGAAGTCTCTATACTAGTAATATCTGGGCCACCTTCCGAATCTTAAGATGATTAAATATCTACGAACGCTAGAGACTAGTTTAACTTATATACCTGGGCTTAATAGGAGCTTAGTAAGGTTACTAGCGTCCTACCGAATACTGCTAACCCAAAGGAGCTAGATAAGCTAGCTAAGAAAATAGCCAACTTACAGAGCATCGTTGACTTAACGAAGCCCTCCTATTATTGTTGTCTCTTAAGCGAAGAATACGAGTTACGTAGCGAGCGTATACGCCGAACAAATCTTAACGCCCTGGTTAAGAAGTTACCGCCCGATATTAGTGGCACTACTTAACAGAAGTTTAACTGGTAGATCGCCGCAGTTAAGAACCGATTTAAGGTTAATAACGCTAACTATAACTGTAAGTAACGTATACGTTAGGCCATTAAAGGTCTTATAAAAGCGAAGATAATTACTTAACTGGTATATTGCCGGCTGGGCGCCAAAGATAAAGGTCCTTTACTATGGGATAAATTTAAGACTATGGTCTAAGACCAGATTAAGGACCCTACAGTAAGACGCTTTAATAATACTACTGCGTACTATACGACTGTAATAAAGGAGAATTAGAAGTTTAACACCTTTTTAGCCTATATACGTAGCTTAGAGGACCTCTTATTATATACTCCCTTTATTAATCCTAATTAGCAGGTAGACTTTTAGTTCTTATATCTCCTAACCTACCTATAAGCAGAGCTCTTTCGCCAGAACTTTACTGCATGGGTAAGAACTACTAAGGACCTCTTTGCTAAAGTCCGCCGTATAGAGTAATTACTTAACACTATAAAGCTTGCGGAAAATCGCGTAGTTAGTAGCAGATCCTCGCGCTTAAAGCGTGGTCGTAGCGTAAGCTTTGTAGGGTTAGGTTTAGAAGATAGAACCTAAAAAAGGCAAGGCTTTCCTAAGCAAACTCCTAGGGAGATTACTTAACAGCCGGATGGCCCTAAGGACCCCCTAGACGCCGGCGCTACGCCTATAACTTACTAGAGGAACGTAGGTAGTAACCGCAAAGAACACTAGCGGTAAGCCGTTATAGATAAGTCCTAGCCGTTAGGTAATAGGTGGTAGGTCCGTCTATAACTAGGGTCCTTTAACTAGGGTCCTTTAACCTACTAGTGACCTGCTAGTAGTAACCTATACCGACGACTATATATATATATTATGTAATAGGCCCGTCCGTAACCAGGGTCCTTTAACTAGGGTCTATAACCTACTAGTGACCTACTAGTAGTAACCTATGCTAATAATATATACATTACTCTATAAAGACTTAGATAATGTATACATTACTCTATAAAGACTTAAATAATATATACATTACTCTATAAAGACTTAGATAATATATACATTACTCTATAAAGACTTAGATAATGTATACATTACTCTATAAAGACTTAAATAATATATACATTACTCTATAAAGACTTAGATAATGTATACCCTAAATATATACCTTATATAGGCGCATTGCGACCTAACGTTAAATAGGAAGAAGACTCGGATACTATATACCCTAAACGCATATTATGCGCAGGTATATCGCGACCCAACGTTAGAGAAAAGAAAGCTTGGATACCGCATACCCCTAAGCGCATACCTTGCGTAGGCGTATCGCGACCCGACGACCCTATAAGTTACTAGTTAATTTTATCCGTGGAGCAAAAGGAACACCTTACGCTCTACGCGTAATTAGCTGACTTAGGGGTAAGTCCCTACTGGTAATAGATACCGCCTATAACCGGGGTCCTTTAACCGGGGTCCTTTAACCCGCTAGTAACCTACTAGTAGCAACCTATACTAATAACTTATATCTTAGAGGACAGATCCGTCCGTAACTAGGGTCCTTTAACCGAGGTCTATAACTTGCTAGTGACCTACTAGTAGTAACCTATACCAACGATTTATATATCAGACTTAGATACCGCATACCCCTAAACGCATATTATACGCAGGCGTATTGCAACCTAACGTTAGATAGGCAGAAGACTTGGATACTGTATACCCCTAAACGTATACCTTACGCAGGCGCATCGCGACCTGACGTAACTACGTATATGCTACGCATGTGCTATATAGATAACGCAAGGCTAAAGTATAAAGTCGGCGGTGGATTTAATGGGTATACTACCCTACTACTATACGTCTGGCTATATGCGAATAACCTATAACCTACCCACGAAGTATATACGGCGCTACGCCGGTATAGCGTAAGGCTAAAGCGGGGTTAGTGGCGGATTTAATAGGTATATAGCCTTACCGTCTATAAATCTGGCTGCATGCGAATAACCTATAACCTACCCGTAAGGTATTAGCGACCTGCTTATACAAGTACGCATCTAGAATTTGGTAGAATTTAGCAGAATTTGGCAGAACTTAGCGGAATCTCTATATACTACGTAGGTATAGTATAAGGCTAAAGTATGGGGTTAGCGGTGGATTTAACGGGCATACTGCCTTACCACTATACGCCTGGCTATATATAAATAACCTATAACTTACCGGCGAAGTATATACCTATCTTTTTATGCGCAAAATTAGGACACTCTTTCCCTTTTCAATTTTTCCTTATTAAGGTTTTTTATGGGGTTTTATTAAGGCCTAAGTACATAAAGGATTAGGGACGACCCTTTTTAAAGGGGGGGGCATTGTTAGGTAAAACCTAAGTATATAGTTATATAGCTATGAGGTACAGGCGACCCGCAGGCAACTCGCCTGTAAGGCACGTACGCTATACGTGCCTATGGAAACCCCTTACCTCGCACCTTAGACTCCTCCTTCTCCCTTAAGGATTCGTCTCTGTCTATACAATATACCCTATTGTTCCATCATTAAGCTCCCTATCTATATCCTTACCTTATAATAAGGATATCTAGGTAAATAGGGTGCTAAAGGTTAAACCGTATATATGCCCGCCGTAGGTGGCTAAGCCTAATATAGTAATATATAAGGATAAAGAGCATGCTTAAGCTGTTATTAAAGACTATAAGCTAGGGCAGGTTAATATATACGTTAATATATTAGTGCGTAATAGTAGGGCAGGAGTTAGTATATATGCTACGCCATTTAAAGTAACGCTTTTAAAAATAGTAGCGAGCTTTAATTAGGCTAACGCTTACCTTATAGAGCTTCTAGCAATTAGTAAAGCAACTAACTAGCTATAGGACCCTACGTATATAGCTGTTAACTAAGTAGGTTTTCTAATACCTGCTTCTAGTATAAGAATATTTTCTAACTTATAATTAGCGTTGCTATTAGTATAAAGCTAGAGAGCTAAAGCCTGCTAGGAAGTAGTTATAAAGATTTTAAAGAAGCTTTAGCTAAATAATATTACGCTATACTAGATTCTAGGCTACTTAGAGTTTATAGGAAATAAGAAGGCTAATAAGCTTATTAAAACAGCAATAAAACTAGAGAGTGAGGAGCTACTATAGAGAGACGGCCTCCTATAGTACCTTATAACGCAAGCCTTAAAAAGAGCTAAGATAATAACAGGACTGCTTTTATTAGGAAGATCTAATACGGGCAAGTTTATAAGGAAAATTAACGCAGCACTCTACCTTAAAAAGGCTGTAGGATTATACCAGCAGCTAATTAGCTTAGAAGCTGCCATCCTTATATAGCTACGGACCGGCAAGTTATTTCTAAAAAAATATCTCTATAAAATTAATATATTAAAGACGGCGTTATACAACTATAGGCTTATAGAATTAATATAGCACTTCCTCTTCTCTTATAGGAAGTGGGCATAGTAGAGGATTAAACTAAGAGAGTAATATGGAGATTGATTTAGGGATCTATTATATATATTAGAAGGCTACTTACGCAGACAAAAAGGAGGTAGGAATATTAACGGCCCAATTAAGCGCTAAAAGCCAGACATTAGCGTAGTTAAAGCTACGATTAAATTTATAAAAAAGACCGGATGTTTATACTTAAGCGTATAAGATACAAAGAGTATAGAAGCCGACGTTAATAAGCAAAGACTCTTAAGAATTCCCCCTCTAACTATCTAACCGAATACACCGCAAGCCTCCTCTACACGTGCCTCTACTAGTACGTCGCCAATTAAAAAGCGTATAACGCTAGAATAGCCCTGCGGACATAAGGCATCAAAAACTACTTACTTAGGCTTACCTCTAAACTCTAACTTTCTTCTAATAGTAACATATTACTTTCCTTTATTTTTTCCTTAGTTAAGTATGGTGTTAGGTAATAGATATATAGTTCTTATAGTTAGCTTCTAAACTAGAGCAAGCATATTAATAGCAGGAAGTATTTAGTTAGCGCTCTGTAACGGCCTATACCCTAGATAGTGCATAGCCATAATAGAATATACATACATACATATATACGTAATTTTGCACTGGCAGAGTGAAACTTGGCAGAAGATTTAGAGTGTCCGGAAGATGGCTAGGGTCTCCGAGTCAGTACTCGGTCAGCTACGCCTTCAGATCTCTCGGACTATACCCATTAAGAACAAAATTTGCGGCCTTATCCAGACGCAGTAAAACTCCGGTAGTGGCCGTCCAATTCAGATATCAGACCAGGCGAGGCTCGTTTCTGTGAAATTTGAGATTCCCTTAAAGTGTAATGACCTCCCCATGCATTAGAGTAAGGATGGCTTTTACTGGTCTCAGTATAGTACAGTTCTTGCAGTGATTTAGTTGTCTTGTTCTCTAGCCCGAAGCTTTTCAGAAAGCTTAAAGAGCTTAGACCATCCACTCTTTTCGGCCGCCTCCATTACTATCACGAGCTAACTACACCCGTGATTATGCGGGATACTAAAGGAACGAAACAGTCCGAGTCTTCTTGGGCGACGTATCTGAAAATATGGAAATAGAGTGTCAAGCTGCTGGATTTATTTGGCGAAGTTTACGGGTTGTTCGCTTGTACGCCTTCATCAACAGCGCATTGAACGTATCAGATCACTAAGTAGGCATGGCGAGAAAAATGGATGTTGAAGAGTATACGGGGCTCATCGCTTGACAACAAAGAGATGGTGTATTTTGTTGTGCAAAGCCGTAATAAACTCCGGTAAGCCTCGGTATTCCATCCAGGACCCGCTTTCTTCTTTTTCAAGACACTTTCCTCGGTCAAGATCCGGGCAGTAACACTTAGCAGTAACTTTACTGCCCGAATCTTTTGCTAAGTTCGATTCTGCCAGTATAAAATCAGTGGCTTAGAGCTTATTTTTAGTGTTGGTATACTTTAACAACGTGCAGAATATATATATCACAATGATATGTACTATGCGGTATTGTTAGTGGATTGTTGTTTTTCTACTTGCGACGCGCGTCACACATATATATTGGGCGCGTCCTGCTATATTCTGCCATATTCTACTACCTCGCTATTAACTCGCTTACTACTAGTATGTTGGCTATATCCTGCTATATTCTGCTATATTCTACCATTACACTATTAGTTTGCTTACCACTAGCGTATTAGCCGTCCTCGCGATATGTCTAACGCTTCTAGCTATACTAGGAGTACTTTAGAAAATATAAAGAACTAGTAGGCTATAACTATATAGTCCGAGAAATCTATATACGCACTTCTCCTCCCTTCCTTCCTTACCCTATGCCTCTAAATTAACGCTATTATTAGTAGAACGTTCTACCCATTCTACCGTCTCTAACTTAATTTAGTTTATATTAATAAGTCGCTTAAGGGCTAATAACGGTTTACTTTTAGTTATAGCGTCTATAGGGTTGCTATCTCCGTTAATTTACTTAACTTTAGCTATTTTATATCTTTTATATAACTGGCGTAGGCATATAACATTAATTATAAGTCTTTTCTCCTATGTTGTTCCTAGCTTAATAAGGCATTTATAGATTAACTTAGAATTGGTATAAAAAATAAGCGGTAGGCTAATATTAAGTTATAGTTTAACTGTGGCCTTAATTGCAGCGCCAATATTAAAACTATAGGCTATAGCGTATAATTCGGAGGCTAGTACGCTTCTAGTAACTCTTTTACACTTAACTAAGAACTAGTAGACAATATTTGCCTTATTTAATAAGTCTGCTAGTACTAGGATATATTTAATTTGTAATAAGAGGTCCTTATTATTTATAAATAAGGAATCGGTAAATATAAGTAGTTAAAGTGTCTCTATATTAAGTTTAACAAAGCTTAAACCTCTTATTAAGTTTTTAATTTGCCACTAAATTCTCTTATTAAGTAGTTTTGTGTTTTTCTTATTAGGGTTAATTACCTAGGCAGCGTAGGATAAATTAAAAGAAGCTTTAGGCTGGCATATAAACGCAATATAAGCTCCTCTTACTTATTAGGCAACGTATTAGTCCTTAGGTGTAAGTACCGTATAAATAGTACCTTTAGAGCTAGTTATTATAATAGCTTCCTTAATATTAATAAGGGTTAGGTTCTAGTATTGGCGCTCTTATATAAGTATAATTATATAGTCCTATTATTAAATAATACCTCTGTTAAACTTAATTGGGTGCTCTAGTATAAGCTACTTACGTTCCTTAGTTAGAAACTTTACTTTCTTAATCTTTTTTTATTTTAAAGCTGTAAAAACCGAATTAGCTAAAAAGAGGGTATTATTAGTCTAAAGGCCAACTATTTTAAAGCTTGTAGAATTATTAAGGTGGAGTAAGTAGGGGTCGTAAGTAGATTGGTTTATATTTAACTCCTTAGTATAGTAGTTATAATAGGTTTTAAACTAATAATTGCCTGCTTTTGGGATGCCGTATAAAGGTTTAATAACCTTAAGGATTGTGCCTTATAAGACTCTAAGTGCTATACTAAGTTTAAGAGGTACTTAGATATAGAAGTCTTAATTTAGTTTTATAATTAACTAAATATAGGCTTATAAGATGTTTCGTAAGTAAAGGTATATATTATTAGTCTAGGTTATAGCCGTAATATAGAAAATAAGGCGTTAGCTAACTCGTTAAATTGTAGGTAATTAGGTTAGTATAAGGTCTTTTTCTAGGTTATTATAGGCCTATATAACTAGTCTTAATTTCTTAAAGGCCTTATTAGTACCGGGATTCTTAATTTTATTAATAAATCTAGAGTTAAATACTCTATTGCCTTAAAGTACGTCCTTAATATTAACTAATTTAAAGACTCCTTTCTTAAGTAGTCCTTTAACCTCTTTCTATTATAAGGCTATAAACTAACTATTAGTCTTATTCTTATCTTATAAATATATAGATATATTTATAGTATTAACTACGATAGAATACTTATATAGTTTACCTTATTTTTACTTAACTAGTTAAGGTTCCTAAGGTAGTTCTACAATTAACTAAGGTAGTTTATTCTTGTTATTAGGTTATATATCCTCTATATCTCTAGGTTCTTATAAGTATAGTTTTATAACTATACTATAAAAGTTAATAGGGCTATAGGGGAGTTATATAGTATAGGTCTTATTATTAATACTAAGTAGATTATAGGGACCTAACTAGAAACTAGGCTGGCCTATAGGTCCTTCTCTCCATACTAGTATAAGTAAGTTAAGTAGTAGGTCGTAAATTGCGGTTATTTTAGGGCCGTTGCGCATATTAAGAGTATCTACTACTTAACATTCGGCTCTAATTTTCTTAACTTCTTCTATAGCTTTTTTAAGGGCTATAGCTTATTATATAACTGTTAGGAATGAGGCAAGTTGCCGTCGCATAAAGCATATTGCCGTCACGTGTCGACGTGGCCCTAGCGTAGTGAGGAACCTTAAGTTCCTCACCCCTTTCCTCATTCCTATTAAAAAAAATCAACTAATATTACTGTAACCCTACTCAAGTAGTCGTTATTAGTGAGTCACCCTATGTTTCCAATACTAATTAGTGGTTAAATATACAGTTAACTATAGAGCAGCTAGGTTTTTGAATAGAAGAGATAGTCTTATATAGGGGTGCCATATGCGCTTATATGGAATGGATCCCGGCGATACTATGCTACCTTAGACTTGCAAAAAACTAGTAATAGAAGTGTTACTAAGTACTAGGAGATACCAAGTTGCGTCTATTATATAGAATAACCACGTTTATAAAGATTTAGTTAAGTACTTTAGGTTAGAAGTGTTACTAAACCTACGGTTCTAAAATTAACGTCTAAAACGCGTTAAACAACTACGCATATAAAGATTTGGTTAAGTACTTTAGGTTAGAAGTATTACTAAACCTATGGTCCTAAAGTTAACGTCTAAAATGCGTTAATAATATCTTAATTACCTACCTTTTAACAGCAAACCTACGAGATTCTACAAAGCCAAAAACCCTACCTACCTTTGACGTACGACACCCCGTTAATTCTATACCTACTATAGCGTTAACTTACCTAAAGAAGTACGAGAAAAGTATTAACCTGGAGATATAGGATATAGACATTAACCCTATAAACGCTAAGGAATAGGACCTAAACGGATTCTTAGTATACTGTATAGTATACTATATAGATAGCAAATATAATAATACCGAGCTATAGTATTATATAAAGGAGGACTTTATTAGATAGATAAAGGAAATATAGGCTCTCGCGAAGAAGGACGTCGTATAAGACTTCTATAACTTCCTTCAAGAGAATAGAGTATTTATCCCTATAGATAGGGGTGCTATTAGAGATAATATTTAGGAGTAAGTCATTAACGCAAAAAAAGAGCACGAATGGACTCTATAAGAGGTTAAGCACCAACTACGCACTAAGAGGAAGCTTAACTTATAATAGAATCTAAATAATACGCCAATAGAGACGCGCTCTAATTCCATTACTTTAGGCATAAGTTCTTACGTTCTATATCTATCGCTTCTACCTCTATCTCCAGCTCCCTAGGATCTACTAATTTAACTAGTAATATTAACTACTACCCCTTAAGAGCAAGCGCAAGATCCCCTTACTTCGCGATTTAATAACCTTTAAACTCTACTATAGGAAGATTAGGTACTACGCCGTGTTCTACTAAGCCCTATATCTCTACTGCAGCCTATAAAGCAATCCCTACCTTAATCTCTAATGCAATTTTAATATAGTTTAATACCACTTAGAGGCACCTTAAAAATGCTTATAGAGCTTATAAAGCTCTATACGGACTAGGAGAAGAAGTTTGGCGGGGAACTATATAATATCCTTAATTCGAAGCTACATATCTTCTATAACTATTGCTAGAAGGTTAGACTAGAACCTAACTAATATTATAACGCCTATTCCGTTATGCTTAAGGGCCGCGCTAGTACCTTCTATTATAATCGTTTGGTAGGAAAAGGATATAATTTTAACTAAATAATATATAAGATAAGATGCTACTTTAAAATAGAAGAGAATAAGCAGCAATATATATTGGAGTAGAAAGAGACTACCTTCCTAAGAATCATTACTACGAACCCAGGTGTCTCTCGGCTTAATTATCTTTAAAAGCTCTTTAATTAACTTTAGATAATTTAGCGTGGTTTATCTAAATTATATTAAGAGGACCTTAGCCTATATAATTAAGTTATTAGCGCATGCTAAGGTATTGAAGAATGCAATCTCGCTCTCTTTAACCCTATAAGTACTTACGAAGGAGTATATACTTAATTAAGATCCTCTATTAGCACCGCTCTACGCTCTTAAGAAGTATAGCAATTTAACGCCTAACTCTAACCTACCTTAATCGACCTGGCTAACTAACATGATTATAACTGGACTGATTAAATATATAGTGGACGTGGTAGGGGATATAGTAAAGGGTATAATTAACGTCGACTATGAGGTAATTATGGAGGTCCTTATGGAGGTTTACTTTGGAGCAATTATTAGAAGAAGTGCTACGTTTATAAGAAGCCAAATTGCTAGTTAACTAGACACCCTCTTAATAGATAAAAGGAGGTATATAATAGGTTTCGCTAAAGCGCATAAAACGTTAGAAACTAAGAGGTTACTATAGCCTACTTTTAAAACTTCCTGGTTTAATATAAAGGCGAAGAAGATCTTAAGGGTAAGGTTAATGAGGCCGAATAGCTCCTTATAGATATAGAAATTGAGGACTACTCTCCTAACTAATACTTTACTAAGTATAGTGAGGTAAATGGCATATAAACCGTCGCTATCCTTAATAACCAATCTACGCTCTATTCTATTATAAAGTTAAATATCTTTAATAAGCTAAAGGAAAGTTCCGCGTTCTCCTTTAACGATAGATACTTGGCGAACGTCTTCTATAGTATTATGCTAGATACTAGAGCCGCAGGAGTATCTATAGTAGGAGAGCCTTAAGTTCGAGCTCTTTAGTAGCTTAATAGCTTTATTTAGATTAACTAATTAATAGCAGGCCAATATATAATTTGCTTTAGTAAGGGTACTATAATCTCTCTTAGCACAATTAAGGTCTAAACCCCGTTAGGATATATTACTTTCCATATTATCCCCGCAAATACCCTATTCCTATTCTGCATCTAAGATATAGATAAATTAGGTATTAAGCTTGATAACCTTAAGAATATACTTATCTAGGGAGATAATCAGGTGCCCGTTATACGCAAGTAGGGTCACCCTTAGTTGCTCCTTTAACAGCTAGAAAGGAGCGTTACTTAAAGCCACCTAACTAAGTTAGAGTTACGTTAACTACACTATCGTTTTGGCCACCTATCTGTTTACTAATTACTTAGGGTCCTTTAGTAAGTAGGTTATAAAGTTAAGGTTAAGGTAATTAAACATCTTATAAAGTACTGCCACCACTGCTAAATGAACTAGAAGTCCCCTAGCCGATTTAAGTTTACTCTTAAAAATAACTACGACTTTAACTTCTGCATTATTATAGATGTTATATATCTTAGCGGCAAGCCAGTACTCCAAGTTATTAACTTCTTAACCTCCTTTTAAGCTGCACGCTTTTTAAAAGATATGTTAGCTAGGAACGCATAGGATACTCTTTAATTATACTGGATTAATATCTACCTAGGACCCCCTAATTAAATTATTTATAATATAGGAAAGAACTTCTTATCTATAGAGTTTTAATAATAGGTAAAGGCAATAATAATTAAGGTTAAGGAAGTCCCCGTTAAGGCATATAATAGTATTAAAAAAGTAGAACGATATTATACGCCATTACGCCGCGTATATAAGATTATTTCTTTAGAACTAAAGGGTGCTAGCAAAGAGCTTATCCTATAGATGGCTGTTAAGGCTATTAATAATACCACTAGCCTAGATAGGCTCGTACCTACGTTACTAGTCTTTAGCGCCTACCCTTAAATAACTAACGATTCTCTATTATCTCCCTCTATTATATAATAAGCTAAGGCTATTCGCAAGGTAATAAAGGAGGTACGACGTCTTTACGCCACGCGCTAGGTTAACGACGCACTAGGAATAAGAAATAGCCTAAATACCTTAACTACGCTTAATCTGCCACTCCAATTGGAGGTATGCGTATGGCGTAAAAAGGGAGGATAGTTAGGCCCATATAAACTTATTGCAATTAATAGTTAAACTTATACTCTTTAGATGCTCTATAAACCCACTTAATTCCACTTAACTATTGTTAAGCCCTACTATAGGGATAATAGCTCTGAGCCTTTATAGGATACCCTAGAGGATACCCTAGAGGAGAACTATAATTAACGTATTTTAGAAGGTAAAGGCAATTCTAATATAATTGTAGTAGACGTACCGCAACTATAACGCGGTAGAGGTCGCCTAAAGGGATTATAAAATTGCTAATATCTTATCAATTTTAAAGAGCAATTTATTACTACTATTAAGAATAAAGATAAACTATTAATGGCCTTTATAACAGCTAAAGAGAAGGCTAACTTTAAACTTGTAAAATAGCTCTAAAAGAAAGGCCGCATTATAACTTTAGGAGCTCCTTTTTAAGCATCTAATAAGCAAGAGATCGACGGTCTTATTGCAAAAGGAGTCTTTAAATTTAAGAAATACGACCCTACTAAGTTCGATAGAGTCCGTATATTTAAGTTAAGAATAGTTAATAAGATTAAAGGTAAAGCTACTAATACCCCATTTAAGAAGTTAAGGCTAGTTATTTAAGGTTATAACGATAACGGTAAGGAAGTAATCCTTATGTAATCCCCTATAATTTAACGAGCTAGTTAACGAGTTATTATTACGCTAGCTCCCTCCTTAATAAAGAATAGGATAGCGGTTTACCTATAAGATATTACTTAGGCCTATACCTAATCAGAGACGCGCCTTTAGCGCTTAATATTAGCATACCTTCTAGAGTAAATTTGCCACTAATATCCCGAGGATATGATTATGGTTATACTTAAGCCATTATATAGAATCGCAGAGGTAGGAACTTATTGGTAGGCTACCTATAGCAAGCACTATAAGGAGAAGCTTTTAATAACTACTTTTATATTTAATTCCTGCTTTCTTATTATAACTACGGGAACTTTATTTAGAATTATCGGCATATAAACGGACGATATAATTATCTTAGGAGACGACTAATTCTTAGCTCTTAAAGAAGATAAGCTAGTAAAGGCAAACCTTATAGCAAAGCTAAAGGAAAGACTTAACTTAGTAATACTATTACTCTTTAATAGATGTATCCTCTCCCTAAATAAGGGCTCCATTGCTCTACGCTAGAAGGGTTAAGGTAAGAAGATTGACGTTATTAACGTTAATTCTCTAAAGTAAGGATATGTGGAGTAACGCGCTCGCGGAGCTTATATGGCTTCTATCTATTAACCTAAGGCTTCCTTTAATCTCTCTATTGCCGCTTAACACTAGGAACTAATTAAGGATAATATTCTTACCCTAAATAAGCGTCTTTTTTAGTAAATAAACTATCTTAATAGGGGACTACTCTACGTGCCTATTAACTTTCCTACCGCTAAGCTCTTTATATTCGTTAATGGATCGTTTATAAATAATAAAGATTTTAGCTCCTAGCTAGGATATAAGATTATTATCGCAAATAAATCTACTGGAGAGAATAATTTTATAATCTACGGCAACCTTATCTATTAGAGCTTAACTAAGAGTAAGTATGTTACTTAAAGCGTTCTAGCGTTAGAGATATATAGAATAGTCGGCGGAGTTAATATAGCAATTATAATTAGAACTACCCTTAAGATAATTATAGACCGGCTCGAACTTCCCGCTATTTCTATAATTATATATACCAACTTATATTCCCTCTATAAGTGTTTAGTTAAGCTTAGTACTATAAAGGAGAAGCGTCTTATAATCGATATTATGGCACTTTAGCAGTCCTATAAGCGTTAAAAACTCTTTAAAATCTAATAGATTAATGGCTAAGATAACCTAGTAGATATAATAATGAAGGCAAACCTAAATAAGGCACTAGAGACGTTTGTTAATATAAATACTCTACATATATAAGTTAAAGGTTAGGTTAAGAGGGAAATTTAGAGAAGTTAAGATCTTATAAAACTTTAACCGCCGGTTAAAGTTATCTAATTAGTTAAATCCTTGCTAAGAGCGCTGCGCCTAATTAATTTAGGTGGTGGTATGGACTTCTGCTAACCAATTAGGATTTTCTATACCCGGTATAGAAAATCGCCATTAGCTTGCTTACTACTAGCGTCTTAGCGGCCTACCCATCTTTACGTTATCTACCAAATTCTACTAACTGCCGTATTATTATATATCGTCTGGTTTTATTATATATTGTCTGGTTTTATTATATATTGTCTAGTATTGTTATATACTGTCTATTTATATATATATATATAGCAACCATAAAAAGAAGAGTTGCTAGTGTCGGGAATAAGGCAAGTTGCCGTCATATAAAGCATATTGCCGTCACGTGTCGACGTGGCCCTAGCGTAGTAAGGAACCTTAAGTTCCTCACCCCTTTCCTTATTCCTATTAAAAAGAATTAACCAACATCACTATAACCCTACTCGAGTAGTTGTTATTGGTAAGTCACTCTGTGTTTCTAACAATAACTATAGGGTTAGGTATATTAAATTCTACTATACGCGGGTAAGCTCTAAATACTAGTAAGGTAGATATAAGGCCGTTAGGGCCTACTAAATTATTAATTGCCTTAAAAGCTATTTATAGAGCTATATCTTTATTAATGTTTAGTAGTTTTATAGTAATAATATGGTATATACGGCGAAGGGGACCGTAATAGCGTTTTACTATTTTAATTAAGTTATAGGCTTTAACGGGTACGCTTTTTATAATTATTTTAAATATTATAGCGTACTGCTTAAATTCCTTACTTATAAAGTTCTTGCCTATATTATATATAATTATATTAAGAGGTCCTAAATATATGTTAATCTAGCACATTTATAGTATATCCTATATATATTTGGCGCTAATGCTTTATAGCTATCTACTAGCTTAAAATTGTATTCCTTTATTAATAATAATTCGTTGCTTAACGTCCGATTCGGATCCCTATTGGGCCTACGCAGACTACTTCTTATTTACATATAGGGAGAAAACTCTATTTAAGAAAAATGAGAAAACCCCATAATCTATCTCCCCGCCTTTTAGGACTCGCCTACTTAGTGCCTATAAGTCGCCTATAGTGCTCTACTACCTTACTATTTAACCTCCTTAGGAATCACTGCTGCCGTAACAAGCCTATAGACGTGCTAGTATTATAAACTATTACTCTACTACTATAGAGTTACTAGGGGGCACCTACTGCTCGCCCCCTTGCCTTTTATTACCATTTCCCTTACAACCCAGAACTAATTTAGCACATTTTAACTAATAAGCCACTAGGTAACCGCCTTAAGGCCTTTTTATATTAAGAGCAGTGTATTATAGTTCTCTATGCTAGCTGCTAAGAGTATTATTTCTTAATTAGTGCGTAGGGGGCATAGCAGTATTACGTGTTTTGGTGTCTGTCTTGGCTAGCCATATTTACATCTCGAGCTACCTACTAGAATACCCACCTAGTAAAGCTAATCTTTTAGTCCTATTATTCCTATTCTTAAGAGTATTGCTATTATATTTTCTACCTTTATTAGGCCTTCTTAGAGCCCTTAGGTATTTACCCCCTATAGCGTTAACCATACTATAGCTTAGGTTTATCTTACCTAAGTTAGCCTCTATACCTTTAACTCCTATTTACCTCTTTAGTATTAGTCCAACCAGTATTATATTACGGTAGATAGTTTCCTAGCGTTCTTATATATTCTACTTTAGCTCCTTTCTCTATCTTACTATTATTTTTGCTAACCTCTTACGCGTCTCCCTTTCTTCTTTATATAGGCCTAGGCCCTAAAGCGGCACTATTTTTCTTCTGCTTTCTTTACCTATTTCTCTAATATCTCTTCCCTACTTTAGGGTTATTAGTTTATTCTCCTATAGGGCACCTTAGGGTCCCTCTATAGTTTACTTAGGCGTATCTTAATATACTTTATAACATTAGAGTTATATTTATTTTACGTTCTTTATATTGCAGCGGCTTTAATATATAACTATAGGGGGGGAATATTGGATTCCTTCTTAAGCAGTGCTATAGCTGTTCGCTTATACCCGCCTATAATACTCTAAAGGTAGGCTATTTAGACCTTTTAAAGTGGTTTAAGGAGTAATTTAGGGGGGCCCTTCTTAGTTTCTTTAATGGCCCAAATACTGGATCTATATATTATAGTTAGCCGGACGACTGCTATATATAGTAGGCGTAACCTCTAGAAGCATGGACCCTATATAGAGTTAACAATCCTAGATAAAGCGATAAACTATACTTAGCCTTTATGGGCTGCTTACGCCGCATATACGCTCCACCGGAGCTTACTATCTACCCATACTCCTAATACCCTTAGGCCCTAAACTGGTTAACCCCTAAAGCCTTAGATGCGAATTATATACTAGAGATTTATAGATTAGTTACATTTTCTTATAAAATGGATTAGCTAGTATTTCTCTAGTAAGAATTAGACTCTATAACGTTTTGCCTATTTTATATAAGTGTTATAGGCTTTCTCTAGTATTCTGCAATTCTTTACGGCTATTAGCCCGTATATAATTAGGTTTATGTTATTAACGAAGCCTATCCCCTAGGTCGCCCCTTCCTTAAAGGAGTTAAGTAGGTTGCTTATAAAGAAAAGAAAGAGTATAGGCGAGAGGGGTAATCCTTATGGTATTCCTGTTGTAACTATAATAGGGGGGCTCTAGTATCCGCTAAAGACCAGTAATATTTCTTTCTAGCCTATAAACCCTTAGATAAATTAGATAATCTATTCTAGGAAGCCCTTTACCCTAAGGATATACAAAAGACACTCATAGGGTATATTATCGTAGGCACTATTAATATTTAGGCTAAGTATTAATACTACAAAGTCCTTTCGCATCGCCTATATAGATTTAATAGTAGTAGCGAGTAGCGTAAGTGCTAATAGTGTTAAGCGGTTCTTTCTTACCCCTATTTAGCTTTGTAGTAATAAGGTATATTCCTCTACCGTATCTACTATACGTTCCGCTATTACCCTTTCTAAGATCTTACTAAGGGTGTTTTCTAAGGCAATAGGGCAGTAGCTTCCTGGGATTAAGTAATCTGCTTTACCTTCTTTTTATAGGATAACTGTTATTATAGATCTTCCGAGTCGCGAGTAATAGCCTATAGCAAAGCATACTCTAGCTATATCTATAAGCTAAGGTGCTATAAGTAGCCCATAGGTTTTTAGGGCCTTATTTAGAATCCCATCTAGTCCTAGTGCTATATTATTTAAAAGGCGGCTAATAGTTCTAGCCATTTCCTCTATTATTATGTCGCTGTTAACCCGCAGGCGAGTTACTGGTGTTTCGCCTATAATATTACTAAAGTCTACTAAAGCCGGTTAGGGGAAAAACCTTTTTATAAGGATCTTTGCCTTCTTATTGTTGTCATTTATAGCCTATAATTCTCCTACTCTTTATAGGGGTGGTAGGTATAGGTCTTCTACTAAACGCCCTACCTTTTTCTTTACCTATTTCGCTATAGCCTAAAGGCCCTTATTATAGGGGAGGCTTAGGTTAGAAGTATACTTATTTATAAACCGTCTCCAGTTATTCCTTACTTCTTTTTTAGGGTATTCTTTAGCTAGTTTCTTATATCTTTATATCATCTCTTATCTTTAAGGTCATAGCTACTTATATATTTCCTTCTTACTCATTATTAGCTAGTAACTAGAACTGCGCATTATATAAACCATATATATCGCGCATAGGGGCCCAGTTTTAAGATTGGGCAGTACTCTTCTAGCCTATTTTTAATTACTGCCTAGATCCTTTCTAGTCTTCGGTTAATTTCCTTAGGGGTGGCCAATAAGCCTCGCTTATTTAGTATTAGGTGGATTTCTTCTAGGTTTTAGAGTTATTATTTAACTGCATTAAGGAAACTATTTATCTTAAGCTTCCTTATTATATATCTTTTTCTATTTAGTTGCGCTTTAGTATCTAGGTCTAGCTATATCTAGATAGGGATATAGTCTAGGGTAAGTGCCCATTCTTCTTTAGGGTTATACCTTTTAAGTCTCTAATATAGGCCTTCGTCCATAAATATAAGGTTAATTATACTTCTGGCGGTACCTTATTACCATATAATTACTCCTAGGGGGGTAGCTAGCTTAAGGCCCCAGATATTTATAGCTCTTAGTAGGTACTCTAACTATTAATCTATAGCAATATAGATACCCCCCTACCGCAGGTAGTAGAGGTTTATATCTCCTAGTAGGATAAACTTTATACCTTTAGTTTCTAGTAAGCTTATTACCAATATAATATTCTCTATTTATGGGATCCCTTTAACCCTAGGGTTATATACATTAATAATTTATACCAGTCCCCTATATATTTAGATTATTATAACTGCAATATCTAGGTTAACTACCTACTATAACTATAAGGATAGGCTAATAGCCTTACTAATTATAAAGTACACGCGTATAGCTACTTTTAGTTTATATAAGAGCTAAAATCCTTAGGGGCAGTATATTAATTATATAAAGGTATTATAATACGGTTCTTATATAGTAAGGATATAGTATTTCTCTAAGTCTAGACTGTCTAGTAAGGGCCTTATAAGGCGGTAGTTTGTGTTACCGTAGTTATACTATATAATAGATAGGTAGCGGACCCCTAGTAAGGGTCCTTTAACTCTCCTTTATTCCTCGCTTCTTTTATTTCCACTTTCTCTAGGATATTTAGAGCTTCTATCTCTTATATCTACACCCTAGTTACTACTTATTTTATATAGAGCTTTCCATTCCCGTATCTTATATTCCTATTAGCGCTTCTATATCTAAATCTATTATTATTACCAATTCTTTCCCTATTCTTACTAGTCGGCTATATACCCTTTATAGGTCGGCTATAAATATTATATTTGCCGTATTAAGTCTAATTCTTAATTATCCTAGTCTTAAGCCTGCTGTCGCTATCCATAAGGGTCTTCCTACAGGGCATCCTCTCCCTTATATCCCCTATGACCCTTATATCCCTAATTAGTCTAGTAATATCGCACAGCGTCGCTTCTAGCCCGTTAAGGCTTGGGATAGCTAGCCTAGCCCTCCAGTATTAAAGGTAGAAAACGCTAGAAAGGCGCCTACGTCCCCCTAGCTTATTACCTATTATTTCCATTTATATAACCTAGCGTGCAGTTATTCCCGTAGCTATTAAGCCCTTACCTTCCGTCTCCTATATTTAATGCAGTTTTCTCTCTCCTACGCCTTATATATACTTTAGTAGCAGTTCGCGCATTTTATTTAGTCTTAATTTAAGTAATGTTTTATATCGTGGGGGCCTATACAGTGGCCGTAGTATACCTATACTACGCATATAGATTGGGTGTGTCCCTATTATATATAGCAATAGTATTATTCTAGGTATAGTCTGTAGTTATAGAGTCTTGTATTATATATAAGGCCATTTATAATTATTCCTTTTTAGATAAGGAGTTTTTGCATTCCTAGTATATATATACTAACAATAAGGGAGCTATATATTCGTCCAGCGTCTCCCTAGCAAGTCTTTAGTAACCTTTATATCTTTTTATTATTCTTATTATATGCTTAGTTTGCATTTTCCTATTAAAGCTATTAGATTTAGGTAATTTCAAGTCCTAGTATAAGGCGTTCCGTTTGTCTTACTATCTCTTATATAATTGCTATGTTGTCTGCCTAGCGTCCCTTTTCTACCCTAAGGCTTATAAGAACCGCTAGGACTTTAACTAGGTAATCCTTATAGAGTACTTTTATACCAATACGTTCTCCTAGCCTATCCCCTACCCTTACAGCTCATTCCTTTGCCTATTAGTCCTTTAAGGTAACTCTAATATCTCCGCTCTTAAGGTGTTGGACTATAATAGCGTTATAGACCTCTTTACGTATCTTTATAAGGACTTCTGTTTCTAATTATCCCCTAAGCCCCTCTACTTATTTTATATTTAGTTATATTATAATTATATACCCAGTTATTAACTTAAGGGAAATAGGTTCCCTATGCTGTAAAAGTATAGCTATAGCAGCCTAGGTGCGGTTCGCTAGTAAGGGGGGGTTATACTTATTTTTAATTTTACTTAGCCGTTAGAGGATTTAATTAAGGGTTTGCTAGAGGGGCGCCTAAGGTTTACTAGACTAGCGGAGCCATTCTGCTAGCTGTATTAGTTTATTATAGCTAACGGTTACTCCCCTATAATTTTAGATACTAGACGCGTTTAATAGGCTTTATATTTTATTAGATGCCTTCTTAATAGAGGTATTTCCGCTTTATAGTATAGTATTTACCCATCTTTATTATAGAGGGCCATTACTAGGCGTAGTTCTAGCGGTCGCACGCGAGTATAAGCCACTGTTGTTTAATATATGCCTCCCCTGCAATATATGCATCTTAAGGGGATTCTCTAGGTGTTTTTCAGGGTTCTTTTAGTTGGTTTTGGTCTTTTTAGGCCGGGTGCAGCAAGAGCTCCTTTTTTTATTTCTTAATTATTGTCTATTATATTCCTTTATTAATAATATATAAAAGGGGTACGCCGTTAATATATATAATATTAACCATAATTAAGTAGTTAAAATTAACATTATTATATATTATAAATCTAAATCTACTAGGTAATTTTCCATGTTTTTAATAATAATGGTAGTAGCGTATAAGATGGTCTAAGGTCTTGCTATTAATATTATATCCTAAGCACTTAAGTACTTATATAAGGCGCTTAACTAAAGGGTGGCTAAAACGGCGATATAGTTATTTTAGTTCCATATCGGTTAAGTAGTAAGGGTTTTACTTAAATAACTTAGTTAAATAAGTACGTAGGGATATATTCTAAAGTAGGAAAGGGTAGCCAAAATGACGTATAACTAGTACTATACTGCGAAATATGACTAGTAAGTTCTTTAAGTTATTAAAATATACTTATAGGTGGTCTATATCTGCTAAGTAAAGTAAAAATAGGGTATTAACCTTAATAATATAAAACTCGATTATGCTAATAGGGGTAGCCACTTTAGCTAATCTAATTAATGAGGTTAATCTAATACCGAATTATACGTTAACTATGCCTTATGTAGTTATATTAAGTTATATATTAGTATTAAGTCTTTAAAATGCTAAGAACTAACTATATCCTGCCGTAGAGCGTTTAGAGGCTCCTATATTAATTATAATACCTAAAAAGCGGTCTATAGTATAGCGGGATATAGTCGTATTATAAGTAAATAGGTCTTTATTAGTTACGAGAGGTGTTTATATAAAAGGAGTTACGCTATCTATAGTTATAACTAAATAATTAAAGGCCTTATTTGCTAGGTTAGTAGCTATAGGGGTTACTTTTTATTACTTAACTTGACTAAAGGATATATAGAAGTAATTAATATGCAACTAATTATTCTAGTTAACTGTCTTAGTACTTGCATTAATAGTTAGTGTATAAAAGACTTCTTTAAGCTCTTCTTTTAAGTTAATACTATTATTGTCCTTATAGTCGGCGATGTATTAATTAAGGCGTTAAGTAAAGCGATTATTAAACTTATTAAACTTGTCCTTATTAATACTTCTAAACTAAGCCTTCACCTCTTCTTATTTTTTCTTACTATACTTCTATAAGCGACAGTTCTTCTTATTATATATAAAGCAACATGGTTTATATTAAGGAGGGAATTGAGGTTAATTATAATTGTGATTTTGGTTATAGTTGTCTCTCCTTTTAAGGTATTGGCGGTTTATATAATAGGCTTAAACTTATTTTAAGTTCTGCTTTTTATAAGCCGTAATTAAGGATTATAGTTTATTAATAAGGGGGCCTAGTTTATCTGGTGGATCTAATATAGTAATTTAATATATGGGAATCCCCTAATAAGATATAATAAGCTTATTGTAGAGGAATGGGACTCCTTATAGTTCTAAATTTAGTCCATACTATAGTTAAGAGAGTTTAGTAACTAGTATCTAAAGATATTAACTAGTTAATTTGTCCGTATTCTTTTATATAACTATCTATAGTGATATTAAATTCCATTTATTAAGGCTTTTGCGTTTAGAACTAGGTCCTCTAAAGAAGCTATAAAGTAACTTATAAGCGTCCTTAAACGTAAGTATAGCAAGTCTAGTATTATAGTAGTGATTTAGAGCTAGGCCTTATAGCATAAGTGGGAGAGCCTTAAGGTAGGTATTAGGTGGAACGTCTGCTCTATTACAGATATTATAGAAGATTGTTAACTTAAAGTTAAAGTTTCCGCTAGTACTACTGTATTTCTAGTCGTCTGTATATAACTTAGCTATATTTACTAGTTCCTTTCTATACCCTAGTATAGAAGTAGGTGCTATAGTAACGGGTATAGTAGTAGTAGGTATTGTGGCTTACGGAGGTGGGAGTAGTGGACTTAGAGGCGGAGTTATTTAAGACATTAGTAGAGTCGTTATAGGTGTGCTTTTGGGTATTAATTAAGGTATAAGGGTTTATGCAGTCTTGTGTTTTAAGCCGTGTATAAATATATTAGTAAGTATATTAGACTTAAAGGTGCCATTAGATTGCTCTTTATAGGCTTTATTAAATTCTTCTTAGCTCTATTTATGTTAAGTTTCTTTAAGTAGTATATTAGCCAAAACTTGTATAAGCTTAGTACGTTTATCGTTCTTATGTATATACACTCCTCCTTTACAAAGAAGGAGGAAAAGATTCTTAAGGGTTTTGGTGCTAGCTTAAGAGAATATATCCATAATAAACTCTTTAAAGTCTTCTTAAAAGTAGTCCTATAAAGCGCTGTTAATAGAGTTATTGTTATTATATTCCTATATCTTAAACTAAATATAGTCTATAATATTATCGTTAGTCGCAGTTTATATATTAATTCTATTCTTCTATTACTCTGCCTCTACCTTTTAGTTTATAGGTATAGCCATCTTATCTAGTTATAAAGAGGTTGTTAATAGAGGGTGTTAGTGTTCGTACTAACTTAATAGTATGAGTGAGTTGTATCCACGGGCATGAAATACATGTAGTATCATATACTTGTTTGGATAGTAACTATCGATTATATAAAGCAGACTACGTGGTCTATATATTGATGCACCTCCCCCCTAATTAGTTAGTGCTTTATAAGTGCACCAGACGCGTAAGCGAGTGGTTAGTACACTAAACGCGTAAACGCGTACCTAGTATACCGAACGCATAAGCACGCGTTTGGTACAATAGGTGCTGTAATTATACACTGGCAGTACTTGAAAAATGAAACCACCTGTGTACAGCCTTCGTAATTGCTTTAATAAAACTATAGAACACAAAGGAAAATATATAGGAAATCTCCCTAAGGTGCCGTTTAGGCTGCCTTCTAAACGGTGCCCTAAGCTAGCCGTAAGTTCTGCTTATGGTCTGTAAAATGAACCGTACAGCCTTTTGACGGGCAGTAGATAAGCTGTAAGTTAGATTTTAAGGGCCGCTAAGGCGCTAGTGCTAAGCGAACTAATGGCGATTTTCTATCCCGGGGATGGAAAATCGTGATTGGTTAATTCAACCACCCTGCAAAATTTGGCAGGTTATGTGAGTCTACTAAGTTCCACTATAGCTTTCTACCGTTTTCCACCTGTACCGTATAATGAGCCGTATAGCCTTCTAACGGGCCGTAGATATACTATAGGTGCTCCGTTAGTCCCGTTCTACCTATTTTATAACTTTTAGGTTGAGCTTATTTGTATTAATTAGGGTTTTAAGGGCTTGATACGGCTTTGCCTTAGTCATGGCGTCTGCTAGGTTGTCTCCGCTGCTGATCTATTTAACCTCTGTAATCTCACGTTGTTTGTAGGCCTAATGTAAGCACATTAGGTTAACTATGAGCCTCTTCTCTTGTGTCGTACCTAGTTTAACTAGGTAGTTGTAAAGGGACTTTAAATTAGTGTATAAAACTAGGGGTAACTGCTCTAGTTGTAGAATCTTCTGGACCGTTAATTTAATTATAGCTGCTATATTAAATTTATAAGCTAGTGTATATAGTTTAGAAGCTAGTATACTATGGGTTACTTATTTGCACTTAATTAAAGACTAGTGTAGTATATTTACGTCCTAATTGCGGTCCGTAAGTATAATTATAAAGCCAATTTGTAATGATAGGTCTTTGTTATTGGTAAAGGAGGCGTCCGTAAATGCTAGTAGGCTAAGGGAATTTAGGTCTAGTGGTATAAAAGTAAGTTCCCTTGCTGTATTATTAATTTGCCACTAAATGCGCTTATTAAGCTGCTTAATATTTTCTTCTTACGGATCTACTGCCTGGGCTATAAAGGATAAGTTGTAGGCAGATTTAGGTTAGCAGACTGTGGCAATATAGGCGCCTCTTACACGCTGTGCAGCGTATTAGTTCTTTATATTTACGGTTTTATGGGTCTCTCTGTGGGAACTAGTAAGGTTTATAGGCTTTGCTATAATAAGCTTTAGGTTTTAAGCTTAGCGTTCCTAAGTTAGCTTAATTAGGTTGCCCTTTTATGTAATTAGGCCTCTATTAAACTTAATTAGATTTTGCTTAGTTAACTGCTTTTGCGGCTTTGCTAAGAACTTGGCCTTTTGTAGTTTAGTTTCTTTAGCGTCCGTAAAGGTCTGGTCTGCTAAGAATAGGGTATTATCTGTTTGAAGTCTAATAATACTAAGGCCGTTCGATGGGCTGTATAGGAGGTAGGGGTTGTAGGTTAACTGTTCTATTTTAAGCTTACTAACGTAATGCTGGTGGTATGTCTTAAACTAGTAGTTCCTAGCTTCTAGTACTCTATAAAGAGGTTTTATGACCCGTAAAATTATTCCTAGTTATAGGTTAAGCTTATGGGGTAGTCGTATAAAGATGTCCCTACTTAGGTAGGTATTGGACTGTATGTAGGCTTATAAGATGTCCCGTAAGTATAGGGCTACGGGTTTAGTTTGCTATAGTCCCGGCGTAAGTATAAGTATAATTTATTGGCTGACTTGTTAAATTGTAGGCGATTATATAAGGACTAAGTCCTTTCCCTTGTCGTTATAAGCTTATATAATAAGCCTTAATTTCTTAAAGGCTTTGTTAGTACTAGGGTGCTTAATCTTGTTAATAAAGTGTGAGTTAAATATACGGACGCCTTGTGGGACGTCTTTCTCTATTATAACCGCAAAGATACCCTTTTTAAGTAGTCCGTTAATCTCTTTATGTTATAAGTCTATAAATGGGGTTTCCTATACTAGAACTAATATATCTATAGGTGAAGATTGCCTTGCGGATATTCTTGTGGAGGTTAGGTAATTTTCTATTATAGTGTTTTTAGTTACGGGGTGCTTTCGGGGGCGTTCTTGACTATGCTTTACGGTAGGTTTAGTAGGTTTAGTGGGTTTCTGGGGGACTTTTGGGGTAGGCAAAGGTGCTTCTAGTTTGTTTGATTTGGTGGGTGCTTCCGGTTTATCTAGTTTGATAGGTGCTTCTAGTTTGTCTGGTTTGACGTTATGGGTGTTTTTGGGCCGAAAGTAGGGTTTTATGGACGTGCTTCTGAAGCTGGTTAGCCTACTAGGAAGCTATACGCAGCACGTCTTGTTTTCTACGGCTAGTAGATAATAAGGTCCATTCTAACTGCCGCTTTTACGCTATATAAGGACTTTAGAGTTAAGCGGGAGGTCGTGTACTGGGGTCATGTTAGGTCTGTTGCGGTAGTGTAGGGCGTTATTAATAGCTTACTTGGCCCGTAGCTTGACTATTTTAGTTATTGCCTTCTATATTATAGCTGCTCGTTCCGTAATAGACGGGGTAGGAGGGCTTAGGTTGCTTATCCTTAGGTAGGCTCCGTAAACTAAGAGGGTGGGTACTAGTCCGTTAGGGCTAGTGGTATTGTTAACAGCTTTTACGGCCATCTGTAAAGCTAGTTCCTTTTAGATGTCCTTATACTTGTCTATAATAATCTAGTAAGCTCTCTATAAGGCTAGGTAAGCTCGCTTAATAAGCCTAATAGACTAATGCGCCTTAACTGGAACAGCTTTTGTTGATATAGCTATAGCCGTAGTATACTACTGGAATTCCTTACTAATAAAGTTCCTACCGGCGTTGTGGGTGATATACTGCGGAGGTCTGACGTATGTGTTGATTTAGCAGGTCCGTAAAATATCCTAAGTGTGTTTTATGGATATATTTTACAACTAACGGGCAGCTTAATAGCGGGTTGCCTCGTTAATTATATATAATACTGGATTGCCGTTAATGTATATAATATCTATATACACTAAGTGGTTAAAGTTAAGGTCCTTATAAAGGGTGAACTTAAATTGGCCTAGGGAACGTCTATATTTCTAGTAGAAGGAGCAGTATTTAGTTAGGTGGTTAATTGCCTTTTTATTAACGTTGTTATATCTAAAGCGTTTAAGGACTCTATACAGCTTTTTGGCTGATGGGTGGCCGAAACGGTAGTATAGGCGGTAGATCTCCGTACTGGTAAGGTAGCACGGGTTATAGTCGAAAGATTCCTAAATATAGGTCCGTAAAGTCTCTCCCTATATAAGGAACGGGTGTCTAAATTGTTGTATAATTGGTAGGGTAATATGCTTACTTCCTAGGGCAGTTGCGGGGCCAATTAGGGTGTCTATAATATTATTGTAGTATACCTATAACCTATCTATGTCTACAAGATAGAGTAGGAAGGGGGTGTCCGCTTTTACTATGTGGAAGTTAACTAGGCTAATTAGAGTCTTAACTTTAACTGATCTAATTAATGCAGTTGAGCTGATGCCGAATTAGACGTTTATGGCCCTAGTTTGTGTAATATTAATATCCGTATTATTATTTGTGGTGGTCCTATATACGAGGTATTGTCTATAGCCTACGGTAGACTTCTTAGAGGCACCTATGTCAATTATAACACTGTAGAATTCCTTAGGGGTATAGCGTTCTGTGGTGATATATGTAAATAGGTCCTGCTTATAATCTATAATATCCGTAATGGGGGTACTTGCGGAATGGTTTTTGGGCGTAACTAAGTATATAAAGGAACGGTCGGCTAATACGGTCGTAATATTAAAGGCTTGGCTATCTGTAAAAGGTCTAAAAGTGGTTAGGAATGTTTCTAAGGTCTCTTGTTTCTAAGCGTCTAAGTTAAAGTCAATTATAAGGGCTTCTATTAACTTATTAGGGGGCTTTTCTACTTCCTCTCCTTTGTATTTTAAAATAAACTAGTTAATACGGCTATTAAATCTCTTCCTAGACTTGTTATGTTCTTCCTAGGTATACCTTATAGACTAATATCCTTCCTTACCGCACACGAAGCACTTCTGGCTGGTTTATCTACAGGGGTATGTTTTTATATGGGGGTTGCTATAGGGGTTACAGGTGGGACTTGGTTGGTATGGGTGCTGCTAGCGGTAACAGCGGTCTGTAAAGTAGACGTTTAAGTCTGTTTACGGATATTAAATATCTATAATAAAGGCTTAAGTGCTACCTAGTGGGTTTAAGACTTTATACGTTATAATAGAGGAGCGTAGGTTATTAATAAGGCTAGCTAAGGTATCTATAGGCTTGTAGTAGGCGTACTTATAGGGCTCTACTTCCTGGTAGGCTGTAATAAGTTTATTATATAGGAAGTCATCTGTTTAAAGCTTAGTGTTAAGGCCGTGCTATAGGTGCCGAAGGTCTTTAATGAGAATTTGTAGGCACTCTATAGTTAATTTTTCAGTATTCTTATCGATTACGGTCCGTAGCTTAGTTGCATTCTATTAGGTAAGAATATTACGCTTATATTCCGGTCCTTTAAAGTAGTTACGCGTAGCTTTATATAGCTTATTAAAGGGAACACTAAGGGGGTTACTCTTAAGGTTAGTGTAGTAGTGGTTAAGTGCTAGGCCGCGTAGTATAGTAGAGTAGGCTTAGCTAAATTCCTATTTAGGAATATTAGCCTTCTAATAAAGGTCCGTAAAGATAGTGAGTTTAAAGTTAAAGTTATCGTTTTCACCGCTATACTTGGATTTGTTGGTATAGAGCTTAGCTAGGTTAGCTAGCTCCTTGCTATAGGTCTTTACTTAGGTAGGTTGCGGATCTATAACTTATAGATCTATAGCTTGTGGATATATAGCTTATAAATCTGTAACTTAAATAATAGGGGTAATTTAGTCCGTATTTTGGTTTATAGGGGTATTATAGTCTGTAATTTGGGTTATGGGGGTATTGTGGTCCGTAACTTGAGTATTAGGTATACTTTGGCTAGTAAGATTAATTCTAATGCTACTTAGGTTTATGGAACGAATTTAGTTAAATAGGTTAGCTATAAGGCTAGAGATTCTGTTAAGTTTAAAGGAGGCAAAGAGGTTACTAGTTTTGATATAATCTAAGATTTGCTCTTTAGTCTATTCTATTTAGTCCTCTTTACGTAGTATATTATATAGAGACCGTATAATAGTGACTTGTTTGTCCCTTTTAACCTATACGCCTTAGTGATATAAAAGGGTTTATAGGTTATAGATAGCAGTAGGGTTATAAGCCTTAAAAATAGCTTCCGTAAAGTCCGTAAAGTCTTCCTTATATTACTTTTATAGGTCGTTATTTATAAGCTTAAAGTGTCTGTATTTAAGGATTTTAAAGCTAATATAGTTGTTAACGTCGTTTATAGACGTAACGTTGACGCCTTATCTCCACTTCTTTTGACCTTTGCTGACTTGCTTGCTAATATCTGCCATACTATAGTATAGTATAGTGCGTAGCGGGTAGTAGCAGCTTATAATAGGTGGGGGAGGTTTTATAACGGTCTGTAAAATCAATTAACGGGTCTGTAATAGTTTATAAGAGGGTAGGAGGTTTCTATAAAAGGTCTAAAGAGGTTTAAGGTTTAAGGGGGTTAAGGATAGGGGTTCTGTATAGGTTTGTATTTACGTTTATAACTTCTGGTAAACCGTACTAAGACTTAAATAAGTATATAGAGTTGGAGATAAGTCCGTAATCCCCGACTTTTGACCTTTTAGTAGGTTGTACTAGGAGTCTAAACGGGTGGTTGCTGTCGTGTATATCGCTTGGGGGGAGGTGTTAAGTGATTGCTGATCTGTGCGCGCTTACTAATTAGTGTTTGTACTAACTTAATAGCATAAGTAAGTTGTATTTACGGGCATGAAATATATATAGTATCGTATGCTTGTTTAGATGGTGACTGTTAATTGTATAAAGCAGACTACGTGGTCTATATACTGATGCACCTTCCCCCTAATTAGTTAGTGCTTTATAAGTGTACTAGACGCGTAAGCGAGTGGTTAGTATACTAAACGCGTAAACGCGTACCTGGTGTACCGAACGCGTAAGCACGTGTTTGGTATAATAGGTGCTGTAATTATACAGTTAGTGTTTATAGAGAGAGAGTATTTATAGTATTTGTAAGGAGGGAGAAAGGGTAGTTAATATAAGTTGTTAAAAACTTAATTTTTAATAAGGTAGGAAGCAATATTCTTCCAAATCTAGAATATATTGTTTAATTCTTAGCAGTAATAAGGGTCTATAGGCAACGGCAAGCTATTAAGCTTTTAGATTATCTTTAGTACTTTCTTTAACTAAAATAAGGCCGTTATAAGGTAGAGCGTTAGACGTCTTTTAAACTAATGTGTATTTCCCAATCTATACGCGCTTACTAATTAGTATTAGTATGCTTTAATAACATATAAAATATATATATTACAATAATATATACTATACGGTGTTATTAATGGATTATTATTTTTCTACTTACGACGCGCGTTATATATATATATTGGGCGCGTCCTGCTATATTCTACCATATTTTACTACCTCGCCATTAGCTTGCTTACCACTAGCGTATTAGCCGTGTCCTGCTATATTCTACCATATTCTACTATTACACTATTAGTTCGCTTACCACTAGCGCGTTAGCTGTCTTTACGATATATCCAACGCTTCTAGCTACATTTAGTGTTATAGATCTTAATTTTAGAGCCGTATATTAATTAATTGGCATAGAGCCACGGCGTTGCAATTTAGTTATGCTTAAGTTGTAATCTATACCTGCATTATAAGCCTTAGCATAGTATTATACGCCGAAATATTCAATTATAAGATTTAGAAAGGGGTTATAATTTAATTAAATTATAGATATTATAATGTAAAGTTATCGCGGCGTAGTGGTACGGTAAGTTCTGTAATTGCTTTAATTTAATTTAGAGCTAGCCCAACGTAATTATACTACTTTCCCGAAGTTCTTAAGTGGCCTATTAGGCCATAATATAAATACATAGGTTTTATATAACTTGGGGCGTTAAAAATAAGATAAGAATAATAGGATTAATTTAAAGCCTTGCTAATACGTGGATTAATAGGAAATAATGTTTTTTTTAATGATTTTAACACGTTACGAATGGGAACTAAACCCACAACCTCCTACTGCCTAATTAAGCTAAGGGCCTCGGCGGCAATGTAATAAGGCTTATAAGGCTCTGCGGCGATGCAATAAGGCTTAAGGCTTAGCGGTAATATAATAAGACTTGGCGCTAAGCAGAAGTTAAGGCTGCTTAGTTACTGCAGGAGAGCTATAGCGCTTAGGGTAATATTAAACTTTAGGAGAGTTAATTATTTAGGGTGTCTATTACTGCAGTAATAGAGACACCCTAAATTGTTAAAGCTGTAAAATGGCGTTAAATGGTTATGTCTCTGGTTAACTCTAAGCTAGTATATAATTTCCTAACTAGGCTTAACCTACCGTGTACTTAATTACTTAGTTATATAATAATAATTCATTGCTTAACGTCTAATTCGGATCCCTATTAGGCCCACGCGGACTACTCCTTATTTATATATAGGGAGAAAACTCTATTTAAGAAAAATAAGAAAACCCCGTAATCCATCTCCCCGCCTTTTAGGACTTGCCTACTTAGCGCCTATAAGTCGCCTATAGTGCTCTACTACCTTACTATTTAACCTCCTTAGGAACCACTGCTGCCGTAATAAGCCTACGGACGCGCTAGTATTATAAACTATTACTCTACTACTGTAGAGTTACTAGGGGGCACCTACTACTCGCCCCCTTGCCTTCTATTACCATTTCCCTTATAACCTAGAACTAATTTAGCACATTTTAACTAATAAGCCACTGGGTAACCGCCTTAAGGCCTTTTTATGTTAAGAGCAGTGTATTATAGTTCTCTATACCAGCTACTAAGAGCATTATTTCTTAATTGGTGCGTAGGGGGCATAGCAGTATTACGTGTTTTAGTGTCTGTCTTAGCCAGCTATATTTATATCTTAGGCTACCTACTAGAACACCCACCTAGTAAAGCCAATCTTTTAGTCCTATTATTTCTGTTCTTAAGAGTGTTACTATTATATTTTCTGCCTTTATTAGGCCTTCTTAGAGCCCTTAGGTATTTACCCCCTATAGCATTAATTATACTATAGCTTAGGTTTGTCTTACCTAAGTCAGCCTCTATACCTTTAACTCCCATTTACCTCTTTAATATTAGTCCAACTAGTATTACATTACGGTAGATAGTTTCCCAGCGTTCTTACGTATTCTACTTTAGTTCCTTTCTCTATCTTACTATTATCTTTACTAACCTCTTATACGTCTCCCTTCCTCCTCTATATAGGCCTAGGCCCTAAAGCGGCACTATTCTTCTTTTACTTTCTTTACCTATTTCTCTAATATCTCTTCCCTACTTTAGGGTTATTAGTTTATTCTCCTATAGGGCACCTTAGGGTCCCTCCATAGTTTACTTAGGCGTGTCTTAATATACTTTATAATATTAGAGTTGCGTTTATTTTACATCCTTTATATTACAGCGGCTTTAATATATAACTATAGGGGGGGAATATTAGATTCCTTCTTAAGTAGTGCTGTGGCCGTTCGCTTATACCCGCCTATAATACTCTAAAGGTAGGCTATTTAGACCTTTTAAAGTGGTTTAAGGAGTAATTTAGGGGGGCCCTTCTTAGTTTCTCCAATGGCCCAAATACTGGATCTATATATTATAGTTGGCCAGATAACTGCTATATATAGTAGGCGTGACCTCTAAAAGCATAGACCCTATATAGAATTAACAATCCTAGATAAAGTAATAAACTATACTTGGCCTTTATAGGCCGCTTACGCCGTATATGCGCTCTACTAGAGCTTACTATCTACCCATACTCCTAATACCCTTAGGCCTTAAACTGGTTAACCCCTAAAGCCTTAAATGTGAATTATATGCTAGAGATCTATAGATTAGTTGCGTTTTCTTATAAAATAGATTAGCTAGTATTTCTCTAGTAAGAATTAGACTCTATAACGTTTTACCTATTCTATATAAGTGTTATAGGCTTTCTCTAGTGTTCTGCAATTCTCTATAGCTATTAGCCCGTATATAATTAGGTTTATATTATTAATAAAGCCTATCCCCTAGGTTGCCCCTTCCTTAAAGGAGTTAAGCAGGTTACTTATAAAGAAAAGAAAGAGTATAAGCAAGAGGGGTAATCCTTATAGTATTCCTGTTGTAACTATAATAGGGGGGCTTTAGTATCTGCTAAAGACTAGTAATATTTCTTTCTGGCCTATAAACCCTTAGATAAATTATATAATCCATTCTAGAAAGCCCTTTACCCTAAGGATATATAGGAGACGCTTATAGGGTATATTATTGTAGGCACTACTAATATCTAGGCTAAGTATTAATACTATAAAGTCCTTTCGCATCGCCTATATAGATCTAATAGTAGTAGCAAGTAGCGTAAGTGCTAATAGTGTTAAGCGGTTCTTTCTTGCCCCTATTTAGCTTTATAGTAGTAAGGCGTATTCCTCTACCATATCTGCTATATGTTCCGCTATTACCCTTTCTAAGATCTTGCTAAGGGTGTTTTCTAAGGCAATAGGGCGGTAGCTTCCTAGGATTAAGTAATCTGCTTTACCTTTTTTTTTATAAAATAACCGTCATTATAGATCTTCCAAGTTATAAGTAGTAGCCTATAGCAAAGCATGCTCTAGCTATATTTATAAGCTAAGGTGCTATAAGTAGCCTATAAGTTTTTAGGGCCTTATTTAGAATCCTATCTAGTCCTAATACTATATTATTTAAAAGGCGGCTAATAGTTCTAGCCATTTCCTCTATTATTATATCGCTGTTAACCCACAGGCAAGTCACTAGTGTTTTACCCATAATATTACTAAGGTCTACTAGAGCTAGTTAGGGAAAGAACCTTTCTATAAGGATCTTTGCCTTCTTATTATTGTTATTTATAGCCTATAATTCTCCTACTCTTTATAGGGGTAGTAAATATAAATCTTCTACTAAGCGCCTTACCTTTTTCTTTACCCATTTCGCTATAACCCAAAGGCCCTTATTATAGGGGAGGCTCGGGTTAAAAATATACTCATTTATAAACCGTCTCCAGTTATTCCTTACTTCTTTTTTTAGGGTATTCTTTAGCTAGTTTCTTATATCTTTATATCATCTCTTATCTTTAGGGTTATAGCTACTTATATATTTCCTTCTTGCTTATTATTAGCTAGTAACTAAAACTGCACATTATATAGACTATATATATCGCATATAGGGGCCCAGTTTTGAAATCGGGCAGTGCTCTTCTAGCCTATTTTTAATTACTGCCTAGATCCTTTCTAGTCTTCAGTCGATTTCCTTAGGGGTGGCCAATAAGCCTCGCTTATTTAGTATTAGGTGGATTTCTTCTAGATCTTAAAGTTATTATTTAACTATATTAAGGAAACTATTTATCTTAAGCTTCTATAAGGTGAGGATATGGATAGGGAGTCCAATAATAGAATAATGGGTATATTGTATAGACAGAGACAAATCCTTAAGGGAAAAGGAGGAGTCTGTGTGCGAGGTAGGAAGGGTTTTCCCTAGGCACGTGCAGAGCACGTGCCTTACGGGCAAGTCACCCCTAGGTTGCCCTAGGGTCGCCCATACCTTATAGCTATATAACTATCTACTCAGGTTTCACCTAACAATGCCCCCCCCTTTAAAAAGGGTCGTCCCCAATCCTTCGTATACTTAAGCCTCAATAAAACCCCATAAAAAACCTTAGTAAGGAAAAAATTTAGAGGGAAAAGAGCGTCTTAATTTTGCGTATAGAGAGACGGGTAGTATACATGCGCGGCGCAAAGATGTTAAGGAACTTCAACCAGCGGTTAAAGTTATCTAATTAGTTAGATTTGCCTTGCTAAGACTCCCCCGCATTTAACCAAGCTAGTAGCAATTTTATATGCCCAGTATAGAAAATCCTAATTAGTCCATTTAACAGGTAGAGCTAGTAGAGCTTAATACCATTACCTAAATTTAGTAGATTAGAAATATTCCAAAAGCTCGCTTATATAGGCAGGTCGCTAGTACCTCACGGGTCGGTCATAGGTTATTCGCATACAGCTAGATTCATAGATAGTAAGGCTATATGCCTATTAAACCCGCCGCTGACCCTACTTTAACCTTACGCTATACCAGCGTAGCGCCGTATATACTTCGCGGGTAGGTTTATAGGTTACTTATATATAGCCAGGTTTAGGACGGTAAGGCTATATACCTATTAAATCCGCCGCTGACCCATGCTTTAGCCTTATGCGTTATCTACGTAGTATATACATAGAATAGTATAAGTTGTTAGTATAGGTTACCACTAGCGGGTTACCAGCAGGTTGTGGACCTTAGTTAAATGGACCCTGGTTATAAACAGGCGTAGAATATTAATGAATTAAAACTTTACCCTATATATATGCCGCAGTTCTTATAGCAGTCGTTGCTTATTCTTTAATCCCTTAGGACGTCCTCTACTCCGCTTTAATGTAGGTTATATTTTAACAGCGGTGCTTACTTTTCGCCTACGCTTCGGCTGTAAGGCTAGGGTGTCCCACTTACGGTACTTATCTAGCAGTTATTAACAATTCTCGAGTTCTATCTCGTATTTCCATTTATTATACTTATTTAGCCATCCTAGCCATTTAATAAGGTACTGCGGTTATCCAGCATAATCCTAGTAGGCGACGATTACTTCTACTTCCTAGCTGCCTTCCTTAAGCTCTTTTACTGCTAGGGGTTAAAACCCAGGGCGTGACCTGTAAGGCTCTAGTAGGGAGATATAGAAGACTAGGTAGAGCCGTACTATAGCAGGTAGAAGCTCTAGCTTATATACTTGCTGCCCTACGCGCTCTAGGATCTAAAACGGTCCCATAAACTTATAGTTAAGCTTTTTATAAGGACGTTTCATGCGGATGTTCTTGGAGGAGAGTAGGACTCGTTTACCGACGGCGAAATGCTTGGCCAGATAGTGACGATTATAGTATTTTACCTAAAGCTTTTAGGCGTACATTATTGACGCCGCCGCTACCTTATATATAAGGCGTAGGCGTTATAGGTGCGTCTCTATGAGTTAGACATTCGTTAACTTAGACCCCTCCCTACCTTACTAAGCGTCTTAGACACTATCCAGGACTCCGTTTAGGACGTTTAGTAGCTAGCTATAGGCGAGCTTAATAGGGGAACGCTTTATTATAGTATGGACCTTAGAGTTATAGGTAAAGGCTACTTCTTTAAATAGGGAGGCCTAATTAGACTATTCCCAGTTCGTAAATATACGTAGGTATACCTTAAGCTCCTAGTTCTAACGCTCTATCTACCTATCTATTTACGGGTGGAATATAGTACTAAGTTTACGTTAAACGCGGAGATAGTAGCACATAGTGCTTTAGTACTCGCTTATAAATACACTACCCCTATCGGAGATAATATTATTTAAAGGCCCTGTTTATATAAAGACTCTAAATAAGAGTTCTACGAGTTGCGTAGCATCAATTATCTTACGCACTAGATAGTAGCGCACTAGCTTTATAAAACGGTCTATAAAAATAAGGACGGAGTTATACTCTACGCCATTAGGAGTCTTAGACTCTAGGAGATCCGTAATAAAGTTAAGTAAATAATACCGCCAGGCTTAGGTAGGGGCCTAGAGAGGCTGCAGCTCACCATAGGGTTTATAGCGGCGCGATTTGGAGCGTTAATAGGCATTATAATTATCCAGGTATTTGCGGAGGTCCTAGGTAAGGCCGTTCTAAGCATACTTCCGCGCAATTACCTTAAAGATACGGTTAAAACTATAATAGCCGCCCATAGGATCGTCATGATTTCGCTTAAGGATCTCCTATTATAATAGTATATAATTCGGCACCTAGACCTTATTGTTTTACCTTAGGGGTCCTTAATTATTAAAGGTATAGTCCTTATTACCGGCAGGAACTTGTTTTTAAGTTAACTAATCACATATAGAGCGTGTAAAGGCGTCCCTTTTTTGTACTCCACGAATAAAATTAACTAGTAACTTAGGGGGTTATTCCATAAACGCCGTTTTGGCTAAAGCAGCTACTACTACTTCTTGCCATAGCACGAGACTCTGCGCAAAGTCGGTGCTAGCGAAGTAATATATAATATATAGGTAACTCGCTAGGTCGTCGCGGGGGACTATAGCCTAGGCTAAGGGGTCTTCCCTAGGGTTAAACGCCATTAGGCCGGTTAAAGTGGTCTTAAAGAGAATAGCAGGACGCTCTAGTTTGCCGGCGCCAAGTTTATAAGAGTTACTCGCATACTATATATATACTACTCGCTAGTGTAGTATAGTAGTACTAGGGCCGCCTATAAGGCCCATAACCCGCAACTTTTGCTATAATGTAGGCAGTATAGCATTAAGGAGTATCCTCTTACTACTATCTTTAAAGCCTTTAGCATAATCCGGGCGCCAGGATAGTATATTAGCAGGATTTATCTTGCCTAGCTTATATTCAATCTTAAAATTAAACTTAGCCAGTTTCTTAGCGTACTAGGCCTAGCAAGCAGATAAGCTCTTAGTGGTTATAAAGTACCGGAGATTATTATAATCACAGAGCACGCGCGTTACATACGCGGCGTATTTAAGGTAATAGCGCCACATCTTAAAGCATTGCACTATAGCGAGTAGTTCTTTATTATACGTATCGTACTATACTTTTAGGCTAGTAAGCTTCTAACTACAATAAGCAATTGGGTGCTAGTAGAGTTAATCTCCTTACCCTAAAGGCTGCAGAAGTATACCGCTATAGGTATAGTCGGAAGCGTTAGTAATTACCATTAGGGGTAGATTAGGGTTAAAGTAGCGAAGTAAAGGAGCCTATATAAACGCAGCGCGTAGCTTACAAAACGCCTACTGCGTGTTATCGGGCCAGGACCAGGGTTGATACCATTTAGTAGGCCCTTTTGACTTACGCTTCCTCTTCTTCTCCCCATCTAACGTCGGGTTGTAATATGCCTATACAAGATATGCGTATAGGGGGTATGCGGTATCTGAGTAGTTCCAGATAAATTGCCTATAGAAGTTAGCAAAGCTAAGGAAGACCTAGATATCCCTATAGGACTTAGGCTTAGGCCATTCCTTAATAGCTTTTACGCGGTTAGGGTCTATTACAATACCCCTAGGGGTAATAATAAAGCCTAAGAACTTAACGTTCTTAGTATAAAAGATGCATTTTAATAGTTTAGCGTATAGGCCCCAAGCGCGGAGCTGTTATAGTACCTGCTTAACGTGCTTAACGTACTTATCCTTATTATTTAAGTAGATAAGAATATTATCTAGGTAGACTACGTAGATAGTATCCACTAGGGTTCCTAGAGCTTTATAAATATAGCTCTGAAAAGTTATAGGGGCGTTAGTAAGACTAAAGGGCATTACTAGGTACTTAAAGTAACCATAGCATGTCTTAAATACGGTCTTCTATTCGTCTCCCTTTTTAATATAAATCCTATAGTACGTATCATAAAGATCTAGCTTTATAAATATCTTCGCATAGCTAAGCCTATTAAAGAGTTCGCCGACTAGTGGTAGGGGGTACCAATTTTTAATCGTGATCTTATTTAGGCGTCTGTAGTCGACGCATAGCCGCATTATACCGTCTACTTTCGGCACAAAGAGGATAGGCGCTCTAGTAGGCGACTTACTGGGCCTAATCCAGCCCTTTTTGAGAGCACTGTCCAGGTACTCTTATAAGATCTATAACTCTTTCTATAAGAGGTTATAGAGGGGCATTTGCGGTAGCGTCTTGCCTTCTTTTAAGTTAATCGCATGGTCGTACTCAGAGTTCTGCGGTAGCATGCTTACTAGCTCGTTAGAGAAGACATCAATTTCCTCCTTGTATACATTTGGTAGGCCGGGGGCCACGGAGGTCGAAGCGACCATTATATAGTAGTGTGCTTCCGGGAGCCAGTGAAAAGAAGGGTGCGGCTGACATGCGTTTTGTAGGTATACTCGCATAGAGAGTACATACAGCTCTACTGTAGTATACTTAATAGTTTTAGGGTTTCAATCACCTCCCCCTTATATATAGGTGATCTGCGCCGGCACCGGAGGGTCTCTACAGGTACTCGCTGCTAGTAACGGCAGGTCCTCTACTATATTCACAACTAGTGTCTCTATATCCGGAGGGTCTGCACAGGTACTCGCTACCAGTAATAACAGGTCCTCTATTATATTTACAACCGGCGTAAAGAAGAAGTCTTCTAGCCATAGCAAATAGACTATTTCGCCAGCCTTAATATCTACTAGGAGAGCGTTAAGGGTAACTATCTAAAGGCGTCTAGGGTCTAAAGTACCCTAAACAAACTATCTAGAACGGAAGCTAATTAATAGATCTGCTTCTATAAGCTAATCCTATTTAAGAACTATATTATAACTATTAAATAAGCCGCCCTAAAAGGTCTGTGGGCCGATAGTACGAGGGGTACCCTAGAAGTCACTAGTGGTAACCGTTAGATTATAAGCATCCCAGATTATCATCTAGTTACTATTAAGGAAACGTGCGATAGGTTTATATAAACGTAGCGTATAGCGTATAGGCAGGTTAAACCTATAGACAACGTCTTAATTAATAAGGTTAATTTGGCACCTATTATCGTATAAGGTACGTAGGCGGACTTCGCCCTAGGGCATATCTATCGCAATATATACCATAATACGTTTCTTCTCTCCCTCTATATTAGGCCCTAGTTACAGTCAAAAAAGATACACTACTAGGGCTTTAGGTTTTCCAAAGCCTAAGCTAACTTCTCTTTAGCCTACTTCTAGTGTTCCTTACGGTGGCCGCCTACGGTCCTTTAACTCGCCTACGTAGCACTAGCATCCGGGGGGTCCCCTAAGCCATCCGGCTTTTAGGTAGTCTCCCCAGGAGTTTACTTAGAAAAGCGTCGCCCTTTTTAGGTTCTGTTCCCTAAGCCTAAGTCTATAAAGCCTATGCTACAACCGCGCTTTATACGCAATGATTTGCCGCTGCCACTTACGCGATCTTCTGCGAGCTTTATGGTATTAAGCAATTGCTCTACACAGCAGATTTCGTTAAAGAGGTTTTTAACAGTTCTCACCTATTAGGCAAAGTTCTGGCGGAAGAGCTCTACTTATAGGTAGGCTGGAAGACATAAGAACTAAAAGTCTACTTATTATTTAGGATTAACAAAAGGGGTATATAAGAAGAGGTCCTCTAAGCTACGTATATAGGCTAGGAAGACGTTAAACCTCTAGTTCTCCTTCATAACAGCTATATAGTACGTTGTAGCGTTATTAAAGCGTCTTACTATAGGGTTCCTAATCTAGTCTTAGACCATAGTCTTAAATTCGTCCCATAGTAAGGGACCCTTATCCTTAGTGCCTAACCGGCAATAAACTAGTTGGGCGATTATCTTCTCTTTTATAAGACCTTTAATGGCCTAACGCGTGCGTCGCTTACAGTCGTAGTCAGCGTCATTAACCTCAAATCGGTTCTTAACTGCGGCAATCCACCAGTTAAAATACTGTTAAGTAGTACCGCTAATATCAGGTGGTGACTTCTTAACTAGGGCGTCGAGATTTAATCGGCGTATACGTTCGCCATATAACTCGTACTCTTTACTAAAGAGGTAACAGGAGGGCTTTATCGAATCAATAATGCTCTATAAGTTGGCTATTTTCTTAGCTAGCTTATCTAGCTCCTTTATATCAGCGGTATTAGGTAGGACGCTAGTAACCTTACTAAGCTCCTATTAAGCCTAGGTATATAAGTTAAACTGGTCTTTAGCGTTCGTAGATATCTAATCATTTTAGGATTTAGAGAATGGCTTAGATGCTACTAGTATGCTTCTAGCGGTTTCGTCTACACTAGATCCTAAAGCGTTCTGCGGTTGCATCGCTAGCGTATTACCATCGGGTATAGGCGTCGGTTTTCTTTTCGGAGGCATTATAGAAAAATTAAACCGGCTATCCTCCTAAGGGGATTAGTAAGGATTTAAATATAAGGTAAGGATGTGGATAGGGAGTCCAATAATAGAATAATAGGTATATTATATAGACAGAGACGAATCCTTAAGGGAAAAGGAGGAGTCTATATACGAGGTAGGAAGGGTTTTCCCTAGGTACGTGTAGAGCACGTGCCTTACGGGCGAGTTACCCCTAGGTTGCCCCAGGGTCGCCCATACCTTACGGCTATATAACTATCTACTTAGGTTTCACCTAACAGCTTCCTTATTGCGTATCTTTTTCTATTTAATTACGCTTTAGTATTTAGGTCTAGCTATATCTAAATAGGGATATAGTCTAGGGTAAGTGCCTATTCTTCTTTAGGGTTATACCTTTTAAGTCTCTAGTATAGGCCTTTATCTATAAATATAAGGTCAATTATACTTCTAGCAGTGCCTTATTACTATATAATTACTCCTAGGGGGGTAGCTAGCTTAAGGCCCCAGATATCTATAGCTCTTAGTAGGCACTTTAACTATTAATCTATAGCAATATAGATGCCCCCCTACCGCGGGTAGTAGAGGTTTATGTTTCCTAGTAGGATAAACTCTATATCTTTAGTTTTTAGTAAGCTTATTACTAATATAATATTCTCTATTTATAGGACCCCTTTAACCCTAGGGTTATATACATTAATAATTTATACCGGTCCCCTATATATTTAGATTATTATAACTATAATATCTAGGTTAACTGCCTACTATAACTATAAGGATAGGCTAATAGCCTTGCTAATTATAAAGCACACGCGTATAGCTACTTTTAGTTTATATAGAAGCTAGAATCCTTAGGGGCAGTATATTAATTATATAAAGGTATTATAATACGGTTCTTATATAGCAAGGATATAATATTTCTCTAGGTCTAGACTATCTAGTAGGGGCCTTACAAGGCGGTGGTTTATATTGCCGTAGTTATACTATATAATAGATAGGTAGCGGACCCCTAGCGAGGGTCCTTTAACTCTCCTTTATTCCTCACTTCTTCTATTTTTACTTTCTCTAAAATATTTGGAGCTTCTATCTCTTATATCTACACCCTAGTTACTACTTATTTTATATAGAGCTTTTTATTCCCATATCTTATATTCTTATTAGCGCTTCTATATCTAAATCTGTTACTATTACTAGTTCTTCCCCTATTCTTACTAGTCAGCTATATACCCTTTATAGGTTAGCTATAAATATTATATTTACCGCATTAAGTCTAATTCTTAATTATCCTAGTCTTAAGCCTACTGTCGCTATCTATAGGGGTCTTTCTACAGGGCGTCCTCTCCCTTATATCCCCTGTGACCCTTATATCCCTAATTAGTCTAGTAATATCGCGCGGCATCACTTCTGGCCTATTAAGGCTTAGGATAGCTGGCCTAGCCCTCTAGTATTAAAGGTAGAAAACGCTAAAAAGGCGCCTACGTCCCCCTAGCTTATCGCCTATTATTTCCATTTATATAACCTAGTATATAGTTATTTCCGCAGCTATTAAGCCCTTACCTTCCGTCTCCTATATTTAATGCAGTCTTCTCTCTCCTACGCCTTATATATGCTTTAGTGGCAGTTTATACATTTTATTTAGTCTTAATTTAAGCAATATCTTATATTATAGGGGCCTATATAGTGGCCGCAGTATACCTATACTACGCATATAGATTAGGTGTGTCCCTATTATATATAGTAATAGCATTATTCTAGGCGTAGTCTATAGTTATAGAGCCTTATATTATATATAAGGCTATTTATAATTATTCCTTTTTAGATAAGGAGTTTTTGCATTCCTAGTATATATATACTGACGATAAGGGAGCCATGCGTTTATCTAGTATCTCCCTAGCAAGTCTCCAGCGACCCTTATATCCTTTTATTATTCTTATTATATACTTAGTTTATATTTTCCTATTAAAGCTATTAGATTTGGGTGATTTCAAGTTCTAGTATAAGGCGTTCCATTTATCTTACTATCTCCTATATAATTACTATATTATCCACCTAGCGTCCCTTTTCTACCTTAAGGCTTATAGGAACCACTAGGACTTTAACTAGGTAATCCTTATAGAGTACTTTTATGCTAATACATTCTCCTAGCCTATCCCCTACCCTTATAGCTTATTTCTTTGCCTATTAATCCTTTAGGGTAACTCTAATATCTCCGCTCTTAAGGTATTAGACTATAACAGTATTATAAACCTCTTTATATATCTCTATAAGGACTTCTATTTCTAATTATCCCCTAAGCCCTTCTACTTATTCTATATTTAGTTATATTATAATTATATACCCGGTTATTAACTTAAGGGGGGTAGGTTCCCTATACTATAAAAGTATAGCTATAGCGGCCTAGGTGCGGTTCACCAGTAAAGGGGGGTTATACTTATTTTTAATTTTACTTAGCCGTTAGAGGATTTAATTAAGGGTTTACTAAAGGGGCGCCTAAGGTTTACTAGACTAGCGAAGCCATTCTACTAGCTATATTAGTTTATTATAGCTAACAGTTACTCCCCTATAATTTTAGATACTAGACGCATCTAATAGGCTTTATATTTTATTAGATGCCTTCTTAATAGAGGTATTTCCGCTTTATAATATGGTATTCGCCCGTCTTTATTATAGAGGGCCATTGCTAGGCGTAGTTTTAGCGGTCGCGCGCAAGTGCGAGCCACCGTTGTTTAACGTGTGCCTTCCCTACGATGTATGCATCTTAGGGGGATTCTCTAGGTGTTTTTCAGGGTTCTTTTGGTTGGTTTTGGTCTTTTTAGGCCAGGTGTAGCAAGAGCTCCTTTTTTAAGATATAATAATTACCTAACGAATTTAATGTATTAATAAAATATATAATAACCCTCGTGGTTAGGACCTTACTTAGTTATATAGGTAGAATAACTATAGCTTATATTTTAAATTGTGACGACCTAAAGTCCTAAGTATTTAGCTGCGTAAGGGAGTTATCGGAGTTATTAGAATCTTTAGAGTTCTAGCTAGAGGATACTAGTGTAGGATATAGACGGACGAATATATTTAACATTATCGACGGTTACTCTTAAGAGGATTTGGATAAGGTTAACAACTAGGTTAACTAACGTTTCCGCTTATTAGCAGCCGCTTATAGTAAGCACTGTAGTCTCATAAGTGCAGTTAATATAGGTAGTGTATTTAACGATATTTTAAGCTCCTTATAGACCCCTACTACTAATCTCTATCTCTTCTTCTGTTAAGATTTCTGTTATTTTACCTACTTTTTATGCTTTACAGCCCTCTTAGCTTACTTAAGGCCAGTAAAACCACGTTTATTAGCCTTACCCTTCTTTTTAAACTTTACCTTTAAAGTCTAGACCAGATTAGGTAGCTCTATTAGTATAGTATTATCCTTTCTACGCACCCCTTTAAACTTAAGAAGAAGCTATTAAGTCTACTACTAAAATAAGTCTATAAGAACTTCTGCTTGCTTAGTAGGGTATAATTTAGTAATTATATTATATACTACAGTCGCCGCACCTAATGCTATATCTGCTCCATTATTGCTAAAGCAGTTACCGTTGGTAATAGCTTTATTATTAGGACTAAGTTAGGTGTTATAACTTAATTGCTAATTAAATCTAATAACAGGCGGCCCGTTAAGTAGCTATTAGGGGTAAAGAAGGCTTAATAGCAACAACACTAATTTCTATAGAGCCTTTTCTATCTAATAATAATATAGGAGGCTATATTAAATAGGAAGATTACAGTTACCTTACTCTAAATAGTAGCTGTATTTGCTATAGCCGTCCTTAGTATTAAATCTTCGTATATAGAACTCTAGGAGCCGCTAATATATGCGGGTAATAACGTGATCGCTTTTAAGCGGCCTATACTTCTTACTGTCCTTAGCAAGCTAGCTAAACTGTCTATAGTTAGATTTAACAACTTTCTATTTATCCCATATAAGCCTAATAGCCTTATTAATTACTTAACCCTATAGTAACCAAAATATATAAGTATTTTAAAGCCGGAAAGACTCTCTATAATCCTTATATTTTAATCTCTTATACTTTTTAAACCTCTTATTAATTACTAACTTAATTTAATTAACGACTTCTAGTAATATAAGGTCCTTATATAACTGTTAGACTTATAAGGGGATATTACGTAGCTACGGTTCGTAGATAGTATAATAGTTATTATTCTTCTTTTCTTCTTAAAGAAAGGGATAAGGAACTTAAGGTTCCTCACCACGCTAGTGCCGCGGCGGCACGTGATGGTAACTTGCTATACGTGACGGCAATATGCCTTATATGGTAACTATTTGCCTTTATTTCTAATACTAGCAACTCTTCTTTTGTGGTTGCTATCTATATATATATACCGCTTAACTAGCGGAACAAAAAATTAATTCTTTTTACTTACTATTACTATTGTAATATAAGTCTCGCTGTCCCAAAATTTGCCCCTTCGCATGTGGTGCTTTCTTACTTATAAGTTATGGGTAGGTATCTTGTTAGTAGGGCCGCTAAGGCGCTAGCGGTAAGCGAGCTAATAGCGATTTTCTATCTTGGGGATAGAAAATCCTAATTGGCTGGTTTGAGTTAGGGTTTGCAGAATCTAACTAATTAGACAACTTTGACCGCCGGTTAAAGTTCCTAAACATCTTAAGACCTTATGTGACTAAGAAATTTCTAGGGACTCCCTTTTAACCTAACCTTTAACTCGTATATATAGAGTATTTGTGTTAATAAACGTCTCTAGTGCCTTGTTTAGGTTCGCCTTTATTATTACATCTACCGGGTTATCTTAGCTATTAATTTATTAAATCTTAAAGAGTTTTTAACGCTTATAGGATTGCCAAAGTGCTATAATATTAATTATAAGGCGCTTCTCCTTTATAGTACCGAGCTTAACTAAATACTTATAGAGGGAATATAAGTTAGTGCACACGATTATAGGGATAATAGAAAGTTTAAGTTAATCTATAATTATCTTTAGGGTAGTTCTAATTGCAATTGCTATATTAACTCCACCAACCATTCTATATATCTCTAATGCTAAAATACTTTAAGTAACGCGCTTGCTCTTAGTTAAGCTTTAATAAATAAGATTGCTATAAATTATGAAGTTATTCTCTCTAGTAAATTCGTTCGTGATAATAATCTTATATCCTAACTGGGAGCTAAAATCTTTATTATTTATAAATAATCTATTAACAAATATAAAGAGCTTGGCGGTAGGAAGATTAATAGGTATATAGAGTAGTCCCTAATTAAGATAGTTTATTTGCTAGAAAAGACGCTTATTTAGGGTAAGGATATCGTCCTTAGTTAGTTTTTAGTGTTAAGCCGTAATAGAGATATTAAATAAAGTCTTAGGTTAATAGATAGAAGCAATATAAGCTCCGCAAGCACGTTACTCTATATATCCTTACTTTAGAGAATTAATGTTAATAACGTTAATCTTCTTGCCTTAACCCTTCTGGCGTAAAGCAATAGAATCCTTATTTAGGGAAAGGATGCATCTATTAAAGAGTAATAGTATTGTTAAGTTAAGCTTTTCCTTTAGCTTTGCTATAAGATTTGCCTTTATTAGCTTATCCTCTTTAAGAGCTAAGAATTGGTTATCTCCTAAGATAATTATATTATTAGTTTATATACTGATAATTCCAAATAGGGTTCCCGTAGTTGTAATAAGGAAGTAGGGATTAAATATAGAAGTAGTTATTAAAAGCTTCTTTTTATAGTGCTTGCTATAGGTAGCCTACTAGTGAGTTTCTGCCTTTGCGATTTTATACAATGGCTTAAGCACAGCTATGATCGTATCTTTAGGATACTGGTAGCGAATTTGCTCTAGAAGGTATGCCAGTATTAAGCGCTAAAGGGGCGTCTCTAATTAAGTATAGGCTTAAGTAATATCTTATAAATAAACCGCCATTCCGTTCTTTATTAAGGAGGGAGCTAGCGTAATAATAACTTGCTAACTAGCTTATTAAATTATAGGAGATTACGTAAGAATTACCTTCTTACTATTATTATTATAATCTTAGATGACAAGCCTTAATTTCTTAAATAGGGCGTTAGTAGCTTTGCCCTTAATCTTATTAACTATTCTTAACTTAAAGATATAAACTCTATTAAACTTAGTAGGGTTATACTTTTTGAATTTAAAGACTCCTCTTATAATAAGACTATCGATCTCCTACTTATCGGATGCTTAGAAAGGAGCTCCTGGAGTTATAATACAACCTTCCTTTTAAAGCTGTTTTGCGAGTTTAAAGTTAGCCTTCTCCTTAGCTGTTAAAAAGGCTATTAATAACTTAACTCTATTCTTAATGGCGGCAACAAATTATTCTTTAAAATTAATAAGATATTAGTGATTTTATAATCCCTTCGGGCGACCTCTACCGCGTCGTGGTTATAGCGTATCTACTATAATTATATTGGGATTGTAGTCGCCTTCTAGAGTATATTAATTGTGGTTTTCTTTTAGGGTATCTTCTGGGGCATCCTATAAAGGCTTGGAATTATTATCTTTATAGTAAGGCTTAATAATAGTTAAACGGAATTAAGTAGGTCTATAAGGTATCTAAATAGTATAAGTTTAACTATTAATTATAATGAGTTAGTATAGGCCTAACTATTCTCCCTTTTTATGTTATACGCGTACCTTAGACTGGAGTGGCAGGTTAAGTATAGTTAAGGTATTTAGGCTATTTCTTATTTCTAGTATGTCGTTAACCTAGCGTGTGGCGTAGAGATGTTGCACCTCCTTTATTGCCTTGTGAATAGCCTTAGCTTATTATATAACGGAGGGAAATAGTAAAGAATTATTAGTTATTTAAGGGTAGGCGCTAAAGACTAGCAATATAGGTACGAGTCTATTTGGGCTAATGGAATTATTAACAGCTTTAACAGCTATTTATAAGGTAAGTTCTTCACTAGCGTCCTTTAGTTTTAAAGAGATAATCTTATATACGCGGCGTAATGGCGTATAATATTATTCCACTTTTCTAATACTATTATATGCCTTAATAGGGACTTCCTTAACCTTAATTGCTATTGCCTTTATCTATTATTAAAACTCTATAGATAAGAAGTTCTTTCCTATATTATAGACGATTTAATTAGGGGGTCCTAAATAGATATTAATCTAGTATAACCAAAGGGTCTCCTATACGTTTCTAGCTAATATATTTTTTAAGAAACGCGCAGCTTAGAAGGAGGTTAAGAAGTTAATAACTTAGAGCACTAGCTTACCGCTAAGATATATAACGTTAATGACGATATAGAAGTTAAAGTTGTAGTTATTCTTAAGGGTGAACTTAAATCGGCTAGGGGACTTTTAGTTTATTTAGTAGTAATAGTAATACTTTATAAGATGCTTAATTGCCTTAACCTTAACTTTATAGCCTACTTGCTAAAGAACCCTAAGTAATTAATAAATGGATAGGTGGCTAAAACGACGGTGTAGTTGGCGTAACTCTAACTTAGTTAAGTGGCTCTAAGTAATACTCTTTTCTAGTTAATAAAGGAGTAACTAGGGGTAACCCTACTTGCGCATAATAGGCACCTAATTATCTCCTTAGATAAGTACATTCTTAAGGTTATTAAGCTTAACGCCTAATTTATCTATATCTCTAATGCAAAATAGAAATAGGGTATTTATGGAAATAACGTAAAAACTAATGTACTCTAAGGGGGTTTGAACCCTAATTATGCCGAGAGAGATTATAGTACCTTTACTAAAATAAATTGTATGCTAGCCTGCCGTTAAATAGTTAATCTAAACAAAGCTATTAAGCTGCTAAAGAGCTCGAACTTAAGGTTCTCCTACTATAGATATTCCTGCGGCTTTAGTATCCGGTATAATACTATAGAAGATATTTGCCAAGTATTTATTATTAAAGGAAATCGCGGAGCTCTCCTTTGGCTTATTAAAGATATTTAACTTTATAATAGAATGGAGCGTAGATTAGTTATTAAGGATAGCAATGGTTTATATGCTATTTACCTCACTATACTTAGTAAAGTATTGGTTAGGTAAGTAGTTCTTAATTTCCATATCTATAAGGAGCTATTCGGTCTTATTAACCTTACCCTTAAGGTCTTTTACGCCTTTATATTAAACTAGGAAGCTTTAGAAGTAGGCCATAGTAACCTTGTAATTTTTGACATTTTTTATACTCTAACGGAACTTATTATATACCTCTTTTCGCTTATTAAGGGAGTATCTAGTTAACTAGCAATTTAGCTTCTTATAAACGTAGCACTTCTTTTAGCGATTACTTTAAAATAAACCTCTATAAGAACCTCTATAATTACCTTATAGTTAATATTAATTATACCCTCTTCTATATTCCCTACCGCGGCTACTATATATTTAATTAGTCCAGTTATAATTATATTGGTTAGGAATACTTAGTTAGGTAGGGTTTTCGGTATAGAACTATTAAGATTCTTATATTCGCATTATAGTACCTATAGTNGAGCGTAGCTTAGTATATACTCCTTTAAACGTATCTATAGGTTTATATAGCGCTAAGTTACACTTAGGAATGCTATAGCATGCTAAAATAACCTAGTCCCTTAAGCTGTTCTTATTTTAGTAAGTTTTAGTAAGGCTACGTTAGATTTTCTAGAGTTTATTAAAGAGTAGTTAAAGGTACTCTAAATAAGTCTTTATTAGGTTGGAAGTAATAACTCTCTAAAACATAGTCTCCCGCCATTTGGATATATAAAGTTAACAATTCTTATTAGTCTTAAAGTGGGCTCTAGTAAGCTGAAGCATTATATTAAAGTTATAGTTTTTACCCGTAATATAGTTGTAATAGAATATTGCCGCCCGTCCCTTTAATATAATAGAGAAAGCGTAATAGTACTAGTGGCGTTAAATTCTAACCTTATTACAACAGTTATAAAAGACCTATAGTTTTGCTCTAAGTATATTATATAATTCTCCTCTAAATTTCTTCTCTTTGTCCGAATATACCTTTATTAGATTTATAACTTCTTATAGTAAAGGCTTACCGGTTAGCTGGAGTAGAGGAGGTAGAGGCGGAGTAACTTTAAGTAGGAGAGCACCTCTAGGTAGGAGAGTAGCTCTAGGTAGGGGGTTAGCGTTTTAGGGGTTTTAATACGAATTAAAGTTGCCTTCTGAAGAATATGGGTTGTTTTTAGGTTTCCGTAGTTAACGTATAATTTTAGCTTCTGTCTATATTAGTTCTTCTACACTAGTAATAACGGCCTAAATATTGCTAGTAATTGGGTTACCGTTCTTAGTAATATATACCCCATTCTTATAAAAGAAGTCTTAAAAGTTTTAAACAATATTAACGTTACTAAGTGCCCAGGTATTAGCAGTCTATCCTATAAAATCCTTCCTAAAATACTCCCATAGTTGTAAGTTGGCGTAGCATCTATTTTAGTAGAATATAATATAGTGTAGGAGAAAGCCGTTAACTTATTTTATGGTATAAGTTGTTATATTAAAGGCGAATTCGTCCTAATCTTTATTAATAAGTTTCGCGTGCTTAGCTACCCCTAGTGGTAAGGAGTTTTTCTAGTTATTTAAGGTAGGCGTAGCCATGTTTTTGGAGGGAGAGAAGTGTTATTAGTGTAGGGATTGTCGTTTAGTACGCGTTTGTGATGTGTATTTGTTATTTAGTACGCGTTTATCGTTTAGTACGCGTTTGTCGTTTAGTACGCGTTTATAACGTGTATTTGCGGTTATAGGGCTTAGGACTAGTTCTGGCCTTAAATCGCGAAGACTTATAAAGTGTGTTGTTTTGCGTAATGGACGCAAGAATCCGTAATCTTAGAAAGGCTTAGGACTAGTTCTGGCCTTTTAGATCCTTAGATTTATGAAAGAGTTCTATTTAAGGTTTAGGACCAGTTCTAACCTTAAAAGATAGCTTCCTCTAGTATAAGTAGCACTGGTACAGTAGCTTATCTCTTCTTAGTAATACCTAACTATTCTATAGTATAACAGTGAAGTTAACCACTAATTAGTGTTGGACTTATAAGGGGATATTACGTAGCTACGGTTCGTAGATAGTATGATAGTTATTGTTCTTCTTTTCTTCTTAAAGAAAGGGGTGAGGAACTTAAGGTTCCTTACCACGCTAGTGCCGCGGCGGCACGTGATGGCAACTTGCTATACGTGATGGCAATATGCCTTATATGGTGACCATTTGCCTTTATTCCCAACAATAACCTTACTTTTATCACTAGATAAATTAATTCGCCCCTCTATAAGGTATTGGCACTAAGATTACAGTAATAATAAATATAAGCCCTATTAAAGTAGGCCTCCCTTAGGCCCTAGTAATCTTTAATTTTAAGAGCCTTTAGTTAGCTAAGTTAACGCATAAGTGCATTATAATTAGCTTTAAGTTTAGTAGGACTCTCTAACTTAGTATACGCCCAAATTAAGTTATCTAATATCTTCCACTTCTCCTTTAAGTACTTGCTACTATTAACTAATATTATCTTAATATTTTTAATAACGTGCTACTTATAGAGTTGTATCTAGATATCCTTCTTAGTAAGCTTTTCGGTAGCTAATATAAATCTAGCTCCCTAATCACTAATATAAACCTTTAGGGTAGGTATATCGTGGAATATAAACTCGTTTATAAAGTTATATATCTGTAAGAGTATATATATTAGGTCCCGCCGCGCTTATAACAAGTTCGCAAGCACTCTTAGTCTTTTTAGCCGTATGGCGACGTAGAGGCGGGCCACGTTATAATTGTGCTTGCGAACTTACCGGGGCCAGGTGTTATGGGTTTAATCCCCAGCGGTTACTTTGCTCTAGTATAGTCTAATACACATCCGTGTAATAAGGCGGGTTAGCTAAGTCCAATCGCTTATATTACTGGGGACTAACTAATATAGTAATACTCTTAGCGTTTAATCCCTGTGGCCCGGAATAGGCGCATAGAGGAATCCCTGCGAGCGCTCGGGGACGAGCGCGTAGAGGAGAGGGCAATTGTAAGAGTATATATATTAGGTCCCGCCGCGCTTGCGACAAGTTCGCAAGCACTCTTAGTCTTTTTGGCCGTATGGCGACGTGGAGGCGGGCCACGTTACAATATCTCTTTAAACACCTACTCAGCCTTAGATATAATAATTAAGTATATAATTAGAACTGTCTTGCCAGTATTTATTATTATTACTATAGTTAATAGCGGCATATGGAGCTAGTTTGTAGAGAATGTTATATTAGTATAAATATAGAAGCTAGAGGCAAATTAACGTATAAAAGTAATTTATTTAGGAGTTATAAAGGTAAGTTAAATAAGGACTTAAGAGGTAGGGTTACCTAGGGAGAAGAATAAGTTAGTATTAAGTTAGTAGTAGATAGCAAATAAATATTCCGGGCGCTTTAATACCAAAGTACTCTAAGACATACCACCGCACAGTTAGATTATTATATTTAGTGGGTCCCACCATACTAATTTATAACTTAGATATACTGGAAAATGCTATATTATCTATACTGCCGGGATAGGGGCTAAAGGAGGCGCTTATCTAATAGACCTAAATCCACTATAGTAACTTATTCCTTTCCTATTCTTTCTTTAAAACTATAAGATATACCTATTTAGAAGGCTAGCAAGTAATTTAGATAAAGGGGAATATTCTTCTTAATAGAGTTTTATTGTTGCTTAGATATTATAATCGCCCTAATCTTACCATTACCTTAATCTCGCTATCGCCTTAATCTTACCACCTCTTAGATCTTATAAAATAAAATAGTAAGCTTACCTGTTTTAGTATTAACTTCCATATAGATACGCGAGCGAGTATAGAAGCCGGCTTATTAGAGAGCTAAATAGAGCTCCGTAAATTGCTCCTGCTTTATTATACCTCCTATCTATTTACCCTAACGTACTTACCCTCCTATATTCTAGTAGTTACGACTACTTATTAGCGGCAAGTTATTAGCGGATAGAAGCCGCCATACCTCTCCTATAGATGCGTTGGCAGCCTAGTAGTTAAGGGCTTCCGCTATAACTTCTATATACTATGGCTAACGGTTCCTATATTTTAGAAGAGAGAAAGGATTTAGTATAGCTACGTAGGTATATATACCGTTATTAACTTTTATAACCTAAGTAATAACTTCTTTATCTATACGCTTATAAGCAGAGACGTAATAGGGATAATTCTTCTTTAAAATATTTTTATTTGGCCGCTTAAGTAATTAACCTTCCCTATCCTTCTACTGACGATTATCCTTAGTAAGCTTTTAATAGTTGCGAGTCTCTCTACTATAAGCTCTGCATTTTATATAAAGTCGCTATATAATTCGGCCACCACTTATACAGAGCTCGCGGCCTTAAGAGAACGCGTAGTTATTAAAGCGCTATACTACTAAGTCTTGAGTGTTGTAGTGCTCACCAGCTTCCGGCTTAAGCAAGTGTTTAGGGGGGATTAATTAAATAGCTACCTGCATTGCCGTAATCGCGTTCTTATTTTATAGCTTCTTGTAAGCCTTTTATTTAACTAACTAAGTTTCCTAAGGCGCGGCGGCAGGAATAACTAAGGTAGGAGCGTCTATTTTAGATAAGAATCTTAATATAGAGCGTAGGGAGCCATTGCTACGTATTTGTATAGAGCTTAGGTAATAATTGAGTAGTGTTAATTAACGTGGCGGTGACAAAAGTACGTGCACCTCCGTTTAACCGTGCGGCAGCCTGCGGGATATGCCGGGGCCGGCGGGTATTTGGTGGACATTGCATTTATATAGCTTTTACTAGTAAAATAGGTGCCCAAGTAGTGCCTTGGCTACCCTAACCGCCTGCTAGGCCGCCGCTAATTAAAAGATTTGGGCAGTAAAGTTACTGCCAAGTGTTACTGCCCGGATCTTGACCGCACTTTCCTCAAGGCCACAACTCATAAATTAATTGACCTTCCCTAAATGTAGGAGTTATCTGGAAAAAATTTGCTATGTTACCGCGGCAATTATGTATCCAGGTACCGAACGGGGCTTTCAAACGGGGTTGACGCCGTTTTAAGGTGCAAGCGAGAATGTGTCCGAAGACTCATTCGTCCAATCTGTATCTTAAATCACCCACATGNCGCAATACCCTGGCTCCATCCATGTTGTTACGGCTTTCCGCTCGGCGGTTTGCCAACCAAACAAGACGAACAGAGCACGCATCCTCGAGCTGTCTTCCATGAAAGCTTAAATTCATTAAGCCCTAGCGATCTCCGCATTAGCAGCTCCCCTTCCTAGACGATCACTGGCTGGTGAAAGTGATTGATGACCTTTTTATGCCTGCTCATTGGCCCCGGACGAAATAACGTGGGCTGCGAAAGCCTCAATTTGGCGCTAAAAAATAACAAGTTTTGAATGCTCCTACGAGAACCTATAAAGGATACAAGACGCTCCCTTCAAGCTCAGGCTGCAGCAGGAGGGCTGGGAAGCCACAATAGACCCCAAGATGAGATTGAGCACGACTTTGGCCTATAACCTTGCGCTTTCCGCTGCCGCTAGCGAAGTGACGTCTACTTCCAAAGTATTGCAAAGGAGTTTCACTGAGAGGAGTCTCGTAAGCGAAATATGGAGTGACATCGAGAATGCAGCAACTTGTGCTGCTTGCGAGGTACGTTTCTTCGTCGCTTGGTTTTCGTTGGATTTTGCATTGTATCCTTGATTAATAAGAAGTTATTTTTATTAAAATCTTGCTCCGCTCTCGTCTATCACAAGACGTTTATCTCTATCAGCACAAGAGTGAAGCCATTAGATGTGGCGTACTCTTGTGGGATTTGCGGATAGCCTTGGTGTATGACTACTAACTCTACTTGGTGCAGGCTGTCTTAGTACTACTTAAAGGCGTTGCTGATTTGGGAGATTCGGCCTTTGTGGCGATTCTGACGGAGATCTGTGATCTCTCAGGCGTAGGCTAAGTCTTATCTTCCTAGCTCAAATTATGTCGGGCTAAAATTAGCCAGGCGGAGGACCGTGATGTATGCGCTGGAGCAATTGCTCTTGAAGGTCCAATTATCGCACATGACCTACGCGAAATGAGTATTGGATCAAAAACATCCGAACTATTCTGTATTACCTTTACGGGGCTCTGCTCATATCCGGATGTTGCATCATACACCGTGCCATTCCCGTCCCCAAAGCCTTCGACATCTCGACCGGCTCCAAGTAGCCAGACACCGATCCAAATAGTTCAGTACAGTGATATCCACGTTGATCCCTTTTATGTGACTGGATCTAACACAAATTGCACGAAACCCATCTGCTGCAGGGATTACAGCACTTCCGACAGCCCAGGAAATAACAATTCTCCAGCTGGTCCCAATGGGGACCACAACTGCGATGCACCACTCAGCCTTGAGCTTAGCATGTACGCTGCTATCGAACAGTTAGCTCCCAACGCTGCCTTCAGTGTTTTCACAGGGGATATCGTTGACCATGCCGTCTGGAATACCACCCAAGCTCAAAATACCATAGATATCAGCAATGCGTACGGGCATATGAGTGGGCTAAAGCTGGTGTACGGCACAGTAGGTAATCATGAAGCAAACCCTACAAACTCGTTCCAGCCAGCAGCAGTCGGCTCCAACAGTCAATGGGTCTATAATCTCCTTTCTTCAATCTGGACTCAGTGGATCGGTGTCACTGCCGCTACTGAAGAGCAAAGTTTTGGTGGCTACTCCGTCAAATATCCTGGAGGGAATCTCCGTATTATCTCCATCAATACAAACTTATACTATATCCAGAATTACTGGTTGTACGAAAGCACCATGGAAAAGGATCCGAGTGGGCAGCTCGCTTGGCTCGTGAACGAGTTGCAGGCAGCTGAGACTGCGGGAGAACGCGTCTATATCATTGGCCACATGCCTATGGGCTCTAGCGATGCGTTTCATGATGGTTCCAACTACTTCGACCAAATCGTGAATCGCTACTCAGCTACAATTGCAGCTTTATTTTTCGGTGAGTTGAAATCCACACCACTGTCTCTCTTACAGACCTATTCATTAGACAACCCGTTCTTGCTCTTATACTTCTACAGGCCACACCCACGACGACGAGTTTGAAATCTCCTACGGCTCCTATAGCGCCCAGTCCTTCTCCACCGCGTCTGCCATCAGTTACATTGTCCCATCCATGACGCCAACCTCAGGTAACCCCGCCTTCCGAATTTACAGTGTCGACCCCGTTACCTTCGCAGTGCTCGACGCCACCACATACTTTGCGGACATGACCAATCCGGCTTACCAAACAACGGGCCCAGTATGGACAAAATACTACAGCGCCAAAGAAGCATATGGTCCATTAGTCACACCACCACTTACTAGCGCCAACGCGGAACTGAGCCCTGCATTTTGGCATAATGTGACTGCTGCGTTTGAGGCTTCACCGTCTGCTTTCTCTGAGTATATTGCACATAAATCTCGTGGCTGGAATGTTGCTTTATGCACTGGAACTTGCCAGACTGAGGAAATCTGCAAGATGAGAGCGGCACGGGCGGAGAATAACTGCGTCGTTCCTACTCCAGGAGTACATTTCTCTAAGAGGGCAGAGGTCGGGCAAGATAGAACGCAAATTAGAGATGAGTGTGGAGTTAGTGTGACGAGAGAGGTAATTGGACGGATGGTAGGGAAAAGACAGTTGCTGGAGGTTTTGGAGAAGAGGGCGAAGGAGACCAATTAACAGAAAGATAGAGGAAATATTGAAGATGGAACTAATTGAGAATTAGGGTTTTTATGAGAACTGGACTGGAGTAAACGATTACAGTATCTGGAATAATAATGATTTGGAATTATTCCGACAAAAATTATTTCCGTCTTTGATTCCTTGATAACTTAATAATTAGCTCACCTCAAGTACATCTTCCCAGCCTTCACAAAGCTTGTCAGTATACCAAAAGATATCACGCATCTCACAGCGTAGAATAACACTAGCATGGAAGATCCACCTAAAGCTATATATAGATTCTTAGAATGCGGGTGAGGGCAGATGATGAAATCCTGGTTCGGAGTAATTGAATCCCTAGTCACCAATTAGATTCGCTATGAGTAACATTTGCTGCGTTTAAGATGAGAATTCTTACCAACAAATGCGGTAATTCTCCAGAGTGAGATCTTCCGCTTGTTTACCATAGATTCCTTCTCTCACGAGGTCTAACTCGGGTTTGATCATGTCTGACACCATCCACTAGCCATATTCGGGCTCCGGTGGTGGCATCGAGATAATTTCTCTAAATGGGTGTTTCACAGTATTTACGAAACTGACGTCACGGGCAAACTTAAGCTCATCCTCTACATTTGGAGGAAACTGCAGCCTGTCACGTTGCCATCAGCTCTGTTACTTGTTACCTACAGCAGGAATGTACCTTGGTTCTGGCCGCCAGCTTGCAAGAAGACCGGTCCTTCCTTGTAATGCGTTGCTAAGCTTGGCTATCCTAGTGAAGAGGGCGGCAGCTGTCAAACGGTCACCAACTTGAAGGTCTTTCCAACCGGGTGCGCTATCAGCTATCAGCGTCGAAGTTCTTGCCCTTGTGGCAAGGATGATTTGTTCCGCATATCCCTTAACCCGTCAAGGCCCTTAGCGTAAGTGGTCCGTGCGGAACATTGTTCAGGCTTCGTATTTCTGAGAACGGCTGCTTGATTCGACCGGTTTGATTGGTGGGTTCTTATCGATACCTTAAGGACCAATTTTGACGGGTTAAGGGATAGTATCCTCTCATCTGCTGTCTTTACACTAATACAGTCACTTCTACCGTCAAACAGCAGAGTCGTTATATCTGCCTCTACAAACTTCACCCCGCTGGCAATCGCAGTTCCTATAACACTTTCCAGAACTTCGCCAGCCTCAGCCCAACCGCTACTTTCATTCAATAACACCCCTGTCATGTCATTGTACTTAGCATTTGCGAACATCCCGCCATATAGCTCTCCCACCTCTTCGGCCTTTACAACCCGTACTTTCTCGCGTGCCTCCAATTGCGCATAATTCTTGATAACGTTCCGAACCAGCGCAAGTGGTGTGAGTTCGTCCAAGTATCCTACAAATTCATCTAAGACAAGTAGCCGTACTTTGGTTAGCATATTTCCAAGCCGGCGAAAGTCAGTATTAGGGTGCATTTTGTTATGAATGAGTGTGCCGGATTTTCCGAGAACGACGTTGGTGATAGTAGGAAATTGTGGGAAAGTATGAAGAAATTTGATTCGAGTTTTAAGTTTAGTTAACTGCAGTGACTGTGGATTGCTCGCTGTTTTAACCTGCGCCCGCCCCAGGAGCTCAAATCTAAGCAAAATGCCCCTCCAATATTTGCGGTTTTACACTATTGCACGGCGCTGTATTTCAGTTTTTAAGGGGCGGCTATGGCGCCGAGTGTATCCAAAGGAAGTTTAAGCTTGTTGGTTGTAAGTCTTTTACTCTAACTTGTAAATCATGTATGGTATTCAGAGGCTACCGATTTACGGTTTGAAGCAGCTGTAGAAATATTTTAAAAGTCTAGGAAAATGAGATGCGCGACGTTCGATATTTTCGAAAACAGGTTTGTAGCACGCGATGCGGAACTCCACGCTTACTCCGAACAACCTTTAATTAAATCTATTGACATTTGTCAGCGAGACTAAATAGTTTGACATCATACCTCAACTCACTCATTCTATCACCGATCCTATCTTCTAAGGAGTTTCTAAATTTCGCTACTAATCATGTCGTCCTCAAAATTTCTAGCTACACCCAAACCGGCCCCAGATCTCAATATACCAAAATCGCTCAACACGGTTAAGGTTTCCGTAATTGATTCGTACGTCGCTCCTTTGCTTATGCTACTATCCAAAAAAAAAAATCAAACGCAGTCCAGTATTAACATGTGTGCAATTTTGCTCCTCCTATAGAACTGCCCGCATCTCCGTTCCCTTCTCGCATTTCCTTACTCCTGCACTTAAAGGAAAAGAAAGGATTGGTGGGCCTGCCTATTCCACCCTAATAGAGCATCCTTCTGGCCGAAAGGTCTTGTTCGATCTTGGTGTACGCAAGGATTGGGAGAATATGGCACCAAAAATTGTAGAAACAGCAAAGGAGGCAGGGTGGAGTATCAAGGTTGAGAAAAATGTCGCAGAGATTCTGGAAGAGAATGGGTTGAGGGCAGCGGACATTGAGGCCATAATTTGGAGTCATTGTCACTTTGACCAGTAAGTTCATTTCACTTTCTTCTTCTTTATCTGACTATTTGCTGTCATACGACAGTGCTGCTATAGCCCCAACCCTCCATAAAGAAGAATCTGGATTGACGTCTCCCAAAGTACTGGTGACGTATCAACCTTCCCATCTACAACTGCCCTTATTGTCGGCCCTGGTTTCACTTCCCAAATGACTCCTGGCTACCCGACTAATCCTGAAGCCCCAATTCTCGAGTCCGACTGGGCTGGGCGTGAACTTCGGGAAATATCATTCCCCTCAGAACTCCGCATCGGCAATTTCGCAGCCTATGACTTCTTTGGGGACGGCTCCTTCTACCTCCTTGACACGCCTGGCCACGCCGTGGGCCATATGAGCGCACTATGTCGGACCAGTACCTCCTCATCAGTTGGAGCGAATGATACCTTCGTCTTTCTTGGTGGAGACTGCTGCCACCATGGCGGCGAATTCCGCCCTACACCCTATTTGCCCCTTCCATCATCTTTCTCACCCTCTCCACTAACGCCGCACCAGCCACACAGCATGTGCCCGGGTTCGCTCTTCACTGCCATACACCCCACATTTTCCCCTGTGGAACCTTTCTTTGACATTACCCCTGGTGTACCGCATGATATTGACGAAGCACGAAAGAGTATAAGAGGTATGGAGCAGTTCGATGCGCATGAGGACATCTTTGTGGTTATTGCGCACGATGAAAGTTTGCTGGGCTTGATGGAAAATTTCCCGAAGAGTTTGAACAGGTGGGGTGAGACTGGACTTAAGCAAAGGGGAAGGTGGGCTTTTTTGCAGGATTTTGGTGAGGCGGTTGAGCAGATGAAGGATACGAGGGTGTGGTTGGACTAACACAAAGGATTTAAGGAGTGGTAGCATTTCAGAAATGGCTGACTTGTAGGTATTTGCATGTTTACGATAATGGATTATGAAATAGACCGATCTCCCCTCAAAGTTGAGTCCGCGTACAGGCCTAGTTCTAAGATTGTGGGTTTGTGTCAGAACTCGTGTGAAGATCAGATTGAAGAGAATCTAGCGACTTATGTAGGGGGAGGGACCCCCCTGTAGTACCCCTGAACTTGGCCATATTTGGCGCCTGACAGTTTGTATAACCCACGACTTAGGTATATATAGAAAAAAAAAATCTTGCTATGTCTAAGTTAATAATTTGTATAATTTTTAACTATAATGTAAGTTTCTATACCGGTTTAGTTCCCTGCAATAGAGATCTATTTAAGACCTCCGTGCAGAGCTTTCACAAAGTCGTGGTGATCCATCACCTCATCTAGGCCGTACGCCCGCACTCTTTCCTTCTGTGTATCTAGACGGTAACTATCGCGCGCCTATGCCTAAATATCGCTTCGCATTTGCCTTACCTATCCCCTCCTTTAAGATTTAATTTGGGAGCTCTACACAAGTTATCTACTAAGCCTCCAAGAACAGACCTAAATACAAGCTCTACATGGGGCTTTGCAAGGAGCAAGCCTATATACAGAATTATAGTATGGTTAGGTTAGAGAGTGCGCAAATCGTTGACTTAGACGTACTTCTAGTAGAAAACTCCTGTTATCTCATATAACTTAAGTGCGCCTCAAGCTACCCACGCGACCATATTTTTTAATATAATAATTTGAGCCAATACTTGTTTTTAATGATAGAATAATAGTTACAAGTGGTTAGCAATCCTGTGCGTGATTTGAATTGAAGTTGTTTAATTGCTGATAGTTATAACCTAGTCTGGATCAGTAATCTTGTTGGAGCGAGGTCTATTTAGAGCGCCTGGTTGGATTAAGACTTGATGCGGATATGGATTGGAGCTTATAATTAGTGGATTAGAGCGGATCTAAGGCTAATTTAGCTCTTAGAGCTCTAGATCTATACCTAATTTAAAGTAAGGCTAAGGAGGAATAGAGCGCTAAGGAGTTAGTACATGACATAAATCTAATCGGTAGCTCTAACGGATCTATCGATAACTCGTTATCTAGTAAGTAGTGTAGAATACCTACTTACTCTCCTACTGCTGCCGTCGCTTCTACTATTGCTTATCCATGTCTACACTTACTATTATAGTATTATATTTAGCTCACTCTAGAATAGAACAACATCTATTATAACTAGCTCTATACTCCAATAAAGTTATTCTTATCCTAAAATTAATTAATCTAAAGGCGGATAATATAAAGAGGGCGCTTAAGCTTAAGCTATAGGGTTAAAATAATATTTATTATAACGCCTTAATAAAGAAACTAAAGTATATAAAGAGACCTACGTATTAATATAGCTTTAGAGTAAGAATCTGTAGCTAATGAAACTAGGTTTTGATAATAAGAATAATAGCGACGACGACGCGTACACTACCTTTAAGGATATTAAAGATATTAAGGCGATTAGGGTAGAAGATAAGGGAGATTCTATATTAGACTAAGCGGTCTTAAATCTTCCTCTCTTACCTAAACACTTACCCGTTACTAAGACTTACTATTTATAATATATATTTAATCTAGAGCTGAATTAGAGTCATAGAGCTCCACCAGCTTTTTGGCGTATGGAGTGGATTTGGGGGTTAAATCCACTCCACTCCAACCCAATCCAACAAGATCACTGGTCTGGATATATTGTTAAAATCAGTTATAGAGGAAATCAAATATGATATCATGTAGGGCTTTCTCATCACATAAGTATCGTTTTCAGATTCTTCTAGCTTCCTGTTAAAAATAAAGACGGTTCTAACAGCTAGGTATCTATCTGAACAAGCTGTCTAAGTACAGACGACAACGCTGAAGAGGCCATTCCAATGACAAGCCTATTGAGAAGAACAAGGGAGAAGTTAGCGTTTTTTAAACTCACAAATCGCCCTTAATCACACAATATCAAAAATAAATGGCAACATACATGGCCCTCAACTGCACACGGTGGGCCTCTAGGTACATCTATCCCTCCTGTACCACAATTAAGCTGCAACCCGGCTAAATCTGCCGGCTCGTCAATGGTACAGATATTTGTTGCAACGTCGCACGTTCCATTGGCCTGTGTGGATTGGCGGGGAAGGATTGGATTCGGGGCGGCACATACACCCAAGAATGGGAGGAAGAACGTTGCTGTGATAACGGAAGCGGCGCGCATAATGCTTCTCGTGGTTGGAATGTTTTGAGTCTTTGTAATGGTTGGGTGGTGCCGCGATGTGAGAGTGAAAATAGGATTGCACGTGGTAGATAATTAACTGAGGAAATGGCCAGTATAAAATATAGTTCGGATGGACTGGACCTCTAGACTTAACGCATCAGATACAGAGAAAATAAGCACTAGAAAGTACTGACGCTGTAAGCTTGTCGCTTGCTGCTGACAGTTCTTCCCAAAAGCGCCCACGTCCACTATGTGGGACCAAAAGTATTGAGTGGTCATATCCCGGGCCTTTAATAGGGAAGTATCTAACGCAGAATGACAACAAGAGCAGCCTCATTCTGACAGGGCTGCTTATATACATATCACTTGCAGTTGACTCATCATTCTGATTAGTTAGTAGTAACCTAAGTTCATAAAATCTTGCTTCGCCTAATAGCCGTTCTTTAGCTTACGTGAGGTCAATGGCCAAAATCCGTAAACATATCCGGTTGTGTATGTTTTCGTGTTAATTATGCGTACTTTAAAGAGATCTTTCCCACCATTTGCATTATGCCCGTACAAGTGGCGTCCAGCAGCCCGGTAAAGCCTGTAAAAAGTTATAGTAGTCTTAAGGAAACCTTCACTTACTTGAGAAAGCTGTACAGACGCCTTTGCGAATTTGTTGCGAAGTTCTTTGAGAACTTATCCAAAATAGATACAGCTTTGAAATAGCATAAGCAAAGCATTAATGGCGTGTTGAAGGCCAAATACTGGGTAGAATGCTGGAAAAAACCAGTTGCAGACTGAAAGACTTTGATAGTCTTGCTATGGATATACATGNAGAGCTGAAGGAACCACTGCCCTGAGTAAGCAAACCAATTAAGGATGATCCTCTGAAACACGTGGGCCTGTAGAGAGTTACTCTGACACACCTTCTATAATCATACAGGAATTTGCCACAGGCCAAAGAGACATGAAATACAATATTTACAATAAAGAGTGGAGAGTCGCCAAGTTGACCTGGCCTGACCATCCTGCCGCAAGCAATTCCAATACGAACGTGGTGCTGTTTTCCAATTGAAGATGAACGGAGGCCAAAAATGCTCATAAGTACCCCAACGCCCTGCTAATGCTGTTTAAAAATCGAAAATGCTAGAAGGGAACACCAAGGACATTGATAGGCTCAGGGTTGATCCGTACGGCACGGATGACGGTCGGGAGCAGCGGGTTGCTGGAGAGGATCCGATGCGTCATAATTATTGTCCCGGCTACCTGTCTTTATACACTTTGGGTTTCCAGCCTTCGTTCAATTCCTGTTCTCTTGATACTGCCTCTTCCGCAGTTTGCACCTCCATCTCTATCCGCTCCCTTGCTCTTAAAATCTTGCTCTGCAGATAGAAGCTCCCGCCCTTCTTAGGATCGTTTAGATCGAACAATCTCTTAAACCTCTCTGTTACGGCTTCCATATCTGCTTGACCTCCTTTTGGTGGCGACACATTCAGTATCTTGCACGCTTCATCTAGTGTCAAGCCGGAAGAGGCGAATGTCTTGCTGGCGCCAGGGTTCTTTGCAGCGGCGGCGGCATATTTCTGGGACGCGGCAGCTTGCCGATAGGACTCAGCAAAGGCGCGGCCGAGGATGCGGGTACCGGTAAGGACGACTTGTGTTATTATGCGATGGGCCTGGGAGAAGTTAGACGAGGTCTTGAATAGAGTTGCCCTCTCTTGCAAAATGAAATACCTACCATTGCGCCGAGGAAAATTAGAAAGAGGTGACAGCGGATATGAAGCCGTCACTAGGGGGAGAAGTGAAGTTCACGAGAGGAGCAATAGGTGAGTTTTCGTAGATGGCGATGAAGGGACCTCAAAATTTCATGGAGGCGGTTTGGGGGAGCGGGAGCTATCACGTGAGACTAGATGATTCCCGCCAGCCTCTCACAGGCAGCCTTGCACACCGCCGACAAAGGCCAATAATGGATAGCAGTGTGACGGCGCATGCGCTGGCCTCTCATCGTTTAAGGTCAAGTCAGAGGTGCAGCTTTGGTTATACACGGTCAAACCCACCTGACAATAATGCATCTGGAAAAAGGCCTCGCCATGATTGAAATTTCTTAATCTTTGAGAAGCCCGGGCACTTTCACATGGGCGGACAACCCTCCAGACGTCTCACTCAAGACCGAATCTTCCAAAACCGTTTCCGATTTATACCTTGACATTTACCCTTCTATCTCGCGGAACGGCCAGCGGAGGGTCTCAACTGGGAGTCGTAGCTTCAGTGCAGTTGCGCGCACTCTCCGCAGATTTCAGCTAGAAAGCCAGATGCTCTTCCGCCTGGCGATGACGCAGTAAACGGATCTTATGCATGGCAGCACTTGGCAAGCAATCATGTCCACAACCATGGAGAGCGCATTCCCTAACATTCTCTAGATACTCCTTGGATCAGTCATATGTCCACCCCTGCGCGCTCTGCTCACGATGGATCTCCAAAGTCGAATGGAGATCCCAACCCTCCGACCTTCGCTGCCTTCTCGCCGGCTACCCTAGGACACTCCGCTCCCCACTCACAGCTCCGCTCTACTATACTCGTGCACCAGAAGTCGCCTTTACTCGTCGCGACGCCTCCACAGATCACCCGAGTACTTGCGTACTCCCACCCTTTTCTCCTACCATTGAACAAAACGGTTGGATTACTCACTTGGACGACTGGTGATCCTTGGGAAAGCTTCTTGCTTCTTGCTGGCTTCTGGGCGGTCACATTCTACGGAGATGCTGTGATGCGATGGGCTGGGCCGATAGTGGTGGTGCTGGGCCTTATTCTAGGGATGTACTCCCGGAGATACTCACCGCTTTCCTCGACTGGCTGGACTGGAGAGAAAGGTCAGAAAGGACACAAAAGAGCCGTATCGGAAGGAAGCACGAGGCATCACAAAAGCTTGGATGAGATTGTAGATACTTTGAAATTGTTCACCTCGAGATGCAACATCTTGTTGGATCCACTTCTGCGATTGACGGATTTCCTCTCGACGCAAAGAACTGCGACATCAGCAAGTACAAGACCAGCTCTTACAACGCTGTTCATAAGGATATTACTGATCACTCCGGTATGGGTTATTCTTACTCTCCCGCCGCTATACATTATCACTACAAGGAGGGTCATCCTTACAGTTGGAACTTTAGTCCTCAGCTGGCATTCACGGCCGGCTAGGGTCTCACGAACCATTCTATGGCGCTCAATGACTGTCCGTCGAATCAGCGCGACCATCACAGGTCTTGATTTTGGGGAGCCGGAGCCCACGAAGAAAAATGGGGCACCCGCTCTGCCACCTCGTAAGAAGAATGCGCAGGAAATAGCTGCTTCTCTTGCCGCAAAGCGACGGCCGGACTCCCCTGGTATTCGATTTACTTTTACCCTTTTCGAAAATCAGCGCAGATGGCTCGGTATCGGCTGGACTTCATCCATGCTCGCTTACGAGAGGGCGTCTTGGACAGATGAACATCTGAATCCTGCGCCCTCGAAAGACCGCTTCGAGCTTCCCGAAGTTGAAGGGGGCCATGCAAGATGGCGATGGATAAGTGGCAGTGAGTGGCGGATTGACGGGGTTGATGACGACTCCGGTAATGATGAGGGTGGGAAGGCTGGAACCGGCAGTGATGCTGCCGGGTGGATATACTATGATAATAAGGTACATTATCTCACCTCTTAACCTTGAATACTGCTCTTGAATCCTCTAACCTTTTGTCTAGTGGCGAGATGGTCGCCGAGGGCAAGATGGCTGGGGTCGTTACACCCGCCGTAGGAAATGGTACCGGGATGCCGAATTAGTAGAGGTTACCCTATCTACGGAAGTCACCCCATCTCCGACGCCTAAAGTAAACCCTATTGGGGAAGTAGCATTATCTGAAGTTGAATCAACACAACCCGATGACCTAGCCCCGGAATATAACCCCACTACGAAGGATGACACGGATACGACTAGTACGAAATCCCGAAAGCGGCGCTGGTTCCAAAAGAATGGCCGGGCCGGGAGTGACAGAAGCAGTACTATTGCAAGCTCTGGGAGCGTCGATCTGGATGTGAGAAGTGATGAGGATGATATGCATACGCCGTTAAGGCAAGAAAGGGAAAATGAGTGGGCGCTTGGTGACGACATGAGGATGGAGCTCGGGTGACTAGGTTTGTTGTCGTTTTGTCTGTGAGCGTTGATTTGGCGATTTTTCTTGCTTGTACTACTATCATTCTTCGGGCCATCCTCAACAGGTCGTCCCGGAAGTCGGCTTCTCCGTTGCATTAGTATAATGTAAGGATTCGTGGGGTGTCTACCATCGAGCTAAGTAATTTAGATAATATTTACCAGAAACATCCCAGCTAGTGTAGCCTAGGGCGCTACTGGTCATACACCCCTAAATGCTCTGCAGACACCCCTTAAATAGGTTGGCATGCAGGCATGCCCACGGGCAAGCGCACCCAATGTGGTTCCCGCAGCGCCTCGCAGGGCACTATTCCTTCCGCTGGTCCTTCGAGAGGTGGACCGTGCGTAGAACACCAAAACACCAGAAACGAATGTACACGTATAACCTACATAGATTTAATTAAATACAATTATTAACTATGCCTACTAATTGTACTTCTAATGTTATAGACTTTATTCTACTAATTTGATATTAAATTCTATTGACTTAAAAGGTAAAAGAATCCCCTCTATAGCTATAGCTATTGCCTTTCTTTAAGCCGCTATATATTAAGGATTTTAATAACTATAATACCCTTGTATAATTACAGCACCTGTTATACCAAACGCGTACTTACACGTTCGGTACACCAGGTACGCGTTTACGCGTTCAGTGCACCAACCACTCGCTTACGCGTCTGGTGCACTTATGAAGCACTAACTAATCAGGGGGGAGGTGCATCAGTATATAGACCACGTAGTCTGCTTTATACAATTAACAGTCACTATCTAAACAAGCATACAATACTACACGTATTTCGTGCCCGTAGATACAACTTACTTATGCTATTAAGTTAGTATAAACACTAATTAGTAAGCGCGCACAGATCAGCAATTACTTAATACCTCCCCCCGAGCAATACACATAACAGTAACCACCTATTTAGACTCCTAGTACGACCTACTAGAAGGTCGGAAGTCGGGGATTATAGACTTATCTCCAACTCTATATACTTATTTAAGTCTTAGTATAGTTTACTAGAAGTTATAGATATAAATATAGACCTATACGGAACCCCTATCCTTAACCCCCTTAAACCTTAAACCCCTTTGGACCTTTTGCGGAAACCCCCTACCCTCCTATAAACTATTACGGACCTATTAATTAATTTTACGGACCGTTATAAGACCTCCCCCACCCGTTATAAGCTGCTACCACCCGCTACGCACTATACTACACTATAGTATAGCAGATATTAGCAAGCAAGTCAGCGAAGGTCAAAAGAAGTAGAAATAAGGCGTCAACGTTACGTCTATAAACAACGTTAATAACTATATTAGCTTTAAAATCCTTAAATATAAATACTTTAAGCTTATAAATAATAACCTATGGGAGTAATATAAGGAAGACTTTGCGGACTTTACGGAAGCTATTTTTAAGGCTTATAACCCTACTACCATCCGTAACCTATAAACCCTTTTATGTTACTAAGGCGTATAGGTTAAAAGGGACAGATAAGTCACTATTATACGGTCTCTATACAACACACTATATAAGGAGGACTAAATGGAATAGACTAAAGAGTAGATTTTAGATTACATTAAAACCAGTAACCTCTTTACCTCCTTTAAACTTAATAGAATCTCTGGCCTTATAGCTAACCTATTTAACTAAATTTGTTCTATAAACCTAAATAGTATTAAAATTAATCTTACTGGCTAAAGTATACCTAATACTTAAGTTACGGACCATAATACCCCCATAACCCAAATTATAGACTATAATACCCCTATAAACCAAAATACGGACCAAATTACCCCTATTATTTAAGTCACAGATCCGTAAGCTATATATCCGCAAGCTATAGATTTATAAGTTATAGATCCGTAACCCACCTAAGTAAAGACCTATAGTAAGGAGCTAGCTAACCTAGCTAAGCTCTATACCGATAAATCTAAGTATAGCAGTAAAAACAATAACTTTAACTTTAAACTTACTATCTTTACGGACCTCTATTGGAAGGCTAATATTCCCAAATAGGAATTTAGCCAAGCCTACTCCACTATACTGCACAGCCTAGCACTTAACCACTACTATACTAACCTTAAAAGCAACCCCCTTAGTGTTCCCTTTAATAAGCTATATAAAGCTATACGTAACTACTTTAAAGAACTAAAATATAAGCGTAATATTCTTACCTAATAAAATGCGACCAAGCTACGGACCGTAATTAATAAGAATACTAAAAAATCGACTATAGAGTGCCTGCAAATTCTCATTAAAGATCTTCAGCACCTATAGTACGGCCTTAACACTAAGCTTTAAATAGATGACTTCCTATATAATAAACTTATTACAGCCTGCTAGGAAGTAGAGCCTTATAAGTACGCTTACTATAAGCCTATAGATACCTTAGCTGGCCTTATTAATGACCTACGTTCCTTTATTATAATGTATAAAGTCTTAAACCTACTAGGCAGCACTTAAGCCTTTATTGCGGATATTTAATATCCGTAAATAGACTTAGACGTCTACTTTACGGACCGCCGCTACTACTAGCAGCACCCGTACCAACTAAGTCCTACCTATAACCCCCGTAGCAACCCCCGTATAAAAACATACCCCTATAGATAAACTAGCTAGAAGTGCTTTGTGTGCGGTAAGGAAGGATATTAGTTTATAAGGCATACCCGGGAAGAACGTAATAAGTCTAGAAAAAGACTTAATAGCCGTATTAACTAGTTTATTTTAGAATTATTGGAAACATAGGGTGACTCACTAATAACGACTACTCGAGTAGGGTTATAGTAATATTGGTTAATTCTTATTAATAGGAATGAGGAAAGGGGTGAGGAACTTAAGGTTCCTTACCACGCTAGGGCCATGTTAACACGTAACGGTAATATGCTTTATACAACGGTAACTTACCTTATTCCTAATACTAACAACTCTTCTTTTTATAGTTGCCATATATATATATACAAATAGATAGTATATAATAATACCAGATAATATGTAATAAAACCAGATAATATATAACAAAACCAGACGATATACAATAATACAGTAGTTGGTAGAATTTAGTAGATAACGCAAAAATAGGTAGGCCGCTAAGACGCTAGTAGTAAGCGAGCTAATGGCGATTTTCTATGCCGGGCATGGAAAATCCTAATTGGTTAGTAGAAGTCTATACCGCTACCTAAATTAATTAGGCGCGGCGCTCTTGGCAAGGATCTAACTAATTAGATAACTTTAACCGGCGGTTAAAGTTCTATAAGATCTTAACTTCTCTAAATTTCCCTTTTAACCTAACCTTTAACTTATATATATAGAGTATTTATATTAACAAACGTCTCTAGTGCCTTATTTGGGTTTGCCTTTATTATTATATCTACTAGGTTATCTTAGCTATTAATTTATCGGATCTTAAAGAGTTCTTAACGCTTATAGGACTGCTAAAGTACCATAATATCGATTATAAGACGCTTCTCCTTTATAGTATTAAGCTTAACTAAATACTTATAGAGGGAATATAAGTTGGTGTATACGATTATAGGGATAGCAGGAAGTTTAAGCCGGTCTATAATTATCTTAAGGGTAGTTCTAATTGCAATTGCTATATTAACTCCGCCGACTATTCTATATATCTCTAACGCTAAAACGCTTTAAGTAATGCGCTTACTCTTAGTTAAGCTCTAATAGATAAGGTTGCCGTAGATCGTGAAGTTATTCTCTCTAGTAGATTTATTTGTAATAATAATCTTATATCCTAGCTAGGAACTAAAATCTTTATTATTTATAAACGATCTATTAACGAATATAAAGAGCTTAACAGTAGGAAGGTTAATAGGCACGTAGAGTAGTCCCCTATTAAGATAGTTTATTTGCTAGAAAAGACGCTTATTTAGGGTAAGAACGTTATCCTTAGTTAGTTCCTGGTATTAAGCGGCAACAGAGAGATTAAAGGAAGCCTTGGGTTAACAGATAGAAGCTATATAAGCTTTATAAGCGCGTTACTCTATATATCCTTACTTTAGAGAATTAATGTTAATAACGTTAATCTTCTTACCTTAACCCTTTTAGCGTAGAGTAATGGAGCCCTTATTTAGGGAGAGGATATATCTATTAAAGAGTAATGGTATTACTAAGTTAAGTCTTTCCTTTGGCTTTACTATAAGGTTTACCTTTACTAGCTTATCTTCTTTAAGAGCTAAGAATTAGTCGTCTCCTAAGATAATTATATCGTCTATTTATATGCCGATAATTCCGAATAGAGTTCCCGTAGTTATAATGAGGAAGTAGGGATTAAATATAAAAGTAGTTATTAAAAGCTTCTCCTTATGGTGCTTGCTATAGGTAGCCCACTAATAAGTTCCTGCCTCTGCGATTCTATATAATGGCTTAAGTATAACTATAATTGTATCCTCGGGATATTAGTGGCGAATTTGCTCTAGAAGGTATGCTAGTATTAAGCGCTAAAGGCGCGTCTCTAATTGGGTATAGGCCTAAGTAATATCTTATAGGTAAACTACTATCCTATTCTTTATTAAGGAGGGAGCTAGCGTAATAATAACTTATTAACTAGCTTGTTAAATTATAGGGGATTACGTAAGGATTACTTCCTTACCGTTATTGTTATAACCTTAAATAACTAGCCTTAACTTCTTAAATAGGGTATCGGTAGCTTTGCCTTTAATCTTATTAACTATTCTTAACTTAAATATACGGACTCTATTAAACTTAGTAGGGTTATATTTCTTAAATTTAAAGACTCCTCTTATAATAAGACCGTTGATTTTCTGCTTATTAGATACTTAAAAAGGAGCTCCTAAAGTTATAATGCGGCCTTTCTTTTAGAGCTATTTTGCAAGTTTAAAGTTAGCCTTCTCTTTAGCTGTTATAAAGGCTATTAATAGTTTATCTTTATTCTTAATAGCGGTAATAAATTGCTCTTTAAAATTAATAAGATGTTAGCAATTTTATAATCCCTTTAGGCGACCTCTACCGCGTTATAGTTGCGGTACGTTTACTACAATTATATTAGAATCGCCTTCGCCTTCTAGAGCACGTTAATTATGGTTCTCCTCTAGGGTATCCTCTAGGGCATCCTATAAAGGCTTAGAGCTATTATCTCTATAGTAGGGCTTAATAATAGTTAAGCGGAATTAAGTGGGTCTATAGGGCATCTAAAGAGTATAAGTTTAACTATTAATTATAATAAGTTTATATAGGCCTAACCATCCTCCCTTTTTACGCCATACGCGTACCTCCAATTAGAGTGGCAGATTAAATATAGTTAAGGTGTTTAGGCCATTTCTTATTCCTAGTATATTATTAACCTAGCGCGTGGTGTAGAGACGTTATACCTCCTTTATTATCTTGCGAATAGCCTTAGCTTATTACGTAATAGAGGGAGATAGTAGAGAATTATTAGTTATTTAAGGGTAGGCGCTAAAGACTAGTAATATAGGTACGAGCCTATCTAGGCCAGCGGTATCGTTAATAGCCTTAATAGCCATCTATAGGATAAGCTCTTCGCTAGCACCCTCTAGTTCTAAAGAAATAATCTTATATACGCGGCGTAATGGCGTATAATATTATTCTACTTTTCTAATACTATTATATGCCTTAACAGGGACTTCCTTAACCTTAATTATTATTACCTTTGCCTATTATTAAAACTCTATAGATAAGAAGTTCTTTCCTATGTTATAAATGATTTAATTAGGGGGTCCTAGGTAGACATTAATCTAGTATAATTAAAGAGTATCCTATATATTCCTAGCTAATATATCTTTTAAAAAGCGTGCGGCTTAGAAGGAGGTTAAGAAGTTAATAACTTAGAGTACTGGCTTACTGCTAAGATATATAACATCTATAATAATGTAGAAGTTAAAGTTATAGTTGTCTTTAAAAGTAAACTTAAATCGGCTAAGGGACTTCTGGTTTATTTAGTAGTGGTAGTAGTACTTTATAAGATGTTTAATTACCTTAACCTTAACTTTATAACCTACTTACTAAAGGACCCTAAGTAATTAGTGAACAGATAGGTGGCTAAAACGATGGTATAGTTAACGTAACTCTGACTCGGTTAGGTAGCTTTAAGTAATACTCCTTTCTAGCTGTTAAAGGAGTAACTAAGGGTAACCCCACTTGCGTATAACGGGCACCTGATTATCTCCCTAGATAAGTATATTCTTAAGGTTATTAAGCTTAATACCTAATTTATCTATATCTTAGATGTAGAATAGGAATAGGGTATTTACGGGGATAATATAGAAAGTAATATATCCTAATAGGGTTTAGACCTTAATTATACTAAGAGAGATTATAGTACCCTTGCTAAAGCGAATTATATATTGGCCTGCTGTTAATTAGTTAATTTAAACAGAGCTATTAAGCTACTAAAGAGCTTGAACTTAAGGCTCTCCTGCTATAGATACTCCTGTGGCTCTAGTATCTAGCATAATACTATAGAAGACGTTTACTGAGTATCTGTTGTTAAAGGAGAACGCGGAACTTTCCTTTAGCTTGTTAAAGATATCTAACTTTATAATAGAATAGAGCGTAGATTAGTTATTAAGGATAGCGACGGTTTATATACCATTTACCTTACTATACTTGGTAAAGTATTAGTTAGGAGAGTAGTTCTTAATTTCTATATCTATAAGGAGCTGTTTGGCCTCATTAACCTTACCTTTAAAATCTTCTTCGCCTTTATATTAAACCAGAAAGTTTTAGAAGTAGGCTATAGTAACCTTTTAGTTTTTAATATTTTATACGCTCTGGCGAAACCTATTATATACCTCCTTTTATCTATTAAGAGGGTGTCTAGTTAACTAGTAATTTGGCTTCTTATAAACGTAGCACTTCTTCTAATAATTGCTCCGAAGTAAACCTCTATAAGGACCTCCATAATTGCCTTATAGTTAACGTTAATTATACCCTTTACTATATCCCCTACCACGTCCACTATATATTTAATTAGTCTAGTTATAATTATATTAGTCGGCTAGGTTAATTAAGGTAGGTTAAAGTTAGGCGTTAAATTACTATACTTCTTAAGAGCGTAGAGCGGTGCTAATAGAGGATCTTAATTAAGTATATACTTCTTCGTAAGTACTTACAGGGTTAAAAAAAGCAAGATTACATTCTTTAATACCTTAGCATACGCTAATGACTTAATCGCGTAGGCTAAGGTCCTTTTAATATAATTTGGATAAACTATACTAAATTATCTAAAGTTAATTAAAGAGCTTTTAAAGATAATTAAGCTAAGAGATACCTGGGTTCGTAGCAATGATTTTTAAGAAGGTAGTCTCTCTCCACTCCAATATATATTGCTACTTATTCTCTTCTATTTTAAAGTGGCATCTTATCTTATATATTATTTAGTTAAAATTATATCCTTTTCCTACTAAATAATTATAATAGAAGGTATTGGCGCGGCCCTTAAACATAATAAAATAGGCGTTATAATATTAGTTAGGTTCTAGTCTAACCTTTTAGCAATAGTTATAGAAGATACGCAGCTTTAAATTAAGGATGTTATACAGTTCCCTACTAAACTTCTTCTCCTAGTCTGCATAGAGCTTTATAAGCTCTATAAGCATTTTTAAGGTACCTCTAAGTGGTATTAGACCACGTTAAAATTATATTAGAAATTAAGGTAGGGATTACTTTATAGGCTGCAGTGGAGATATAGGGCTTGGTGAAACACGGCGTGGTACCTAATCTTCCTATAGTAGAGTTTAAAGGTTATTAAATCGCGAAGCAAGGGGATCTTGCGCTTGCTCTTAAGGGGTAGTGGTTAATATTACTAGTTAAATTGGTAGATCCTAGGAAGCTAGAGATAGAGGTAGAAGCAATAGATACGGAATATAAGAACTTATGCCTAGAGTAATAGAATTAGAGCGCGTCTCTATTGGCGTATTATTTAGATTCCATCGTAAGTTAAGCTTCCTCTTAGTGCGTAGTTAGTGCTTAACCTCTTATAGAGTCCATTCGTGCTCTTTTTTTATGTTAATAACTTACTCCTAGATATTATCTCTAATAGCACCCCCATCCATAGGGATAAATACTCTATTCTCCCAAAGGAAGTTATAGAAGTCTTATATAACGTCCTTCTTCACAAGAGCCTATATTTCTTTTATCTATCTAATAAAGTCCTCCTTTATATAACACCATAGCTCAGTATCGTTATATTCGCTGTCTATATAGTATACTATGCGGTATACTAAGAATCCGTTTAGGTCCTATTCCTCAGCGTTTATAGGGTTAATGTCTATGTCCTATATCTCTGGGTTAATGCTTTTCTTATACTTCTTTAGGTAGGTTAACGCCATAGTAGGTATAAAATCAACGGGGTGTCGTACGTCGAAGGTAGGTAGGGTTTTTGGCTTTATAGAATCTCATAGGTTTGCTATTAAAAGGTAGGCAATTGAGATATTATTAACGCGTTTCGGACATTAACTTTAGGACCGTAGGTTTAGTAATACTTTTAACCTAAAGTACTCGACCAAATCTTTATATACGTAGTTGTTTAATATATTTCGGACGTTAATTTTAGGACCGTAGGTTTAGTAACACTTCTAACCTAAAGTACTTAACCAAATCTTTGTAAATGTGGTTGTTCTGCGTAATAGACGCAACTTGGTATCTCCTAGTACTTAGTAACACTTTTATTACTAGTTTTCCGCAAGTTTAAGGTAGTATAGTATTGCCGGGATCCATTCCATATAAGCGTATATAGCACCCCTATACAAGACTGTTTCTTCTATTTAAAAACCTAGCTGCTCTATAGTTGACTATATATTCAACCACTAATTAGTATTAGAAATATAGGGTAACTTACCAATAACAACTACTTGAGTAGGGTTATAGTGATGTTGGTTAATTCTTATTGATAGAAATAAGGAAAGGGGTAAGGAACTTAAGGTTCTTTACCACGCTAGGGCCACGTCGACACGTGACGGCAATATACTTTATACGACGGCAACTTGCCTCATTCCCGACAAGAATACAAAGGAAAGGAAGTAGAAGAGCCCCTTAATAAGTTAATAAAAGCCCTTATAATTAACTTTAACTTAGATACTTAGGAATAAGAGACCTTAGAGACATTTCTAACCACTTTTAGACCTTTTACGGACAGCTAAGCCTTTAATATTATGACTATATTAGCCGACCGTTCCTTTATACACTTAGTTACGCCTAAAAACTATTCCGCAAGTACCCCCGTTATAGATGTTATAGATTATAAGTAGGACCTATTTATATATATTACCACAGAACGCTATACCCCTAAGGAATTCTACGGTGTTATAATCGACACAAGTGCCTCTAAGAAGTCTACCGTAGGCTACGGACAATACCTTATATATAGGACCACTACAAATAACAATATAGATATTAATATTACGTAAACTAGGGCCGTAAACGTCTAATTCGGCATCGGCTTAACCGCATTAATTAGATTAGTTAAAGTTAAGACTCTAATTAGCCTAGTTAACTTCTATGTGGTAAAAGCAGACACCCCCTTCCTACTCTGTCTTACAGATATAGATAGGTTATAGGTATACTACAATAATGTTATGGACACCCTAATTGGCCCCGTAACTGCCCTAGGAAGCAAGTATATTACCCTGCCAATTATATAACGATTTAGACACCCGTTCCTTATATAGGGAGAGACTTTACGGACCTATATTTAGGAATCTTTCGACTATAACCTGTGCTATCTTACCAGTACGGAGATCTACCGCCTATACCGCTGTTTCGGCCACCTGTTAGCCGAAAAGCTATATAGAGTCCTTAAACGCTCTGGATATAACGATGTTAATAGAAAGGCAATTGACTACCTAACTAAATACTGCTCCTTCTGCTAGAAATATAGACGTTCCCTAAGCCGATTTAAGTTCACCCTTTATAAGGACCTTAACTTTAACTACTTAGTATACGTGGATATTATGTACATTAACGGCAGTCTAGTATTATATATAATTAACGAGGCAACCCGCTATTAAGCCGCCCGTTAGTTGCAAAATATATCTATAAAATACACTTGGGATATTTTACGGACCTGCTAGATTAACACATACGTTGGACCTCCGTAGTATATTACCTACGATACTAGTAGGAACTTTATTAGTAAGGAATTCTAGCAGTATACTATGGCTATAGCTATATTAATAAAAGCTATTCTAGTTAAGGCGTATTGGTCTATTAGGCTTATTAAGTGAGCTTACCTAGCCTTATAGAGAGCTTACTAAATTATTATAGATGAGTATAAGGATATCTAAAAGGAACTGGCTTTATAGATGGCTATAAAAGCTATTAACGATACCGCTAGCCCTGATGGACTAGTACCCACCCTTTTGGTTTACGGAGCTTACCTAAGGATAAGTAACCTAGGCCCTCCTGCCCCGTCTATTACGGAACGAGTAGCTATAATACAAAAGGTAATAACTGAAATAGTTAAGCTATGGGCTAAGTAAGCTATTAATAATGCCCTATACTACTATAACGGACCTAACATAACCCTAGTATACGACCTCTTGCTTAACTCTAAAGTCCTTATATAGCGTAAAAGCGGCAGTTAGAATGGACCTTATTATCTACTAGCTATAGAAAATAAGACGTGCTATGTATAGCTTTCTAGTAGGCTAACTAGCTTTAGAAGTACGTCCGTAAAACCCTACTTTCGGCCCAAAAACACCTATAACGTTAAACTAGACGAACTAGAAGCACCTATTAAACTAGATAAACCAAAAGCACCTGCTGAATTAAATAAACTGGAAGCACCCTTGCCTACCCTAAAAGTCCCCTAGAAATTTACTAAACCTACTAAACCTATTATAAAGCGTAGTTAAGGACGCCCCTAAAAGCACCCCGTAACTAAGAATACCATAATAAAAAATTACCTAACCTCCGTAGAAATATCCGCAAGGTAATCTCCGCCTATAAATATATTAGTTCTAGTATAGGAAACCCTATTTACGGACTTATAACGTAAAAAAATTAACAGACTACTTAAAAAGGGTGTCTTTGTAGTTATAATAGAGAAAGACGTCCTATAAGGCGTCCGTATATTTAACTTACGCTTTATTAATGAGATTAAGCACCTTAGTACTAATAAAGCCTTTAAGAAATTAAGGCTTATTGTATAAGCTTATAATAATAAGGGAAAGGACTTAGTCCTTATATAATTGCCTATAATTTAATAAGTCAGCTAATAAATTATACTTACACTTACGCCGGGACTACAGCAAACTAAACTTGTAGCCCTATATTTACGGGATATTTTATAAGCCTACGTGCAGTCCAATATCTACCTAAGTAGGGACATCTTTATATGACTACCCTATAAGCTTAACCTATAACTAGGAATAATTTTATAGGTTATAAAACCTCTTTACGGAGTACTAGAAGCTAGGAACCACTGGTTTAAGATATACCACTAGCATTATATTAGTAAGCTTAAAATGGAACAGTCGACCTACAACCCCTACCTCCTATATAGCCTATTAAACGGCCTTAGTATTATTGGACTTTAAATAGACAATACCCTATTCCTAGCAGACCAGACCTTTACAGATATTAAAGAAACTAAACTATAAAAAGCTAAGTTTTTGGTAAAGCTATAAGAGTAGTTAACTAAGCAGAATTTGATTAAGTTTAATAGAGGCCTAATTATATAAAAGGGTAACCTAATTAAGCTAACTTAGGAACGCTAAGCTTAAAACCTAAAGCTTGTTATAGTAAAGCCTACGGACCTTACTAGTTCCCGTAGAGAGACCTATAAGACCATAAATATAAAGGACTAATACGCTATATAGCGTGTAAGAGGCGCCTATATTGCTATAGTCTGCNAACCNAAATCTNCNTATNACTTNTNCTTTANNGCCTAGGNANTAGATCTNTAAGAAGAAAATATTAAGCAGCTTAATAAGCGTATTTAGTGGCAAATTGACAATATAGTAAGGGGACTTACTTTTATACCACTAGACCTGAATTCCCTTAGCCTACTAGTATTTACGGACGCCTCCTTTGCTAATAATAAAGACCTATTATTATAAATTGGCTTTATAATTATACTTACGGACCGTAATTAGGACGTAAATATACTGCACTGGTCTTTAATTAAGTATAAATAAGTAACCTATAGTGTACTAGCTTCTAAACTATATATACTAGCTTATAGATTTGATATAACAGCTATAATCAAATTAACGGTCTAGAAGATTCTATAACTAAAGCAGTTACCCCTGGTTTTATACACCGATTTAAAGTCCCTTTATAACTGCCTAGTTAAACTAGGTACAACATAAGAGAAGAGGCTTATAGTCAACCTAATGTGCTTATATTAGGCCTATAAATAACGTAAGATTATGGAGGTTAAATGGATTAGTAGTAGAGATAACCTAGCGGACGCTATAACTAAGGCAAAGCCGTATTAAGCCCTTAAAACCCTAATTAACATAAATAAGCTTAACCTAAAAGTTATAGAATAGGTAGAACGGGACTAATGGAGCACCTATGGTATATCTACGGCCCGTTGGAAGGCCGTACAACTTATTGTACGGTATAGGTAGAAAATGGTGAAAAGCTATAGTAGAACTTGGTGGACTTACGTAACCTGCCGAATTTTATAGGGTGGTTAAATTAACCAATTACGATTTTCCATCCCCGGGATGGAAAATCGCCATTAGCTCGCTTAGCACTAGCGCCTTAGCGGCCCTTAAAATCTAACTTACTACCCGTCAAAAGGCCGTACGGTTTATTTTACGGACTATAAGCAGGACTTACAGCCAGCTTAAGGTACCGTTTAGAAGGCAGCCTAGACAGTACCTTAGGGGAGATTTCCTATGTATTTTCCTTTATATTCTATAGTTTTATTAAAGCAATTACGGAGGCTGTATATAGGTGGTTTTATTTTTTAAGTACTGCTAGTATATAATTACAGCACCTGTTATACTAAACGCGTGCTTACGCGTTCGGTACACCAGGTACGCGTTTACGCGTTTAGTGCACTAACCACTTACTTACGCGTCTGGTGTACTTATAAAGCACTGACTAATTAGGGGGGAGGTGCATTAGTATATAGACTACGTAGTCTGCTTTATATAATCGACAGTCACCATCTAAACAAGTATACAATACTACACGTATTTCGTGCCCGTAGATACGACTCACTTATGCTATTAAGTTAGTACGAATAACCCTAAATCTTTCTTCTAAGTTTAATTTATATAAACCCTTTAATATATATAAACTCTTCTTTATTAATAGGATAATAAATAAGCTTTATTCTTATTAATAAAATATCGTCCCCTATTAATAGCTTAAATTACTATTAGTTAATTATAAGGTAATAAGCTCTACGCCACTCGGCTACTAAATAACCCTAAAAAGGTAAGCGGATATCTAGCTCACTTGCTAGATATGCTGTGTAGAACAATATATATAAGTAAGGTAACTCCATTACCTAATATTGATATAATTGACGTGTAGTTAAAAGCATTAACTTACTCGACTAACTATTCTATATCGAGTTTTTTTTAATACGTAGCCTATACGTAGCCTACGTAATTGGCGATTTAATTTTATCTACTTATATACTTATAAAAATATTAAAGTCTTTTAAGTTTAATAGCTTAATGGTATTATATTATAATATATATACAATAAGACTTTCTCTAAATAAACTTTTTATAATATAGCTTAATAATCTACTAAAGCTTAAGTAAAAGTTAAGTAAAAGTTAAAAGAGGCTTTATAAAGCTATATTTAGCTACTCTATTTACTAAATTCCATTCTATAAAAGAGATAAGTATTAGCTATTTTATCTTAATAACTTATTTTTAAAGATTAAATATATATAGAAATTGGTAGATTTTGCAACCTTATATTTTCTATTACGAAACTTTAATCTTATTGATTCTATTAACTAGCTCTTATTAGTAATATTATAGCGACTTAATCGAGGCACTAGCACGGCATAAGAGAGACGCGTAAGCCTGTATAATTGGTAGTCTATTAACGCGGATATTAAGCTAAGGAGTAGAAGAAAGTAGAGGAAAGAATATATCTGTATATATAGCTCTAAGCCCTTAGCCGAACCCCTAACTAGGCCCCTTGCCTAGGTTACGCGTATTAGTGCTGTAATAGATAATAGTAGGACAAAATATATTAGTAAAAGAGATATAGTTTTACTTATTAACTTAGAAAGATCTTAAAGGTAGTATAGGCAGTAAGAATAGTAATAAAAGTTAAAATACTATAAATGGCTTATAATCTCTTAACTATAAGATTTAATAGACTTTATAAAATAAAAGGCATTATTCTTTTAGATAAACTTTATTAAGGGTTTTTTAACACGTTTTTAATCTAATTTAAGCTTTACTACTTATATTATAGTTATTAAAAAGTAATTTATATTATCTCCCTTTAATCTTAGAGAGTTAGTGGCTATATAATATAATATTAGGGAGGCTGGGTACCTAGCCTCCCTACGACACTAGAAGGTCGATTCTTAACAAATCTTAACACTTCTACTCGAACTGATTGGGGTAGGTTAATAGCTCCTACTTAAACTAGCGGCGTAAATATAGCTCCTACTTAATCCTTATACGGATTTAGATAAATAATAAGACTTCCTTTAGGCCTTATTAAACCTTAAAAAACTCTTAGAAAAAAAGGGAAAGAGTGTCTTTATAAAGTTATAAAATAGATCTAGTCCTACATCCTTTTCTTAACCGTTATTATTCGTCTATGCAACTTCTTAAGATTTATATATTTTTAACCCTAACGCGTTCCTAAAATCAACGAATTTATCTTTTAGTAGGGCTTTAGTAAGCCCATCTGCCACCTGTTTTTTAGTGGGGATATATTATAGGTCTATGTCTCCTTCGGCCTATCTTTCCCGCACGTAGTGGTGTTAAATCGCGATATACTTTATTCTGGAGTAGAACTGGGGGTTCTTAGCTAGGGCTATAGCGCCTTAGTTGTCTCTGTAGATAATAGTCGCTGTTAGCTCTTCTAACTTAAGTAGCTCCGCTAGAAGGTTCCTGAGCTAGATAGCTTCCTTAGTGGCTTATATTTCTCCTATATATTTTACCTTATAGGAGGATAATACTATAACTAGTTGCCTTTTTGATGACTAGCTAATTGCTCCGCTTCTAATGTTAAAGACATAGCCTGCGGTGAAGCGTTTAGTCGCGATATCTCTCGCCTAGTCTAAGTTAGTATATCCAACTAGTTCTTCTAAGGGACTAGAGAAGTTTAGTTCTAGGTTAATAGTACCTTAAAGGTATTAGAAAATTCGTTTTATGGCTTTAATATAGGGTTCTCCCGGGTTGGTTATATAGCGGCTGTAGACTAACACCGCGTATATAATATCTGGTCTAGTCCCTAGTATAGCGTATATTAATGACCTAATTGCCCTAGTATACTAGTTCTGGTCCGTTTTTATAGCTATAAAGCCTTCCTTAGAGGGTTTTAGTTTATTGGTATCTATAGGGATTATAACTGGTTTACACTCCTATATACTGAATTCTCGTAGTACTTTTTTAATATACCCCTTTTAGTGAAGCTAAAGGGAGCGGGTTAGTCGGTCTCTGCGTACTAATATTTTTAGGTAGTAGGTGCAATGTTACGGACGCTTTAAGTACAATGTTACGACTACTTGGAAAGGAGTCGGAAGAAGCTAGTTAGTTAATACAAGCATGGTCTAGGATGGAACCCGTAGAACCATGTGACGAGGAATGGTAAGCAGAGTCACGTAATGTGATCTATATAATCTGTATGATTTATAAGATCTGTTATAGAGCGAATAGAGTAGATAGAGCAGACAGAGCAACAACTTTCTTAGGAGTATGGTTGTGTATTTAAGGACCCTTAGTCCCTACCTAGATAGTTCCTTCCTTGTAGTAATTCTCAGAATATAATTAGAGTTAATCTATTAGGCAACCACTCCACCAGTTGTTATTACGTTGTTGACTTTTATACTTACATTTCCTATACACCTAGCCTATTAACAAACCTATTGTAGTTTTTGCTATAAGGTTCCGTTATATAATTACTACCTAGTTATAGTATTAATATAAGAAGTTAAATAATATACTACTAAAAGCAGCTACTACGACGCCATTAACGGCAGCAACTACTTTAAGGATAGGAGGTGACACTAGTATAGCAGATATTAACTTATAGCAACCTATAATGGTTAGACAGCTATAGGAAATAGTTAACTAGCTAATAGCTAATAATATAGTGTTAGAAGAAAGACTTAATGGGATAGGAGCAGTAAAGATTAAGCTATTATTAATTAAGAGATTTATAGAAGAGAGGTTAAAGCTTAAAGGATTCCTTATATAGATACATTTTAAGGTCTTATAGGAGGGAGTAAAGTTACCTATACCTGTGGATCGGATAGCCTATATAGGACTATTCTTATTAGGAAAAGCACTTAAGTAGTTTAAATCTTACCTTATAGAGATACAGGCAAATAAAATAATAACCACTAACTAAGACGTGCGATTTATGTTCTTAAGTTGGGAAGGATTTATAGAATAACTAACGCAGATATTTGGAGACCCGGAAGAAACAACTATAGCGGAAAGAAAACTCTAGAACCTCGTGTAATGAACTTTAGTAATTAAGTATATAATATAGTTCTAGACACTAGCAATATAAGTAGAGTGGAATAATAGGGCGCTTATAGCATAGTATAAATAGGGACTTAAGGCTAAAGTTTAGGACGTAATTATCCTAATAGAAGATACGGACACCCTAAAAGAACTAATAGATTAGGCGATTAAGATTAATAATTAGATCTACTAAAGGGAATAGGCTAAAAGAGGCTAGGACAGAGTTCTATAGTTATATAAGGCGTAAAGTACGCAACAATAAAAGCTAAGTTAAAAACTATAGTATGGCGTAGAGTTAATAGACCTAAGTAATACTAAAGAAGCCTATAAGAGATGGAGTAAACTATAGAAACCCAGAGGATAAGAATTAAGTGATTAAAGGTCTAAGGAGTAAAGGCCAAATTAGGGATCTTAATAGCAGAAGATATTTAGGCGGACTCTATAATAAGAGAAATAGTTTAAAGAAAGAGCTTATATAAATTACGGAAAACAGGGTTATTATATTAGAGACTATAGAAGTAGGTAGAGTTACTATATAGTAAAAGGTATAAGATTAGCAAACGATATATATATATAAAGGGATAATAATATACTATAAGGGACAAAAGAGTATTTAATTAGAAGTTTGCGTTTTATTATAATAACGCATACCAAATTTATAAGGACGCTAAGTATGGTGTAAGCTATTAGCTATAAGAGCTAGCACCTATAAGATATAGAGGAACTAATAAACTAGTTCGTAGATTGGATATTAAGGATAATAAATTTAACTTAGGCGAAACATTTTGTAATAATAAGGTAATAAGGGCCGCTTACTAGGAGCGAGTAGACCTCGGAGATATTATACTAGAGGTAGAGGATAATTCCATTATAAAATAAGGAATATTAGTAGGGATCAAAACCCCACTAGATATAATGTCTATTGCTTCGTAAGATGTAAGAGAAGTAGGATAGTAAACCACTTTGGCACTTAATAAAGGCAAAAGGCCAAAGGCTTAAGATTCTTAAGATAAGATAAGAGATAACTAAGATTCTTAAGATGAGATAAGGTAAGCTTAAGGACCTATAATAGACAGAAACCGATGGAGTAGAGCAGCGGCTTAGTTTAAAGATATACAAATAAGCTCGGGATAAGAATTCCTAACGGCATAAGATTCTTAAGACGAGATAAGTGAGATCTAGAACTCTTAAGAAGAGACAAGGACACTAGTTAAGCCTAGTTAGACTAAGGTAGGGGCTAAGCTTAAGTTAAAAGCAAGCTCGGGATTAAAGAACCTAAGGGGTTAAGAATTTGGGGTATGAATTAGGACACCTATAGATAAGAGGCTAGGAGCTTCTTTATAGATTAGAGAATCTGTAATATAAATAGTAATTAGACTAGGAGACGAATATATAGACCTAGAAGATTTACTAGTTAAATAAAGTGTTCGGACTAAAGATTAAAAAGTCGATATTAGGATTAAGAAGTAAGATAACTTTAAGGATTAAAGCGTAAGGCGTAAACTAAAAGAAACTATAGAAGAGTTTAGGTAAAGAATTATCGCATAGTAAGAATAGAAACTAGATAAAAGATCTAGCATATTAGGATATATAAAGGATAGAGCGCTAGTATAAAGAATTACTAATAGGCTGAGAGTAGGTATACTAAGAGCTAAGTAGCTTACTAAACTAGAATAAGAAGAGGATTTAGGGATTCTTACTAGGTTTAAGAAATAATATACTAAAGGCTATTATAATATAGTAATAAAGAGATATTTCCTTACGGACAGACTATATATACTCTAGCAGCTATACTAAAAGTGGTATAGGTAACGACGTAATAATAAGTGGGAAGATTTCTATATATGGTTAGATAAAAAAGTTATTTAGGACCACCTAATTATAGAGAAGGCTATAACGTATATTAAAGGAGCCTTAATTATAATATTAAAGGATCTAAAGGAATGTTTAGAGGACTAGAAAAGTAAGAGGTGTATCTTAGTACCTATAAATAAAGTTATAATATTTAGATTAGCATAATAAAGGTTTAAACTTAGGGATAAAGATAAGCTAAGAGTTAACCCAAAGCACCTAGCACACTATACGATATTATAGATTGCGTGCGTAAATAATATATACAAAATGCATAAAAATCTAAAAGAAAAGAATTGGAAATACCCTATAAGGATATACTGGATGACGGATAAGCAATAGTATAGGAATGCTAAATATATACATAGATGGCATCCAATAGAGATTTAAGAGGAAGGAAGTTTAGTACTTTAACCAGGAAGATTCCTTATGGAAGAATGCTTAGACGGACAATAGTAATAGGAATGCTTAGAAAACACGTATCTATAGTATATTAAAGATAAAAAGCGAACTAGGTATTGGCTAAAGAGCGAGCTAAATATACTAGGATTAAGTAGCTAACAGTTAGGAAAAGTAGAGGCCCATAGGACTAGAGGGAGCCAGTGGTAGAGCCTTAGACCCTTAAAGGAATTTAAGGATAACACCTAAATTTATAAGTTAATTAGTAAGATTAGCAGTTTAAAGCGCTAATAGATAGTAGAGCGATACAAAACCATATCTTACTAGCAGTAGTTAAGAGAATAGGATTACCTTATAGATAAAAGGAGTAACCTTACCTATTAGTTACAATTTTAGGAGATCCAATAACCTATAGAGGAGGGATTATTAATCTTAAAACAGGACCTATTTAGATAACTATTAAAGAAAGATAAATCGAGATGTCTTTTAATATCCTACCATTGGGACGGGATAAGGTAGTATTAGGTATGCCTTAGTTATAGAAATATAATTTAAGGATTGATTGGATTACAGGTTAGGTTAATATTAGAGATACTTAACGCCGCAAAATGCGATAATAAGCCAAGTTGGTATAGTACTAAGTAGGAGCAACCTATAAAGAAATAGAAAAAGGACTAAACTATATACTAAAGAGATACTATAAGTATGGTAAGAAACTATAGTTACCAGAAAGTAAAAAGCTGTTAGAATATACAGTATGGGATTATAAAATAGAGTTAGAACTAAGAATAAGTCTAAAGTTTTTTCTAATCTATAAGCTTACCAAAGAAGAAGGTAGAGCGTTAAAAGAGTTTATCTAGGAAAATCTATAGAAGGGATATATCAGACCATCGCAGTTATTAGCAGGTTATCTAGTACTATTCGTACTAAAGAAAAATGGCAAACTAAGGCTATATATTAACTATAGACAGTTAAATAGCATTACTAGGAAGGATAGGTATCCTTTACCCTTAATTAGCGAAATCTAAAATAGGATAGGTAATGCGCAAATCTTCACGAAGATAGATCTAAGATAGGCATACTATTAGATTAGGATTAAGGAAGGTAATAAATAAAAGGCAGCTTTTAGGTTAAAGGAAGGACTATATAAACTATTAGTTATATAATTCGGGCTTATAAACGCACTAGTAACGTTTTAGAAGCATATTAACAATATATTAGGAAAACACTTAGATAAATTTGTTATAGTATATCTTAATAATATTATTATCTACTTAATAACTAAGGAAGAATATGGGGAATACGTTAAATGGGTTTTAAAGAGACTATAAGAAGAATAGATACTAGTAGTAATTAAGAAATGCGAGTTCTTTACTAGGAAGACCAATTTTATTAGATTTATTATTAAACTAGGCCAACTTAGCATAGATCTAAAAAAGATTAAGGCTATAGTGAATTGGCAAGAACTAGAGAACGTTATACAGTTAAGATTTTTCCTAGGGTTTTACAATTACTGTAGAAGGTTTATAGCGCAGTGGTTAAAGGATATTAAGCTATTTATACGGCTAATAAAGAAAGAAGAACTATGGGCATGGGGGGAGAAGTAAAGAGAACTCTTTAAGAGAGTTAAAGAATTGTTTACCTAGGAGCTAGTTCTTAAGATCTATTAACTAGGACTAGAGATAGTTATAGAAATAGATGTATTAGACTATATACTAGGGGCGTGCTTTATATAAAGGCATTAAGATAAATGGCACCTAGTGGCATATTATAGTCGGAAGATAACACTACTGGAGTTAAACTATAACATCTATAATAAGAAGTTATTAGGTATAGTTGCAGTATTAAAGAAATAGAGAGCATTCTTATAAGGCACAGAAAAACTATTTATAGTTAAGATGGATTATAAAAACCTAATAGGATTCCTAATAACGAAGGAACTTAACTAAAGATAGGTTAGATAGGCAGAGATACTTACGGAATACCATTTTAAAATTTAGTATACTAAGGGTACAGATAATACGCGGGTAGATACTCTAAGCCGTAAAGCTAAACTATAGAATAAGGAAAAGCCATTAGGGGCTTTATTGCAAAAAGATATAGATAGATTAATTAGGTATAATTATCCGAAAATTATAGCAACTTAAGAAGATAATAAACTAGAGAAAGTCTACGAGACACTAAAAAGCTTTTAGGTATAAAGAATTTTAAAAGTATAGCTAGAAGATCCACAGATGAATATATATAAGAATTAAGAAGTAAAGTATATCCTAAGAAGCATAGTAGAGTAGTTTATAGAGAACTTCTATAAGGGACTAATCTAAGGATATAATGGAGCTATAAGCTTAGTGTTAAGACTCTAGGAGGAGTATATTATTAATAGAATCTAAAGGATAGCTAGAAAGGTTATAAAGGAATATCTAGATTACTAAAGGAATAAACTAACAAGGTATAAGCTATATAGAGGGCTATAACCTATTAAGATACCAGAGAGACTATAGGAGGTTATATTATAGGACTTTATTATTAAGTTGCTAAAATTAAAAGACCCTATTACTAGACAAGATTATGACGCGATCTTAGTAATAGTAGATAAGCTTATAAAGTGGGGATACTTTATAGCATATACAGAAGAAATCTTAGCAGAAGATGTCGCCAAAATCTATGTTAAAGAAGTGTTTGTAAGATATAGAGCACTAAACAAGATTATATTAGATAGAGACCTAAGATTTATAATAGCATTTTAGGAAGTGTTCTTAGCGGAGCAAGGAGTTTAAGCAGTAACTTCTACTATATATTATCCGCAGATAGACAGTTAAACGGAAAGGTTAAATTAGACGCTAGAGCAGTACCTAAGGCATTATATTAATTATGCATAAAACAATTGGGTATTGCTATTACTAGTTATATAATTCGCATATAATATAACACCTTAAGAAGGAATAGGCATATTACTATTTAAGGTAAATTATAGATATAAGCTAAGAATATTATTATTACTACAGTAAGCAAAGAAAATAAGTAGTATAGCTAAAGAGAGAATAAAGATATTAATAAATCTTTATGCAGACCTTATGGAATTAGTAAAGAAAGTACAAGAAAGAATAAAAAAGTACTATAATACTAAGAGATCTAAGGGACTAGATCTTAAGGAGGGAGATAAAGTATAGCTACTATATAAAAATTTTAAGAGTTAACAACTAAGTAAGAAATTGGACTATATTAAACTAGGATCTTTTAAATTTATATAGAGGATTTCACTGGTTATATTTAAGTTAAACCTACTAGCTAAAATAAAGATCTACCCTATACAGTATATCGCAATACTAGAGCCAGTATATAGGAATATTAAGTCACTAGTTTATAAAGCAGATATATATAGAGGACAAAAAGAAGACGAATAGTAAGTATTAAAGATCGTTAATTATAAGGACATCGACAACGAAATATAGTATAAGGTTAAGTGGATAGGCTACACTAAGACTACCTAGGAGCCACTAAAGAATTTAAAGAACGCTATAGGAAAGGTATAGGAGTATTAGAGGAAATTAGGTTAGGCAGTATTAATAAAAAAGGATCGCTAAAGAATAAGTTACCTAAGGGGGACCTAAGAAGAGCAGTTGCCGAACTACTTAGATCTATTTCCTTCTCTATTAAAAGAGAATCCATTCTTTTATTACTTAGTTCCTATAGACCTTATTCTATAAGCTTCTACTCCTTAAAGTAAACCTTCTTATAAACGCGTTAAAGACGCTAAACTTTTATAAAGGTAGACTGCTAAGCCTTAAGGGCACGAGCAGATTCTTTAGATCGACAATAGGCTTCCACTAGCGCTATAGCAAGATCACCCTTAAGTTTTTCTGCCTTAGATTAAATATAAGACCCTAAAATAAATTAATTAGGGAACTAGATAACTATTAAGAGTAATAGGTCGCGTATATTTAATATTAGAGATAGAGCGAACGTTATAGAATAACCGAATATTTGCTTTAGTACACTCTAAATAAGAGGAAGGTTGCTAAGATAAAGGACTTGCTAACGTAATATAAACTAGTCCCTCTTTTATATAACAAAAACACGGAGATAGTATTATCTCATTAAGAGATAATATTATAGCAACGGTACGAGACTAACGGGCTATAGAGGAAGAAGAAGGTGCTTTAGGCATTATAAGTAATAATATTAACTAAATTAATTAGATAGATATTATACCTTTAGTAAACAACCTAGAGATGCTAGGTATCTTTAAGGACGAAGATAAAGAGGAGGGAGATAGTATTATGGACGCTTTAAGTACAATATTATAACTACTTGGAAAGGAGTTAGAAGAAGCTAGTTAGTTAATATAAGTACGGTCTAGGATAGAACCCGTAGAACTATATAATAAGGAATAGTAAGCAGAGTTATATAATGTAATTTGTATAATCTATATAATCTATAAGATCTATTATAGAGCGAATAGAGCAGATAGAGCAGATAGAGTAATAACTTTCTTAGGAGTACGGTTGTGTATTTAAGGACCCTTAGTCCCTACCTAGATAGTTTCTTCCTCGTAGTAATTCTTAGAATATAATTAGAGTTAATCTGTTGGGCAACCACTCCACCAGTTATTATTACGTTGTTAACTTTTGTACTTGCATTTCCTATACACCTAGCCCATTAACGAACCCATTGTAGTTCTTACTATAAGGTTCCGTTACATATAAGGCCCTAGGTTAATTATCTAGAAGCGTTTATTAAGGACGTCTTTAATCTTTTATATTTCGCTTTTATTAGGGCCTACTATTAGTAGGTTATTTACGTAGACTACTAGGTAAATATAACCTTTTGCGAATACGCCAAGGTTGGATAAGAGGGGTGAAAAGCCTAGGCCTTTTAGGAAAAGGGTAAGAGTATAATACCAGATTTGTGGTGATTGTTTAAGTCTATAAAGTGCCTTATTTAGTTAGCAGACTCTTTTTATCCTATCTTCTAGCCCCGTTAGTTGCTTAATATATATTTCTTCGTTAATTGCTCTATACAGGAAGGCTGTCTTAACGTCCATTTATTTAATTTCAAGGTTAAGGGCAGCGGCAATAGCGAAGATCATCTTATAGCTTATTGGTTTAACTACTAATATAAATGTCTCGTTATAATTGACGCCTTCTTATTATTTAAATCCGCGTACAACCCAGCGGGCTTTATACCGTAGTATTTTACCATTTAGTCCTCTTTTAAGTTTATAGACCCATTTCCCTTATAAGACCCATCTGTTTAGAGGGGGGTTAACTAGGATTTATATAATATTATCAAGTAGGGACTTATATTCGTCCTTTATAGCTACAAGCCATTGTTTCTAAGATATATCAGCCCTAGCTTATAGCAGTGTTTTTGGTTTAAAAGGTTCCGTTACGGCTTTTGCCGCTCCTAGGAGCGCTATAACAAACATATACCTCCTTATTAAGTCCTTTAAGTATTGGCCTTTAGTTACTCTTGTTAATATTTATAGCTTAGGGTGGCTTTAAAGTGTCTCGCTAGGTACTAAGTGTACGTTCTCTGTTTTAGACGGTGGTTCCCTACTATTAGGGTCGGTGTTAGTTTGGTTTGACGATTTACCTATATTTTATAGGTCCATTTCGTTATTTCTTTCCAGCGTTTTATTGCTATTTAAGGGGCTTGCGCCGCCCTCCCTTTTAGGTAATGTCTCCCTTTTAGGTAATGTCTTGCTAGTATTTTCCCCTTTAAAGGTTTTGGAGGATTCGAGGTTCTATAGCTAGGCTAGTAACTTATTATCTACTAGATTTCCATCTTCCCTACTAGTAGGGTATAAATCTTCCATATAAGACACTCTTAGTTATTTAGGAGCCCTGCTAGGACCTATAGGGTCTTTAACTAGTTGCTTATTTAACCGTTTTTATATCTCCCCTTTAGTACTTAGGGCGCCTAGATAAGGTCTGTTTTCTATAAATATAACATTTACGGAGCAAGTAATTGTGCTATTTTCGGTTAGGATATAGTAGTTCTAACTTTCTTCAAAGCTAAGGAGTTTACATGGCATTGTTTTTATATTAGTAAGTTTTCGCCGTTTCTTTTCGGGTTTTAGTACTAAGTAGTTATATCCTAGTACTTAGATAAAGGATAAGTCTGGCTCCTTACCGTACTAGGCTTCGTAAGGTGTTTTACCAATGCGAGCGCTAGGGCTGCGGTTACGGATTTTTATAATAGAGATAAGTATTTCTGGCCACTATTTCTTATATAGATTTGCTTTTAGCAGCGTAGGGTAAAGTTTATCCATAAGGATTCTATTTAAGCGTTCAGCGGCTCCATTCTATTGGTGCTGCTCTATAGCTATAACTTTAACATTAATTCCTCTATCTGCGTAGAAGATGTGGAATTTATCCAAACGGTTTTCTTCTCCCCAGTTAAGTCTAACGCGTTAACAACGGCGTTCCGGTCGGGAGTACTTTTCTATAAAATGTTAGAAACAGTAGAAGAACTCGCTTTTCTTAGTAATGGGGTAAGCTTCGGCTATTTACGTATAGTTATTAAGAAACATAACCCAGTATCGGCTTTGGTCGTAGCCTGTAACGGGGAAAAAGCTAGTAATATTAGTGTGGATAAATTTAAGTGGGTAAGTTCCTGGTTTAAACTTCCTTTTATATAGTTTTTCTTTTATTCGTCCTTAGACGCATAGGATACATACGTAGTTATCTGGAGGGGGGTCTATTCCGGTTAATATTGTTTTAAGTCTTTGTAGATTTTGCTCCCCTAGGTGGCCTATTCTTTTATACCAGATTTTATACCATACGGTAGTAATTATATAGGCAGTTAGTCCTAGGGGTGGTTTTAATTGTTAGATATTAAATGCGTATAGGCTATAAAGTAAGGATGCTTTAAATTTTGTTTTCTTTATAGTAATAATTATATCGTTATTATTAAAACCTATTTTTACTTCTTTTACCCGCAGCTTTGACATAGAGATTAGATTAATACCCCCTTTTAGAACATAGAGAGTATTATATAGGTAGAGGTCTACGTTTTTGTTATTAATAAGGTAGGACAGTTTTATTATCCTAATCGCTTCTAGTATTGCCCGCGCTCCTATAAAGCCCCTTAGTGGTCTGCCGGCATAGCTTTATAGTTCCATAAAGTCTTCTTTCCAGCAGCTGGAGTGGTGGGAGCAGCTGGAGTTAAGGAAGAAGGTCGCCGTAAGGTTTATATCTATATTAGCTGCTATAAGGTAAACGGCTTCTATGCTATCTAATATGGCGTAGCTTAGACCTACTATTAGTTCGTTTTCGTTTTCTTCTATAGGTTTATTATTCCTACCCTTAGGTCTCTTGTTCTCCTTATTATAGGAGTTACTTTATTTCCTTTTCCTTTCCTAATACTTTTCCTTATGGTATTTTCTTTTAAAGTTTAGGTGTAGTCTTTAATACTCATCCTTTATATAATAGAGCTTATAGCAGTATATACAACTTTTTATATTTTAGGTATTTTAAGGGATTGCTAGTAGGGTAGTCTTGTTATCTTCCCGTCCTCTTATATTCTATTCTTCCCTTTCTGCCGCTTATATAGCTTTATTAAATATTATAGCTGCTTTTATAATCTTATTTTTTTTATTTTGTTCTAGTAGAAGGGAGTATTTTTAGTAGAAGGAGGTTAGGAATATGTTATAGTCTAGGCCGAGTCCTATTAGGAATTTATTAACTAGGGAGATTTTATTAATTATGCAGTTGGGGTTAAGCTCCATAATCTCTATTTGTGCTTTTTATAGCTTTTCCGTATAGCTTATTACCCCCTTATAGGTATCTAGGGTAACTTCCTGGTACCATTTTTTAAGATATTAGTAGACTGCACTTCCTATTAGACGAAAGCGTTTTTATAGCTTAGTAAGGATTTTATCTATATTTTTAATTTCTTTAACTTCCCTTATAGCGTTATAACCGAGTCTGCTTCGGATAATACTATATACTCGTTCCTGTTTATTAAGCTAGGTGTCTAACTTAGTTTTATATACTGTCTTTAATAGGGCCCCTTATTCTAGTCTTTTTGCGTTCCGTTTAAGTAGGTCCCTATACCCATTTATTGATAAGTAGAGGCGTATCTGTTTAATAAACTCTATCTATTCTGTAGTAGATTCCAGCTTCTTTATCTTATCTAGCCCTCTAGTCCCTTTTTTAGCAGTGAAATTTATCTTTACCTTAACTATAGGTATCTTTAGTAAGACTAGTAGAGGTCTCTTAGGCTTATTAGGGATAGGTTTAGTTATTAAGGCCTAGGAGGAGGTTTAGGATATTTAGGGGAGATAGGTAAAGGTAATAGTAAAGGTAGAGGTAAGGTGTAAGCAACAGTAGGTTTAGGAGGTTTAGGTAGTTCCGCTAAAGCTTTAGGTAGAGGGTTAGAGTCCTTAGTAGTAAAGCTAGAGGGGTTTAGTATTTCCAACCCTTTAAATTTAATAGATTCGTATATAGTTTCGGAATCCTCTAGCGTATCTAGTGGGATAGATATAGTAGAGGTCTTAAAAGGTGATTAAGGAGGAGTTTAAACCTTAAGGCTAAAAAGTTCGTTTAAACTAGCTATAGAGAGTATACTATTAGATATTAAAGAGTTATCTAAATTACTGGAGTAGACGGGTATAGTACTAGGGTTAAAGTCTTAATTCTTAAAGTCTTCTATAAAGATATAGGTGTTGTCTTTACTAATATCCTTAACTATATAGGGGTAAAGAAAGGTATTAAGGAAGCGGTGGAACCGTGCTAGTTATAAGGGTTAAGGTCTTAATTGGTATAAAACCGGTCTTCTAGGTCTTTGGCGTAAATATTAAGGAGTTAGTTTCTTTACTATTATAATGGTTTTTAACTGGATTATATAGTTATCTTAGGTTTAGAAGTACGGTTGTCCTATAACTGGAAGGCTGGTATAGGGGTTTAACAATTTTTAAAGAATTTAAGAGGTTAGGTTTTAGCGTTTTGGCGCCCAGCCTTCTTATAAGGAGTTCTTTTAGGCCTCCTTTTTACCGTATTTCTTATAATGTTAGGTTTTTAGTAGTGTATATATATATTACAGAGGTACGTAGCGGAAGATAGCTGTAAGACTGTAAAGTTCCTCTGGAATATATTTTTAGTGGATTATATATTTAATTATAAGGTACTATAAGACTTAGCTTATTTACATAATCCGGGCTCATAACCTGTTGAAAAGTGATTTATGTTATCTCCCTCCAATCTTGGAGAGCTAGTGGCTATATAATATAATATTGGGGAGGCTGGGTACCCAGCCTCCCTACGACACCAGAAGGTCGATTCTCAACAAATCTTAACAATAGTTAAAATTAAAACTTAGTTATAGCGTTATAGTTTTAAAAGTTATATTTAAATAGCTTAATTTTTGCGATATAAATGCATATAAGTTAACTTCACGTGAGATTCTAAACTAAAGTGGTAATGCGATGACTTGTGTAGCCATGGAATTAACCTTGGGAAATGTTTCCGGGAGACTTGGTCAATCACTACCAATTGTTTGCTTATCATCTGTGATCCTTCTCCATTCTTTTTGCGAGCAATAGGTGGAGATGGCTTTGCAGGTGACACAAACCCCACCCCCCGCTACCCTCTCCATTACTCTGCTACCAATGTTTCGGTATCCAGTGTCGTCCGGACGATAACAATCGGACTGCCTAACAATCGGACTGCCTAATAATCGGACTGCCTTTCATGGAGCCACGTTATTGTCACCGGGTGTTTCCCCAGCCTGCAGCAATCTTGGATATCTCGGCTGTTTTTCTTTTGCGCGTGGGCGCCGGAGATGGAGGGGAATGGAGATTTATTTAAACCGGTAGGATGGCCCAGCTCTCTGAATCTCAATTTCAATATCAGACTCAAGGACCTCAGTATCAGATTCAGTCACCACAAAACAAAAAACTTCAACCCAATTTTCTACGCACTACTCTTCCAAACAATGGCTGATTGGTGAGGGGCGTCCCCTCCTTGAAGCTAGTTGTAAAACTAACTGGCTCGGTAACAGCTCTTGCCCATCCTGCTCCTCCTGCAGTGGTGACTGCTCTAGCTGCGGCTGTGCCGATTGCGGCGTAAGTTTCACTTCTGTTCTGCAATGTCTTCCTTGATTAAGGATGCTGTGTGGAGGAGGCCATGGAAGTTCCTGCAGGCTAACATGACGGTACTGCAGCATTAAGTTACTCATCATGTGGTGATTGGGCCTCCAGATTGGATGGTGGATGCATTGGTTTCTTATCTAGATGAAGGGGAGGTTTGAGGGGTTGTGATGGTCAAGGCGGGTAGTCGGCACAAATACACTCATTTCAGCTTCAGCTCTTCATCTTGTCACATGGATAATTTGAAAATGCCAATTGAAATTATTGCCATAATTGAAACATGCACAGTTTATTTTCAAGCTACAATGTGACTAAGTTTATGAAAGCAATTTAGCCATTGACATATCACCAATCCTGCTCTCCACCGATAGATAGCCATTTATCGGATAGTCACCCAATCATATCGCAAAGGGGGCTAACAGAGCCGTCAAGGTTGGTTTGTATATTGATGTTGATGCTGCCCAAGGCTACACGATGAAACGAGTGAAACCGAAGTGAAGGGAAGATGCCATAGATAAAAGGGTTGATTTTATAAGGAAGCAAATTGCGAAATATTGAAAGGAAAGGTCAGAGGGCGAATGGAGTAGGTGGTGGTATTTATTTCTATTTCATGTGTCAGTAGGATATGAAACTAATAAATGTTATGGAGAGAAACTCACGCCGCAGTTGCAGGTCTCGCCGCAGGCGCAGCTCTCGCCGCATGAGCATCCGTCTCCGGCCATGATAGCTGATGTGATGTTGGTTGACTTGGAAGTTATGCTTGATAAAGTGTGCTTTGTTCAGGTGTGATAATTGAGCTGGTGTTCTGTGTTTGTTGCTTGTGCTTGTTCTGTGGTGGAGGGGCAGCCCACTTATGTACCCCTCCATCGCCAAGGCTTGCGAGGTTTCTGCGGTGCCTTTCGCTGCCTTTCGCCGTATTCCCTGCAGCACTAGCGCCCGGCATGCCTGGCACACCTGCACCTGGGAAAAAGCAGGGAAAGCAGCTAACAGGCACACAGCAGTCTGGGCTCGGGTACTATGGCCCAATCAAGCAGTCGTCTCGCGTCGTATGATCTGCGGAGCTACTTGTGCTGCTGCGTCATTCGGTTGGTCTTTCTCCGCTTGCGGCCTTTGAGCGGCGGGTCGTCAAAAAGCATACCAAGGGCTTTGGGGGTCACAAGCTTGTTGCGGCCTTTTTGCGTATCTTAGGCTTCTAGGCTGCGTTGATCTGGACACGTCTGGTCTTTGCTAACGCCTGATGATGAGGTGATGGGATGATGTAATGAGGGGATGATGGGGGATGCGAAGTAACACAACGTTTGGATTCCTTTCAAAAAGAAAGATATGCGAATTGGATAAGCTCGCTCTGAGTACATCTCGCATTCCTTGTCCGGAGTACTGTGGTTTTCTTATCTTCTGCAAATTCGCTTGATAAGAGCCGCCTACATCATAATGCGCATTAAAAAATACACCCCCTATCGCCCCACTAAATATAGCTCTATATTTTATGTATAGAGGCCTATTTTATAGCTCTATTCTAGGGCTATAAAATAAGCCATTATTTATGATGAACTGGATGATATTGGAAGGAATGAATGTGAATATATGAGAATATCTAGATCTATCTACGACGAACATAGGCTCTTATATAGGCCTATGTCTACGGTGGCAAAGTGATTGCTAAGGATACAGACCAAAATGGAAACAAAGGGAATCTGCTTATGTAAGCAGGCGACGAATGTGGAGGACTCCTCCAGAACCATCGTCAATTTATATAATTTAGGGCCGTTTTTGTGGAGTTGCGGGGGGAGGGTCGCGATCGCGCAGAGCCTCAATTTAAGTCTTACAGCTACCCCCCACAACTCTACTAAAATAGCTCTAACTTATATAAATAAGGGCTTGTTTTATAGCTCTAGAATAGAGCTATAAAATATGCCTCTGTTTATAAAATATAGAGCTGTATTAGTGGGGCTATAGGGGGTGCTTGTTTTGGGGGCAAAGTGGTTCCTAGATTAGTCAGCGCAGAGCCTCAATTTAAGTTTTTTGGCTGTTGTAAAGCACCCCATATAATTCCACTAATATTTCTCTAATTTATATAAATAATGGCTTATTTTATAGCCCTAGAATAGAGCTATAAAATGGGCTTCTATTTATAAAATATAGAGCTGTATTAGTGGGGCTATAGGGGGTAGCTGTAAAACTTGAATTGAGGCTCTGCGCGATCGCGACCTCCATTCTTATTAATAAGCACCCCCCATAACTCTACAAAAACAGCCCCAAAATTATATATAAATAAGGGCTTATTTTATAGCCCTAGAAATAGAGCTAATAAAATAGGCCTCTATATATACTAATATATAGAGCTATATTAGTGGGGGCTATAGGGGGTAGCTGTAAAACTTGAATTGAGGCTCTACGCCGATCGCGACCCTCATCCATTCCTATCAATAAGCCACCCCCCGCAACTCTACAAAAACAGCCCTAAATTATATAAATAAGGGCTTATTTTATAGCCCTAGAATAGAGCTATAAAATAGGCCTCTATATATAAAATATAGAGCTATATTTAGTAGGGCGATAGGGGGTGTATTTTTTGATGCGCATTTGTGATGTGGGCGGCTCTTATCAAGCGAATTTGCAGAAGATAAGAAAACCACAGTATATCCGCTGGGCGGGATGCGGGCCATTCTTCACGGGGAAGCCACTTCATGGCTTCGTGGCTTCGTATTTCCCTAGCCTTAACTCATAAGTTAGCACTGGGGTTCAGCAAGTGGTTCAGATGCTCAAGAGGAGCTTCAACTGTGTGAGTTTGACAATTTATTCGATATTTCAGCTGTCCTAGAACTCCTCCTGTTTCTCTACTTTCAGACAATCGCGATAGCCAAGACCAGAATATCCATCTCCAACCATCCAGTGATCATGGCAGAAAATACAATCATCAGAGCTTCGTGCAATTGCCGCTCTTCGATATTAACTTTTTCTATTCCAACGTCAAACCTGCCCCTTCCCGCTTATCTTTGCCACTGCAACATCTCCCGCCGCATTTCTGGCGCATTGTGCACCAGTTACGTAGACATCCCACCTGGCCCAGACGACCCTAAGCCCGACCTTACATCTCTCACACCCTACCAGTCTTCTGACATTCTAACGCGCTATTTCTGCTCAACATGCGGCACGCAAATGTATCTCAAGTATTCTTCAGATGACCACATCTCCGTGTCCACCGGCACTCTAGATAGGTCCGATGGTATCATCCAGTTCCTAGGCCACATGTGGATACAGGATACGAAAGACGGCGGTGCGAGTGACTTCATTCCAACAATAAGAGGTGAGAAGCTGAAACGCTGGCTCACCGAGCCGGACCAGGGTGAAGAAGCCCCAGCGAGGTGGAAGAGCGCCTCATCAACGCCGAAACCTCCATCGAAAACAGACAAGTTGTACGCTCATTGCCACTGCGGGGGCGTCAAGTTCTGGATATCGCGGCCGGGGGAACAATCCAAGAAAGCCGAATCGCCCTTCCCAGACCTGCTAATTCCCTATCATACTAACTCGCCCGCAAATCCTTCTAACGAACCCTGGTGGCTTCCGCGAGAAGACTGTTTTCTGGCCGGCACATGCGCGTGCATATCGTGCCGTGAGTCTAGCGGCTTCGATATAACCTGGTGGGCCTTTGTTCCCGTCAGCGACATCACGCTCGAGAACGGCGAGCCCTTCCGGCGCTATTTCGGCACCCAGAAAACGCATAGGAGCTCGCCTCACTGTACGCGGACGTTCTGCTCGCGGTGCGGTTGTACGGTGTTCTGGGATGGTGATGAGCGGCCGAGTTTGGTAGATGTGGCGCTCGGCCTACTAGACGCAGAGAGCGGGACCAGGGCGGAGGAGTGGCTTCATTACCATCAGGGTAGGGTAAGTTTCACTGAGTTTGCTAGGAATAGGGAACTTATAACAGGGCTGGAGGAGGGACTGAAGGCTTATAGGTAGAAGGCCAGCTCGGAGAAATTGTATGCTACTGACCTTCTATGTTGTGCAAGTTGGGGTCTTTAGTCCTTTTTCACTTGCGGGAAGGTTTCAGGATTAATAAATTCGTCCTTGGATTGGCTCCATAGGAAGCATATCACCTTGTATCGCGCGTTCGCGAAGCCAGTGGATTACCCAAATTGGTATATATTGGCTGCCCATAGTAAGCGGGCAATAATCGAATAGAAAGATCTACTCTACAGTGACTGAAAATTCTAATTATCGATTCCCTCCTACTTCTATCGGGCAGTATGAACCACGTAGAAACATCAGACTGTCGGTGCCGACTCTATCCCTTAACCCGTTGCTTCTGGCACTACGTTATCGATAGGGATCCAGCCAATAAGAAGCTCTCGTTTGAGCCTTCGTGATGAGAAGGGATAGTGTACTCCTGACCTCTCGCTAAAGCTCCATCATTCTTTTCAGCCAGTCCCTTTTTGTGCCAATATTTGAAGTCTCGGAATATAAAGTCGGCCTCATGCCAAGATCCCTGGAAGCTAAATCCCGGATGCAGAATCGTCAACGCCATAATATCAATGATCACCATTGGGCCCTTGAGGACCATGAATGGAATCTGCTCATTGAAGAGCTTACCATTGAACCCTCCACTTAGTTCTACGACACGAAACGCACTTCGAATGGAAATAGTCAGGACGGCGAGTACGAGACCTACTTTCGGTAGTTCTTTATTTCAGGTGATCCTGAGAAACAGCAAGCCGCAGAGACAACATACCATACAAAAGGCCCTTGAGGGGCAGCGAACTCGCGATACCCACAAACCTACGGCCCCCACCGCCCTTATTCGACCCCACCTGTAAGGCAAACCCGGAGCAGCAAAGCGCGAGGGGAACCAAAGAGAAGACTTGGAAAACCAAACCGACAATCATGATATTCTTACCGGTATTTTTCCCAGACAGCGGTACGGCTGTGATCGCAATACCCCCTCCCAACCCTCATAACACGAGACTGAAAAGATCACGGCTGCAAAAAATAATGGTGATGTGCGAGGTTTGAAACGAGAGGCTCGTGCCGTAAATGGTCACTATGCGTGTGAGGCACAGGTAGATGCCTGTGCAGAGCAAAGCGGGAGCAATGGTCACGCAGATGAGGTAGGTGAGAGAAACGCGTTGTTATCAAAAGGGTTGATTTCCACCAAGACCCGACCAACGTAGCCGATGCCTTTTGGTGCTGCTGTCCAATAAACGCCCGAGCAATGCCAGCTCATCCGATCATAAATATGCGTTCCCTAGATTATGCTCCTTCAAATAATCGCCCCCCTTTTCATGAAACTCTGCTCTTGTCACGAAAGCGTGTTTCGAGTCTGCTTGGTTAGACCACTTGGCAGCGCCCCTCCACGCATCTAGAATTGAATCCTTCGCTTTGCGCACTCTCAATGTTGCGTCTGCTGGTAAAACGGCGCGAAGCTCTTTCCTTAAACGGTCTTCGAAGCCTTCGAAAAGGGTGTTCCCACCAGTGAGGAATATGTCCTTCAGGACGTCATTGCGTAACGGGGAATCAACTAGGCGTTCTGTGAGAATGCCCGCAGCAATCTCTACAAGACCAGCTTGGTCGAGGCCGGCGATCGATGGCTGGAATACTACTTCCGGTACGCGGATCCGTTCCACGTTGAGGTGGATTTGGTGCATTTCGCGTTGACTCTCTGGATCGAATGGCCAGGGTCCACGAAGGAAAGCATGTATCATGCTTTTGGTCCAATCGGACTGCGCTTCACGCGTGCTCTGCTCTGTGAAATTTGGATCGTGTTTGAGGAGCTGCGCTTCTATGGTCTTGAGACTTCCATTTAAATCCTCCTCTTCTTCATCATCGCTTTGCTCGCCTGTCGCAATCGTACGGTAGACGCCCCAGTCAGCATCATCTGCGCCAAAAGTGTCCTCGTCGCCGCCTCGTCGCCGTTTCTTCGTTGGGTTATCGGAAGCCAGATTGGCGATAGACTTCATGCGCATCTGATTTGCAAGGGATTTTCTATTACCAAGCTCAGCTTTTAGGCGTTCGCGATCTTTGATCTTTTGAATGATTGTCTGAATGTGAAAAGTTAGCGAGTGTTCGTAATAGTATCAGGGCTTTCCAACCTGACGAGCAAGCCTGCGCTCTTCTAGCCAGCCCTCAAGGTCCTTTTCGCGTCTTTCATTGTCCAGCTGCTCTTCTTCTGCTAGTCTCGCCTTCTCGCGCTCCTTCTCTGCCTTGGCACGGGCACGGGCTTCATGATTCGATTTCATCAGCCGCTGCTGGCGCTTCTGTTTGAGGCCTTCCTCATCAAGCTGATCATCAGGAACCTCAAGTAGAGGAAAGGTTGGCTCGTCCTCCTCTTCGTTCTCCATATCTCCGACGTCCTTATTTCTAGCTTTCCGGATCGACTTCTCCATCTCCCTGATCTTCTTTTCCAGCTGAGACTCGTCGTCAAAATCATCTGACTCAAGAAGGCGCTTTCCTTCTTTCTTCGTCGTCGCCTGAACCCTTTGTTGCAGGTCCTTATAGTATACTAACTCTTGCTCTTTGCGAATAAGTTTCTCAAGCCTCATCTTCGCTGCTTGCTCCTGTAGTCTTCTTCCACTCTCTTTCCTTTTTTCAGCTGCCCTGGTTAACTCTTCTTCGGTCTTCTGAATGACTATTTGTTCCGTAAAAGGGAATTGAATAACATGATCGCGCTCCTCAAGCCCCGTCCAGTCCAGATAACGACAAAGTTCTTGTTCGTAATTTTGAGAGACATAGCAGTGCTCGCGTACAAGGTCCTCAGCTTGAGGGTCGCTGATCTTTCCAGGGAAAGTAGGATATTTGAGTTTTAGGAGTTTGAGAAGATATTCGGCGCTTTGAAAGCGCCCCCAGTTCAATCGAGTAGCCTGTGAGAGCAAGGCCTTCGATCCAACAACTGGGATGAGATGGGTGGCGGCGTAGGAAGATGAGACTACCAAGCCATGCTTCCCACCGTTGTAGTTGTAGGAAAATAGGGAATCGATACCATACGCTACCGAAGGCGCTCCGTAGCACTCGAAAAGAATTTCGGACATAGCTGCACATTAAGAATTATGTTAGACTCAACCTGCAAGATTTTAGTAATTGTGACATACTCTTTCGTGTATAGCCTAGGTTAGCGACGGGCTCAGTCATGACTACAGGCCTGCCAATACTGCCATTGGCCCCATCTACTCCTAGCTTGATAAACACATAGTCCAACACACCTTCCACCACGTCCCAGTTGTTCACAATATTACTTCCGGGCTCGTATATGTTCTTCGACTGACCTCGCGCAGTCCCATCGGCATACACGTCCGATCCGACAAATGTAAAGGTCCGATTCAATTTGCGGTCGCGGTATCGTGCCATGAGAGGGGGGATGGAGAATCGGGGTTTCTCGTCAAAAGACCAGCCGGCGCGCACAGCTGAAGATCCTGTAGAGTACACGAGTTAGTGAATCTGCAAGGGGGCTTCCTCAATGGTGATGAGAACAGGGGAGGCTGGATACCATTATCGATGACGATAGCCGTATTGGGGGAGCTCCTTTGATAGCCTTCGGTGTCTATGAGTCGGAAGCCTTCAAAAGGTGGGTCATTGACACTCCACAGTTTGGCGGGAGGCGGTTTGGGAGAGTTCCCTCCAGATGAGGATAAGTTCTCATTAGTGGTTGAATGGCCCATGATGAAGTAGGGAAGGACGAGAGAATAGTTGTTTTTATATCATTTCAGAAGTTCAAAGTAGTGTAAAGTTTGAGGATTGGTGGCGTTCATTTGAGTGTTTGTACACAGCATGTTGCTAACTGGTGAAGCTCAGCTTCGGAAATGCTCAGAATATCAGGAATGCCTGTACGCGATAAGCGCGCGTTTAAATAACACCTCTCCGCTAATCCCTAACGCCTGTGCCAAATTGAAGAGACAAATCGAACTACTACTAAGAGCAAGACTAGTGGCTTGGTGATTACGAGGGATCTTTGAGGCTGTCGGTCGCTGCAATACGGGTCAGGGATGTTATTCTATATTGAAAAGATAAATAAAACTAGCCTTCAAGGTGGAATAGAACGTTAGATTGATAGTTCTTGAACATCTGTGCCACCAGCTCTACATTCATGTTTTGTATATTAATTTCCTGCGGGCCGGTGTGATCAGACTAGTTCGTTATAAAGATTGGAACGGTAACATACCTGTAGATTCTTATTCAAAACCATGATTGCTTCATTGAGCTTCTCCTATGACAAGATATTAGTGATCGTCAAATCAAACGACGCGCCAGTTAGTGACTTACAACGTTTGTGATGATCCTTGAGAGTAGAAGATTCTGCTGATGCTCGTGTGGGCTTTCCTAAACGCACGATGTCAAATCAGAAATTTGCTCTCTGTAACATGTATTCCTACAACGTACCATCGTAAGCAACTGAAATCGCCCAAACAGAAGAAAACTTTACAGAGAAGTCCTCTGCTTGGAGGTCTGCGTGTTGTTTATTACAGCTTGAACGCCATGCGCGGCAACAACACGATGTTTGTGGCCGCAAAACAACTAACCGAAAACAGTAGTCGGAGATCATCCAACAGTTAGTGTTGATCTTTATCATCAAGCGTCTTTTCGCATATCGCCTCGGGTTCCTTAAATTTACCGCCAAGCTACTCACTTCACCGTCTAAATTGATTCTGTTACTACACCATGGCTCCCATCACTCAGGCTTCGGACGAGAGCAATCACCAAGCTTTACTTGACAAGCTCGACCTCTATGCAATTTCCAAACCCTTCCGTAATGCGCACTGGAAGCCTCCTCAGCGACGTAATAAAAATGTCAAACAGGTCATTGCAGATGCATCCCGCAAAGAAGCGTCTGTCATGGCCACGCAAAACAACAGCGGCAGCTCCACTCCCATGATACCACACTCTGTTATGGCAACTGGGGGTGCTGCCACACCAACCAACGGGGTTAACTTACACCCAAACATAGCGCAAGCAGCACAAAGTCTTTCAACCCTAGTTTTGGAGAGAAATAGCAAAGCCGCTTTGACCAGTGGGCCGGCCGCAACATACACCAACATAGAGTCTGCTCCATCCCTCCATCCATCCAGTCAGCGCCATTACTGCGACATCACCGGACTCCCCGCACCATATACCGACCCAAAGACTAGGCTAAGATATCACAACGTGGAGGTTTTTGGGGTCATTCGAAGTCTTGGCCCAGGGGTCACAGAGGGCTACCTGGCAGCGAGGGGGGCGCATACGGTGCTAAAGTGATAGATAACTGCAAATTTGGGCAGCCCTGGATTAGGGAATATGCAAGCTGGACAAGGGTCACCAAAGGTTTTCGGGCAGACTGCAAAATGTATTAAGGGACACCAGTCTTATGAAAGGATCCTGCCCAGCAGCTGAATGTAGGACCAACAAAGTCAAGCGTCTTCCACCCGCCTTGCTCCTTTCGAAACAAGGCTCAAGAGGATGCTCCGGCTTAATCATGATCTTGATCATCAGTCTTCGCCCAAATGACAGATTACCGGGATCACATGGAAAGGCGGATCCCAGTTACAGCAGACAGAAGCCACTGCCGTCAAGGCGCTCATGTATGGTAGACCTCTGATACGGTTACAATTCAGTAAAAATGAATGAACTAGCAGGTCTGACAAAGAAAATGCGAATCTCATTCCAATTGCTACAATGGCGTGGATGAAAAGTGTTGAAGTCAAGCTAGCAGTTGGAAATACAACTCTTATCAGTAATTTAATTAACGCAACAGCTGCTCTCGAAGCTCTGTCGTAACAGTTGGTAAGAGTCAAGGGCATGACCGATAGGACGGACAGAACGGACATTCGACAATGGCTCGCGCACTTCGGCAAAACGCCGGACTAGTGTTGCGGCTCCAACGGCCTTGTGCAGTGTCAAGAGGACAGATGCTCAGGTAACATCAACACGAGTGTATTATCACCATCATTGCTACCCCTCATTACTTTCTTTCTGAAATACTAGCTTTCTACTAGTTCAACCCTTCAAGATGCCGACAATGTGGTTATCAGATTCCCAAAGTTAGTCCTAGGGCCTTTAGCTCACCCCCGAACTTTACTAACCAAGCCTGAATACAGAAATTGGCGTCGCCTTTTGTTCTGGGGGTAGGTATGACTTACGTTACTCTGCTGCGTCAGAATCCTGAGTTCTAAATCATTAACCCAGGGGGCTTCTTCCTTCTCGGCGGCGTCATGATGTTTTTTGACCGAGCAATGTGAGATCATGCACCCTATCTTATACTTCCAATATCCTTAGACTCTCCGGAATCCTGACATGTAGATCATTTCTAGGTTAGCAATGGGAAACGTATGAACTATCTACTTGTGATCATTGGATTTCTGACTCCGCCACGGCCTCCGCTTATCTGCATCTCAGATCCTATTTCTTTGCGGTCTAACTCTTATAATTGGCCTCCAAAAAACCGCACTATTTTTCGCGCGTCGCCAAAAACTCAAAGGCACCGCTGCGTTCACTGTCGGCATTCTTCTCATACTGTTCAAATGGCCCCTGGTCGGTTTCCTGGTCGAATTGTATGGTATATTTGTGTTATTCGGCGACTTTTTCGCTACAATAGCAGGGTTTGTGGGAAACATACCGGTTGTAGGACCATATATTGCGCAGGCTCTGGAGAAGATTAGCGGTGGGAGGAGGAATGCTGAACTGCCTGTCTAAATTATAGAGCAAACCACTTGTAAGATCACGGCTTCTACTCTTATGAATGCATTATAGAGCGGGTACAGGACAAAGCAGCAAACGTCACGCGCAATATCGCGAGTCAACAGGGTCGAGACGCCCAAATCGGAAATCTCAGGACTCAACAAGAAGCTTGAAGCGAAGAGATAGCCGGTTGGCTTTGTAAATGCATCAGAGCAACCAATGAATGTCTAACATCCAATTCACAAACACCTTTTTCATATCCAAGGAAATCCCCAAAATGCTGAATGGTATGCAAATCCCAGGCTCCAAATGCCAACTTTTAGTCCGCGCCGTTAACAGTACCATTCTTCGCTCTGCGTTCCCGGACCGCCGCTGCCAGGTCCTCCAGCACTTGAACTGTCGTCTCCCAGTCTATACAAGCATCCGTAATGCTAACACCTTTCTTTAGTCCGCTAGGGCCTTCTGGAGGCACTTTCTGGTTACCCTCGTTGATGTTCGACTCAATCATAACGCCGACAATACCGGTTTCACCGTTTCGAAGTTGCTCAGAAATCGTTTGGGCTACGAGCGGTTGATTGCGGTGGTTCTTATTCGAGTTTCCTAGTTTTATCTTGTCAGAAAACGTTCTATCCAAATCGATCTGGTCACGCAATGTACCATGGGAGCAGTCGATCATCATCACCTCTCTCTGGCCTTTCTTTCTCAGTGCTTCTCTTGTAGTCTTGACGCTTTCTTTGTCATAATTAGTTCCCTTTGTGCCACCACGCAATACGACAAAGCAATGCTCATTCCCACTCGTCTTAGTAATAGCAGCAAGGCCCTGCTTAGTTACGCCCATGAAGTGGTGCTTAGCAGCAGCCGCTCCTATGGCATCCACAGCCACCGTCAAGCTTCCATCCGTGCCATTTTTGAATCCGATAGGGAACGAGAGACCAGAGGCTAGTTCGCGGTGTAACTGAGATTCGGTTGTGCGAGCACCAATGGCACCAAGCGAAATCAGATCTGCGAGGAACTGAGGGGAAATTGTATCAAGCATTTCGCTTGCGATTGGCATTCCCAGAGAGGTCAAGTCGCAGAAGAGCTTCCGACTCACACGCAGACCTTTGTTGATTTGAAAGCTCTCATCAATGTCGGGGTCGTTGATGAGTCCTTTCCAACCCACAGTCGTTCGTGGTTTCTCTAGGTATGCTCTCATAATGATGAGGAGGTCTTTGTTTAGCTTGTCGGCGAGCTGCTTGAGCCGCTGGCAGTACTCAAGCGCGGTAGCTGCGTCATGGATCGAGCAGGGCCCAACCATGACGAGGAGACGATCATCCTGCTGGGTGATAATTCGGACGGCTTCTCGACGGCCTTGAATAACTGTGTGCTGAGTGGTTTCTGGGGCGGGAATCTCGGAGGACAGGAGTGCTGGAGGGATCAGAGGATCGTATCCAAGAACTGCGTGTGTCAGTAGAAAGTGAAAAGCGCGGACGAATGCAAATTCCTTATTTACCGCGCACATCATCGCTGATAACTTGATTGGCGTCTCCGATTGCCATTTTGTCTTATGCGGCCTAGCAAATGAGCAAATGAGGCTTTTGGTGCGAGTAATCGGAGAGCTGGAGTAACAGTAATAAGACAACAAGCTCCACGTTGCTTGGATTATATTGCCGGGGTATTGCGAGTGTGCCAGGTAGCGTCTGAATGCACTAGCAGGCACAATTGAAGGGAGTGAAGGGACTTCGTATACAAGCTCCTAGATGGAACAATGACACGAATGACTCTTTAACTTAATTTTTTTGTTGGTGGGGTGTTTGCTTACTTCGTTCCTCACCGCCCGGCGACCGCCCGGCGACCGCCCTCCGTTCCTGCCTCATCCCGCGACTGCCCCTGGTCACTCCTGCTCTTCGCGCCCTCACACCTCTGAAACACCACTTCACTAGCATCTTCTCCTGAGCGCTGTCTACGGTCATGTCATTTCTGGGTCGTTCACTCCGTCCTCTTCCTCTTCAGTCTATGTCTTCATTTTTCCGCTCAGCGTGTTGACCACGCCTCCGCAATTGACGTCCATCATGTTGTCTGTTCAGCCGACCAAACGTCGGAGAGATGATACTGATTCCGACTCAGGGGACGAGAGATACCAAAAGGTCTGCAATGTCCTTCGTCCGGCCTAAAAGACGGTTGACTTATTCGAACAGAAATCGCGAAGTCGTTCTCTCCAGGACCTTGAACAGTATGCATCACCGCATATTCTTCCCCTACGTCCTTCTGAGACACCCCCCAGAAACTTCGGCTTCCCGAATGCTATGACACCCGCTCATTCGGACCATTCCAGCAACAATTCACCTGCTCCGCTTTTCGACGAAATGCACTTCCCCGACGGCCAAGCTGACGTCGACATGGAAGATGATGATCTCGATATCACCTGCTCCCAGCCACCTGATTCTCCACTGGCCCCTTTCCTTCGCCCTGCAAGGTTGAATGCCCAACTGTTTCAGGAGCCCAGCTGCGGAGGCCGCATTCCTACACCCATCCATGGAACTTTTTATCCTAGACTACCTTCCCGGTCGACCAGCGACGTCAGTAACATGGACCTTGAAGATGTAGCAATAATAGCTACTAGTCGAAAGCAACCCGAGAGGGATCGTCGAATGCCCTCGCCTATTAGTGAAGATGAAGCAGACGGTACTACCATGACTGAGAGTCAGCTCTCGCGTTTGAGCGTTCGCGGAACGGAAGGTATGGAGATGGATGAGACGATGCGTTCGGCCGGTCCGACGGCAAAGAAGGGAAGAGCAAGAAGTGGCGCCATCACTGATAAGAGGAAGTTTTCTATGGGATATCGAGATGATTGCGATAAATGCAGGGCGAGGGTTCCTGGACACTACAGCCATTTCTTACCGGGATGATGGGTCAATTTTTACCCCGGAATGCTGCTTGGCCGACTATGCATTGGCATATCGATAAAAAGCCTACATTTTTATCCGTTGGAGGGATTATGGAAGTGTACACAGCGTAGATATTAGGAAACCTATGCAGTTATAAGCTAGATCCTATGCTCGCTAGAACAAATGTGTATGTGATGTTTACTTTGCACTGTCTGAAGATTTCTGAAGATTGGTCTAAAGCGCCTGTTGCCAAACGAACCGCAGCGTACCGAAATCAAAATCAAAATCAGACGGTAGAGCTTTCCGATGCCCACTTCTTTACTTCTTGATGATCTTCGCCAGAAAATGTGTCCCGGCCAAAGGCGTCTCATAATAAGACTCAATTGCCACAAATCCTGCCTTTTCATAAAGTGCCCCGCTTTCTACATGGACGGCAGTGTGTCCAACCTAATCTCCCGATACGCAGGTGCCGTCGCAACATCAACGATCGCATTAACCAGCGTTTTGCCAAGGCCGAGTCCTCGATCTTCTGGGGTGACATAGAGTCTGTTCATCTCACAGCATCCAGAAGGATCAAATGGCAGAGAGCCACGTAACCCGCAGGGATCCCTCACTGTTCCGAGCCAGCAGGAGTTCACATTTTGAATAGGCATGTTTCCAAGGGATGGAAGCTATTTCGGATTGGAAGTTCTGGAAAGTAAGATCTATATCTAAGGACTCTGCGTAGGCGGTAAAAAGAGCTGTTGTTGCCGGGAGGTCTTCTGCAGACCGCATAGACGCAATACTACATACGCTTTTATCGTTCATCTTTTAGTTTGAAGAGCTTGATTGAGAGTGAGTCGTGTCAGGAGCGATAATCAGCCTTACCCTGAACTCAATTCATTACCTCAGCAAGCTCAGACAGAATCAATTAGCGGACATACGTATATCCGCAAGCGGATATCGCTAACCTTTTTGGTCGAAAAGTTGATTCTATGGTATTGGCAAGTGAAAGTAGATAGGCACATGATAGGGTATCTGCATTAATACCCGCTCGAGATGAGCTTATATCGCGAGTATTGAGAGAATGAAGTCGGCCGGAGCGGGAAGATCTCGGTTGCGATTGGCTTGACGCACAGACCCTTTTTGACGAACTTTCCCAGCGAACGCCAAGGGAAGCCGCGACATCACTTTTCCCTTCATCAACCTCCATCCGCGCCTCTCGCGCCTTTTCTTTCCCCCTCCCTCCCTATCCTCGTTTCAGTTCTTGTTGCAGTTCCGACACGATCGCTTTGTTGTGAACGTGTTCGTTTTGTAGACCATACAGTCTGAAGGAGTGTACCATACAACATCGAGATAATTCATCTTGTCTCTTTTCCGTGCGCCTTCGTCAACTAACGTCAGTTCTCAACAATCATGTCTGATTCATATCGGCCTCGCCACCATGGTGGCAAGTCTTACCCTTCCAGGACCTCTAGATACAAAGATCGAGATGCTCCTCCACCTCTGCCGCGTGAACGGGATCCTCCCCCAAGGCCTCGCAACTCCCCTCCCATTTATCGCTTTAAGGAAGGCGATAGCTACAGGCCGAATCATGGCATCCGCGATTCATATTACCCGTCCAATGACCGCCACTTAGACGATCGTATAGATAACCCCTATCCACGTCGTGGCGACCGGCGTGACGAATTTACATTTCGGTCCACCCAGGAAGGTCCCCGCTTTGCTATAACCAATGCAGATTCAACCAGGCCTCATAAGCGTTCGCGACAAAACGCCGGCCAAGGCTACAATGAAAGAAGAGGTCGAGGTGGTTACTTTCGCCCCATAGCCCCACATGAACGTCCACTTCTTCAATCCCGCAGAGATAGGACTCCTGAACAAATGCAGGGCATGGCTGATGGCTCTACCCGATTCCTTACTCTAGAAGATGTATCAGAGAGCGAAGCTGATATGGAAATGGAGTCTGAAACGGAAGAATCCATTGCCATTGTGGAAACTAACGATGACACGCCAACAGAAGATGACGAATTTCTAAGCCGAAAAAAGACTCGTGTGTATGCGCAACGCCAAACAGACGGTGATTCTGCCCCGAAGTGGTCGAATCCAGACCCGTATACTGTGCTTCCACCTCCGGATGAGACTCAGGCGAAGAAAAAGGATGTCGTTCAACTCATCCGAAAGGCTAAAGTCATTCACACCGAAAAGGCAGCGTCAACCAATCCTGTTGCTGACAATGATGATTTCATCTCCTTCAACTTTGGTGATGAAGCAATTGAGTTGTCAAGTGACGATGAGCTTGCCCTCCCTAGAAACACCCCTACAGGCCCTGCACACTTCAGCCATCGTAATCACCTCCATCCAGAGCGCTCTTCTCGCGCTCCCGGCGCTACTGTACCCTCTGCGAACCCATCTTCGCTAGGTCCGCCGCCGTCGGACATAGGCAATCCGGTTCCTCCGCCTCCAAAGACCCCTCCGCCTCCACCTCCCACAAATGCTTCTCTCACCGGCTTACCCAATCAAATCAGCTTAACTGAAGCGGTTGACATGTGGCCACCACCTGATATTCGAGCTACAGTAGATACTTACCAGAAGAGCCCTTATGATGCTAGCTTCCCACCACGCCCACAGCAGCAGGGTACTAAGCGCAAACGCGAACGAATCGATGGGAGAATTGTACAAGAGTGGTTACCCGAAGATCGCAAGACAGCTACACCGTGGTGCACTGTAGACCACTCTCGTACCGAAAAAATGGGCTACTGGTAAGTCAAATAGTAGGGCTTTTTGCTTGTAGATATCGAGAGTGCTTTGTCACTAACCAATTCTTGTTTAGGCTTCATAAGGAGATCTGCGATTTCTACGAATTTGTTAAACCTCACGACTATGAACACTCTCTTCGCAGTGAACTAATCACCCGCGTTTCTAAGTGTCTTACATCTAAATATCCAAATGGCCAGGTGCATTGTTTTGGATCATTTGCTGCCGGGCTATATTTACCGACCGCAGACCTTGACCTTGTCTTCGTCTCCAATAGTTACCATTCTGGTGGCGTAAAGGTGTTTGGGCAAAGTCGAAAAGATATTAGAAAAATCGGAGAGGTCCTTAGGAAGAGTGGCATCACCCAATATGATTCAATGGAATTCATCTTAGGAGCTAAGGTACCTATCATCAAATTTGTTGACCGTATAACCGGTCTGAAAGTCGACATGTCTTTCGAAAAGCTGGATGGCTTAACCACCAACAAGACTTTCCAAGCCTGGAAGACTCGCTATCCGGTGATGCCTACCCTTGTCACACTCGTCAAGCACTTTCTTCTTATGCGTGGGCTGAATGAAGTGGTCTCTGGCGGTCTCGGGGGTTTCTCAGTGACCTGCTTGGTTGTTAGTATGATTCAACAAATGCCTGCTGTACAAAGTAAAAATATGGATCCAGCACATAACCTGGGAGATCTTTTCATGAATTTCTTGGACTTGTACGGAAATAAGTTCAACCTCACGACTACGAGAATCTGCATGGATCCAGCTGGCTTTGTTCCGAAGGTAGTCTAGCGCTATCGTTTCTAATTCGAAGCTAATAAATATTTAGGGACCCTACAGTCTAGGCGGCAATGCACGGGAGAAGCCTAACCGCCTTTCCATCATCGATCCGAATGCACAAACCAACGATATATCGCGAGGCTCTCACCAAGTAGAACTCGTATTCAAGTTGTTTTCCGAATCATACAAGATGCTCCAACAACGCATGGCTAAGCTGCAAACTGAACGTACCAGGAATGCCAGTATCTTAGAGACTATATTTGCGGGCAACTACTCATCTTTCCAACGCCAGCGCTACCACCTGCACACACTCCATCGGAAGTAGGTTAGGAATGCTGCAGGCTTGTAAGAATGAAGTTGTCTTTAGTATGTGTTGACAATTGCCGTGGTGCGATTGAGCCAACAAAGAGACAAGCCCTGTCCGAGATCGACCCTAATATGAATTACGATGAGGATTTAGCAGACCTGAAGCAACTGCAACAGGAGAAGGGAATGATTGCGAAGTTGCAAGCTGGGCGGCATTCGCTCCGGTATCGACCTTCTAGCAATATGATCAGGGCGCAGCATTTCAAGCGTACACATCCTGGGGTTCTGGTGGTTCCTGAGAGCCTCTCGCACGAGGATTATCAGACTTTAGCCCAACTTGCGTATGGCTATTTGTAAGGCTTCATGATTACATGTCTCCTGAGGAATGAATAGCAGGCTCATATATGAGTCTAATTACGTGTATATTAGCCTTTCATGATTCCATGGATTGTTTTCTTTTCTTTCTCGACGCTTTTGACGTGCAGAATTGCTAGGATGGCATTGCTAGCTGACCATCGTGCACAGAGTCATAGCCGAGTTACTATTTAACAGTCTAGACTTTGTCTTTGGAATATTTCGTCAGGACGAAATTACAGCTACCGGTTTCGGCAATAGCCTATCTCGCTGCGGAGGCAGTTGCGAGCACTTTTCTCGTCATTGCGTTCGCTTTATGCGTGCCTCTGAAGAGGAATTATCTCCAAAGACGCAACAGATGGAGATTTTACCAACCACGTAGCTTCCAGATCTTGCGGATGGTTTTTTTAGGTTTAGTATTTTGTAAGCTTGTTATCGAGCCTGCGGTGGTCTCGATGGAAGGGAGCAGTTCACGTCGTTGGCTGTGCGCTAGATGAATCCTGTTGGTGATGGCGATCGTGGAGTAATTTAATGGCTCTTGGTCTCAACCACGTTCTCTATCTGAAGGGCTTGACTGGCACATTTGTGGGAGAGGCTCAAACCACCACGAATAACCCGACCGACTCTCACTAGTACTGCCGCATGTACAAGATTGAGACTTAGACCGTAAATGGTCAGAATTCCTAATCACATATAACATTCTTCATGAGAGGTACTGCGACATCGTGCGCGGTAGATGATAATTATTACTCGACCACGAGTTCATGTACCGTACTACAAACGGACAACAAACCGAAACGCCCAGCCTCACTTTCTCCAACACATATACCTGCCTTAAAAGCGTGTGAAAACCTTGTACAACGTGAGAAACTTATAGCGCCCTTACTTTAACTACAAAAGTGGTGATTTACGCGTAGGCCGAAGGTTCCACCAATCCTGCTACGCTTCCGGACGGTTTTGGATGAAGTCGACATCTATGCAGGAGCTTCTGAAGGTTTCGCACTGTGAATCCCAAAAAGTGTGTAAGCATGGCATCGACTGAAATGGAATGGAATCAAGAAGCTAGGTATCATACGTGTTCCCCCAGTTTGTATAGCTCGAACTCCCACCATGCGAGCAAACACTCACGCGTCTCCCTGGCGGACCCGTTTTCACTCCCACACCACGCTCCCATGCCCCACTGGCATGCCGCACTTCTACGCCGCATCCTTCTTGCTGTCTGAACGTGTGACCCGGGGCTGCTTCAATTTCTATAGCGTTCAGCCTTCTTCATCAGGACCATGACGTGCGCGACCCACAATCACCAGCCACCAAAGAGTCCCTCGCCGTTTCTTGCTCTTCCTGCAGAGATCCGCGACCAAATCTACCATAACATCCTGGACTTCCCGGATCTCAAACCTGCATTCGAAGAGATGAGAAAATGTGACAAGAAGACAAGAAGACAGGTTCTCCAACGACGTCCTCCGAGGCCAATGGCGTAAACGTCGTGGTGTGCGTCTTGCTCCGCCTTCAATCCTCCTGGTCAATGGGTTGATCAGCAGGGACGCTCTAGATTTATTGTATAGGAAGACTCTTGTACTAGATTCGCCCTCGCCAGATCGTACGGCTACTGGTAGGCTCTTTGATATTACCGAGTTCATCAGCCAAAGTGTTCTACAGAGGGTCGAGTGGGTTGTATTGAAGCTTGATTTCAGCGTCAATGGGGAAAAGGCTTGGATGCCATACCTCGAGATGCTGAGCGATACGTGGTGTCAGCGTCAAGGTCTCAAAGAGCTGCGTGTGGAATTCCTTAACGCGGATCCACGATGGGCAAACCTCAATCGGCTTATTGCTGTCATTTTCTCTCGTGTACGTCACAACATTCAACTCTAAGGCACGAAGTACTAATGGCTAGTAGTTGAGATATTTTGGCATGGGCGTACCGTTGACGGGATTGGGATTCGAAGGCGAGCTGCTGGACGGGTGCGAGAGATAAGAGATGGGCGGGGCTCCAGGGCCAAAAGGTACATTACTCGAGAAGACGGTCGAACAGCTGGATACACATAGCAGTCGTGACAATATCAATACTGTAATATTCTAAGTTCCTAGTTGTAGTTAATTAACGCTGTATCCAAATCTTAGAGTTTTTAGGTATAAATTTTTTTTTTTGGCTTTTAGAAAATTAATCGGAATCTTATTATAGAACTACGAGTATTGACCCCTTTTTTACTTAATAAAGGGATGGAGTAGATAGACTGGGGCACTGGTTGGGTATACGTAGGAACGGGAAGTTCTACTCATCTAACCGCTAACTTACCTGGCAGCGATCAATTCGCTTAGTCCGATGACGTGGGTTGCCAGGAGCAGCGACCAACTTCCAACTTCGGAACCCCTCAATTGCCCATATTCTCTCTTTCTGTAATCTTGAATAGGCCCTTTCAAAGTGCTGCATTGATGCCTCATTGAGAGATAGCTATTGCTATGGCTTCCTCTGGCCTTAAGAGCCAAGTGCTACAGACGAACATGGACGTCGACTATGTGATAAGCTACAGATTTGCAACTACAGGTATGCCAATTTAGCTACAGTGTAGAAGTAGGCTGAGCTGACTTTATTAAGACAAGGCTGCCGCTGTTGCAAAATTTGAGCAGCTTGTGCAAACGCTAGCGTCTGTTGGTTTGGCTACAGAGGTCAGGAATGGAGACAAACACTCTGTTCTGGTCTTTGTCAAAGTCGCCTCAGAGGAGCACCTTTTTGGGGAAGTCTACAGGTCTAGGTGGGTATATCTCCATTCTACGCTCTTTTCTCACTGTATCTAATAGCCGCACAGAGTTCGGGACTGGATCTACGGCGTCAGAGCCGCAGCACCGCCCAAGGAGACCCGCGAAGCCTTACAATCCGAGCCACTTTACGGAGCTGAGAGACTTCGAATACTCTACCAGCTCATAACCAACCCAGTTTCAGAAGGAGGGGCGGGAATTACACCGAAAGAGGGCGAGTGGAAGAATGTAGAATCAGTCTTTGCTCTCCATGATCATGCGTACAATAAGGATTGGATCAAAAAGTGGAGTACATCGTACTTCCTAAAGGCAGAGGATCTAGATGACATCCGGAACCGATTGGGCGAGAAAGTAACGAGCACCTTTGAAACTTCAGGGCTTTCACAATCGCTAAAATCGCGCAGATTGCATTCTATTTCGCCTTTACGCAGTCATACTTTACCTTCCTCATATTCCCGGCGGTATTTGGGTTCTCTTCTTGGATGTTGCTCGGCCATTTCTCTCCAGTATACGCTATAATTAATGCGCTATGGTGCGCAGTCTTTACGGAATACTGGAAGCATCAGGAGGTCGACTTGGGAGTTCGTTGGGGTGTTAGAGGCGTATCCCGCATCGACACTAAAAGAAAAGATTTCCAACATGAGAAAGAAATCATAGATCCTGTCACTGGGGAAAGAGTTCAGATATTCCCCGCAACGAAGAGGTTGCAGCGACAGTTGTTGCAAGTCCCATTTGCTCTCGGAGCGGCTTGTGTTCTCGGAAGTCTGATTGCTACTTGTTTTGGTATTGAGATTTTTATCTCCGAGGTCTACGATGGTCCCTTCAAGAGTGTCTTGGTAAGTATGCTAGTCTTTGCGTGAGTTCAGCCTAATTTTTGAACAGGTATTCCTCCCAACTGGCATACTGACTATCGTCATGCCGGTCCTCTCGTCAATTTTTACCAACTTTGCTACTGAGTTGACCAAGTTTGAGAACTACGAAACCCACGGAGCGTATGAAACGGCTTTGACGCAAAAAATCTTCGTTCTGAATTTTATCACATCCTATCTACCTATCCTCCTTACTGCCTTCGTATATGTGCCTTTTGGCAGTCTAATCGTTCCATATTTGGACATATTCAGCCTCACGGTCAGGCCGTTTGCAGAAAATGAAAAACAGATGCAGGCTCCTCAGACTGGTTTCTCGATCAATCCGGCACGGCTCCGAAAGCAAGTAATATACTTTACAGTGACTGCTCAAATAGTAAATTTAGGCATGGAAGTTATTGTGCCCTACTTGAAGCGTCGAGGGTTTTCAAAGTATAAGCAATTTCAGAGTGATAGAGCTGCCAAACGCGGCGGTACTGCTCCTGATGCGTCGGCCAATGATCTACCAGAAGAAGCCTCGTTCTTGGCCCGAGTCCGCGACGAAGCCGAATTGGATGTGTACGATGTGACAACTGACCTTCGAGAAATGGTCCTTCAGGTGAGTCCGTCATCTTGGAGCTCTATCTAGTTCAATACTAATAAAATTTGTCCAGTTCGGGTACTTATCCCTCTTCAGCGTTATCTGGCCCCTCACTGCTGTTTCATTCCTTGTGAATGACTGGGTTGAGCTCCGCGCCGACGCAATCAAAATCTGCATCGAGATGCAGCGTCCAACTCCTTGGCGGGCGGACACAATTGGCCCCTGGCTCGATAGCCTCAGCTTCCTGACATGGCTTGGCAGTATTACGACTGCAGCGCTCGTCTACCTCTTCAGTAACGATGGCTTGGGTCCAGATGGCAATCCTTCTACGATTAAAGGCTGGGCATTGCTCCTCACCATATTCTTCTCGGAGCACGTATTCCTCTTTCTCCGCTGGTCAATACGTCTCGCGATCTCGAAGCTTGATTCTCCCGGCCGGCAAAAAGAGCGTCGTGAGCGGTTCCTTGTGAGGAAGCAGTACTTCGAGGAGAATCTGAGTGATCTGAGGAAAATTCCCAAAATGACGGAGGCGGGCGGAAAGGTTGACCGCGCGAGCTTAGGAGAGGATGCGAGGAAGGCGAGTTTGACAACTAGCACTGTTGAAAATAGATTTTGGGCGCACCAGAGTGGATGGAAGGAGACAGTGCAGGTTGGCAAAGGGCTAATCGAGAAAGCAACAGTTGAGAACAGAACCAACGGCAAGAAAGAGCTATAAGGACGAGCAGCTTGTGCTATTGGATGATTTTTAGACGCGATTATGACTTCTCGAGGACAACGCATTGCTTAGCTTGGAATTCTTTTGGTGTTTGGAACGTAGATCATGCGTGATCTAAAAAGAGATGAGCGAGCATTTTAATGGAGAATTGCACCAATTTGAATTCCTCTATTTGCCGCGAATGCGAAAATTTGGTCAGCAGGCTATTGCATAGAATGCATTTATAACTCTTTAGTTACAGTGGGAGTATATATAAAGAAACTATTGGCTAAGCTCTTCGACCATCTTCGCAACCTCGAGCACGAGTTCATCATCACCATATTGTGCTATGACCTGAATCCCCACCGCTTCTCCATTCAAGACCTTAGAAGCTCGATCAAGGCTGCTACTCACAGGTACACTTATAGCTGGAAGTCCTGCTAGACTGGCTGGCACCGTAAAGACGTCGTTCATGTACGCGTCTACGGGAGCCTGTCTATCAAGAAATTCTAGCGTCGGTGGGAGAGTGGGAGCCGTAGGGCAGACAAGAACATCCACCTTTACACTCTCGATCACGTCAGGAATGGTATCATGGGGCGCTGGGCCCGGTTTTGGGTCGAGCAGTGGGTTCGGGAAGCTAAACACGCTATTGAAATCCCGTTGCACAAGGCGTCGAACTTTCTGTGCCTGGATAAAGTAATTGTCGATTGCTTCAGCGCTGAGCGTATATGCGCCTAGCAGAATCCGTCTCTTAACCTCACCGCCAAAGTTTTGTCCCCGAGTCTTGGCAAAGAGAACGCTGTTGGTCTCTGGAGAGCCGTCAGCTCCTGCAGATCGACTCCCGAACCGTATGCCATCGTATTTGGCGAGATTGGATGAAGCCTCGGCGGGAGCGAGGACATAATATGCGGAGAGTGCGTGTTTGGTTGTTGGGAGAGACACGGGGTGAACGGTGTGCCCAAGTTGAGTAAGAAGGTTCACGATTCTAATCCAGGCTTGGCGGACAATAGGCTGGAGCTCCTCGATATTATATTCGAGAGGAACGCCGATGCGGAGGGGCGTCTTGCGGTTATTTTTAGACAGAAGTTCAGCGATTTGAGAGCGTGTGCTTGGTGGGAGGCTGGTGGGATCCTTCGGGTCATAACTATTTATTGCGTCTACGCTTTGGTTAATAATGCTGATTCACTGAGATATAAATGGCGTTCCTAGTGTGGGTACCTACTAAACAACTTCCGCGCAGATTGCGAATCTCGAGCAAGTATCCCGACGGTATCGAGTGAATTAGCATATGCAATCACTCCCCATCTTGATATCAGTCCGTACGACGGCTTATATCCCACAATGCCGGTATATGCTGCCGGTAGCCTGACTGAGCCACCAGTATCTGTTCCAAGAGCCCTATGCTTGATGAGATGTCAATAACTATGGCATGATCGGTTCCAAACGTACGCCCAACTCTGTTCGGTAGCTACAGCCACAGCACTCCCTCCAGAGCTCCCTCCCGCGGTTAATGCACGGCCATTGTCTCCACTCTGCTGAACTGGGCCAAAGAATGAATGTGTCGAGTGTGATCCCATCCCAAACTCGTCTAAATTCGTCTTGCCAACAACGATACTGCCGGCGTCACGGAGCTGCTTGATAACGGTGGCATCGTAAGGGCTGGTGAAGGATTTTAGGATACTAGATGCAGCAGTCGTAGGGAGGTCGGAGGTACAGATGTTATCTTTAACGGCTATAAGTTTGCCATTGATTGGACCTGATGCATCGTCAGTTGATTCAAGGCCATTTGAGCCGCGATAAATAGCTGGATGGGGATGTAAGATTTTTGTACCTCCACCATGTTTAGCCTCTGCATCTTCAATAGTGCGGAGAAGCGCAGACTTCTCGGCTAGAGAGATAAAAGCATTGAAGTTCTTGCGAGCTGTCTGGTTAGCTATAAATTTTTGTGCTTGACGCAAGAGAGACATAGGGCTCGAAGAGAGCTCATTGAATTATTGAGAGGAGAGCTTCGCGCGGAAATCTACCGTCGCCGAGACCCTCTTATGAAGTAACCATACCCCGACCCCTCACTTCGTCTCTGTTCGAATCGTTATATAAACCTCTCCGCCACCATGACTCCTTGCACACTTTATCTACTAGGTACGACTATTGAGAAATATTCTTTTCAGAATGTTTGATCTTCCAAAATACTCTGACCTGCCGCTGAACGAGGGAGATCCCTTTCGTTCAGCATGGGGACTGTAAGCTGCTTGCTGGCTGTGGCTACTCTGTATGCTGATGCACTTAGATATGGTAAATACGACCAATTGGGCTTCTTGAACCGTCTCACGGATGAAGTCGTGCTAGAAGCGGCCAAAGAAATCAAGACCGGCACAAGGTATTAAATGATCTCAAGGTTTCCATTCCTGGTAGCTTTTCTATACAGCCGACAAAAAGAGTTTTATGGCGTGCTTCTTACGCTCTCAAACTCTTTATTAGCCCTCCATTTCAAGTATGAGATTTTAATGTCTCCAAAAGAATCTCTCTCAACTGGCCTATGGACGCACAGGGTGACATTCCCTTCTTTGGCCGCCAAGAATTCCACAAAAACGTTTACGCGAAGCCTCCCAGAACCGTAAATGACGATACCTGGACGTTCAACACGCAGAGTAGCAGTCAATGTCCGTGATCCGTCCCGCTTAAGCCTCCATTATTTTCTAATGACTGCTAGGGGATGGCCTCCGTCATTTTGGGTATCTGAATTGTCCTTTTCTCTCCGCAACAGTGAATACCCAGCTAATGCACATGCAAAGCTACCAGAAGGAAGCGAAGTTTTACAATGGTGTAACTATGGACGACATTCACGGCAAAACCTGCTCCAATGTAAACGGAATTCACGGTATACCTGCTATTTTACTTCTAGTCCTCCAACCTTCTAATAGTCACAGTCTGGTCCGAGAGGGGCATCGTAGGCCGAGGTGTCTTGCTTGACTATCATAGCTGGCGCCTTGCTAATGAAATATCTTATGAGCCTTTCAAGACTGATTCTATACCATTAACCCATCTCAAAGCAGTGGCAGAATCTCAGAGGGCTGAGTTTAAGTTCGGAGACATTCTTATCATTCGTTCTGGTCAGAAAAATGTTTCATTTGAGCATCCATGAAAGCCATGGCCCTGTACCACGAGATCTCCTAGACATCTCATCTGACGTATACTAGGCTACATGGCTGCCTACTCTACCCTCCAACGAGCGGAGCTCGAACCCCTCTCTAAAGTCCTTCCGCCTACCTTATCTGGTGTTGAGCAAAGCGAAGAAGTGCTCGAATGGATTTGGAACAATTTCTCTGCCGTGGCAGGCGATCAACCATCGTTTGAATGCTGGCGTAGGGCCTTCCTCTCGTTTAAAACCTTTGGCTATCCTGTACATCCGACTCATTTGGCAATTTTTATGCTAATACCTGGCTTTCTGACCCATAGCATCTCAGCAACCATACCTTCTGCACGAGGTTCTTCTCGCAGGGTGGGGCTGCCCGATTGGCGAGCTCTTTGATTTAGAAGCGTTGGCTGGACAGTGCAAGAAGCTGGGTCGATATTCATTTTTTGTTACGAGTGAAGTGTGCAATGTGAGTACCATATATAGAATATGTAGCCGCTTGCCTTTCTGTTTAAGCAGTTTCGCTAATTGAATTGATCTTGATCAGGTTCCGGGTGGTGTTGCTAGTCCGCCTAATATCCTTGCAATATTCTAATTTTGTACTGAAGAATGACTAGACACCGTAAGAGGAGAAAGAATCTGCATGCGAGGATTTGCACATCACTAAATAATCCTAGCCTAATAGATCGTCCTTAAATGCAACCTCACACATCAGCTATTTATATACGACACTTCCGGTTAAAATAGGGCTGTTACTCATATTCACAACGTTTAGTAAACCCCAGGTCTCCCATCGTGCTTCCAAGTCATCCTCAGTCCCATGATATTGCGTATAAACTCCTTTGAGCAAACCAAAACGCCTGTTACCATGACATACAAATTCGCCGTTAAAGATATGCTTCGTTACTAGCACATTGCTGTGCCCGCCCCTTTCTATGCTTGTTCAAGGTCACATCTCCATCTTCATGCGTGGAGTTGGTAAGAGTGAAGACTTTATATCTGGTGAGGGATCGACGCAGATAAGTCCGAACCACTCCTTTGACGTGCAAGTTGTTGAGCTCGCGGTGGAAGACCGGTGTGTCGACGAGGACGTCCCTAAAGACGTTGATGCTGGGTCTTTGCATCTTCCAAACCAACCGGGCTGAGCACAAGTTGAAGTTAAAGTCGAAGATGGTGTAGATATTGTCGGAGCAGGCGCAGCTTTCCCACCTGTAGATATTGAAGTTAACGTCGTGGTGGTGGTTGGGTCCTTGCAGCCGAACCAGCCGGGCTTTTAACTCGTTAGCATGTTTTACGCGAAAAGAAATCGAATGTGCCATACTGTTTTGCACGTTGATGTAGAAGTAGAGGATGTCGTCGTCGTCATCGTAGATCCACTTGTTGTGGTCTCATCTAAACAACCCCACCATCCTGGAGTCTTGCAGGTCTCTGTCCGTGTGCGTGTTGAAGTCGAAGTCGAAGTCGAAGTCATGATGGTTGTAGTTGTCGACGAATCCGTGCCATTGCTTTCGAAAAATTCCCAAGGATAGCAGTCAGTGCAGTTGATATACTGCTCACATTGAGCCGGTTGATCATATTTTTCGATGACGTCTTTGATAACATTATGGATCTTATGAGTTCCAATCCCTACGCGCCAGCCGAAGTCGTCAACGGTATTATAGACACACTTAAAACCAGTGTGACAGACACTTTGCATGGCATATCCACCAAAAGTGCAGGAGGAACTGGCTTTGTTACATTCACCCATAAAAACTGGGTCTGCAGTGTGTCCGAAGTGAAAGCCGCCGGTCATTTTTCTTTGCTGGAGAGCGCCGATTTGGTGTCCTGGGGGCACTGGGAGTCCAAGCCGAGCAGCCGGCATGGCCTCTGGAACAGCTTCGAAGGTAACAACAGGAAGGCCGTATGTCAGGCCTAGGAAGCTGCTGACTGCACCGCCAAGTGAATGGCCTGCTACCCAGACATCCGCATCTGGGTATAATGCCGTGACGTTATGGTATAGATCCTGAGCGGCGTAATAATATCGGTTTTTGTCCCTCAATGCTTGAACTAGACAGGTCGAGTTGCAAGTATATGCGCTTGTTTGACACTCGCAAACTTGCTTCCATAAATATTGCCCACCCTGACCACAGCAACAACTGAAAAACAAGTTGTCATTGATTTTATCGTTCGTCGTGGTCTCAGAACCGTCGAACACAGCTGGAGCTAGCTCATTTTAGTCTATTTGATTCTTGACGGAGGATAGAAGACCTTCTCACAAGTCCCTTTAAGCCCAATAACGATTGTGGAATTAGTTGTGTCCGCAAATATGTGTCCACGTAAACCATCACTCTCCCAGCCAAAGTCTTCGGTGTAGTTAAACCCACTACCAACCTGTATATCTAATTAGCGCGAGTAAACAGCATACAATCACAAACGATCATACGTCTTCCCATTCTCCAGTATTGGGCTCGAGAACATACGCGTTTGCTGCCATACGCGCAAAGCTTAATACAGTCTCTTTATCGGAAACATTCGGACCCGAAATCTCATCGATAGTCCAATCAGATGCAGGTAGAGACATTGCCCTGCCGGTCATACGTCCAAAATCTAGGATGGAATTGATATTCGATGCGCTGCGGTCTACCAGTCGTTCGATGCTTAGAGGTTCCGATCGAACGCGGAGGAGTGGAACCGGTTCCCGATCCTGAGAATCCTCTTCCGTCATCCATAATGGGGCTTCAGAAGGTACGTCAAGCTTTCTATGTAGATGCGGATGCCGATAGGTCCCGTGGTGGAAAATTTGTCTCAGTTTCTACCAGACATCCGATCGTCAGGCGTCAGTTGAGGATGCGAGGTGCCGGCGTACTCACAAAATCGAGCTCTTTCGTCTTGTCCCCAGCTGTTGGAATATCACTGCTCCCGGGGGGTGGGCTAGGGGGGAGAATGGGAAGCTCAGGCGCATATTGGACATCTACGGCCGCGGTTGTGGGTGGAATGGTTGAGGAGACCACTAGGAAGGAAAACAAAAGAGTAGCAGTCACCTTGCCAGCGGAGTTGCAGAAAGGTCGAGGAGGCATGTTAGCGACCATGATTTGGAATGAACAGAAGTCATAGCAAGGAGGGGGACATGAGTCGTAGGATAAGTTGATGCGTTGGTGTGAATTGAGGTGGAGTGGTCATGCATTCAAAAGACGCCAAGTGTGACTTCGCAGCTCAGGGACCTGTGACGTTCACAGGAAGCACAGACCCAACAAGGCTGAATTGCTCCAGGGCTGCATCCATCCAGAGTGGCCGTATTACTAGGCGCGCTCCATATCGAAATTATGTCCACAGTCACGACAATATCATGACCAAGAAATTCATCCACAATGCAAAGCAGTCGTACACCTAGGAAAGGGGATGATGCTCGGCGACCCAAAGCCCTCCATGCCTCGAAATCATTCAGCCGTCTGGAACCGGCCAGCCAGAGTCCCCTCTCTCGAAGTCGAGCAAGCACAATACAGGGCCCTTCTATCCCAGAAATACTCTATCCCCAAAATGCCTCCTCATCGCTAGAAAGCGATGAGAAAGAGCAGAAAGGAGATATATTCACCACCGAGGATGATGAGGAGTCCGTTGATGGAGCCCTCGATGAGGCCGATGCACCTAGTATCAAACTACCAGACACCTTTGAGGAGCTCCCAATTGAAATAAGGAGTCTCACAGAAAGGTGAGCTTGCAAAGTCCCGCTTGATTTCCTCGTTATTATCTAACTATCATCCAGGTTCCTTGAATCTTTGTCAGCCAAAGTTCACCCCACTCCTTTATCTATTGATGCACTCTCCGAACTCTTCCAAGACTTCTACACCCGTGCGGCCTCGCATATTTCAACCCACATTGCGACATTATCTTCCCGAATATCCCGAGAGAATGCCACGCCTCCGCCATCGTCTAAAGGTACCACAACATCAAAACCTATAAGTAAACCTGGATCCTCTACTTCCCGTAAAGGTAGCGACATCTTAGGAAGTGAGCAGCAGATGCTCACCGCCTCTGAGATATTTGATCGGAAAAAGGCACGTCGGTTACTGGAGCTGAAGCGTATTGCTCTAGAAGAGGCTGTAGAACGAGCCGTATGCGAAAAAGTATACGAGAGGATCTGGAGGCACCGAAGTACGGATGATGAAGAGCGAGACCAGAAATTACGATCTCGAACAGCCGCTTTGTCTCTAGTCGGTATTGGGCTTAAAGAACTTCTTGTCAGTACCGATGAGATTTCCGAGAGCATCCGCCAAACAACGGTAGACAAAGAGGGTGAGATTCGCGAGTGGTTATCTGAAGCTAGAAGCAATCTTGAAAAAATGGACCACGAAAAGTACCCACTTGGTAAACTTCAACACCTCACGGCTACTCACAAGAGTGTCGTCGAAACACTTTCTAAGATCTTCCCCGCTTCCTCATCTGCCGATGAGATACTACCCACTCTTATCTACACCCTTATAACTTCACCTCCTGAGACTATAAATGTTATCAGCAACCTAAATTTTATCCAAAGATTTCGTGGCTCTAGCAGGGTGGACGGGGAGGCCGCTTACTGCCTAGTCAATCTTGAGGCAGCTATATCCTTCCTAGAAACTGTCGATCTTTCCTCCCTCAGAGCAGATGAATTCCCAAGGGGGCCAGAAAAATCCACCAGTCGACCCGCAACGCCGAAGAGTGATATAACACCCAATAAATTAGGCCTCTCTCCAACTCCCAACTCGATAGCGCCCATTATCCCTCCTATTTCCACTACATCTAAAGATGCGAGTCCAGGAGGAAATCCCAAGCCACCAGCATCACCAACAACACGTTCCCAGCGCCGTCTTAGCAATTTAATTCAATCTCAGACGAACCGAATTGAAGCAGCTAGCGATGCGGTTCGTGAAAGCATTCTAGATAGCGCTGATCAGGCCCTTGATAGCATCAACAGCACACTAGAGCACAGTTTTCGTTTTCTTTTTGGACGACTGAAAGAACAGCATCCTGGTGGCGACGGTCATCCAGAACCCGTCTTGCCCAAGACGCTTGAAGACGCTCGCAAACTTGTCGGTACACCGCCGCCCGCCGATGATGAAAACGGCAGCGTGAGCGTCGCTAGCTCTATCGCCGAGCAAACCGACGAACTTCTAGACGAGTCAAGTTCTAGGCAAGGTCATAACTCTAAGATGACGGATCTTGTCGGTGGCCGGAGCCCTATCCGTGACCGGAGCGTCGACAGCACGAAGAGTGGCGAAAGTAACAGCGGAAAGCGTGTCGCCTTCACCGAGGGTAAAGGACCCAGTGCGATGAAAAGCGAGCCTACCCCATCAACTGCGCCGCCTGTCCCGGCAGGCAACGCTGCAGTGGAATCCATGCGAAATCTAGGTAATACGCTGAACCCTCTCAACCGTTTTGCGAACATTGGCATGATTCCACGATTTGGCCGCACTTCTTCAACCAACACTCCCTCCACTATTCCTACAGTCACAGACAAAACCAAAGCCCTAGGTTCTGACACTGAAGCTACTACTTCATCCGCAAATCTTGCGAAAGAGACAAGAGCCATCGCAGCACTTGATACGCTTCGGAAGACAACTCCACCGGTCAAACGTTTCTTGGAATTGAAGGACGCAAAGGATATTCGAGTTGGCGAGGTTGATGAATTGTTAAGAGACTACCAGCGGCTAGCTGCAGCACTGAAGCAAGCGATCAACTCTTAATCTTGGATATAAATGCGGGTATTCTCAGTGTATAGACATGGCGTTCTCTTGGCAGTTATATGTACGTGCACGACATGGCAGAGTAATGGGGAAGTGGGCGTTTGAGTTCACAGCACGGGATGGATGGGAATGGCGTACGGAACAGTTGTTCCTCGAAATATTCTGAATGTCCTTGTCTTCTCTTTGATGATGGACTAAGGCATGGTCTCCACATTTTCGAGCCCTAGACTTGATATGATGTTCGGACTGAATAACCCAATGAGAAGATTTTTAGGTATTTTCGTAGCAAAGACATCGCCACCGTTCACAATCCTATCCTCGTCAGTCTTTAGTGACGAGCATTATTCGTCCTACTAGATCTATGGCCCGGCTTTATAATCATATCAAATTTCAAAGCTGTCATAGCTTCACCTGAAAGTCAGAATAGACGAGCATTTTTAATTTGTAGTCAAGACCTAGAATATGCCTTGAGCATTTGGTAATGACCGGTAAATGTTTTTGCCAAATACCATATAGCGATCAATCACGTGCCATATTACCAAGATAGCTTGGATTTGTATGCATCAACCACATCAACTAAATAAATCTTATCATATACACTAGGGGAGTAGAACGCACTTCTTAATTAAATTATTATCTTTTCTAGACTTATATAGCTCCTACTGCCGTACTACTAAAGCACTACTGAACGGATTCACCAGATTCTCGCTTACCGCCTTAGGAGTTCTAAGTAATAATACTATTGGTGGTAGAAGTATTGGGCATTTGATTGTGGTGCCACCACCATAACTTTAACGCACCAAGCCTCATGCCATGTCGTGTAATTGAAGCATTTTGTCATTTGAATCGGGGGTAGGACCTCAAGAGACTTCTGTGTTGGTATATACTTGCTCTAATAACTCTACAAATATAGCTTCATATTGTTACGTCTCCCCCAAACCCAACCGGTCTCCTCCCTCTCTTACTATCATAACATGGTACGATAGCCATAGCCTTATAAATTCTTCCCATTCCCGTCGGACCCCGATCAACTAGTCTCTTCCAGCCACTCTCTATACGTTTCAGCCTTTGCTCTCTTTCCCCATTCACTTGAGCGTCTATATCTAGCTTCGCCTTCTCCAATAGCATCTCAGCTCGCTCTTTGATTCCCATAGCGCTAAGCCAGACTCCTTGCTCTACAGGCCCGTGGACCTCAACGGCCGGTGAGGCATTTATAGCTGCTTCGGCCAACGCCATAAAATCTACGTCTGCGGATAGATCGACCTGACCGGGCGAACTGAAAGGTGAGACGATGCGGTGAGCCTGGATACCTCGGAGGGAGTTGGTGGGAATCGTGGCGCTTGGGCCATAGTCTAGGATGAGGGCTGCACCAGATGGGGTAGGCTTAGTCGATAACGGGATGCTGGAAGCAGAAGCAGAGGCGGGTGCTCCGCCAATTCGTATGGCAAATTCAGAAGCGTATGAGAGGGATTCAGGGGAGATCTCAATGATGGATCCCGGGGTAGAAGCGAGGGCCTTGTAGCGAGCGGAAATTTTGGGGAGATACATGCTATGCGGCGTTTCTGTACTCGAGACTGTGAGTTGGAATTCCGGAGACCGGTTTGCGGCATGCAAAGAAGTCTGAATGGGGAGAATGGAGTCTATAGAGGAAGGTGGTGTCGGAGAAATAACGAGTTCGCGCCATTGGCACGGATTGAGTACTCTAGACCGGGGAGTGACGGTTGTAGATGTAGCGATTGAGGCTTCTGTAGATTTCCGTGGGACATTCTGGAATATGTGAATAGGGAGGGCATCGAAAAATTCATGAGCAATTATGAAAGGGGACTTGCTGCTATCTAGAAAAATTAGGATGGGATTGACGCATAAATGGCGCGAATTTACCTTTAGGCACAAGTCTAATATCCTCACACCATATTATCTTGAGCTGTTTTAGGTATTTACAGGAGCTGCGGAAACCAATATCGATCTCTTCCATTGGCGTGTCTCCACAGAGTAGCTTTTTTTGCGCGTCTCGGAGGGAAGGGCTGGCTTCAATCATATAAATAGCCTCGATACTTGCAGCCATATCTTTGAAATTTCGGACAGTCTACCCTTACGCATCAGTATTGCATGCATAATGAACTTTGGATATAGGGGCGTACTCGTAACACATCATCCATCAGTGTTCCTCTCCCTGGCCCTACCTCCATTAGATGAACTCCGGAGCTCCTTTTACCTTGAGACATCCATTCTGCAACAACCCATACTCCTATTAGCTCTCCGAATACCTGGGAAATTTCGGGGGATGTGATGAAGTCTCCTTTTTGGCCAAATTGATCATGACCGTCTGGACGTCTTGTGTAATATCCTCCGCTTGCAGAAGTGAGGCATTGACGCATGTACGCAGCGACGGGAATAGGGCCTGTTGTCTTGAATTGTGGTTAGTAACTGTGGCAGGTAGGTTAATCAAGAAGTACACACAGCTACAGCCTCAGCCAGGCTTTTAGCCAATGGTGTTGACCATTGCCGGGCGTGAGAAGCCGACCATCTTATACCACAGGCAGACGGGCGCACAACAGAAGGTCGATGCGAGAGCTGAGATATAGCGCCAGCTATCTTGCGAGAATCGGCTCTCATAACGAGGCATCAGAGCGCGGAAGTTCCATCGTCGAAGGAAAAAGTTGTGAGGGACGGTTGGTGTAGAAGCTCTGACTTCCATGACATAACCTTGTGCACGCTTTTCTTAATTTATTAAATGTAACGTGGTTAACGGGGTTTTGACCGCTCCCCTAGTTATGACCGATTGGAAAATCAAAACTAGCCGAAATGCTAATTTGGTGGTCAAAACCCCGTTAACCACGTTAAGTTATAAATAAAGATATAATATTACACGATAATTATACACCCTAAATGATACGCGTCGCATATTCTAAAAAGGTAACTTATAGACTAAAAAGACTCTCGATATAACAATATTATTATATCTTATATTATTATAAAGAGTTTTTACGTTTTTAACAAATCTCGCCACAATCGAATCCGCTGCCTTTATCACGACCGCACTCTTCCACTTTCTTTACCCATAAGCTGTCTTACTATTTAGATTGAGTCCCACGTCGAAGAACACACTATGACCATCGAGATTACCTCCGATGCCGACCTGCCGAAGTGTTTGAACACGCCATCGAAGCAGGCTACAAAGGCGCGGCAACTGGCCCACTTGCACTCCGGTATCCCCGCCAAGAAGGCTCGAGGACCTCGACCCCAAGGCTTTTTCAGTAGGACGATGATCGTAACGCTGCAGAATGGCGAAGACGTCGTCATCCAGTTCCGACCCGAACCCCTTGACCTGGAGTCCTTCCAGGTTGCCCGGAGAGCGCTTGGCGCAATAGTCCCTGACGTCAAAGTAATTGAGGACGAAGATATGGAACGCGAGGGCATATGGGTTTACTGGATGGAGTGTATTCCTGGGAAGACATGGCTCGATGGCGCAAGAGGGAGAGTCTCGCAAACCAGGGTCACCACCGTCCGATCTTTGGGCCGCATTTTGTCAAAAGGCCATGTCGGCGATAGCAGTGCGTTAGTGGTTGACCGCAACCTTCGCCCGCATCTTAAGTTACTCCTAGCCTCCGAGGACCCTCAGATCCGTCCATTCCACGCCGTAGCGAGTGATTTGCTCGGTAAATTAGACCAGCTCAAGAATCTGCCACTTTTTGTCGCTCACTTTGACCTAAACGGTGTCAACATTATGGTCGACGATAACTGCGAGGTGTCTGGCATTATTGACTGGGAATTATCGACCCCTCTTCCCTTTGGCATGGGTTTTGGCCGCATCCACACGCTTGCTGGCGAGTTTTCCGAGAAGAAGTTCTACATGCCGCCCGAGTTTGAAGACGCGGAGAGGGGATTCTGGCAGGAGGTTTGGGATGGGATCCCTAAGGATGTCCGCAGCCATGCCGACCCGGAAGCAGTCCAGATCGCCGTCATTCTAGGGACTCTTCTGAATGCCTTTCAGCTAGAGGAAGGCAAAATCGGACCCTTCAACCCCGTAGTCGTTAATGCCATCCCAAAGCTTCTTACTTACCGTATTCCCTTGATAAGGGGAACTGATTCACCACCATATTCAGAATGAGTGAGAATGGACGGTTTGAGCTGCGACTACCAATGTTATAAACAGTTAGATGGATAGCTTAGACCAGAAATGCAATGGTGAGCAGTATGAAGTAGGCTCAGGCGTCTTTAACTTTCACGATTTTCAACTGTGGCTCTAAGGAAAGCGCCTAACCTTTGTTCCTCTGCGTCGACTGGCGACATAATAACAACATAAATTTGCCCAGAGGCTTGTTTCTTGCTCCAAAGCTTCTTCTAAGGGTGCAATTTTCTAGATACCAAAGGTTTATCGTATCTTTACTCAGCGTTCCGTACACTTTATTTTCATCTGCGATTCAAAGTTCTTCCCACTTAACTTCTTTCGCCCCTAAACCTCTCCCTGTGATGGGCTGCGCAAAGATGCTGATACCAGTTGACTGAGATTGTATTCGAATAGAGAGCGAACTATGGGGGTAGATAGGACTTATGTGCTACTTGGAGTCGCCGGTACGCAGGAACATAATACTATTTAACTATATATATAAATATATTAATAAAAACCTTTTAATTATTTTTATATTTTAATATTAAAAAATATAATAGTTATATAAACTTATACGTTATTTGAATTTTAATAAGGTAGAAAAGTGTAAGGTGACAAGCTCTGTGCTACTTGGCCACAGAACAACCCCAAAAAGGTAGCGAGTAACTAGCTCAATTGCCAGATACGCTGCGTAGGACAAAATACATACTAGTAGCAACCGAAGAGGTGCCAAGGCACCTGACAAAAAGTGTGCACGAGCCGTCTGCGTGCACGAGCTGGCCCGAACTCGTACTGAACACAAACCTTTTCGTGACCCTCGGTCAACGCCGTAACACGACCATGGCCGGCGGGAAGTCCAGGTGGACAAATGAGGAGGGAGATGCAGAGGTTGAGGCACAGCGCAAGCGGGAAAAGGAGGAGAAAAAGAGGGCAAAACTCGAGAAGCGACGAAAACTCGAGGAAGAAGCCCTTCGGCGCGCCGAATCCACAGCCACAAAGAATGGGACCGACAAAAGCTCAGACCGACCGGCAAAGAGAAGAAGATTATCTGCGGGGAAAGACGAGATAACCATAACAATTCAGCAAACGGCGCTGCTGCGCTTTTCCGCGCGGGAATGGGGACCTTGCAGATTTATTGACAACTTTGAGCGATTAAATCACATAGAAGAAGGGTCATATGGTTGGGTTTCAAGAGCTAGAGAAATTGCAACGGGCGAAGTGGTGGCCCTGAAGAAACTAAAGATGGATAACCTAAATGATGGCTTTCCGGTGACAGCATTGCGAGAAATCCAGACTTTAAAGGAGTCAAAACACCGCCATATTGTGGATCTTAGGGAGGTTGTTGTTGGGAATGCTCTCGACGAGTACGTCTGTCCATATTATGAGCTTAAGACAAGCTGCTAAGTCGTCGTAGTGTGTTTCTGGTTATGGAGTTTCTGGAGCATGACCTAAAGACTCTACAGGAAGATATGACCGAACCTTTCTTACCGTCAGAGGTCAAGACGTTGCTTCTACAGCTCGGTTCTGCGGTTGAGTATCTTCATGACCACTGGATCCTTCATGCATGTACCTTCGCCACAATTTTTAAGCACCATATCTAACAAGTGAACAGAGAGATCTCAAAACCTCCAATGTCAGATTTGTTTTCGAGTGCTGTTCTTAAAATACCTCCTAACCGCATACAGATCTTAATGAATAATCGCGGTGAGATCAAAATAGCAGACTTCGGAATGGCGCGCTATTTCGGTGACCCTCCCCCCCCAAAAATGACCCAGCTAGTCGTCACACTATGGTACCGAGCACCCGAATTACTTCTAGGAACGGAAAATTATGGCAAACCTATCGATATCTGGAGCATAGGTTGCATCTTCGGTGAGCTTCTCACCAAAGAGCCCTTACTTCAAGGCAAGAATGAAGTTGATGAGTTATCCAAGGTAAATTATATAATTGCCAACAAACAAATCACAACTAAATCGGCTCAAGATATTCGAACTCTGTGGCATTCCCACAGAAGAAACCTGGCCAGGCTTTAAACGTCTCCCCAACGCCAGATCCCTCCGTCTCCCCCGTACCCATCAAACTGCAGGGTCTATAATTCGCTCCAAATTCCCCTTCCTTACCTCTGCTGGATCCCAACTCTTGATTTCCCTCCTATCGTTAAATCCGGCCCAACGTCCTACCGCAACAGAAATGCTCGCACATTCCTATTTCAAAGAAGATCCCCGGCCTAAATCAACAGCCATGTTCCCAACGTTCCCCAGCAAAGCCGGACAGGAGAGGAGGAGGAGAATGGCGAGCCCAAGTGCACCGAAGAGAGGGGATGCTCCGAAAATTGACGCGCAAGGGTTGGACTTCAGTGGTATTTTTGCGGGGAGGGATATGGAGGAGAGTGGTGCGGGTTTTCAGTTAAAGCTTGTATAGAGATACCCTTGCTGAATGCCCATAAACGGCCAGTCCAGCTGATAGCATTGCTCGATTTTCGTATAGTGGGTATGATAAATCGTAAAACTTAAACATATATGCCTATTGTATTTTGGTAGTCTAAATCTTGAGTATTGATTACCATTTTCGGGTAGGTAGCATAATGCACAATGACTGGCAATATGAATCTGATATTAGCTGCTTGTGGTTTTGTAGGGCTGCGCTGCCGCGGAGCGCTTTTGAAGCTTCGTTCTGAAGCTATGATTATTGCTCTATGATTGATAATTCAGATTCTGTGAACCGAAACCTCTTGAATAACTTGGGACTAGGTGCGCGGTCTATAGTTTGGTGAGAGTACTATGCAAATGGGCTCAGTTTACCACTCTCTACGATCCCGTTATGGCGTTTGGCGTTTTAGGCTGATCATCACCATGGCAAACAAGCCTTTACCTATAAAGTGATATTTGACTGTTTCCCCGCCCTATCGCCCTAGAAAATCACCTCAAAACTATTACTTGTTCTGAACACCAGTTGCCCTAAGCCATCTTCTTTTGGCAAGAAATCCTGGACGTAGTGAAAATATTCTCGAGTACCGGCCATACAGTGTGCCCCAAAGCCTTTACGAAGATGACTACAATTCAAGACTTTAGACTCCCCACGACTACCTCCTGTTCCTTCCACCCCTATCCCGACTTCTACTACGGCTCCGATCGCTATAGCTGCTGTAGCTGCTATAGCTAGGACTTCTCCGTCTCCTCCCCCCACCCCTCGGAGGCGTATCACGACGCCCATAACCCCCTCTTCTGCGAGGTGGAGGAGTTCGAGAAGGTGATCTCGATGAATATGATCTTGAACGGCTTCGCCGTGGTGATCTAGATCTCGAAACTGAGCGTCGCGGGTACCAATTATCCCCTCTACTCCCTCTGCCATATCCGCGTGGAGGCGAACGTCGCCTTGGTGGAGATCTATATCGTCCAGCTCCAACACCAGGCGGAGGTCCTCGGTATCCACCCGGAGGCCCACCACGATTATCGAATCTATCGAAAGGAGGCGCACCTCGGCGAGGTGGTGGAGATCGGGAGAAGCGGCGCCGTGGAAGGACTATTGAAACATTGATTACCACCCCATCTAGTTGAGCCTCGTGCATGTGTGCGATTGCTCGTTCAGCATCGGCCGTTTCGTAGTACATGATATACGCAGTGCCACGGTTTGTCATAACTATGTAGGATATAGGCATTAGCACTTAACTAGACATGCAAGTATCCCACAGCTTACACTGTCGGTTTATCGGCAAATCCAGGTCTTGTATCGGACCGTAAGAACCAAAAATTTCCCGGAGATGACCTTCGTCAACATTTTTTGAGAGTTTCTCGACAACTATCTACGCTACGTTAGTGACCAGTCCCAGTTGACAAGGTTACACGGGTGAGCTGAGGCGTAAAGTAGCTAACGGTTATTACAATTCAGGAGGCTGAGATGAACATAGCTAGGGTTAGGGCTAATGTGAATAGGACTCCCTACCTTAGAACTTCTCGGTGGAGGGCTTCCTCGACTTGGACTACGGCTGTAGCTACGACTTCTTCCTCTTGCCCCCCGTTCGCGACTTAGGCTCCTTGAGATGCTCCTTGATGGACTACGACTCAAGCTCATCCTACCACCATTCCGTCTCCCGAAACGTTCCCCGGCAGGCGTGGGCGAGCGACCTGGTGATCGTGAGCGCGACGCAGACCGAGGGGAAATTGAACGGCGTGGGGACCTGGACTGAGCTTGTGATACGGGTGTTTGTGATCGAGTTCGCGAGCGACCTCGAGAAGGGCTGCGGCGAGATGAGACGGAATCCGACGACATTGTGGTTCACGTTGTGGTCGCGAGATGAAAGGGCTATAGAGCAGAATCTATAAAGCTAAAAGAGTGTAAGCATGCAATGTGCTAAACCGCGCGTCTTTGTGTTTCTCCTGTCGGATGCGTTCTGCTTGAGCTTCACGAAAAACATACTAAAGAGGTGAACGGGTGCTACCGATCCTGCTCCGGAGCCATCAGTTATACGGAGCCATCGGTTATACAGAGCAGTTCCAACTCCGCTTACCACACCTTGCATGGGAAGGTGTGGTTAAGGATATGTCAAAGAGTTATTTATTTGGTAACGGCTATTTGCAACGCAAGTCTAATGGGGAAGACTATGAAGGCTAAGGGACTAAAATCATTTTCTTGATTCTGATAGGAACTTTCAAACTCGGTCGAACTCCTCTCCTATCTGCAATGCCCAATCTTTCTTCAACCTTCCCCGATTGATGGAAGCCCAGAGTCGAGTGCTATTCTACTATAGATGTTTGACCAGACTGTCACGGGGAAGCCAAAGCATGCAGAATGACCATGTTGAGCAAGCGCTTCTCGCGCAAAAGCATACTGATGCTCATCTGCCCATGCTGGTCACAAGCAGCCCCACGGGTAACGTTACAGCCCATAGCCGCAAGAAATGGTGAGATGTCGCTGCTGGCGCCATGGTCGAGGTTTCACCATAGTGATTCGAAGCTTTCAACCTGACGCCCTAGGCAGGAATAGGTACCTGTCGTCCAAACGGTTTCATGCACGACCCCATAGAAGATGCATGATGGCGCAAGCAGCGGAAATCGAGGGGTGAGGCGCCTTATGTCCACCTGCACGGCTCTGGCCTGCCAGCTGCCTGTTTCGCTGTTTTGCTTTTTGGTGAAGGATGCCCGCAGATTAAGGTGCCTGCGAGGGCTGCGGGGAACAAAAGCCTGCCCCACCACAGGAGCGAATTCGAAGCCCAACGCCTCAGCCTTGACAACAATCATCCTCCGCCCCCATCGCCTCATCCACAACCTATTGATTGCTTAGCCCGGCCATCTACTTCCAGAGCTGAAGCCGCCTTCGATCATCCATTCCAACCCCAAATCAATCCATCCCTTAGGTGCACCCACTCTGCTCCTATTGTCCAGTTCGAGCCGCTTTCAAAACCATGTCCTGGCAAGGTGAGTAATAAACCCTTGTTTACAATGACACGATGCTGACAAGGCCTCAGCCTACGTCGACCAAAGGTATTTTTGCCTTTTTCCTCCCAGCAGCGTACTTGCTAACAACTTGCCTTGCCGGCAGCCTTGTTGGCACTGGCAACATTGATAAAGCTATCATTTGCGACGCGACAGGCAAAACCATCTGGGCCGCAACCCCGGGTTTCTCCGTATGCTACACCTTTCCGCCTTCAGCCCATATGCCATGTACCGTGGGCTATTACTGCACTTTTTGGCTACTACATAATACTGGGCGGTAGTAGCAGATGATACAGGGCATGGCTAATAACAGTCCAGATCCCAACCGACGAGAGGCAGACAATCGTCGATTCATTCAAGGACAGTGGTAGCGTCAAGCAAGTCGTCGCTCAGGGTGTCCACATAAACGGCGAGAAATATGTCACCTTGGATTCAACCGATGACTCCCTGAAAGCGAAGAAGGTTGGTAACTAGACTGTTCATCGAGTTGGCCTTTTCACGTCTTCACGCTCCGATAGAATTCATATATTAATGTACATCTTTATACAGGGTAAGGAAGGCATCGTTGCCATCAAAACGACCCAAGCTCTCCTTATAGGCCACCATCCCGCCGAGATCCAGACAACTGTAGCCTACAGTTCCGTAGCAGAACTTGCGGAATACCTGATCAAAGTTGGTTATTAGCGACACTCATTTCAGACAACACTCTGCGTGCCGTCCATTTCTCTGTGTGCGTTGTTGATGTTGTATTTTAATTGCATACCCTTAAGAAGGGCTTGGGATTTGGCTCATAGAAGCGGAGTGGAGTGAAATTGGAGGCACCTCACTTTTATCTTATCAATTCAAGGAAACATTTGGCTCTCTAACCATCAACTTGTCTTGGTTATCGCACTAGGAACATCTTAGCATCGAACATGAGAGGTTTAGTAGCAGGCTTCTCGTTAGTCTTACTGCCCCTTCTTCCAGTCCTGGACTCAACCTCGATTGCCCTCTCAGGTATCTTTTATTTGAAACCACAACCGATGCCAAGCGAGAGGATCATATTTGAATTATTGGATCCAGATGTCAGACCTCCTTTCCAAGCTCCCGCCTCACAAGGATCGCGCTCAGCGGTTGCAGCACTCCTAAAACCAGCCTCAAAATTCCCTCAAGCGCCGATACCTCAACCACTTGGAACAAACAGGGTCATGGGCGCTAGTAGCTTGCTTTTAAGACATTCCCGTGCAAATAGGTGCAAATAATTTCACTGGCATGATTCTCTTCCTTCTACTTGAAATTATGACACTAGCCTGCTAAGGTTTACACTCTTTTTCCTTACAAAAGGAGTTCTAGTGTGTTCGACGCAACGAAATTTACTTATTGAGGAGAGAATTTGGAACCTTTCATCATTTACACACCAAAACAAACGAGTAATCATATACACTAAGAAAGACGCCATTTGCATAAGTGATAAATTAGGCAAACCAATCAGGCCAACAAACCAACTAAGCCATAAACTTCCAACTATCGTACCATAACAGGGCAATTTCCTGGATACGCTGCTTTCCTAACTCGCAGGTATTCCATCCAGTTTTCCAAGCAACACCGATCAGACTCTCATATCTCCCAACTGCTTAACCACCTTCTCATAAAATTGCCTCTGGAGTTCCGCCCCAATTTCTTCCCGTCTTTCGTCTGCACCCTCTACTAGCCCAAATGCTGGTGGGCCTTCCAAGCAAGCCTTCACAACCCCTTGCACCGTGTTACCTAAGTGACTTCGCACATGTTTCAAGTAACCTTCCTTTTCATCTAACAGGCGACTGCGAACTTTAATCGTTGTGCTTGGCCGCGCTTCGTGCAAATTTGGAATTCCAAGCACTTGGTCAATGGGTTTCCAATAGGCTATTTCAAGCAGGACCACGCCAAGGCTGTACAGGTCGTAGCTCTTCTTAAAACCACCTGCAGATGCCGTCTCACGATTCCCAGTGCCCTGGACACGCGGATGCCGATACAGGTCTGATGCTGCATTCTCAGGAGGCTTCTCTGTCATGTCCTCATTCTGGGCGGGCCGAGAGTAGTCAAAGCCGGAAATATAAGGCGAGCCAAAATCAAGGTCGCGTGCACCCGTATCACTAAAAAACAAGATGTTGCTACTGCGTAGCCCCTTGTGTAACCAGTTCACTGCATGCAGGCGCTCAATGCATTCAGAAATGCGGCATGCGAGCGTGATGCGGTCCGTCAACGAAGGGATCTCAGCTTTCTGGGAGGGGTCGCGGAGAAGCTCAAGAAGAGAGATCGGCCTCGTGGATGGGTGTACGCCAGAGGGCTTCTCAAAGACGAGTCCAAAACGGCAGCGGTCTTCGCCCACTGGGTCGATGTCGCGGAAGTATCCTATGCAGTGAGGGGCGCGGAATTGGTCTGTGCGGTTATTCTCTTTCAGAAGAGCAGCGAGTGCTTTGACACGTTCATGTACTTTGTCGTCCGGCCCCGAGTTGAACGTTAGCGGATCATAGGACTTCCATTCGATCCAGACCTGTTGTTTGCGCTGTGATGGCGGTTGGTAGTAAGCTTCTACACGCTGGCTTTCACTAGTATCTTCTGTCTCCTTGTCGATTACGGTGATGTCGTTCTTATTCAACTCTACTGATTTGATCTCAGATGCAGTGTGGCCCAGAGCAAGATCTTTGGTAAACTCGTCCGTCAGCTCGTCGGAATCAATAGCTGAATTAAGAGCCTTAATCTGCGCTAGTGCAGCAAGATTGTGCATGCTAGGCTTCTCAGCTCCAACCTCTTCTTCCTTATCAGCGAATCCGCGGGCCTGAAGGAAGGCCCGCAGAGGGTCTGTTGGTATGCGACTCCTGGAGCTCTTTAACGTGAGTGCAGACTCAAAAATTTGCACCAGCTGCTCAATCCTGCCGTTAAGCTGCATAATCTGGAACTCTGTTCGCGTTTGCTTACTGGCAAGCGTCTGGAGTTGACTAGCATTAAGCATCTCACGCATGAAATCATTGAAAGCCGATAGTTTTAAGATAAGAGTCTCGACTTTGGTTTTATCCCAACTTGCCCAAGCCAGCCGTTTTGGAAATGTTCGAGTCTTTTTGGCCCAGTCTAGCGACTTCCTCAAGAGTGCTTCTGACTGTGGGAAGCGACTTTGGAATTCGGAATCGACTCTGCTGATCCCAGGAGAAATCGGCTCCGCTGGTGAATATGCCGGAGGGTCTGGAAGGACGCCATTGGGCTCTTCGATGTCTGTAAGAAGAGGACGTCGAAGTCTTTTGTACTTCTCATCAACTCTCCCAAACTGTTGAAGCAGCTTATTTTGCTGGTCCAGCACGTCCAAGAGAAGGCCTTTGCTTGCATTACTGATAAGCAAATGATCATCTTGCTCGTCAAGCTGGACTACATGCGCCCAATCGAGTAGACGGTATTGTTCTGTCTTTAATCGGACTCTGAGGTATTGAAACTCAGGCGGCATGTTCTTGGCATCCGTTATCAATTGATAGCCTAATGTCTCGTTACGCGCTGCCACAGGAATAAGAAAGGAAGGTAAATATACCTTGGACACATCCTGAGAAGACCTGGAAAGTCAATGATGCAACACTTAACAGCAAGCCTAACTCCGCCATAGTTACAAGGCTAGGCCGTAACTAAGGAAATGACAAGTAGAAGAAGCAAAAACTCAATAAAATAGAAAGAGAGAAAGCCCTAGAGCTGAGCGCAAGAGTTATATATGTTTGGTCAAGGTCTGCAGCGTAAAGCGTTCGAGCAGGAACGCGGAAGGCTGACAGAAAGCCTTGAGGGGAGCTACGCTTACAGCCATGTCACAGGAGACGCCGTGGCGAGGCAGAACTCAGCCTCATACTGTTTGGATCGCCATGCAGGCCTGAGGCTGCCCAACATGGGTGCTAAGGCCAACTGGGTGTTGCAGCGGCATTGAAGGTATCCGCACAATGGCTTTCTCGACTCGGCTTGATTGATTGGGTGTTCCGGTAGCATATTCAGATTATAATTCTTTGTGTTGGTGATACATCTTGAGAAGAGTGTCGCACGCGCCGGTAAGAATGCGGTGCACAGCCCGCATTACCACTATCAAGGCTACCTCCTCAGCCACAGTGTTTGTGCCTTTACACAGACCTGCTGCGGTAACTGGTCTCTCAGCTCTCACGCACGATTAGTTGGCACCACACTGCGGTGAACATGATTGCGCCACCGTGGGCCATATGCACTAACACGAAAGTTCGCATATTCATATTCCCATACTAAAAATCTTAAGATTTTAACTATTTATATTTAAATTTAATATGTAAATGCGAGATAGGAAGCCCCGCACCACTTGGCCACCACGAGCGGAATAATATATTCCGTCACCTAACAGTAATTAAAGTTTATATACTAATTTTTTAGTATTTCAATAATAAATATCTTTTTTATATAGTATAGCCTTTTTATAGTAACTTAAATATAGTTTCTTTAATACTCTTCTTATCTACTACAGTGGTGTTCACGGCTCGGCCGAGCGCCCGCTGAGTCGCTGAGCACGTAACACTAACAACCCCAGCCTCTTTAACCTTATCTCATAAATCAGACCCCCGGGGAGAAATTGCGCCACGGCGTGGCGCTAAGGGCTAGCGCTACGCTTGTGCAGTCCTGCGAAGTCCTAAGCCAATTAGATTACCTTACCCTAGTCCTATAAAGTCCTGCAAACTCCTAAACTAATTATATTACACTAAAAGGAATTTCTCCCTAAGGGTCTAAGAGCTTATAGGCGCCCTTTATATGCGAAATTAATGTTTCTTCTTAGGCAATAACTCTTCTATTATAACGCTGTATTTTATACCCTAAATTAACTCTAAAATACTTATAACTAGATCTAATTAAACGCTATTTACTTCCTTTATCTAATTAAGAAGTAATAAATGCTGCTAGTGAAATCTATATACCCCTATCTAATAACTTACAAAGTTCTTTATCTAGTACCCCTTTTAGCCCTCTTTTACCTTCTAATAGATACCTTAACGGATGCCCTAATAGGTATTTTAACAACGATATAGACTACCTTAATAATAAGCTTAATAGCGACGCTATTAAGGCTTTTTAGCCTTTTTCTAGCAAACCTTTTTTTTATCCACAGTTAATATAATATAAGTTTTAGTATAATAAAGCCTTGTAGTAGGAACTACGGTAAACTTATTAATAGGCTAGGTGTGTAGGTAAATAAGAAGTTAATAATATAATAATAACTAGTAGAGTAGTTGCTTAATAGATTAACTCTAATTATATTCTAAGATTTACTATAAAGAAGAGAACTATCTAAGTAGGGACTATGGTCCTTTAAATATACAATATTACGCCTAAGAAATATACTAAGTATATTAGTACGTTAATACGTTAATATATCCTATATTTCTATATTCCTATATTTTTATATTTTAAACTTATAATATAACTAGCTACGTAACTTAGTTACCCCTTATCCTATAGCTTAATCGGTTTTAGTGCCTCCTATATTATCTTAATTAACCTATTTATATCTTTTTTTAATAGTCGTACTACTGCTAATATAAGGTCTATAATACTATCCCCCTCTTCTTTATCTTTAACCTTAAAGATATATCCTATCTATTATGGCACTAGCAGAAAGCGGTAGCTATAGTAGACGTTATAGTAGACGCAGGGCTTACGTGACTCTTACGTGACTAGGGATTGTATATAACTCCTCGCGTTGCTACTTATCCTTTCCTTTCCTTTTCTCTAGCTTTAGATTCTCGTTTATGGACAATCCAATTATATAGGCTTGCGCGACCCTTTTGCCGTGCTTATGTCTCGATTAACTAAGTCGCTAACATTATCTAAAGCTTACTCTACTCTTTCTTCCTAAGAAGGAACTTAAATATATCTACAAGAACACAGAACAGGACCCTAAGGACATTAATAGGACCATAAGGACAGGACCTAAAAGAAAAGGATAGAACCCTAAGGAAAGAACCTATAAGACACACATAGACTAGAACCCCTAAAGAAATTACCCAGAATTACCTAATACCCCTACTACCATGCCACGAACTATAGCAGCAGGTAAAGTAGCTGTAGGACCCTTAAATACTTCAGACGAAGAAATAATTAACGTTTTAACCCCCTAGGCGGAGCTTGCGGCTGCTAATGCCGAAATTAAACGACTGCGAGAGCTGCTCGAAGCTAGAGATACCCCTATATCTAATAATGAGTTATTATTAGACAACTAAAGACTTGCTATAGTCCTTTAGGCCCTATCCTAGTGCCTTAATGGACCCACCGAGGCCTATATAGCACTAAGGCGGTCGGCAAAGGTTGTAGATCCCCCGCTACTTATAGATGGAACCGACCCTACATTTAACAATTAGAAGCTTTAATTGTGGGATAAGCTTAAAGTTAATATAGACCACTTCCCTAACGCCTAAGCTAGAATGGCTTATGTTTTCGGCTATACTAGCGGAGACGCCTAGATGTATTTACGCCCGCGATACACTAAAGACTTAGCAGACCCCTTTATCTCTAAAGAAGAAATAATTAAATACTTATCTTCTATTTATAAAGACCCTTTTAAAGTATAGAACGCCCGCCTTAGCTATAAAAGCCTAAATATAAAAACAACGGAGACCTTTTTAGCCTTTTAAACCCACTTTCTATACCTGGCCGGATAGGCCTAAATTCCCTAGGAAGACCTACTACCAGACCTCTTTAATAAGCTTACTCTAGACCTACAGCGGGCCGTATTGCTAGCTTATACTATGGTATAAACGTTAAAAGAACTTATAGACTATTGCCTAGCTATTAACTAAGGCCTCCGTTAAATTAAGGCACGCGCTAACCGGCTAAAAACTAGAAATCTTACAAACCAGGCCATAAGTACTGTAAGTACGGCCCGTAGTACCCCGGCACGATTAGCAACTCCTATAGTTAACCTAGCAGCTAGCCGCGTAGCTACCCCTACTATAGGCCTGGTGTACACCCAGCCTATATACAGCGACCCCCATATATAGGCCCTTAGCGATTAAGGAGCTTGCTTCTTATATAGTTAAATAGGCCACCCTATAAGGAACTGCCCGATAAAGGTAAAGATAAATAAGGTTTTATTAATTTAGGAGGATAGTACAGAGCCGGAAAAAGAGGAACCCTAGAGGAAGACTCCTCTTTAGGGTTAAAAGGGATTAATATGTTACATATCGATCTAGGTTAGCTAGTTAGTAGAAGAAGCTACACTATCCCTTATACTTTATTTTGTAATAGATATTAAGTTTTAACCTTTACTTTAGCTAACTTAGGAGTAAATGCTTTTACCTTAATTAATATAAAGTACGCTATAAAACTAGCTGACTTTTTAAATGTACCCCTTAAAGAACTGCCTAAACTAGTCCCTATTTGCGGTTATAATGGACGGATAGGACTACCTATTATAACTATCTTGCGGATCTACCTCCGCGTTAACGGACGAAGGCAGTATAATGTCCCCTTCCTTATTACAGACCTTAGAAGCCATAATATAATCTTAGGGAGAAAATAGCTAGCCTATTTAGGCTTATAGCTTAACATATAGAATAGGCAGCTTATCTGGCCCGAAATTATGCCCCTAACGCCTTCCTTTATAAAAGAGATTAGTATTATAATGGAAAACCTTATATAGCCGTAGATAAACACCGTTTACCAGGCCGATGCGATGCGTAGGGACTAGGCTTTTAAGAAGGATATACAGCTTGATCCGCAACGGATCTATATACTACGCCGCCCCTAGACTGCCTATGTTATACCACCCGCACTAGAGACTTAGGAAGTCAGTAGTGGCCTAGCTAAGTCCCTAATGGAGAACTTAGGCCCTACGTAGCCATAAAGAAAGGCTAGGGACTTTAGACGATATACCGAACTAATAGACTAGAAGGATAACTTGCGGAAAATGGAACGTGAGCTAAGGAAGACTATAAACCCTATACCGTAAAATACGGCCCAATAAACATCTGTAAAGAAACCTATAGACCTCCCGCTAGTTAATATCTGCTATATTGGCGCTATAGGATTCTACCGAAACCTAGTTTAGCCTAATACTATTACCTTTACAACTAGCTTATACGAAATTGATTAAATAATTAAAGAGAAAGAAGCCCTAGCCTAAGAGAAAGGCGAGCTTATAGATAAGGAGCTAGTAGAACAGAAACTACCCCGTTAATACTAGAAATTTAAAGACACCTTCTCTAAAGCAGCGTCTAATGTACTCCCGCCTTACCGACCGTACGACTATAAGATTAAAATTGAGCCGGACAAGGTAGTTACCCTTAGCTATAGCCCCCTCTGACAGCAATCTACTGCCGAATTATAGGCCATAAAGTAGTATCTTATTAATAACCTGGATAAGGGCTTTATTAAGCCTAGTTAAGCCCCTTTTAACTTACCTATTCTCTTTGCCAAAAAGTTAAATAGAGGACTTTGTTTCTATATTGACTACTATAAGCTTAATAATTTGACCCTTAAAGACCGCTACCTACTGCCTTTACTTAATGAGACTTTGGCCCAAATAAGTAGAGCTAAGATCTTTATAAAGCTTAATATCCGCTAGGCTTTTTACCAGATTAAGATGGACCCTAAATTAAAAGACCTTACTATATTTTAGACCCGTTACAGAACGTACAAATGTAAAGTACTGCCTTTTGGGCTGACTAACGGACCGGCCATATACTAACGATACATAAATAACGTACTATTTAACTACCTCAATAACTTCTATATAGCATACCTGGATAATATTATAATCTACTCTAAAAATAAACTGGAATATAAAGAGCATATCTGTAAAGTCCTATAACGGCTTCGGGAAGCTGGCCTTTAAGCCAATATTAAGAAGTTAGAATTTAGTGTTAAGCGTATAAAGTATCTAGGGTTTATTATTAGTATAAACGGGATTAAGGTAGACCTAGAAAAGACGGCTATAATTAACTAATAGGTACCCCCAAGGACCGTAAAGGGGGTGCAGTTATTTTTAGGGTTCTGTAACTTCTACCGACGCTTTATTAAGAACTACAGTAGAATTACTCGGCCACTAAGCCTACTTACCTATAAGGACCGGCCCTTTTACTTTAACACCGTATATAGGCAGGCCTTTAACGAGCTTAAGAAACGACTAATCTCTGCTCCCTTACTCGCCCACTTTAACCCAAAACGGCCCTTAATGCTAGAAACCAATACCTTAGATAGTGTTATAGCTGGCGTTTACTCCTAAAAGCAGATAAACAGAGAATAGTACCCTATTGCTTACTATTTAAAGACTATAGTAGATGCTGAGCTAAACTACCCAATTTATGATAAAGAAATATTGGCTATTATCTATAGCTTTTAGCACTGGCGAGCACAGCTAGAAGGGACCCCTAAACCTATTTAAGTGGTTTTAGATCATAAGGCCTTAGAATATTTTATAATAACAAAAGCCCTTATAGCCCGGCAGGCGCGCTAGGCGGATATCCTATCTTAATTTAACTTCCTAATTATATATAGGCTAGGCGCCACTAACCGTGCGGATACTCTTATAAGACGTAAATAGGACCTAAATGACCAGATGGCCGCAAAGATCTTATTACGGACTTAGACGCTACTATAACTAGAGCACCTTAACCCTCGGATACGGGAAGAACTAAGTACTAAATCTTCGAGCGCTAAGATATGTCCCATTAACCCTATAGAATTTAACCTTATTAATAAACTACTGTAAGCAAACCGTACGGACCCTTCTCTATAGGAGTACCGCGAAAAGGCAAAGGATGTTACCAGCCTATAGTCCCTTAAAAATGGACTGCTTAAGCATTAGGAACGGCTAGTAGTAGTAGAAAAATAGAACTTACAAACCTAGCTTATTACTAAAGCATATACCTAGGTCTCTACGGCCCACCCCAGAAAAAATAAGACCCGTAAGATTATTGGTGACCGTTATTACTGGCCCGGAATGGTTATAGATATTAACCGTTATATACGGAACTGCAACAACTGCCGTAGGTCTACAATTCCACGAGATAAGACCCTAGGACTATTAAAGCCACTTTTAATACTAGAGCGCCCCTAGCAGTATATCTCTATAGATTTCTATAAACTACTAGTAAACCGTGACGGGTACAATATAGTTATAATCTTAGTTAACTGTTTTAGTAAACGCCCTTTCTTAATCCCCTATCACAAGAATATCAATACTAAAGAGGCGGCCTAACTATATATCTATTATATCTACCGAATTTACAGACTACTAAACACTATTATATTGGACCGCAGACCGCAGTTTATATTAGCTTTTTGGAATAAGTTTACTCGGATCCTAGGAATTAGGCTAAAGCTTTTTATAGTATACTACCCCTAGATAGACGGTTAGACGGAGATTGTAAATTAATACTTAGACCAGAGACTCCGGCCCTTTATTAACTACTTCTAAGATAATTAGGGCGAACTACTACCTTTAATGGACTACGCCCAGGCAACCCTACCCTATAACTTTACGGGATTCGCACCTATTTAACTAGAAATAGGGTATCTATTATAAATAAGCTTTAACTGGGATAGACTAGAAGGACCACGGACCGTACACAAGAAACTGTCTTATAAGGAAGCCTAGCAGTACGCTAAGCGCTTAGAGGAAGCCTAGACGGTAGCCCGTATAAATCTAAAAAAGGCCTAAAAATTAATAAAATAGCAGGCAAATAAGTATAGGCGTGAGCCTGACTTTACCGTAGGTAATATAGTCTAGGTTATAATAAAGAACTAGAAGACGGAACGGCCAAGTTATAAGCTCGATTATTAGATGGCAGGACCGTATAAGGTCCTTAAGAAAATAGGTAACTCGTACAAAGTAAAGCTCCCAGATTTAATTAAGGTTTACCCTATTTTCTCGCCGGATAAGCTACGGAAGGCAGCGAACGACCTATTACCTAAATAAAAGAACAAACCCCCCCTACCAATTTAAGTTAATGGCGACGACGAATAGGAAATTAAAGAGATACTAGCCTGTAAGCTAGTAAGGAAAACGCTAAAGTACCGCATTAGTTGGAAAGGCTATAACCCAGATCCTACCTAGTACCCTATATAGAACTTTATTAGCAGTCCCCATAAGCTTTAAGAATTCTATAGCCGTTACCCTAACGAACCGGGACCGCTAAAGTACCTAAACAAATGGATGGAATGCTAGCATAATAAAGATAATAAGCTACTAAAAGAGTATAAAGATAAAAACACCCTATGGGCATAATACGGACATATAAAGCCTAAGGGCAGGCTTTTACGGAGGGGGGGGGTAATGTTACAGCACTGGCAGAAAGCGGCAGCTATGGTAGACGTTATGGTAGACGCAGGGCTTACGTGACTCTTACGTGACTAGGGATTGTATATAACTCCTCGCGTTGCTGCTTATTCTTTCCTTTCCTTTTCTCTAGCTTTAGATTCTCGTTTATAGACAATCCAATTGTATAGGCTTGCGCGACCCTTTTGCCGTGCTTATATCTTGATTGACTAAGTCGCTAACACTATCTCTAAGTTATCTATTAGAGGTATAGCATTTCTATTTTTAATTTAATAGCCTTTATTATTTTTAATGCCTGTTATTAAATCCTTTATATCTAATTATTATAACTAGCTAGTAACTATTATTCTTTTACTTAGTAAACAATTAGATAATAAGCCTGCATTAGGAAATAGAGGCTCCCCGTTTAGATAATCCGCGCCTTGCTTACGACTTTCGCGCTATACCCCAACTGGCAATCTTCCTTAACAACTAACTATAAAAGGCCCTTCCTTCGCCGTCTTTTATCCTCTATCCTCCTTAACTTTTTCTCTTTACTCTCTTACCCTTCCCCCCTCGCTCTTCTTCTGTCCGTCTTAGCCGCCCCCTCTATTGCGCCCCAATTATCTATTATAAGGCTTTTTCTTTCTTTTAAACTCCGCCGCAGTACATACATTGTCCCTAACTCTACTTCCGTTAATCTATTCCTCCCTATTGTCTTATTTTTATATAAACTATACCGTCTACTTCTAGGCACCCTAAGCCACTACTAAAGAAGCCGCTTCTAGACTCGTCCCTACAAGCAGTTTATAGACACCTCTCCTTCTTTCTTATACACTCTCCCTATCCTTCTCTTATTAACTTTTACTCTTTCCTCTTAGGCGAGTTACGGCTATAGTTAAAGTGGCGATACCTTCTACCGGTTATATAGTTAACGCTAGCCTATATATTTAGGAACTTATTCTCTACCCTAGGGTTACTAATAGTATTTACTACGCACTACCTAATGTATATTTTAGCTAAAGAATATATAGCGCTTATGCTATTATCTTAGCTCTAATTACCTTACATCGCACTCTCTAAATTTAGCTATTTAGTGGAATACGCTAGCTAATCCGTGCTCCGTTATCCGTATCCCATTAGGGCTAGATCCCTTAGTAATAATGCGGTAAGTTACTAGTATAAGGCATTAATTTCGTTCTTATAACCTTTATATTGCTATTATGGCCCCTATAAGATGCTATACCTCGTATAAAGTATCTAGTATAGTTATAATATCGTAATACAACCAGCAGGGAGCTAGTGCCTAGAAGTTAGCTAATAACAGCTTAGTAATAGCGTTGGGCGTACTATAAGACGTAAATGGAGTCCTCTAAGCTAACTATCTAACTAGCGTGGGGCAATACCTGGCAAGAATTGGTTATTAATACGTTATCTAATATAGCCTCGTCCTATATAAGGGGTTGGCCGATAATTAAAGGATTAGCTAGCAATTGGCGGTTTCGTTTAAAGCAATACGGATCCTTAATTAGCTAAAAGATACGGACGGTAGGTTATAATATAGATAGGCATACTAAGATGCGGAGAACGGTCTAGAGGGATTCTTATAATACTTGCTAGCTAATCGCCCAGGGAGCCGTATATACTCTTGTTACGATAGAGCCTCTACAGCGCCTATAAGTATAATATGCGATTATCTTAGAGACGCTAAGGGCAACGGGACTTTAAGCCGGTCCTTACTCCTCCTAATACAGGCAGCTCCCTTGCACTGCCCCCTACAACTAAGCTTCTGCGCTAGAATGCGGCATTTATACGGGTTCCTTACGATCCTACCTTAGGCGGCGTTATTGGCAGCGGTATATAAAATAACACTCCTTAGCTTAGAGAGGTAGCCATCTATTTTAACTTCTGGACTAGCTTCTATTCTCACAACTAAAGAAGCCAGTAGATCTTAGTACTAAAATAGCCTCCTCTTTTAGCACTCTTTTACTTACCCCTTTACTTCCTCCTATAAAATATGTTCCTTATATTCCTCTAATACTTAAGCCTAAGATGAAATTTAAGGCTAAGCCTAAGGCGAAGCCTAAAATAACGGAGTCTAACCTTAGTAAAGCTGGCTCCCCCAAATATAATAGAGAGTAGGCCGATATTAATAACTTCTTAACTAATTTACCAGACTCTAAAGCGTCGTGTTCTCTAGATCTAGGACTACTAGCTCCGGTAAGAGCTATTAATCCTTTAGGTTTACTATATTAAGGTATTATCTGCGTCTTAAACGGTATAAGATAATAGATATTGGCTAATATATGCGTGTAGACAGCGAAGGTAGTCTTAGCCCCGTTCCTTTATAGATATTATAAAGTTACCAACCCAGCTAGGAAGGGGCTAACTAGGCTATAGGCGTTAAGGAGATAAACTTAGCTATAGATAGGTTGTTTAACGGAAGCAGTTTAGGTAGGTATATTAATGGCGTTACGGCTCTTATTTACTAATTAATAATAGAATTTCCTTTAGTTCTAGAAGACGACGTAGCTAGAGCAAGCTATAGTATAGGGGATATCCAATCTAGTAGCGGGTCGCTAGAATATTAGGATAATAGTTTAGACGCAGCTAGCATACGCGCCCCCTCTATAGAAAATACCGGAGGCGTATATAATAGTAAGTAATCTTCCTATAGACTTATAGAGTCCCTATTTTAACGTGTTTAAAGATAGTCTACTAAAGCGGGACGAACTTCTTTATAAGGATCTGGGTATAATAAGTTAACCGTCTATAATACATAAGCAAAAGCGCACTTTATCCGTTAATACGGCTATCTCCTCTATAAAAGCGCTGGACTTAACCTCAGAACTAGCTCTAAAAGACTCTTATTTAGTAAAGCGGCGGAGGTTAGCCTAGCTATAGGCAGAGAGCCTTATATCTAGTCCTATGTATATACTAAAGTTAACGCCGCCACTAGGCCGCAGCAGCCTGATTTCGCCTCTTAAAACTAGTAATAATTTAAATGCTAGTAACCTAGACGGTAGTAATAAAGACAATAACGCTAATATCCCAGACTTACCTTAAAGCAATATCCTTAATTTAGTAAATAGCGGGGATAGTAAATACTAAGGGCATAGGCTAAATACGGGGCCGCTAGAACCCTTAAGATAATTAGTCTCTCTATATAGATAAATAGAGGGCGATTAATACATTAGTAAGGATATATATATAGGTAAAGATAAAAGCAATAGCAGCAATAGTAAGGTTGGGGAGAGTGGTAAAGACGACCCTAATAGCAACTAGGAGGTGTCCCATAGGGCTAGTGCAGTAACTTTATAGCAATATAAACGTAGTAATCGCCCATTCTAGGATAAGTAGCGCGGTTTAATAGGAACAAGTTTTAAACGGCTTAACGGGAGTATAAGGCCTATAAGAATATTGCGATATCTAAAGTTATTACCAGCATACCGCCACTCTAGATCTAAAGCAGACATTATAACTTAGTCTACCTCCCTTTAAACATCCTCTCTAGGAGTAAAGGTAGTATATAACCGCACTATTAACTATAGATAGAGTAACTATGTAGACTATCGGCTAACCAATATTACCCTTTACTAGGTGCTAGAATGTATAATATTAGTAACGGCGATTGTCTATTAAAATAAGATAACGTTAAAGTTGTCTTTAAAACCGTTAATAATTATACGCGACTTACTTGGTAACGTAGGGCAACTTATCCGTATAACGAGGTTAACGTTAAATTTATGGCTATTAGTAGGCTATTAGTATAATAATACGCTAAAGGTATACGCTAGTCCGAGCTTAATATAGTAAAGTAGTAACTATACCGCTAGCAAAACTAGTACGCGTAATCCGCACGGTAAAGGTACTAATAATAATGCTATTAGTTTAGATAACGACGAGAACAATAATAACAGAGACGACGATTTTGGGAATGGTAGCTAAAGCTTAGGCAGTAAAAGCTTAGGTAGTAGTAATTCTAATACTAGCGCCGCCGCTAACGACAGGCGGCTCTATAGAGAGTATAGGCGCGTATAAGTCCGAATATATCGGCCATGGCTAGAGTTAGATAATTGGCGCTTACTTACATATAAGAATAAGATAGGTATAAAGTAGGACAATATATTTAGTCGCTTTTTAGATTGGACGCTAGGTATAATATAGGCGCACTAGTATATATTACAAGGGAAGTAATTTATTAAGGCCGCTGCGATATCCTTAGGATCTCCTAAACCGTTCTTATAGAGTAAGGTTTATTATAACTATAACACTTTATCCTATTTACTACTGGATTCCCTTACTATTTTATCTATAGAATTATATACACTATACTAATATTAAGAAATAATTCTAATCTCCCTAAAGGAGTTAGTCTCTGGAATCTCTCCTTCTCTTTATTATCTAATTTCGTCTAGAGCGGCAAAGTTTTGTAATATTATAGAAAATTTAGAGACCTAGCCTACAATCTTCTTAATATACTTATCCTATTCTTTTTATATATGGCTAGTTAGAATAGAGTATAGGGAGTTAAAATAATTAAAAGCATTTAGATTGGAAATAACAGCCTTAATACTAATTAGACACCAGCTCTGCTTAATAAAAGTTCCCCTCCCGCTCTAAAAATACTAAAGAAAAGCCTAGGCTTAAAAGACTATTAACCTAAATTGCTAACGCTAGCCTTTCTATATACCGATATCGTAGTACCTTAAAGAGGGGACATACGTCACCTTTATTCGTTTAGTACTCCTTTAAAAATAGTTCTACTAGTGCTTTTAGCAGCGGAGGGCATTTACACCCTCCCTTTTCGTTATTATATTCGCGCTAGTACACCAGTTCCCTTTTAATCTAAGCTATATTATAATCATTATCTTCCTTTTTATACCTTTTATAGGCCTTAATATACCCCATAATCTTATATAGGTTAATACAGCCACTATATTTAAACTATTTCCGTAATATTAAACCCTATATCTAAGGCTAATATTAATTCCACTAGTAATAATCTATATTAAGTCTAAAGCGTATAGGGGCAAGCAAAGGCAAGTTAAGCATTTTTTTAAGATAGGATACGTGGAAATACTCCTATGGCTATATATCGAGCACAATCTAATATTTATCCTTAATCTTAACCTTCCTGCTTCCTACTTTCTCTATAAAGGAACAGCAATCTACTTAATATTATACTCATACCATATATCTAGGTAGAGTTGGCTATAACAGGACCGTTAATACGGGTTTACTCTTAAGTTAACGTCATAAGCGTAACCCATTCTCCGCAATCTTTTCTTTAGGCATTATCCGCAAACGCCGCTCTTTTTCAGCAGCAAACTCCACTATGTTTTTTAGAATTTCCTCCCTTTCTCTAATGTCGCTTGTAGGGCTTATAGGAGACTCGGATCTTCGGCAGCTTCTGCGGGGTTTTTGTAAAATATTCATCGTCTACAAGTTCTATAACACTGCGGCGTCGTATACTTTAAAGGGTAGTGCGAGAAGGTATTATAGGAACTGTAGGTTAAAAAATCCAGCTTGGCATAGCCTTCGCGGTCAATGGTCATCTTGGCGTAATTATATTATCAGTATAGATAATTTAACTAGAATAAAATTCACAAAAGAGACGCGCTGCTTATTAAGTTAAAGAAGGAACAGGATCTTTTATAGGAGTAGATTAAAGACCGCTTTCTAAAAAGAAGTCTTAGATTACTACGGGCGCATTACTATTCAAAATTAAAGGCCCGGCCTGCTATGCAGAAGAAAAGGGGCCGGCCTGCTAGGTGGAAGAGACGGCGATAATATTGCTGCCCTTTTTTTGGCTTAGAGGTCTATATCTTGTTATATATTCCATTTCTAGCTCAATCTATTTATAGCACATTTCCTGTTATATAAGGGTTGCATAAAAAGGTCCGTAAGAGCATTACTTTTTCGAGGGCAGTAAGAAAGAGCTATTTATTACTACTTACAGCGCCACAAACGATAAAGAATGCAAGGCTAAAACTACGTTCACAACTTGGTCAGCCAATTCAAATCACGTGACACAGCTGAAACTAAGCGGCAGTCCGAATAATAAGAAGTCGGGCGTTAATAATTGATTAACTCATGTATACGACGTAAAGGAGCATAAACTAGCAGCATAAACTTAGTTTTTAGTTAATTTGCCTTATAAATAAGAACGAGCCACGAGAATCCAATCCTTAGAGATATACCTAGGAAACGATTTATTCTAGGTGGTTAGCGTATTTTATTATCTTTCCCTTAAATAGCAAAAATACCAAAACTTCCCTTATAAAACGGTTGTGTAGATATAGCTGCGCTAACCACCAGAGGTAACAGGATGCTGTATGTAAAATATTACAGTTTTAGGCAAGCCTTTTCCGCTATACAGGTACTAGGATTACGGGAATCTCTAAAAGGCAAAACTAAAAGCCACCCTGTATTAACCAATTCCGCAAGGCTTAGCTAGACGCCAGTCCTGCTAGTGACTAAATTTTATAGACGCTTAGAGTGCTAGGGGAGTGCTCTTAAAGCTAGCGGGATATAATTACTCTATTAGTTATAAATCTCTACCATTATTACAGCATACCTGGTAATAATACCCCTTTAAATAAATTAAATAAAAGTTATATTGCACATTTAGCTATAACGGGGGAGATAATTTATTAACTACTGTTGTGTTATTACTAAGTCACATCCAGGAGCTGTTTAAGGCCTACAGTATATCCAAATTCTATATCTTAATGTCTCCATCTATCCTATAATATTTTCTTGGTAAATATCTCTTATTAGGTCTTACCTTAAACGAGGTTAAGCAGCATCTCCTTTAAATATTAAACTTTCTCTAAATTGTTATAAGCGTTATAGTAATTAATAAGGTTTTGGAAAGCCTTATCTTCTTTATTATCCGTTATTAACCTATTGTCTTTAAAATAAGAGTAAATAATGTTACGTTGTCTCTTGAATTCCTTCTTCTAGTTATTACTAATTTTACTCTATTTTAGCGTTAGAAGCTAGATTAGCTGTAATATATAAAGCTATAAAAACTTATATATAAAGGCTAGTAATCGTTTTATATATTATATATAGAATACATTACTAGGAATACAATTTCGTAGATATTAGAAATGCTAGGGGAGTGTTCCTAGAGCTAAGCGTATAACTATCTTTAATTAACCGTATACCGTATCCTTAACCTTAACTTAGATAAACTAAAAGACTAAAAATATTAAAGAGCGAAGAGATTTGTATAAAAGTATGCGTAAGTCTAAAATTAGAGGCTTTAAATAACCTAGAAAACGAGAATAGAACGCTAATTACCTATAAAAAAATTTATTAGCGGGATATTATAGGTATAGAGGCGTTCGGATAGCTAAGCTGGCAAGTACTAGAGTACTAGATTATACTAATATCCTCCTAACTCTAAGCTAAGTAATAGGCTTAAAGTATAGGGCTGTATACTAGGGCTTAGTTCTGGTCCTAGTTATATATAGGAGCTAGTATAACTTATTTTTAGTTAACTATATCTTAATAGATATAAGGAGATAGTGCGCGGGCTATTATGTTTATAGTATTTATCTAAAAAGCGTGTCTTTATATGGGGATAGAAGGCAAAAATCTTATTACAAACTTGCTTTAACCGATATTTAAAAGTAGAATAAGGGGACTGGACTAGACCGGACTGGAATAAATAGAAATAGGGCGGGATATAGCCTATTCTAGCCTAACCCCCTTCTAGCTAAGAGAGATCCTTTAATTTAAGCCTATTGCCAATGCACCTAATATTAGAGATATTTAATAAATAGTGCACTAGATAAGGCTAAGGCTTTTACCTTCCGCCTTTACTTTTCTAAAGATGCCTAATTAGTTACCTGTTTACGCTACCTACTTCTATATAGAACTTATTTATTGCCTTATACTTCTTAATATACTACTTTATTAGTATTATAATGTTTTACACTTATATTCTATAAATATTTCTCTACTTAGATAGCACTACTACTATTCCCCCTATTAGAAGTACCTTATTATTTAAATACTCCTCCGCTTTATTCTATTCTAAATTACTATTAGTATTCTTATTTAGTTCTGCCTAGCGGACTAGGAGCTTTAACTGCCCCAGATCCCCTTCCGGCCAATAGGTTAGTTATTAGTATTTTTACTATAAACTATACTAAGTTTTTAGGTTCGTGCTGCCACCCTACTAAAGAAAACCACTAAGAAGAATTAGATTTTAGCCCTATAGCGGCTATACAGACGGCTTATAAAGGACGGCCGGCCAATCTTTTACCTTATACCCGCCTCGGCTAGTATAATTATTATTTTATCCTAAGCTAGCAGTACCTTGCTATTACAGCTAAAATTACACCACTAGTTAGGATGTGTCTTAAAAGTACTAGGAAGTTTCCTAATATATACGCTTTTTATTTTAGTTCTAATCTTTCTAATTTATAAGGTACTATACCTATAAGAGCTAGAAGAGCCCTTCCGTATTAAAGTAATATAATTTCTTAAAAGGATAGACTTATAGGGAGCCTTATGTACTACAATTATTAAAATTATCGCTGCGGTAGCAAGCATAATTCTCCTATTAGTGGATAGCGTATACTTATTTCTTTTAGTAAGTAAGTCTCTTAGCTTTTTAAGATATCCCACTAATCTAAGTAAGGAGAGTGTATTATAGCCTATATTATAATTAGTGTAAGAGTTTCTATATAAGCCTAAAAGTACTATAGACAAGGAGAAGTATTAAGGCGATTAGGCGCAGAGGGTTTAGTAAGGATAGATTTAATATAAGAGATAACTAAAGTATAGCTATCTAAGGGAGTTATCTGTCTTCGGGGTTAAAGCTATAATTAATTTTTTAGGTTTTCTATTCTCTTTAACTGGACTCCCTTTAGGGATTAAGTCTGGTGGCGATCTTAAACCCGACCTTTAGTGTATTTAATACCCAAATTGTAATCGGGATAGTCCTAAACTGGCCGTATATAGGCACTCGTTGCCTACTAGTCCGCTTATTAAATAAGGGTTAGCTATAAACATCTATAAAAAGGTCAAAAGGCTAAGTAAAAGCTATCGTTTGTAGACGGTAAGCAAAAGCCACTTATATTAACTAACACTAATACTATAGGCCAGGGCGAGCCGCATTTAACGGTCCGGTGCTTAACCCTTGGCTATTAGGTACGTAATATCCGCCCCACTAAAAGCTAAAGGGGTAGCCATTATATAAGTTAGGCATTAATGTTTATAGCTAGCATTACTTTAAATAAGGCCTATTTCGCCTTCTCGCGCTATATACTTCTACTTATATATTCTTTTAAATATTATATATACTTTATAGTTTGCTATATAGCATATAGGCCCTCTTTATTTTAATTAACTTAACTTTTTTAGCTTTATATAAATAGCCTCTCTTCTCTAAAATCTTATTAGCCTAATAATACCTCTAAAACTTTAAGGTAAGTTACATATAAGTAACTTTCTATCCTTATAGCAATTATATAGTTACTTATCCTATAGGTAGCCCTTTTAGTAAATATATATATTCTCGCCTCCTCCTTTCTAGAGGATATCCTTAACTAAGCCCTCCCCTTAGCAGAAGACGCATTCTTATATATAAACACTTCTTCCCCTTAACTAGGCCCTGCAATTATTACCTTAAGATATCACTATAGGATTTTACTAAGCGCGCGCTAAGAGACCTGCCCCCTTATTAAATCTTATACGCTATTAATAAAGACCTCAATCCAATCTTAGACGGCTGTCGCATAATAAGGCGCCGTTTTCTAAATATATATTGTCTTACCTTACGCTAGACCATATAAGGGCCCCGATTATAGCTAGGGTAAGTTAGATAATACTAGTTAATAATATTACGCAAGATAATTAAAAGCTTAAGGAGAAGGCTATATAATTGGTAAGATAATTACGGGGCTTATAGGAATATATTTTTGCTAAATACTATCTAGTCTAGAGTAGATCTTATTATAGACCCTAAGACGATTAGTATAGACTTTAAGATAATAGACTTATCGGTTTGCGTAATCCTTATTAAGAAATATAGCGCCAGTAGGGCTGTTAGAGTCTTTAGTAACCTAATAAGGAACGTAGTTATAGGTCTAAATAAGGGTACTAGTTTTATTATCGTTATTATAGGGTCTATTAAGGAGTGCATATTATTAGGAAATCCGTTAGTATAATACTTTTGCCGCTGTAGTTCTTAAAGTAAGCATATATTAAAGTAACGCTTTACTTAATTAAAGAGAGAATTCTACTTTTATGCTTAATCTAAGAGTTGGTTTCAAGTTAATATTAATAAATAATAACGGCACACTAATATACGGACATGTTATTTGTAAGTTCGGGTAGCTAGCCTTATATTACTATAGAAAGCTAAGAAGATCTATAAATTTAAGGTCTAAAACCGCTATAGCGTTAGGATAAGAATCTAATAAGGCATCTATCTTTAAATAAGCCATTATTAAAGTATAGGGACGAGGTTTCCAAACCATTTATCTTTCGCGTATTTAATATAAGAGCGCTTTCTTTTTATACTAAGTCTTACTCTACTATAAATAAGTAACTAGTTATTAAGAGTGGAAGAGTTATATATACCTAGTGTTTAGTATGTAACCTAGGCATATATAGTTTACAGAGTCTAAGTAGGTGGAGTACTTCCTAGGTCTAAATCCGTATTAAGGCCTAGTAAGTAACTCTCTAATAAAGGAGCATACGTGCTTTATAATAGGCCTTACTCTATTAAGAATTAGTAATAAAGTTATTTAGAATAAAAGAGTTTATCTACTAGTGGTGAGAGTAATCTCTAAAAACTAATATTTCCGAGATAAGGAAATTAAGGTGCTAATTAAATTAGCCTTATAAAGTTCCGTTATAGCCACTATTAGTCCTTATAGGTGTAAGGCAGACTTCCACTAACTTTAAAGTTTTAGAAGGAGGCCCTTTGGCGTTATTTTATGCAACTTTAAGATAGGTACTACTAAGATATATAATAGGAACACTTTAGGTCCTACGCCTAGGAAAATATCTATTAAAAAAGTGCGTACTTATAGCCTTTTACTACAACTTTATTTTAACTGCTTTGCTAGGGATACTATATCCTCTTATAGTAAATCGTAATATAATCTAAACGTATTAATTTGGTATAAGAGTAATGGGTATATATTATTATTAAATATTATTCTCTTTTTCTCGAGTTGTTTAATTAACCAGTTATTTAATTTAATAGACTTTAAGGATATAGCAGAATTAAAGATAAATAGATAAGGCTAGAATAGGATAGGAGTTAGTAGGAGCGGACTAGATAAGATAAGGATAAAACAAAACTAAGGTAAAACAAAAGTAATAACCGGACCGGACTGGACCGGACTGGACTGGACCGTGTGGCGGGTACCCAAGTTTAGACCAATTGCGGCTACATCCCAAAGCAATAATTCCCATCTTCTTTTGTTTAAACGGCGCACCTAATGCTGTATACATATCTCTTTCCCTTTAATCTATAATATCTACCTTCGCTACCGTATATAAACCGATGCAGTTATATTAGTTTTGGCGCAACTCTAATAGTTAGAATAAGAATCCCGTATACAAGCCCTCGCGATGTCTTTATAGCGATAGTAAGAATATAACCACGGCGTAAGCTCCGCTAAGCTCCCAAATATAGGGCTTAGCTTTATTTCTATAGTTAAGGCAAGATTATATAATATTTACTCGGTCCTCTACTATATCGGAACTAATGTTAATATATATAATATAGCGTCTCCTAAAATAAATAGGGGAAAGTATTTACGTAGTATGTTGTATTACTAGGTATAAAGAGGGCGGATCTTATTTAAGAATTAATACCATTAATTTTCTCTATACTAAGCTCCTTACTCTATACACTTAGCTTATTACTAATTTTATACTTTAATTTAGCACTATATTACCGAAGCTTTATAAAGTAATAATATTAAACTAGCCTAAGACTATAAAGCCGTATAAGGTATCTCTAGATACCCCTCCTAGCTATAGAAGTCCGTAAACGCCTCTTTTTAGCCTAGTTATACCGCCCTTAGACCTAGTTACTATCCTTTACCTTATGGAGCTGCTTAAGGACGTATTAAAAGTAGTGAAAGTAATACCTAGCGCTATAGACTCTCCTAAGGCTACTGAGCCTTAAGCTATAGATAGTTCCTAACCTTAAAAACCGAGAGCCTAAGCTTTAAAGGTAGAGTATAAGACAGTTAATAAAATGTATATCCCTACTAAACTAAAAGTATAACCCTAGCTAATTTGCCGTATATAGCTGGGATAATATAACCTTAAAGTATAAGATAGTTAAATCCTCTATAGTACCTTCTAAGGTGGACGCATATAATAAATATATATTTGTTATTTATATATATATTAGTAAGCACAAAAATAGCTACCGGATTTATATTACTAACGGTAAAATAATAGACAAGAAGACTAAATGCATAACGTACCTTATTGATATTAAGTCTAAAGGCCTGCGGGACATACTTAGGTCTATTCTATAAGGTATAGATAGAACTTTTCTTAAGGAAGATAAACCTACGGTATAAAACCCTATTTATTGGGCCCTAGATCGGCTGCTAACTTAAGACTAGGTAGAGCGGAATATATTATACTACTTCCTTCCTAAGCTAGAAGCTTATAAGGAAGCCCCGGAGAACAATACCTACCTTAATCTCTTAGTAAACTATATTAGGAATATATATGCCTTAACAAAACAGCGCCTTAAATCGCTATAAGATAGCGGAGAAATTATATTTAATCTGCTCTAGACTCTTTTTAAGTTAAATGAATTAGTGTATAGGAAATGCTATGGCACTAAGATGCATAGATGCACGAGATTTAACTTAGGTGAGGTGAAAGAGGACGATAAAGGAGATGAATATTTCCGCATTTAAGGTCGGTATCTGGATTTTAATAGCAAAAAATTTAGTAAGGCTATAACCGCAGCTGCTATTTAGAAGTTCTAGGGATTAAAGCCGATATATAGCCTTGTATATTTTCCCTTTAAATATTACCCTAACGTAGAGGAGGAGAAGTAAGAACTTGCTAATAGCGGTTATAAATTTATTTTATTAATAGGGACGCACCACCAATAGTATAAAGGTGAAGCCTTTTATATAGAAAAAGGAAAGCCCTCCAGATTATCTATTAATAGTCGGATTATAGTTAACCTGGTACTTTTCTAAGAGAATAATCTAAACTACGCTAAACCTAGTATCGATAAGCAGCGAAAATACTAAACCAACAATATTTAGACGATTTATTTTAACAAACCGGCTAAGAAAAAACTTAATAAAGTTAAAAGTAATAGTAAGGAGCCTACCGAGTTAAAATATAAGGACTTGCTTATTTACAGCCTAACTATATTAGGTTTTAGTCTTAATAATAAGCTCTAGTATAAGTTCCTAGATTCGCGAGCTAAGAAGACTGCAAAGCTAATTTAATATCCCGCAGTGGAGTTTGCTATTAACAATATTAGCGACATTAAGTGGAATGCCCTCTCCTTTTAGAACCTTGCTGTTACGGCACTGGCAGAACTTAGTAGAACTTGGCAGAACTTAGCAGAACTACGCACCGGCAAGTTGTTATAGATTGCCGTATATTGCGATTACGTGACGCAAAGATCGTATATAGCTTTAAGCGGCACTCCCCTTCTTCTCCTTTCCTTTCTTTAGCTTTAGATTCTTGTTTATAGACAATCCAATTATATAGGCTTGCGCGACCCTTTTGCCGTGCTTATATCTTAATTGACTAAGTCGCTAACATTATCTAAAGCTTACTCTACTCTTTCTTCCTAAGAAGGAACTTAAATATATCTACAAGAATATAGAATAGGACTCTAAGGACATTACTAGGACTATAAGGATAGGACCTAAAAGAAAAGAATAGAACCCTAAGGAAAGGACCTATAAGACACGCATAGACTAGAACCCCTAAAGAAATTACTTAGAATTACCTAATACCCCTACTACTATACCACGAACTATAGTAGCAGGTAAAGCAGCTATAGGACCCTTAAATACTTCAGATAAAGAAACAATTAACGTTTTAACCCCCTAGGCGGAGCTTACGGCTACTAATACCAAAATTAAATGACTGCGAGAGCTGCTTAAAGCTAGAGATACCCCTATATCTAATAATAAGTCATTATTAGACAACTAAAGACTTGCTATAGTTCTTTAGGCCCTATTCTAGCGCCTTAGTAGATCCACTAAGGCCTATATAGCACTAAAGCGGTTAGTAAAGGTTATAAACCCCCTACTACTTACAAACAGAACTAACCCTATATTTAATAATTAGAAGCTTTAATTACGGGACAAGCTTAAAGTTAATATAGACCACTTCCCTAACGCCTAAGCTAAAATAGCTTATATTTTCGGCCGTACTAGCGGAGACGCCTAAACGCATTTACGCCCGTAATACACTAAAGACTTAACAAACCCCTTTATCTCTAAAAAAGAAATAATTAAATACTTATCTTCTATTTATAAAGACCCTTTTAAAGTATAAAACGCCCGCCTTAGCTATAAAAGCCTAAACATAAAAACAATAAAGACCTTTTTAGCCTTCTAAACCCGCTTTCTATACCTAGCCAGACAGGCCTAGATCCCCTAGGAAGACCTACTACTAGACCTCTTTAATAAGCTTACCCTAGACCTATAGCGGGCCGTATTACTAGCTTATACTATAGCATAGACGTTAAAGGAACTTATGGATTATTGCCTAGCTATTAACTAAGGCCTCCATTAAATTAAGGCACGCGCTAACCAGCTAAAAACTAAAAATCTTATAAACTAAGCCGTAAGTACTACAAGTACGGCCTATAGTGCCCTAGCATAATTAGCAACTCCTATAGTTAACCTAGTAGCTAGCCGCGTAGCTACCTCTGCTACGGGCCTAGTGTACACCTAGCCTATATATAGCAACCCCTATATATAGGCCCTTAGCGATTAAGGAGCTTACTTCTTATATAGTTAAATAGGCTACCCTATAAGGAACTGCCTAATAAAGGTAAAAATAAATAAGGTCCTATTAATTTAGGAGGATAGTATAGAGCCGGAAAAAGAGGAACCCTAGAGGAAGACTCTTCTTTAGGGTTAAAAGGGATTAATATATCACATATCGATCTAGGTTAGCTAGTTAGTAAAAGAAGCTACACTATCCCTTATACTTTATTTTGTAATAAATATTAAGTTTTAACCTCTACTTTAGCTAACTTAGAAGTAAATGCCTTTACCTTAATTAATATAAAGTACGCTATAAAACTAGCTAACTTTTTAAATATACCCCTTAAAGAACTACCTAAACTAATCCCTATTTGCGGTTATAACGGATAGATAGGGCCACCTATTATAACTATCTTATAGATCCACCTCCGCGTTAACGGACGAAGGTAGTATAACGTCCCCTTTCTTATTACGGACTTAGGAAGCCACGATATAATCTTAAAAAGAAAATGGCTAGCCTATTTAGGCTTACAGCTTAAAGTACGGAGTAGACGGCTTATCTAGCCCAAAACTCTACCCCTAACCCCTTCCTTTATAAAAGAAATTAGCATTACAATAAAAAACCTTATACGGCCCTAGATTAATACTATTTACTAGGCCGATATTATGCGCAGAAACTAGGCCTTTAAGAAGGACATATAGCTTAACCCGCAACGGATCCATATACTACGCCGCCCTTAAACTACCTATATTACGCTACCCGCACTAAAGACCTAGGAAGTTAGTAGTAACCTAGCTAAGTTCCCTATAGAGAACCCTATAAAGCTATAAAGGAAAGCCAGGAATATCGGACACTATACTAAACTAATAGATAGGAAGAACAACTTACGGAAAATAGAACGTGAGCTAAGGAAGACTATAAACCCTATACCGCAAACTACGGCCTAACGGACGCTAAAGAACCCTACAAACCTCCCACCAGTTAATGTCTACTGTATTAGCGCTGTAGGATTCTACCAGAACCTAGTTCAGCCTAATACCGTTACCTTTATAACTAGCCTATACGAAATTAACCGAATAATTAAGAAAAAGGAAAGTAAGCTTAGTAAATAGGAAAGCGGGCTTATAGATAAAGAACTAGTGGAGCAAAAACTGCCCAATTAACACCGGAAATTTAAGGATATATTCTCTAAGGCAGTATCTAATATGCTTTCACCCTACTAACTATATAACTATAAGATTAAGATCGAGTAAGATAAGGGAAGTACCCTTAGCTTTAGCCCTCTCTACCTATAGTCTATTGCCGAATTATAGGCTATAAAGCAGTACCTTATTAATAACCTAAATAAGGGCTTTATTAAGCCTAGCTAAGCCCCTTTTAACTCACCTATTCTCTTTATTAAAAAGCTAAATAGAGGACTGCGCTTCTGTATTAACTACTATAAGCTAAATAATATAACCCGCAAGGACCGCTACCCACTACCCTTACTTAATAAAACTCTTACCCAAATAAGTAGAGCTAAGGTTTTTATAAAGCTTAATATCCACTAGGCCTTTTACCGAATTAGGATAAACCCTAGGTCTAAGGATTTTACTATATTCTAGACCTATTACAGGACGTATAAATACAAGGTACTTCCTTTTAGACTAACTAACGGACCAGCTACGTACCAGCGGTATATAAATAATGTACTCTTTAACTACCTTAATAACTTCTATACGGCCTATCTAGATAATATTATAATCTACTTAGAGAACGAACTAAAACACAAGGAGCACGTCCATAAAGTCTTATAACGGCTCCGCGAAGCTGGCCTCCAGGCCAATATTAAGAAGTTAGAATTTAGTATTAAGCGTATAAAGTACCTAGGTTTTATTATTAGCACAGACGGAATTAAGGCCGACCTAGAGAAAATAACCGCAATTAACTAGTGGACGCCCCTACGGACCATAAAGGGGGTATAATCGTTTTTAGGTTTCTATAACTTCTACTAACACTTTATTAAAAACTACAGCAGAATCGCCCGGCCTCTTAACCGCCTTATTAAGAAAGACTAGCCCTTTTACTTTAACGCCATATATATATAGGCCTTTAATAAGCTTAAAAAACGGCTAGCGTCGGCCCCCCTACTTACCCACTTTAACCTAGAACGGCCCTTAATACTAGAAACTAATGCCTTAGATAGCGCGATAGCTAGTATTTTTTCCTAGAAGCAACTAGATGGAGAATAGCACCCTATTGTATACTATTTAAAGACTATAATAGATGCTAAACTAAACTACTATATCCATAATAAAGAAATACTAGCTATTATCTCTAGCTTTTAGCACTGGTGTGTATAGCTAAAGGGGACCCCTAAACCTATTAAAGTAGTATTAGATTACAAGGCCCTAGAATACTTTATAACAACTAAGGCCCTTATAGCCCGGCAGGCACGCTAGGTGGATATCCTATCTTAGTTTAACTTCTTAATTATATATAGACTAGGCGCTACAAACCGTATAAATACTCTTACTAGGCGCGAATAAGACCTAGGTAACTATATAGCTGTAAAGATCTTATTACGGACCTAAACACTACTATAACTAGAGCACCTTAACCCCTAGATATAGGCAGAACTAAGTATAGACTCCTTAGGCGCCAAGATATATCCTATTAACCCTTTAGGACTTAACTTAATTAATAAATTACTACAGACAAACCGTACGGCCCCTTCTCTACAGGAGTACCATAAAAAGGCAAAGAACGTTACCAGCCCATAGTCCCTCAAAAATAGATTACTTAAGCATTAGGAACGGCTAGTAGTAATAAAGGAATAGAACTTACAGACTTAGCTTATTGCTAAAGTATATACCTAGGTCTCTACGGCCTACCCCAAAAAGAATAAAACCCGCAGGATTATTAGCGACCGCTATTACTAGCCTAGAATAGTTATAGATATTAACCGCTATATACGGAACTACAACAACTACCGTAGGTCTACAATCCCACAAGATAAAACCCTAGGATTATTAAAACCCCTCCTAATACCCAACCGCCCCTAGTAATATGTCTCTATAGACTTTTATAAGCTACCTCCAGACCGTAACGGATATAATATAGTTATAATTCTAGTTAACCGCTTTAGCAAGCGCCCGTTCTTAATTCCCTGTCACAAAAATATTAATACTAAAAAGGTAGCCTAACTGTATATCCACTACGTCTACTAAATTTACGGACTACTAGATACTATTATATCTAACCACAGGCCGCAGTTTATATTAGCCTTTTAGAATAAGTTTACCCAAATCCTAAGCATTAAGCTAAAGCTTTCTACGGCATATTACCCCTAGATAGACGGTTAAACAGAGATTATAAATTAATACTTAGACTAGAGACTCCGGCCTTTTATTAACTACTTCTAGGATAACTAGGCCAAACTATTACCCTTAATAGACTACGCCCAAGCAACCCTACCCCACAACTCTACCAGATTTGCCCCTATTTAACTAGAAATAGGTTACCTACCCCATATAAGCTTTAACTGGGAAAGACTAAAAGGGCCCCAGACTATACACAAAAAACTATCTTATAAGGAAGCCCAGCAGTACGCTAAGCGCTTAGAAAAAGCCTAGAAAGTAGCCCATATAAACCTAAAAAAGGCCTAAAAGTTAATAAAACAGTAGGCAAATAAGCATAGGCGCGAGCCTAACTTTACTATAGGCGATATAGTCTAGGTTACAATAAAGAACTAAAAGATAGAACGGCCTAGCCGTAAGCTAGACTATAAGATAGTAGGACTATATAAGATTCTTAATAAAGTAGGCAACTCGTACAAGGTTAAGCTCCCAGACTTAATTAAAGTCTACCTTATCTTCTTACCAGATAAGCTACGGAAAGCTATAAATAACCTACTACCCGGATAAAAGAATAAACCTCCCCTACTAATTTAAGTTAACGACAATAATAAATAGGAAATTAAAGAAATACTAGCCTATAAACTTGTAAAGGGAACGTTAAAGTATTATATTAGTTAGAAAGGATATAACCCGGACCCCACTTAGTACCCTATATAGAACTTTATAGGTAGCCCCCATAAGCTTTAAGAGTTTTATAGCCGTTACCCTAACAAACCCGGACCGCCAAAGTACCTAAATAAGTAGATAGAATGCTAGCATAACAAAGACAATAAGCTACCAGAAGAACATAAGGACAAAAACACCCCAGAAATTTCTTAGTTACGTAAGGTATTAAGATATCTAGGAACTTCAACCGGCGGTCAAAGTTGTCTAATTAGTCAGATTCTCTTGCCAAGACTTTTAGCGGCAAAGCCTAAGGGTAGGCTTTTTTGGAGGGGGGGGTAATATTATAGCACTAGCAGAACTTAGCAGAACTTAGCAGAACTTAGCAGAACTACGCACCGGCAAGTTGCCACAGATTGCCGTATATTACAATCACGTGACGCGAAGATCGTATATAGCTTTAAGCGGCGCTCCCCTTCTTCTCCTTTCCTTTCTTTAGCTTTAGATTCTCGTTTATAGACAATCCAATCGTATAGGCTTGCGCGACCCTTTTACCGTACTTATATCTCAATTAACTAAGTCGCTAATACTTGCCATCTTAGAGGACCGGAAGAAGCTTATTTGGGCTCTTATAGCTTCTTACGCAAATAGGGCTTAGTTTGATAATTTTGTGCCAGGTAAAGAACGTAGTTTAATTATACTACTACAGTACGAGCTCCGTTCTACTTTATACTTAGAGAAAACTAATATAAAGTATTAGTGGTCCTCTTAGAGTTAGAAAGACCTTAACTATAAAAGGACTTTTAGAAGAGCTATAAAAGCCGCTTTATACGGTATGCCCTACTTATTTAAACTACTACTATTTACCTAACTCTTCTAGTTGTCTAGTGGGGACCTAGCCACCAACGTAAAGGAGGTTAAAATTTAGCTTTCTTGCGCTTTCCGGCTAGCTAGCAGTTAGAATGCTATACTTTTATTAGATAAAGCTAACGTATTTATAAAGCAACAATTATTAGATTATATAGGCAACAACCTAACTTCAATTTTTCTGCGGAAACTTAAATACTATAAAGGAATTATAATCCTCACTACTAATTATATAAAAGACTTTAATAACGCAATATAAAGTAGAATACGTATAGCCATAAAATACCCTCCCTTAGGCGCTAATACGAGATAGGGCCTTTAGGCCAGTTTCCTAACAAAGGCAGTTACCAGTGGGGTAAGATTTAGTTATAAAGAGCTTAAGGAATTAGCACGACGGGAGCTTAACGGCCGATAGGTAGGAATACTAAAGTCCTAGCAGAGAATTTTTATGCTAAATTATTTATATTTCACAGATTAAAAATGCCGTAGGAGCAGCCCTTGCCTTAGCGCACAAGGAAAAAAAATCGTTGTCCTATTGGTATTTAGAAACAGTTCTGCAACTAGGTAATGAGTTTAACTATAACTACAAGAGTCTAGGCCAAGTTGGCAATTTAAACGCTTACTACTAAGTATTTCCCACTTTTTAAAACTTCTAGGCGGCTGCGATTTTAGATATAGATACAGTTGGGTAGTTATATATTAAATCCCTAGTTATGGGCCCGGGTTCCAACAAATATAACTAAATAACTTAAAGTACCTACTGCCCTCCTAAAACCTTAATTACGGGTAGCTAGTGCGTAAATAACTCCCATTCCTATACGGGATATAAGCCTATATACTTCCTTACTCCTATAATAATAAGGCCTACGCGGTAGGCTATAATATAGGCGAATTTAGGAATAAGAGAACGGGAGCCGCAGGGTATTGGTTCCCGTAGAGGAGTAAAAGACGTAGATATTAGTTCCCGTAAGGAACTAAAAGCTATAAAGGGACGGAGGACGGCGGTAACGATTCCTGTAAAGGGCTAAAAGCTATAAGAGATTAGTTTCCGTAAGGGAGTAGAAGTTATTACTACTAATTCTTAAAAAGCCGTATAGGAATAGAAGTTATAGGGTATAGTTCTTACAGGGCAGTAGAAGATATAGTTACTATATATAGGAACGGAATTTATAGGGGATTTGTTTCCGTAGGGGAGTGGAAAAGGGGCTAACAGTTTTTATAAGGGAGTAAAAGCCGTATAAGAATGCAAGCCGTAGGGGATTAGTTCCTATAGGGCGGTAAAACACGTAGGCATTAGCGCCTAGAGGGTATTTATTAGAGTAAGGGATTTATTAGGGTAGGGGATTTGTTAGAGTAAGGGATTCGTTAGCGTAAGGAATTTATTGGCGCAGGGGATTTATTGGAGTAGGGGACTAGATCCCATAGGGGATTTATTAGAGTAGGGGACTGGTTCCTATAGGGCGGCAAAACACGTAGGCGTTAACTCCCATAGGGGATTTGTTTAAGTAGGGGACTTATTTAAGTAGGGGATTAGTTAAAGGAAGGAATTAATTCTTCTACGGCCTCTATTTAGGTGGCAAAAGGCGGCTTCTAATAGGCTAGGGAGTAGATTATATGTTTTATAGAAATATAAAGCCTATATAGGATAGTAGGGTATAGGGACCTAATAATCTGGCGGAAGATTGGGTTATCCGCTTTCCTGGGTTTATTTAGCCTACCCTACGCTATTTTATATGCGTTTTGACCAAGACTACTACCTAGCCTTAGCCGCCTAAATCTCTGCAAACTTTTAACTTATATGGTAGAAGAGTATAGGGCAATAAAATGTTATTCTATCTACTCTGCTAGTACCTTTAGATCCTTTTATACTTGCTAAAGTATTATCTTTATCCTAGAATATAGCTCCGGATTATCCTTCTCCTACCTTTTACTATTTAGAAACACTACTTTCTAGAGTCTATTAACCTAAGGTTTTAATAACTAGTAGTACAATATAAAGTACTCCTCCGCTATTTTAATAAAATCCCCTTTATAGGCTATGCACCCCTTTTTTAACTCTACTAGCTCTTTAGTGTCTATATAATTCTACTTCTTAAACCTTAAGATAGGCTTACGCTCCTTATTTAGACCCTCGTAATAAATGCACATCTAGAAAAGCACCTAGAAGAACGACTTTAGATTATGCCTAAAGGAATATATCTCGCCTAGGAGCACTCCAATCGCCATAAACGCTCTTATATTAGTCTTACCCCGCGCTCCTAAAGGCCCTTCCTGCTGCTCTTTAATTACAAGATTAAAGTTAATTAAGAATGCCGGCCAAAAAGGATTGTTGTCTTCCTCGTTTATCATTAGGTTTCCTATTAAAACGTTATATTAGATAACGCCGGCCCGTATATATAAAGACTTGTATCCTTTAATATAACCCTCTAGTGTAATAAGTATTATAGCCTAAGAGCTTGCCTTATAAAGAGGCTTCCCGTAGTCACTAGTAATAACGCGTTAGTGCACGCGATTCTATATAATAGGGCGCTTAGTTAGAGAGGTTAAACACGGGCGCTTACTAGGTGGTAATAGGGCGCTGTAGCTAGAAGACCTCTTTCTACTAAAACTTTAACCTTTTCTTGTACTTCCTTATATTTTAGCCAGTTTTAGAGGCATTATTAAGCCTTCTAGCTTATAGTTTGTCGCTTTTATAATATCCAGCCCCTTGCGGATATTAAAGATATTATTATCCTGTCCACTTATATAAATAGTCTTATAGTAATAGTACCTAGCTACGTTAACCACTCCCTTCTCCAATATCTTATATAGCAGTTTGCCTTTTTCCTCGCGCTCTAGGTACTGCTACAAGTCTTTAATAATAAGGGGTATCTTAGGTATCCCCTTATAGTATACTTTCTAGCAAGTAGTTGCTTAACTAGCGATATAGCGTGCCCGCTTTATAAGTTCGTTAAAGATAAGACGCTTAGTCTAGTCGTTATATACAATTTCAATATACCATTTGCCGTCTAATATTAGAATAGTAGGGTTAAACCTAAGCTGCTCCTTATTTATTTAGAGAAATCCTAATATCGCCAAGGTAAATTATAGTCCGTCTTTATTAATATTAAATGGTAATAATGCGATGCCTCCTACCTGGTTATACTCCTATAACTATATAATAGATTTATAGAGAGTAAAGCCTAGGATAAAGCGACGACTGTTCTAAGCAGCGAATACTTCCCTTATATATTTCCCTAAATTAAACCATACTTTTGAGGCTATATTAATATTTAGATTACTCTTTAGCTCTCCTAGTATAAGTATATGCAACTAATGGCATTAGGAGCTTTTACTAGCTATTAGATTATCTACAAAGCCGATATCTAGCTTTTGGTCGGCCGTAGATCCTTATAAGGACTGCTAAGTATACTTTACTAGTCTTTATTATGCCTTTAGAACAAACCTATGCTCCTTTACAAAGTCTAGAAATAATATAATTAGCTTATTAAACTACTTTAGAACTCTATGTTCTTTCGCGCCTTTAGGCCAGTTACGCCAACCGCCCTTAGCGTATAGTGGATTGTCCCCTTCCTTATATTTTTTAAAAACAGCGGCGCTTACCTCTTTAAGACCTTCCACTCCCCTAAAGAATGCTTTATATAAGCTAGGAATCCCCATATAAAGAGGGCCTAGCTCCTCCTTTAGAACATCATCCACGTATTTCCTATATTTAGACGAGTTAGCGAAGCTACTTATATTACGTTAATATGGGGTTTAAACGTAGAATAGTAGCGGTTAGGGGGGAGGCGTAGACTCTGTTATAACGGCATAGACCTTTTCCTAGATAACCTTATTAGGTTAAATCCGAAAGATCGCATTTAGAAGAGGCAGGAACTATTTAATATTAAAGTTATTGGAGTTAACTACTAAATTAAGTCTCAATAGATCACTAAGAAGGTTTTTATTGCTACCGTTAGATAGCAATAAATGAGAAGCGGAAAGGCTCTGCAGAGCTAGTATTAAATTAAGCAAAATATCCTTCAGTTCTGCGAGCGTTAGAGGAAACTTATAATAGGTATATTAACAATTACCTTTATTACCTATCTAGTGCAACGAGTCTAAAGAGCTAGAGATGTCTAGATCCTAATAAGCTAAGTTAAATAAATCGCGAAAGTTATTTAGTCCTTCTCTAATAGGTTTCGTTTTAATTATTTCTAATTGGGAGAGATTCGCCATTGCGAGTGAACACGCCGAGAGCTACGTCGGGAGGGCCGACGTGGTAGGTGAGTAGGCGGGTAGGCAGACGAGGAAGGGAGATGGCGGAGAAGTAAATAAGTGTAGGGAGGTCGAGGACACGTTGGTGGTGTCTTGAAATAAGGATATAAGGAAGAAAAGTGTGAGGAAGGAAGCAAGGTGCGAGCGGAACGCGAGGATTGAAGATTAGGCGCGGAAAAGTCAAGCCGATCCGACGTGGCTCAGACTGAGGCCTTGCGGGGCTTAGTCAAATGCTGAGCCACGATGACCCCAAGTGCGGGACACTGGTCGTGTAGGCTAAACCGCAGTGCGTATGTGGGATTCCAGTATTATTGGAAAGCTGTAGGCAGCATTTTTTAGTCTATAACTAATCGTAATTATTAGCTTTAGTTTGTTCCGCGACACATAAGGCTCAAATAGAGCGAGGCTCTAATGCAGTGATGCTGAAGGCGCCAGGCAAGGTGCAGTTAATTATTAGGTTAGTCGTGCACGCGCCTATGATCGATTACGTAGCTGATCCTAAAACGAGCTAAACCTTAACATGCCAAATACAGATACAGGCAACCTCTTTTCACAGCAGTTAATTGACCTGTTTCCCGAAAACTGGATCCCCGTTCCCAGAACCGGATTCAGTTTTTAGAATTGCGCCCTTTTTATAGTAGTTAATTAGCCTATGTCCTAAAACCGGAATCGGATCTAGTCTCCAGAATTAGATCTAGTTTTTGGGATCGCAATTAAGCTAGAACTGAAAATAATCCGATTGGCTTAATACTATATCTTTTTAGTCACGTTTAGTACGTCTAGGACCCGGAATTGGGATATAGCCTTTAGAATTAGAATACGGTTTTTAGGATCGGATCTAGTTCTTAAAACGAGATCTTGTTTTTAGTTAAAATTTAGGCTAATATTAAGGGGTAGATTCTATATTTATTCTTAACATTCCCACCTTATTAATATGCAATTTAGAGCTAACTTGTACCCTAATTACCCCATAAAACGCTAACAGGCTATTAATTATCTAGTACTACGGTAATGTGTTTAAAGTAAAGGTTACTACTAAGGTTAAAGCAAGCCATAAATGAGAATTTTTAAAAGTAAAAGGAGACCTTTTTATAAAAAGCTAATAGATTAAAGCGAGACTATGACGCAGATTGCTATATCCTAATACGGCGCAACGGTCGATTTTATACCTATACGTCCATAGATTAACCTTTATGGCCTCTAAACCTACAAGATCTAGTAAGTCCTCTTCTCTCTATTACTATATAGACTACTAACTACTTTAAAGGAAAAGTTCTATTCTGCACTAGTTAAGAAAACGCTAGCATATTTTAACTAGGTTAAAGAGGGTAGGCCGATAAAGGCTAATTCTAAGACATCCGGATTAAAAAGTAATAAGTCTTTTCTTTATAGAGGACTAAACGAGTTATAGGCCGGCTTAACTTACGCTGCTAAGTATATAAAGGTAGAGAACTATCGTGCAAGCTAGGTAATTGTTTACTAAGACTGGACTAGTACAATATAGGTTTAGGTAGGGCATCCTAAGGGATGTTTCTTCTTGGGATGGCCTAAAATTAACTATAGTAAAGACTCTTATAGAGATCTCTAGTAATTATTATAACTTAGCTAAGAGTTATATTATAATTAAAGTATCTATTTTCTAATTTATAAAAATAAAGCGATGTAAATACTAATTAAATAGTATGCTTTCTTGCGAAATCCGCAAGCGAAATACGTAAGCTAAACATCAACCATCTAGAGACGGTCACTAAAAACCAGCCAAAGGCATATCGCTGCAGGCACTCCGCGTTACTCCCTACTATTATAGGTAACTACCATTATGGGTACTCCCTAACATCATAGGTGCTCCCCGTTACCGTGGGCACTGCCACTTATAGGCACTCCCCTTTATCGCGGGTACTCCTCATTGTCGTAGGTGCTCCTCATTATTGTAGGTACTCCTCATTATCGTAGGTACTCCTCATTGTCGTAGGTACTCCTCACTATCAGGAGTACTCCCCATTGTGGATACTCCCTTCCATCATGGGTGTTCCCCGTAATCATAGGTACTCCTACTTATAGGTACTCACCAATATCGTGGGTACACCAAGTACTGGCTTTTTGCAGCTACTCGCTTTAGACTAGGGTTCATCGTCCGCTAAACTAAATTTGATTAAGTGTCGGGTGCCCCATTACGGGCACCCGAACCGGCCTTAGTTATCGGCAACGTGTCCTTTTTAAGAGACTTTCAAAGTGCACGCTACGAAAACGTATGTATGTATGTACACCACCCTGGCGCATCCGGTGGAAAGCGCGTGTTGATCACGCTAATATTCGCTAGATGTTACCGCACTGGGAGCTGACGTGCCCTTGCTCAGCCTTGCAGGTTTGCTCTTTATGCAAGTATGCGTTGGCACAATCTTGTCGATCCTCACCCAAACTTGCGGCAGCCACAGCCACATCCGGCTGGACAGCATCGATACTGGGCGCCTTCCTGCTCCCTGAATGCTTAAAGAGCCTCAGCTTTCTTTATAAAATCACTGTAACCATGTCTTAGCGTGCTCCTTGGGAAAATCCTCTGCGATCCTTGTGAGTGTTCAGTTAAAATCCTGTAAACTTGTTCGCCCAACTCTTGTTAATAATTGAAGAGGACCGCAGGTAATACCCTCCCGAAAGTCATTGGTTAGAGTCTACTAGCTAGCTCGTTAGTATGAGAGTACTAATTGTTTAACTTAGGCAATCATGTGTGTGGCTTCACGCAGCATCACGCGTGCGGCTGTGATGGTCATCGTACTTTCGCTTACTCGTATGGCTTGGCACCTCCGAGAGAGGTCCTTTCCCCACCTATGTTAGATCATAGTTCAGCTCACAACACATCATCAAACTATTTCTCCATCTCTGCACCTACATTTTCTATAATGAACACCCCCCCAATATTAAGCGGGCAGAGTCGATGCGTTATCTACTGTTCAAGAGCCAGGTTTAGTGAATACTCAGAAGACTGGCAACGCTCTCTTGTAAGGCCTCTAGTCGAGTCTGTAGGTGGCGATTATCACTCTGCTAGTGTCCTCGGCATAATCAAAGGGGAGAAAGTGTTTGTTGTCTTTGACTATAACAATCCGGAGCACCTCAGCACTTGTAAAGTGCTTGGATTCCGCGTAAAGCGAGCTCCAGCCTTTAAGCGCATTACTATCCCTGCGGATTATGTCCACTCGACAGTAAATAGATGGCTAGAGGAAAACAAGCGCTAGGGCATCTCATTTCCGCGACAAGGAGAGGTATGAGGATTTACTCGTATTTCGATTGTTACTAACGCTTAAAAGGTACGGAATAACAAAGGCATCAAGCCGCGGCGTCCCTCGCTTCCCACCCCTCTGAACGCTGGCGAATAACCATCACTTTGGTCCGTTCCGTATGAAAACGAGCAATTGTTTAGTAAAGGTGTTCGGGAGATACAAGAGCGACTGCAAAGCGGAACACGATGCTCCCGAGAGCGAACAAGGCAGTTTCAGGATGGCGATGGCTGAGAAGATGGAGAGGCAAACTGCGACGAGGGCAAAGACAACCTTATTCTCCAGCAGTTGCTCATTGCGCTAATGGAGGAGCTGAGATATTGAAAAGTGATCCCTTGGCCCGTACCCACCCGTTTCTCGACTCCAGGACCCTCCTCTCACCACAATCAGTCGGGCGTTCCTTTTCGTTTCCTTCTATTACCCTAAGAATCTCTTGGAGCATGTTGCGCTGAGAGCCTAAAACTCGCTGGGCGGATGAATCGCTGCTGATATCGCGTTGCGTTCTGATTCCCCTAAAATTTGGCCAGATACAGACAAGATCTTGTTGATTGACTGTAAGTCGGCAATCTGAATCGCATTTAGCGCGCACCGCCCGCCCAGGAAGTTTCTCTCAGCTCCGATTACTCGTGCCATAGCCTTAATGAGAGGAAGATGGACCAATTCGTTTTTCGTAAACCACACTGAGTGGCCTGGATCCGCTTTCTCAGTCTTGTAAATTTGGCAATGGGTATTTGCCCTGGATGTAGAGCCTCCACGCTTCTAACTATTGTAGAGGCATTTCGGCAACAGCTTTTTTCGCAGCATCTCTTTCCTGAATTGTGGACGCCGCGTAGTTTGTCACGAGAGCGACGCTTTGTCCACGACAAACAGCCTTCGCTCTTAGGTGCACTAGACGACTTTAGCTTACGTTTTGATCGTAAACGGTGATTGGCGGTTGCTGGAGTTATCTCAAGTTCAAGAAATAGACATCAAAGTGATTTAAATAATTTGGTTGAAAGACGATGCACAGAAATAGTGCACACTGTGATTTTAACGGCTGACGGAGGATGTGGGAGCTGGGTTATGCAGGTGATCCGCCCAGAAAATGATTAGATAAGTTGGTCTCCACAGGTGACTTTGTTCTGCCACCTTCCGCTTGCGCGCGCAAGCGCAGTGTCCGCCTACAGAAATAAACTCTAAAGGAGATTCCACCCATCCATGACTGCAAATTTCCGTTGATAGAGATATATCAAACCTTTGCTGACCGCTCGTCGGACAATTCTGATAGGCTCTGGCTCCTTACTCGCTTGTTCTTCGCGGTTGCTAGCCAGGACGCTTTCGTGCAGCTACGGAATTCCTGTCTCACCATTCGGGAGAGCACAAGCACAGTTATTCTTCCTTCCAGTAACACAGTATCCGCAAACATGGAGTCTCTGGATCAATTGGATGTCTCACTTACAGCTTTTGTTGTGAAGCGATTCCACCTAATTGGATTGGTGGAAGCTCGCATGCAGCCAGAGCAGACCAGACTTCGGCGGAATGAAGGAACTAGTTTTTGCAGCTGCTTGCTCCAGACTAGGGTTCATCGTCCGCTAAACCAAATTCAATTAAGTGTCGGGTGCCCCATTACGGGCACCCGAACCGGCCTTGCTATCGGCAACGTGTCCTTTTTAAGAGACTTTTAAATATGTCTGAGTGCACGCCACGAAAACGTATGTATGTATGTATGTATATTCTAATGGCCATGCACTATCTAGGGTATAGGCCGTTACGGAGCGCTAGCTGAATACTTCCTGCCACCAACATACTTGCTCTAGTTTAGAAGCCAACTATTCTATAAGAACTATATATCTATTACTCAACACCATGCTCAACCAAGGAAAGTTAGAAGAAAGTCGGAGTTCAGAGGCGAGCCCAAGTACGTAGTTTTCGACGCCTCGTGTCCGCGGGGCTGTTCCAGCGTCGTCGCTTCTTAATCGGCAACGCACTAGCGGAGGCACATGAGGTGGAGGCTCGCAGTGTAGTTGGTTAGGAGGTGTAGGTAGGAGAGGGAATCCTTAGGAGTATTCGCTCATTGAGATCGGCTTGTTGTTCGCTTGGGTGTAAACGTCCTACTTGCGCCTCCTTCGCAAAATGGATCGTAGCTTTGACCGCGCTAATGTCTAGGAAACGCCACCTCGACGTATGTATGTATGTATATATGTATATTCTATTATAGCCATGCACTAACTAGGGTATAGGCCGTTACAGAGCGCTAACTAAATACTTCCTGCCCTTAGCATATATGCTCTAGTTTAGAAGCCAACTATAAGAACCATATATCCATTACCTAATACTATACTTAACTAAGGAAATAAAGGAAAGAAATGCGTTACTATTAGAAAAAAGGTCGGAGTTTAGAGGCGAGCCTAAGTAAGTAGTTTTCGACGCCTCGTGTCCGCAGGGCTATTCCAGCGTTGTGCGCTTCTTAATCGGCGACGTACTAGTAGAGGCACATATAGAGGAGGCTCGCGGTATATTCGGTTAGATAATTAAAGGAGGAATTCTTAAGAGTCTTTACTTATTAACGTTAGCTTCTATACTCTTTATATCTTATACGCTTAAGTATAAACGTCCAGTTTTCTTTACAAATTTAATCGTAGCTTTAACTACGCTAATGTCTAGCTTCCAGCGCTTAATTAGGCCGTTAATATTCCTGCCTCCTTTTTATCTGCGTAAGTAGCCTCCTAATGCATATAATAGGTCCCTAAATCAATCTTTATACTACTCTCTTAGTTTAATCCTTTACTATACCCACCTCCTATAAAAGAAAAGGAAGTGCTATATTAATTCTATAAGCCCGTAATTATATAACGCCGTCTCTAATACATTAATTTTATAGAGATATTCCTTTAGAAATAACTTACTAGTCTATAGCTGTGTAAAGATAGTAGCTTCTAAGCTAATTAGCTATTAGTATAATCCTACAGCCTTTCTAAGGTAGAGTACTGCGTTAATCTTCCTTATAAACTTACCTATATTAGATCTTCCTACTAGAAGCGGTCCTATTATTATCTTAGCTCTTTTTAAGGCTTGCGTTATAAGGTACCATAGAAGGCCGTCTCTCTATAGTGGCTCCTCACTCTCTAGTCTCGTCGCTGCTTTAGCAAGCTTATTAGCCTTCTCATTTCTGTTACAGACGCTTTAAGTACAATGTTACGACTACTTGGAGAAGAGACGGAAGAAGCTAGTTAGTTAATTTAGGCACGGTCCGGAATGGAGCCGATAGAACCATATGACGAGGAATGGTAACCGAGGTTATATAATATGCTATGTATTAAACAAGAGGAACGAGAGGAACTTATATACCTTATATATAAGACGTATATTATATATAAGAAGGATTTTATAGGAGTACGGTTATATATTTAAGGACCCTTAGTCCCTACCTAGATAGTTCCTTCCTTATAGTAATTCTTAGAATATAATTAGAGTTAATCTATTAGGCAACCACTCCACCAGTTATTATTACGTTATTAACTTTTATATTTGCATTTCCTATACACCTAGCCTATTAACAAGTTTATTATAGTTCTTACTATAAGGTTCCGTTACACAATCACTACCTAGTTATAGTATTAATATAAGAAGTCGAACAACATACCACCAAAAGTAGCCACTATAATGCCATTAACGGCAGCAACTACTTTAGGGACAGGAGGTAATACTAGTATGGCGGATACTAACTTATAGCAACCTATAACGGTCGGATAGCTATAGGAAATAGTTAACTAGCTAACGGCTAATAATATAGTGTTAGAAGAAAGACTTAATAGGATAGGAGCAGTAAAGATTAAGCTACTATTAATTAAGAGATTTATAGGAGAGAGGTTAAAGCTTAAAGGATTCCTTATGTAGATGTACTTTAAGGTCTTATAAGAGGGAGTAAAGTTACCTACACCTGTAGATCGGATAGCCTACACAGGACTATTCTTGTTAGGAAAAGCACTTAAGTGGTTTAAATCTTACCTTATAGAGATATAGGTAAACGGAATGACGACCACTAACTAAAACGTGTAATTTATATTCTTAAGTTAGGAAGGATTTGTAGAATAACTTACGCAGATATTTAGAGACCTAGAAGAAATAATTATAGTAAAAAGAAAACTCTAGAACCTTATATAACGAACTTTAGCAATTAAGTATATAATATAGTTCCAGACACTAGCAATATAAGTAGAGTGGAATAATAGGGCGCTTATGGCATAGTATAAACAGGGACTTAAGGCTAAAATCTAGGACGTAATTATCCTAATAGAAGATATGGATACCCTAAGGGAACTAATAGATTAGGCGATTAATATTAACAATTAGATCTACTAAAGGGAATAGGCTAAGAGAGGCTAGGATAGAGTTCTATAGTTATATAAGGCGCAGAATACGCAATAATAAAAGCTAAGTTAGAAACTATAGTATGGCGCAAAGCTAATAAACCTAAGTAGTACTAAAGAAGCCTATAAGAGATGGAGTAAACTATAGAAACCTAAAGGATAAGAATTAAGTAATTAAAGGTCTAAGGAGCAGAGGCTGAATTAGGGATCTTAACAGTAGAAGACATTTAGGCGGACTCTATAATAAGAGAAATGGTTTAAAGAAGGAGCTTGCATAAATTGCGGAAAATAGGGTTATTACGTTAAAAACTGTAAAAGTAGGTAGAGTTACTATATAGTAAAGGGCATAAGACTAGCAGACGACATATATATATAAAGGGACAATAATATACTACGAGGAACAAAAGAATGTTTAATTAGAAGTTTTGCGTTTTATTATAATAATATATGCCAAATTTATAAGGACGCTAAGTACGGCGTAAGCTATTAGCTATAAGAGCTAGCACCTATAGAATATAGAGGAACTAACGAACTAGTTCGCAGATTGGATATTAAGGATAATAAATTTAACTTAGGCAAAACATTCCGTAATAATGAGGCAATAAGGGCCGCTTACTAGGAGTAAGTAGACCTCGGAGATATTATACTAGAGGTAGAGGATAATTCTATTATAAAATAAGGAACATTAGTAGGGATTAAAACCCCACTAGATATAATGTCTATCGCTTTATAAAACGCAAGAGAAGTAGAATAGTAAACTACTTTAGCACTTAATAAAGGCAAAAGGCCAAAGGCTTAAGATTCTTAAGATAAGATAAAAGACGACTAAGATTCTTAAGACGAGATAAGGTAAGCTTAAGGACCTATAATGGACAGAAACCAATGGAGTAGAGCAGCGGCTTAGTTTAAAGATATATAAATAAGCTTAGGACAAGAATTCCCAACAGTACAAGATTCTTAAGACGAGATAAGTGAGATCTAGGACTCTTAAGATAAGATAAGGATACTAGTTAAGCCTAGTTAGACTAAGGTAGGGGCTAAGCTTAAGTTAAAAGCAAGCTCGGGATTAAAGAACCTAAGGGGTTAAGAATTTGGGGTATAAATTAGGACACCTACAGATAAGAGGCTAGGAGCTTCTTTATAAATTAGAGAATCTGCGGCATAAACAGCAATTAGACTAGGAGACGAATATATAGACCTAGAGGATTTACTAGTTAAATAAAGTGTTTAGACTGAAAATTAAAAAGCCGATATTAGGATTAAGAAGCAAGACGACTTTAAGGATTAGAGCATAAGGCGTAAACTAAAAGAAACTATAGAAGAGTTTAGGTAAAGAATTATCATATAGTAAGAATAGAAACTAGATAAGAGATCTAGTATATTGGGACATATAAAGGATAGAGCACTAATATAAAGAATCACTAATAGGCCGAGAGTAGGTATATTAAGAGCTAAGTAGCTTACTAAACTGGAATAAGAAGAGGATCTAGGGATTCCTACTAGGTTTAAGGAATAATATACTAAGGGCTATTATAACGTAGTAATGAAGAGATATTTCCTTATGGATAGACCGTATATACTTTAGCAGCTGTATTAAAAGTAGTATAGGCAAAGATATACTGACGAATAGGAAGATTTCTATATATAGTTAGATAAAAAAGTTATCTAGGACTACCTAATTATAGAAAAGGCCATAACGTATATTAAAGGAGCCTTAATTATAACGTTAAAGGATCTAAAGGAACGTTTAGAGGACTAAAGAAGCGAGAGACGTATCTTAGTACCCGTGAATAAAGTTATAACGTTTAGATTAGTATAATAAAGGTTTAAACTTAAGGATAAAGACGAGCTAAGAGTTAACCTAAAGTACCTAGTACACTACATAATATTATAAATTACGTGTGTGGACGATATATGCGAAATACATAAGAATCCAAAAGAAAAGAATCGGAAATACCCTATAAGGATGTACTGGATAACGGATAAGTAATAGTATAGGAATGCTAAATATATATATAGATAGCATCTAATAGAGGTCTAAGAGGAAGGAAGTTTAGTACTTTAACTAGGAAGATTCCTTATAGAAGAATACTTAGACGGACGATAGTGGTGGGAATGCCTAAAAAATATGTGTCTATAGTATATTAAAGATAAAAAGCGAACTAGGCATTAGCTAAAGAGCGAGCTAAGTANANNAGGATTAAGTAGCTAANAGTTAGGAAAAGTAGAGGCCTATGGGACTAGAGGGAGCCAGTAGTAGAGCCTTAGACCCTTAAAAGAATTTAAGGACAACACCTAAATTTACGAATTAATTAGTAAGATTAGCAGTTTAAAGCGCTAATAGATAGTAGAGTAACGCGAAACTATATCTTACTAGCANTAGTTAAGANAATNGGACTACNTTATAGATAAAAGGAGCAACCTTACCTATTAGTTATAATTTTAGGAGATCTAATAACCTATAGAGGAGGGATTATTAATCTTAAAATAGGACCTATTTAGATAACTATTAAAGAAAGATAAATCGAGATATCTTTTAATATCCTACTATTGGGATAGGACAAGGCAGTATTAGGCATACCTTAGTTATAGGAATATAATCTAAGGATTAATTAGATTATAGGTTAGGTCGATATTAGAGATACTTAACGCTATAAGATGTAATAATAAGCTAAGTTAGTATAGTACTAAGTAGGAGTAACCTATAAAGAAATAGAAAAAGGACTAAGCTATATACTAAAAAGATACTATAAGTACGGTAAGAAACTATGGTTACCGGAAAGTAAAAAGCTATTAAAATATATAGTATGGGACTATAAAATAGAGTTAGAACCAGAAATAAGTCCAAAGTTCTTTCTAATCTATAAGCTTATTAAAGAAGAAGGTAGAGCGTTAAAAGAGTTTATCTAGGAAAATCTATAAAAAGGATATATTAGACCATCGCAGTTATTAGCGGGTTATCCAGTACTATTTATACTAAAGAAAAATGGCAAACTAAGGCTATATATCGACTATAGATAGTTAAATAGCATTACTAGGAAGGATAGGTATTCTTTACCCTTAATTAGCGAAATCTAAGACAGGATAGGTAATACGCAAATCTTTACGAAGATAGATCTAAGATAGGCGTATTATTAGATTAGGATTAAGGAAGGTAATAAATAAAAGGCAGCCTTTAGGTTAAAGGAAGGACTATACGAACTATTAGTTATATAATTTAGGCTTATAAACGCACCAGTAACGTTCTAAAAGCGTATTAATAATGTGTTAGGAGAATACTTAAATGAATTTATTATGGTATATCTCGACGATATTATTATCTACTTAATAACTAAGGAAGAATATAGGGAACACGTTAAATAGGTCTTAAAGAGACTATAAGAAGAACAGATGCTAGTAGTAATTAAAAAATACAAGTTCTTTACTAGAAAGACCGATTTCGTTGGATTTATTATTAAACTAGGCTAACTTAGCATAGATCTAAAGAAGATTAAGGCTATAGTGAATTGGCAGGAACTAGAGAATATTATATAGTTAAGATCGTTCCTAAGGTTTTATAATTACTACAGAAGGTTTATAGCGTAGTGGTTAAAGAACATTAAGCTATTTACGCGGTTAATAAAGAAAGGAGAACTATAGGTATAGGGAGAGGAGTAAAGAGAACTCTTTAAGAAAGTTAAAGAGTTATTTACCTAGGAGCCAGTTCTTAAGATCTATTAACTAGGACTAGAGATAGTTGTAAAAATAAATGCATTAGACTATATACTAGGGGCGTGCTTTATATAAAGGCATTAAGATAGATAGCACCTAGTGGCATACTATAGTCGGAAGATAATACCACCGGAGTTAAACTATAACATCTATAACAAGGAGTTATTAGGTATAGTTATAGCATTAAAGGAATAGAGAGCATTCTTATAAGGCATAGAGAAACTATTTATGGTTAAGATAGATTATAAGAACCTAATAGGATTCCTAACGACGAAGGAACTTAATTAAAGATAGGTTAGATGGGTAGAGATGCTTACGGAATACTATTTTAAGATTTAGTATATTAAAGGTATAGACAATACGCAGGCAGATGCTCTAAGCCGTAAAGCTAAACTATAAAATAAGGAAAAGCTATTAGGGGCTTTATTGCGAAAAGATATAGACAGATTAATTAGGTACAATTATCCGAAAATCGTAGTAACTTAAGAAGACGATAAACTAGAGAAAGTCTACAAGACACCAGAAAGCTTTTAGGTATAAAGAATTCTAAAAGTATAGCTAGAAGATCTACAGACGAATATATACAAAAATTAAGAAGTAAAGTATATCCTAAGAAGTATAGCAGAGTAGTTTATGGAGGACTTTTATAAGGGACTAACCTAAGGACACAATAGAGCTATAGGCTTAGTGTTAAGACTCTAAAAGGAGTATATTATTAATAGAATCTAGAGGATAGCTAAAAAGGTTATAAAGGAATATTTAGATTACTAAAGGAATAAACCGATAAGGTATAAGCTATATAGAGGGCTATAACCTATTAAAATACTAGAGAGACTATAGGAGGTTATATTATAGGACTTTATTATTAAGTTGCCAAGATTAAAAGATCCTATTACTGGATAAGATTATAACGTGATCTTAGTAATAGTAGATAAGCTTACAAAGTGGGGATACTTTATAGCATGTATAGAAGAAATCTTAGCGAAAGATGTCGCTAGAATCTATGTTAAAGAAGTATTTATAAGATATAGAGTACTAAGTAAGATTATATCGGATAGAGATTTAAGATTTATAGCAGTATTTTAGGAAGTATTCTTAGCGAAGTAAGGAGTTTAAGTAGTAACTTCTACCGTATATTATCCGCAGACAGACGGTTAAACGGAAAGGTTAAATTAGACGCTAGAGCAGTACCTAAGATATTATATTAATTATATATAGAATAATTAGGTATCGCTATTACTAATTATATAGTTCGCATATAATGTAACACCTTAAGAAGGAATAGGCATATTACTATTTAAGGCAAATTATGGATACGAACTAAGAATATCGTTGTTACTATAGTAAGTAAAGAAAATAAGTAGTACAGCTAAAGAGAGAATAAAGACATTAATAAATCTTTATATAGACCTTATAGAATTAGTAAAGAAAGTATAAAAGAGAATAAAAAGGTACTATAATGCTAAGAGATCTAAGGGACTAGATCTTAAGGAGGGAGATAAAGTATGGCTACTATATAAAAATTTCAAAAGTTAACGACTAAGTAAGAAATTGGACTATGTTAGACTAGGACCTTTTGAAATTATATAAAGGATTTCACTAGTTACATTTAAGTTAAACCTACTAGCTAAGATAAAGATCTACCCTATATAGTATATCGCAATGCTAGAGCTAGTATATAGGAATATTAAGCCACCGGTCTATGAAGCAGACACGTATAGAGGATAAAAAGAAGATAAATAGTAAGTATCGAAGATCGTTAATTATAAGGACATTAATAACGAAATATGGTATAAGGTTAAGTAGATAGGCTACACTAAGACTACTTAGAAGCTACTAGAGAATTTAAAGAATGCTATAGGAAAGGTATAGGAGTATTAAAAGAGATTAGGTTAGGCAGCATTAATAAAGAAGGATTGCTAAAGAATGAGTTACCTAAGGGGGACCTAAGAAGAGTAGTTGCCGAACTACTTAGATCTATTTCCTTCTCTATTAGAGGAGAATCCATTCTTTTATTACCTAGTTCCTATAAACCTTATTCTATAAGTTTCTACTCCTTAAAATAAACCTTTTTATAAACCTTCTTAAGACAAAGTAGATAAGTAGACGCCGCAATTTAAGCATCTAAAGCCTTCTATTTAGCATTATAAGAACGTTCTAACTTAGTAAAGGCTTATAACAGTTTACTATCTAGCTGCGTAGTAGTAGATTAAATATAAGACCCTAAGATAAATTAATTAGGGAACTAGACAACTATTAAGAGTAATAGGTCGCGTATATTTAGTATTAGAAGTAGAGCAAATATTATAGGACGAATAAATATTTGCTTTAGTACACTTTAAGCAAGAGGACGGTTATTGCGAAGATGGGTTTGCTAATATAATATAAACTAACCCCTCTTTTAAACAACAAGAATACGGAGACGGCATAATCTTACTAAGAGATAATATTACAGCAATAGTGCGAGCACGACGTTGGGCGTATAAAGAAGAAATTGCTTTAGGTATAATAAGCAATAATATTAACTAAATTAATTAAACAGATATTATACCTCTAGTAAACAACTTAGAGATGTTTTAAATCTTTAAGGACAAAGATAAAGAGGAGGGAGATGGTGTTACGGACGCTTTAAGTATGATATTATAACTACTTAGAGAAGAGACGGAAGAAGCTAGTTAGTTAATTTAGGTACGGTCTAAAATGGAGCCGATAGAACTATATAACGAGGAATAGTAACTAAGGTTATATAATATGCTACGTATTAAACAAAAGGAATAAGAGGAACTTACGTACCTTATATATAAGACGTATATTATATATAAGAAGGATTTTATAGGAGTACGGTTATATATTTAAGGACCCTTAATCCCTACCTAGATAGTTCCTTCCTTATAGTAATTCTTAGAATATAATTGGAGTTAATCTATTAGGCAACCACTCCACCAGTTATTATTACGTTGTTAACTTTTATACTTACATTTCCTATACACCTAGCCTATTAACGAGCCTATTGTAGTTCTTGCTATAAGGTTCCGTTATAATTTCCTATAAATCCTAAGTGGCCTAGAATCTAGTATAGCGTAACATTATTTAGTTAAAGCTTCTTTAAGATATCTATAACTACTTCCTAGCAGGCTCTAGCCTTCTAGCTCTATACTAATAGTAACGCTAATTATAAGTTAGAGAATATTCTTATACTAGAAGCAGGTATTAGAAAACCTACTTAGTTAATAGCCGTATATATAGGGTTTTATGGCTAGTTAGCTGCCTTACTAATTACTAGAAGCTCTATAAGGTAAGTATTGGCTTAATTAGAGCTCGCCACCATTTTTAAAAGCATTATTTTAGATAGTGTAGCATATATACTAATTCCTGCCCTACTATTATAAACTAATATATTAACGTATATATTAACCTGTCCTAGCTTATAGTCTTTAATAATAGCTTAAGTATACTTTTTATCCTTATATATTACCATATTAGGCTTAGCTACCTACGGCGGGCATATATACGGTTTAACCTCTAGCACCCTATTTACCTAGACATCCTTATATATCTCTGCTGTCCTCTAAAGTAGTAACTAGTGCCGTCTATAGAGCCTCTGTCTTTAAATTATCTAATAAAGATATAATTTGCCTAGTTTATAGATTAATACCTAGAACGCAATAGCCTGGTTACATAGCCTTTACTTAAGAGGGAGTAAGCTAGCTTCTACCTTCGCTATTAGTAGAGTAACGGTGCGGAACCCCCTAATAATAGCTTATGCCGTAATCCTTTACGCCTACTAGAGGAGCTATATTAACTCTTATATCGTAAGCGGGTACTATATTAGCGACGTATAGTTTGCTACTAGTAGGACCGAGCTCTTAGCTAGCTACTTAACGCTCTTAGACTATAGTCCCTTTAATCTACGCAACGCTAGCGCTACCTTAGTAGCTTTACCTGCCTTATCTACTAGGTATACCTTAAACCTTAGCTCCTTATCGAGAATCACCCTAAGGATTTTAATATCCTATATTGGGGGGATTCCTTTTCCTTTAAATTAGAGCAGCGTGGTAGTATCCCTACCCGCTTCTTTATATCTAGTAAGGTAGATAAATAACGTTTTCTTCGCTTTAAATTAAGCTCTACTAGTCCTCTCCTATTTCTCGAGTATCGGTATAATCTCGCCCTAGATAATCTACGTGTTTTCCTCCGCCGTAGGGCCTATAACCTATACTAAGTAGTTGTTAACGAAGGCTATAGAGCTACTATTTCTAGGTACGCTTTACACAAGATCCGCGTTAAAGATAGGTAGTTATATATTAGCTAGTAGTGCTAGTAATATAGTAGAGTTCGACATACCTGCTTATCTAGGCCTCTACCCTAGTTTTCTAGTAGCTTTATTATATCTCTTAGACACCTTACACACCTTCTATGGTTAAGGCCCGGCTAAAACCTCTCCCGCCTGCGTAACTCCTATTTGCTCCTTAAGTATATCTTACCGGCGTGCCGTTCTAGCAAAAGGTTCCGTCTATTAATATACCGACACACGTATCCGTTCTCTTAAGCCACGTAGTAGTCTCTCCGGCTAGGATGTAATCCTACCTACCTACTAGGTGCACTAGGGGTTAGAGCCTAGCTAAGGGGTAAGGTCCCTAGAGCTAGCAGTGGCTACTACGCACTACGCCCCGCGGGAGGCTAGTAGTAGTATAGGGGCGCAACACCCTATACTACTGCCAGTTCCCGTTTCGCGTTGCCTATAAGAGTCTCCTCATAATAGGCCGACCGTGTCTTATAGGAGGGGGCTATAGACCAGGTCCCGTGCCAGGCAACCTGCTCCCCCCTCTCCCACTAACCAAGCTTGTGTCCCCCCTTTCCTATAAGCTGGCCTGTGTCTCTAACTGTCGAGTCCTCGTCCGACTGGCCTGTGTTTCCCCTATAGCCTCCCCATATGTATATGCATCAGGTTGCGTGCACCACGCCTATTAAGACCCTCCTGTAAGTCACCTTTTGACGCCATGGGGCCGTCGAAGCTGGCCTGTGTTTCCGCTGCCTAGAGCTTTGCCCGTGTTTCCACCTCGTTGAGCCGTCTGGTCGCTGTCGCGTCGCCGTCGCGTCGCTGACGCGTCGCTGTCGCTGTCCAGGTCGCGCGCACCACGCCTATTAAGACCCTCTTCTGAGTCTCCTGGATGTACCGGATAGGCTCTCGTAGAGGGGCCTTAACGAGTTCTCTAGGCAGGGCCTTAACAAGTTCTTCGCGGTGGCCTTGGGGCCTTAACAAGTTTCGTACGAGGTATCTGCGACGCGTTAACCTTAACAAGTTCTTAATAAAAGAGGTTCCCTACGCCCTCGCCGCGTTCCTTTGCGATCTCAGAGCTAGTGCAAGCCCAAGGGTGTCCTATTGTACGCCTAGGACGCGTCCACGTCGACTGGCTGGATGATAAGGCCAGTTTCGGGCCTGGCTGCGAGCCAGGTAGTCGTACATCGGGTGGTTTTCGTATCCCAGTTTCCCTTGATAGGCCTCCCTAGGTGGTAGAGCGGGAGCCTCAAGCGGAGGCAGTGAGGCTCCTGGTGATGTTGAGGGCGATGCATCGTACGCGTCACAGGCCCAACACCACAGAGCCGCAACGACAGCGCTGCACGCGCTGCGACGGCTCTCTACCATCGCCTCTGCACTTAGCCATCAAAAGGAACGATTTCCTGATGATGTTTCCACCCGCGGCGACGTGGACGCGTGCAGTAGGGCTTCGCGGGCTGCCACCTCGACAACCCTATGGCCGGAGCGGGTCGGCCATCCTCCTTGCTAGCGGTGGCGAGTTTAAAGTGTTTTACGTTTTAATCACCTGCTGTAAATACCGCTAATTATGCTGCTGCTAACCCGTCCCCTGCTAGGAGGAAGTGCAGGCGTCGGTAGATGGTAACCCCGCAGCCAAGGGCGTAGCAAAGCCACTCGGATTCACCTCGGGCAGCAGTCTTAGCAGTGGGCTTTACCCGGAATAGTCAAAAGCCATGCTTAGACAGCTACGTGAGGATCCAGTGTGTCATTGTTGCCTAGATCAGTCCATCTCCTTTAGTCATCCTAGCTCTGACCCAGCACTCACAATAGAGGTAGATGGAGCCTATAAGAATGATATGCCTCATAATTTAATATTCAATCCACATAGTTAGAGTATGTATCGAATATCCGCCAGATTTTCTAATGCGAAACCGTTCACACAACTCGCACGTTGAGCCTCTCTCTCATTACGTAGTCACTCCGAATCAAACCAACTCCAACCCTCCTATACTCGCCATCCACACTGGTCGGCCTGACAACTAATATGTAGTACTCCTTAACAACCTCGTTCTTCCCGACGACAACACATCGTTCTTCGCAAAGATTCTTGCCCTCCGAAGCATCATACCGTATCCATCCTCTTTTCATTCTGAAGAAATTCAAGATGGCATAATGATCCCCGGCCGGTTTCATCTTGCAATTCCGAAACTTTCCCACGTCGGCGAGTAATGCAGATTCGCACTCCTCATCGAGCCGAAGGGTATTAATCCAACCAACTTCGCCAAAAGCGATGTCCATGAACTGGATACCACCATTATATGCCATCCATGACCACGATGGCACATTTCGGGCTTTGTACTCAATCCGCTCCATCTTATTGTCGGATGATTGCCACAGGAGATTCCTGTGGAGGTACTGCTGAAAGATGCCGTATCTACTTTGACACCGTCTAGCACGTGCAATACGGGCCTCTACTCCGGATATTGCAAAACATCTGTCGGTCTCCTCTGTCAGGTCACGCTTCGAGTACTCCTCAGAAAGAAAGTGAATGAATTCCATGGTACGTCGGTCGCCTGATTCGAGGAGCCGGTCTGGGAAGTTTGGATCGAACATGAAGAACTCCTTTCGAAAAGAGCTGCGGAGCAGAATACCCAAGTTAGAAAAGAAGTTGGACTACCAGATATTGTTGAGCTCTTACCTTTCCAGTCTAGTAAGATTTTCGCAGTAAACCCCGTTTCCACATTCAAAATATGTCTAATTGGCGCTGAAATGGATAGTTCGACGCGACAAAACTCTTTCTTGCATTACCCATGCTCGCGTGTTAAGCCGAGCCTTCTCCACGTTATTATCGAAATCATCAATGTTAGTGCAGACATAGAAGTGTCGGCTAGAGGTGTCTTGGACGTAAACATATTCACTGCTTACATTCCGCTTAAGGAATCCCGCGTTCGAATCAACAGCCGAAGTTGCAGCGATCGTGCAGTAAGCCGAAGCAAAGACGTCTTCCATACGCTTGGCCTCATCCTCCCAGTCTTTCTGGTTCCACTGAATTATGCAAAGTGAGTCGATCCAGAGGTATTGGATGCCCAGCTCCCGGGTTACTCGGACTGCGTCCTGAAATGTGTTTGGTAGCTCAGAGAAACTGAACCCTTCTAGTCGTGCTTTGATGTTGTCATCGGTTGTGCAGAATTGACGTTTGTTATTGTTGGTGAGTTTGCCCCAGCAATGGGATAATGCGAGGTATTTCGCTCGGTCATATCTCTTAGGACAGTAGAGGCGCAGGACATCGGGATTGGGACCCCCAACGTCGAGAAGCCTAGTCGGCAATGCTGCATTGGATTCGGCGTCATGCTTGTTGCAATTGTGGGACTTGTCGCTGTCGCACCAATGGAGCCATGCGCGAAGTAGTGCAAAACGTGCAGGACTTTCCGCTTCGGGTAAGACTGGGAAGCCGGTCTGGATGTCCTTACCAGTACCAGCCGAATATTCTGTAGGAAATATATGCAGTAAGTAATGGCTCCTCCCAGCGCATGTAACATGAAGACACTAACCTAAATTAGAACACAACCGGAGAATTCGAGGCCCCTCACTTCCTATTTTCAAGGTTGACCCTTCCCGAATGATTTGGACGCTGAGTCCATCATTGCAGTGGCGTTTAACTGTACGGAGGAGCAGAGCGCAGAGCTGGCAATTTTTTTCGGCAGCACTGACTTCAGAAAGATTGACCTTGCAATCAGAAACCATAATGGAGCTGCAGCAGGTACAACACTGGACTGGGGAAAGCTGAGTCGGCAATGCGCTCGATGGCAAGCTTTGAAAGAAATCTCGTGCAAAATCATCGTCAAAGGTACGGCGCCAGCCATCAGGCTATATCCATATTAGTGCCTATCAAGTGGAGACATTCGCATGTCTACTTACCTCCTACACCACCAGACACAGCAGGATTAGCAGCAGGCTCGCATGTCGATATTCGCAGATCTACTTACACGCTAAACCACTAGACACAGTAAAATTAGCAGCAGGCTCAAATATCCATATTTACATATCTACTTACCTCCTACACCACCAAACATAGTAGGATTAGCAGTAGGCTCGTATGTCCATATTTATATATCTACTTATACGCTATACCACCAAGCATAGTAGGATTAGCAGTAGGCTTATATGTCCATATTTACAGGTCTATATATATACTACACCACTAAATACAGCAGGATTAGCAGTAGCCTTATATATTGATATTCGTATATCTACTTACCTCCTATACTACTAGACATAGTAGGATTAGCAGCAGGCTTATATATTAATATTTGTATATCTACTTATACGCTATACTATTAGACATAGTAGGATTAGCAGCACGCTTATATATTAATATTCGCAGGTCTACTTACAACCTATACTACCAGATATAGTAAGATTAGCAGTAGGCTTGCATATCCATATTTATATGTCTACTTACCTCCTACACCACTAGACATAGTAGGATTAGTAGTAGGCTCGCATGTCTATATTTACGTATCTACTTATACGCTACACCACTAAATATAGTAGGATTAGCAGTACGCTCGCATGTTAATATTCGCATATCTACTTATAAGCTACACCACTAGATATAGTAGAATTAGTAGTAGGCTTGTATGTCTATATTTATATATCTACTTACCTCCTACACTACTAGACATAGTAGGATTAGCAATAGGCTTATATATTAATATTCGCATATCTACTTATATACTAAACCACTAGATACAGCAGAATTAGCAGCAGGCTTATATGTCGATATTTATAGGTCTACTTATAACCTACACCACTAGATATAGTAAGATTAGCAGTAGGCTTGTATATCTATATTCGCATATCTACTTACCTATTACACTACTAAACACAGCAGGATTAGCAGTAGGCTTATATATTGATATTCGCAGGTCTACTTATATCCTATACCACCAGACATAGTAGGATTAGCAGTAGGCTTATATATTGATATTCGTAGGTCTACTTACCTCCTATACTACTAGATATAGTAGGATTAGCAGTAGGCTTATATGTTAATATTTGTATATCTACTTACCTCCTATACTACTAGACACAGTAAGATTAGCAGTAGGCTTATATATTAATATTTGTAGGTCTACTTATACGCTACACCACTAAATATAGTAGGATTAGCAGCAGCCTTGTATATTAATATTGGCATATCTACTTATACGCTACACCACTAAATACAGTAGGATTAGCAGCAGGCTTATATATTAATATTCGCATATTTACTTATATACTACATCACTAGATATAGTAGGATTAGTAATAGGCTTATATGTCAATATTTGCAGGTTTACTTATATCCTACACCACTAGATATAATAGGATTAGCAGTAGGCTCGTATGTCAATATTCGCAGATCTACTTACACCCTACACTACTAGATATAGTAGGATTAGCAGTAGGCTTATATATTAATATTCGCATATCTACTTATACGCTAAACCACCAGAAATAGTAGGATTAGCAGTAGGCTTATATATTAATATTCGCAGGT